>NW_026990389.1:0-678201 GCF_963921805.1 Phalacrocorax carbo | reverse complement strand
CATCTCAGGTAGGGTGTCAAGCACCGAGAGGTGAATCAAAGACAAAATATCCTACAAGATCAGTGATGGAGGGGGGAGCCATCTCTGACTAAGTTGCAAATCATCCAGTCTTTCCATTTTTTGCAGTGGGCTCTTGAACCACACCCTTGTTTCTTCCACACAGTAGCACATTTCTGGCCTTTAGCTCTTCCTCACACTCCTGAGGGAAAGTGGGACACAGGTTTTCTAATCAACAAGTCACTACATCAAGGACAACCCTAATAGATTTCAGAGAATTAATACTGAGGTAATTCTAGGTTTTTTTGTTCTCTAACAGCAAAGAAACTAGAAAGCTTATTGCTTATGGCTCATGTACTCATAAGACTTCAGCATGGCAGGGAATTAACACTTTCTAAATAGCTGTGTGAACTGCATCATCACCCCAGAATTGAGAAGTCATGTGTGAGAAATTAAACATTTTGATTTTACTTGAAAAATCCTGTCTGCTGCTGGATGGGTCTCAGAGGCAAGAGAAGCAGTTTACTTGAATAACAGGCTCTATACTTTTTATAGAAGCTCTGTACCTAAACTGAGACCAGTGCTGTCTTTAATACAGCAGAGCCTAGATAATTTGCCAGGCAGCATAACCACAGAAGGATGACTTGAATTTCTGGATACCTTTCTCTTTAAAGAGCTGCCTGAAAAGAGTGGGAGGAATGGCACCCTATAAAATCTTATTTAAGAATTATTTATAGGTAAGAAAACATTTATGATGTCACATATACACACCCTCCTGTGTTAATATGGCTTATATTTATATTTGAACAATAGGATTTATTGTGGAAAATGGGAGTCCTTGACCTTAGGTGGGTCTGACCAATTAATGACTTTGGATACCTATTGCTACTGAGTCCAGTAAATAAATGGCATCTCACCACACTCCATCCCAGGCTTGCTGCTGAGTGATAGACATTTCTCTTCAGTGGAAAAACAAAAAAAACCAAACCACAACAAAACAAAACCCACAAAAACTTTCCTTATACTAGAAACTCAAATGCTTTTCCCCAGATAATTCTGTCCCTAGGCTAACCTGCTTGAAAGCATAGCCACTGAACTCTGGTAGAGATGGACTAACCACTTTTGAAGATTCCCTGTGGCTGTAAGATTACATTTTACACTGATCCTTTCCTAAAAGGACCAAGAATTAACCTGTTTTGTGTGCAAAATTATCCACTGCCATGTGCCTGAATCGTTGTACTCAAATCTGAACTCCAGAGTGTCGTCTTCACCATCCTTTGTAGCACCCTGAAAAAAAAAAAAAAAAAAAAAAAAAGGCACAACAACCAATGAAGAGAAGAAACAGCTCAAAACAGCGTTGAGGTGTTCAGCCTTAAATCAGAATTATAAATAAAGCAGCTGAAGATCTGTACCAGAACCCTTCTCCTGGGGGAGGGAGCAAGTGGGAGGTAGGACAGGGGAGTCTTTACAAGCATAAAGCTGGCTGAAGTAGTTCTTTTGCTCCCACACAAAACTTTCTGCCAACTCTACCTTCAACAGGAAAGGGGCAGGTAAAGTATGACATGGAATGCCAGGGAAGGGACAAAACATAGCAGAGTAAGGCTAGATGGTTTACTGCTGTAAAAGCTGCCAAGGGAATATGTTTCAGGATAGATTTGGAGGAGAATATGGGCAGATGGGAGGGATTTAAAGCAAACCACTGCCTTCCCCCCAGACCCGACAGCCTTAGTTTTCGTGAAGGGAAAGTGAATTCAGATAAAAAGTCAGTGAAGTACTTAGAAGAAAAGTAACCTGCCAACTTTTTAACCTGTTGACTTTAAAGCTGACCTCTTTGGTTTGCTTACTAGGCAGTTTTATGCAGCAGTTAATCTCATTATTGCCAACATAGATGTCAGCTGAGCAGCCTTCTTCTGGATAGTCACAAATGCAAGGATCAAGCCGTACATATCCATAGAACTGCATTTCTCGAATCAGCTCCAGGAACTGCACCAAAGAGACGGAACTAAAGCAATTTGCTATAAAGACAAGTGAAATCTAGTGATTTGGGGTGTGTTTGTGGGGGTCTGTGTGTCAGGGGCGAATCTTTCCAATGCCTAATACTCTTTGTCCTGGGAGGACACAGATTCACCACAATATGTCAGCACTGGATTCAGAGAATAGCACTCACGGTCTAGACTTAGAAAGTTTATTCTTTTTTTCAACCCACTGGATGTGATGAGCTGGGTCTTTTGGATGCTTAATTGGATATGATGATGGGAAGAGATAAAATTAACCAGTAAGAACCTGTACAAAATACTGAGAACAGCAGTCCCAGCTGTCTGAATTTCCATCTGATATCCCAAACTGGATGGTAAACCTTTGCACCCGAGTTTAGCAAATACAGAAGACGAGGATTCACAGTCAAAAACTTCCTGCTAGGCCTTGGGATCCAAGTCATTCTGTTGGGATATTTTAAATTTCTAGCAGAGATGGGAACTTCCTTTCCTATTTGGCAGCTCAGTGTCTGGCCAGGAGATGGGAGACCCTGGGTCTCTAGCTCAAACCACTCCACAAAACCACACTCTATTTTTAAAGTCACAGCCTCTAGCATCATTGCTTCAAAAACTACTCCTTTGGTCTATTTATATTGCTTAAAAAATACCATTTTACCTTTGCTTTGTTTGCATTTTTTTGTAGAAATTTAAGTTCCTGCATCTGCCCTTCTATTGGTTTAACCCAATTCCTCTTAACTTCCTGGATTGCCTTAAAAGAATGTTTAAAAATAGCGAGAAGTCAGCAAAAGTGTATTTCCTTTCACACACAAACACTCAGAAACAGATACACAGGAAGAGCCTTTTTTTTTTTTTTTTTTTTAAGAACAAGGCTTTGATTTTGGGACAAGTTCACTCTACACCGTTCTTTCCTCCTGAATTAATAGTTTCCAAAGCTAGTACAACTCAGCACACCTACAGTTCAGAATTCAAATGCTGTCATATCATGGCAGAGTGCCTACACATAGAGAGATAAAGATGCATACAACACTTGAAAATAGAGTGCATGGACACCTGATTATGTCCTTTTTGAGCAATCATTTTCCCACGCACAAAACACAGATGAGTTAGAATCTCCAGTACACAAGTTTTGGGGGGGAAAAAAAAACCAAAACAACAAAAAACCAAACCAAACCAAACACACACACACACAAAAAAAGCCACCACAAAACACCCACAAACCAAAACATGCTCAACAACAGCTATACACAGCACTTAAAAAAATCACAACAAAGCAGTGTTAAACCGGAACCACTTACAAGCTTTTCAAGAATTTACGTAGAAGATGAAATTAATTTGGGAAAGTTAGCTTTTAAAATTCTAAAGACCTTTCAGTTTTACCTGCATAGACAGCAAATTCAGTGAAGTTCTACGATCCATCAGCAGCGTATCAAGGGAAGGATCCATATACCTTTTCCATGCCAAGGGAAAAACATAATAAAATATGAAGATATGCTTCTAAATTCGGCATTGTGACTTTTCAGCTAAGTATGATGGGAACACAGCCCAAAAAAGATCTCATTACTTACCAGGTAAAAAAAAAAAAAAAAAAAACAACAAACCACCAAAACCCACAAAAAAATAAACCCAACAAACCCAACACCAAAAGCAACCACCACCAAAACCCAGTGGTGCCCTTGAGGCGTGTACTATACTCATTCTTTATACCTTGTAGCAGAACAGAAACTAAAATCAGGTTATACAATGCCTCCACTTTGATTTTGGTGCTACCAAAGATAACAGTTACAATGTAGAACTAAAACTCTCCCCCTCATTTTCTCAATTGACTTGGGGTTCGCCTACATAAAAGTTGGCAAGACTCTCGGAGCACCCACTGTCACGCTGCAGTGCTGCCATACAAGACTCAGCTATCTGCAATACCAACTACTGTAGAACTGCAGCAGGGTCAGATCACAGCAGCCACAAAGCAAGTTAAATATTCAGTTGTCCATGCTGCAACAACTATCTTGAGCCATTTTATTTAAAAGCAGCTTGGGTAAGTCTACATGACTGTACAAACAGAGCAGCACCGGCTCCACAGCTGGTACGGCTGTATTACTCACGTAGCGCAGGTGATACACCTCCTGCAGCACAGGGATAACCCAAGGACTGCCATTTCCTACCTCTGTGCTTTGAAGCACTGCTGGGTGGAGAACTATCTTCTCAGAAAGTCACTGCAGCAGCCGTGCTTTCATTAGGCTGCAAGGTTCTCTAGTTTATAACGGCATATATCGCGAAACAGAGAAAGCTTTGTAGAGGTCAAGGTCTAGCCCAGTGGGTTTAAACCGGCCAAGTTACAAGCATCAAGCAACAGGTTTCTGTGTAGCTTCAATCCAAGCAACCTTGCTTGCTGCCACCAAAAGGCATGGTCTGTTCTTCCTCTCCTGCTCCCAGTAACAGTCCTTGCTCCAGCATTCATCTGAGGCAGCCAAAATCTACTCCCTTTTTAGTTCTTCATTGTAGGGAGAAGCAGACCGGACCACACCCACAGCAGTGAGCCATTAGACTGGCTCAGCTATACGGCCTAATTGCACCCTCAGGGCACTGTTTGACAAGAGGGACTTTGGCAGCAGACTCCCTGTCTCCAGGGTTTATCCTCACACACAAGTCAGCACAACTATTTGCTGCACAGCAAACAAGACTGAGGAACTGACCCAGGCAAAAAATAGGCCAGCAAAACCAAACGAAAAAATTAAACGGGCAGGAACTTATTTTTAGGCCAGGTTAGCTCGCCAGCCCAGTTCACCGTGTCTGTGCATACAGTTCTACCAGCAAAACTGAGGAGGAGCCTGAGGCACGAGCAAATGAAAAGGGGAAGAGTGCTCTGCTGCTTAAGCCAGGCCACTTAGCAAAAGAAATGCTCAGGCTATGGCCTCAGGTATTTTCTGTATTAGTATATAGAAATGAGCACTTTAGATTACAAGTAATCCATCTCCGCCCAAACAGAGTTGCAGCTTGCAACTCAGAACTCAAAGTTCTCTTCTATATTGTTTACAGGTGTGTTCCATTTGTGGTCACCGTATTATGCAATATAAAAATTAGGAGGCAAGCAGCCACAAAGCATATCTCTTTAGATTCTGAAGGAGAGAAGGAATAAATAGCTAGCTGCTGTAGAGGACACTTCAGTAATACTACAGTGATAAAATGTAAAACACACAGGGCCACAGAAACCGGTCAATTCCAATAACAAATTTGCCTCTGAGAAAAACAGTCAAGCTGCTGAGGCTTCAAGACTTTGTAGCTAAGTTATTCAAGGGATTTCTCTGTTTATAGCAGTTGTCATGCATCTTGGTAGTTTCTTTAAGCGTCTTGCTCACCACTTTCTGATCCCAAGCTTACGGTGCAATTCTTTCATGCTCTGAAGACTCACATAAGGAAGTTCAAAGTCTGCCACTTTTTTCACCACTGGGAAAAGAAGAAAAACCACAGAGACATTTGGTAAAATCTAGTGAAATAGCCCAGCTACTTTCATATATCAGTTTGTGCTGGTTACCAATGTGCTTTTAGAGAAGGAAAAGAACTTAAATATAAATGCTGGGTTAAAGTAAGGTGACAGGTTAGTTATCTTCCTCGCTTCTCCAGATCTAAACGTACATAGCTCTATTACTTACAGAATAATACTAGTCTACTCCCTTAAACTGTGTCTTATAGGATATCCTTCTCTCAAAACACAGTTAAGCAGTATAGATGTTTCTGGATTTAAAGGACATGTAGAGGCAAGCTCCCAGGACTGGTGTTTTCCTTGAACAGAACACCAGACAAGAACACTGTAACTAACACACAGCAGGAAAAGCAAGTCACTCTTCAGGCGTCACTGCTTTACTGCACACTTTTTAAAAATAATGTCTAAGGCCACAACCTGTAAACATTTATTTCTAAGCCAATACCACAATTCAGCAGAACACTTAAACGTGATTTTAAGCATGTGAGCATCTAAACATTTTTTTGGCAGTGGACTATGGGTTGGACTTGATGTATTTGTGAGGAATAACAAAGATGCACAGAAATGTAATCAGTTGAAAAACTTTTCTATTCTTCTGTGTATCCAATGATACCACAATACAAGGCAAAAGAAAATCCAACTGCAGTTAAAAAAGTATATAAAATGTGTTATATCTAGATACATCTGAGACATAGTAACAGCCAGGGATTCTGTTTTCTTAGAGATACCTTTCACAGCCAGAGAGAAGGGAGCAGGGAAACGATAAATAAAATAGACACAGACAGTAAAGTTCCTACCCCACTGAGTAAGCCTGAGTTTACTACTGGACCTTCATCTTGAAGGGTTCAGAAAAACATTAGCATCTTTATGCCAATGAGAAGACTGAAAAAAGCTAGATGACTTGTCAAGGCCACAGAGAGAGGCTGCAATACTGAGCTTTACTCCACTCAACAGCAAAGATTGTGTTCTCCTCCCTGATGTGGCCTGAGCGTATCCCAGCCCCAAGCCTGGATCCAGCCTCATCCACACACCTGCCCTCTTAGGAAACAGGATATCAGCAGACCAATGAGGACATAAAGGCCCCTTCACATTTTATGACCATAAAGAGACTCACAACCCTGATTTACAGCTTGCTCAGTACCATCATGGCTAAACTTAAGTTTCTATCAGTTAAGAAAGGAAACGTGTCATGATATAAAGGAAAGTAAGCCACAGACATTGTTGATAAATATAACAAAAGAGTTTCCTGTCCCATTGTTAAACTCAGCATGTGATCTGTAAATTAAGGACTGTTTTATGTAGGTATGGCCATCTAATTAAATGCCTACCCAGAAGTTCCCATGCAGTAAATTTGCTGCATGTCTTGTAAACTGAAAGGGACATGATAGTATATGTCCAAGTCTCACCCCTGCTCCACACTATCTATTGCCATACTTTGTTCCCCACTACCACTCTTTCCAAGCTGTGCGGTGAGAGGGCTTGAGGGGCTTTAATCAGATGGGATGGGTCTTTCATCCTGAGAAGGCTCACACAAGCTCTGTAGACTCCAGGCTCAGTTACTGCAGCCAACAAGAACAACAAAAAAATCCAGCGGAGGGCTAAGTTAAGCACCTTGTAAAACTTACCAGAGAGAGCTCCATCATCATGATCTTGGAAAAAAAATAAGCTAAAATATTTTATTAATTCTCTTGATAGCCCCATCTCGCACGATGTAACCTTTAAAAACAAAGAAGGTCAGAAGCTTCGCTATCCATTAGCATGAATAAGGAATAAATGTTCAATACCTATTAATGTAACTTAATTTTCCCTTATGTCCCATTTAACTGCTCATTTAAAAGCAAATGTAACCATTCCCATATTGAGTTTGTGAGGAATTTCGTGTTTTAAAGGAACATAAAAATATAATAAAATAGAAAAGTGTTTTCTGCTCTGCCATGCATTTAAGTATGCTTTAATGCAAGGCATCTGCCATGTTACTCCAGATCTTTACTACTAAATCCTCAAATCCTGTTGTACAGTAAGCACTGTGAGCTCTGAGCTAACAACATTGGTCATAAGCATCACAAAATATGTATTTTTACACAATTGGGGTATTTTCCAAGCTGATAGAACCCTCTTCCTTTTCTAGGAACTATCTACAAGTCCTGCCCCTTTACCGAAAGCACCAGCCTTACTTGTAGGGTTCTACAGTTCTGTGTGAAGGCTTCTGACAAGAACAGGCTTGAGCTTTGTTCAGCTTTCGTTATTGACAGTGCATAAGGAGGAAAAATCCTATCCATTTGGATAAACATTTGGATTGTTTTAGCTTGCTGTGGCCCCTCTACATCTTTTCTGAAAGAGGGCAGAATTAGTGCTAACAGAAAATGCAGAAACTATTTGCAGGACCGGCTGCGCAACAGTATAGTGGGGATGGAAAAATCAGGCAGAGGTGACCACAGAAACTGCTGAATCATATTGGGGCAATTGCCTTGTTCTATTTTAGGTTCTGAAAAATCAAAGCATGAGCTAAAGCAGACATAACCTAGGAGCACAGTTCCATCAGAGCATTCCTAAATTCTGAAATGACTGTAATCTCCTGAGTTCACTCAGGAAAGTGGTGTGGCAACCATAAGAAAACTCTCCACCCCTGAGAATGCTCCTGTCATTGCTCATCTGGCAGATTGTGCAACGTGATAGAGGAGTCATGCTTTGGTCAGAGAAGCCGGACTTTCTTTGCTAAGCACAAGGTGGAAGTACCGGTTTTCAGTCTTCTTCCAAAGGGTGCCAATCCCCAAACTCTTCCAGCTCTGTATCACAGTGACAGCATTGTAAGTTTACTCATCTCCACAGTTCAGAAGGGTTTTTTCCAGCTGTATCAGCTGGTTTAAAAAGCAGACACATTGTTGTGCATGCTAAAATAAGTAGACATCAAGCTAAAAATAGGTTGGGAAGAATTGTTCCAAGTTAAAATTAAAGAACACATTAACGAGGTTTTCCTTATACTTGTTAATATCAGGGCTGTTACCGGAGAGGGCAGCAGAGCATTAAAATCACTTGCCTCACACTCAGTTCAGACACCAGGTATAATGGAAGAAAGTTTCAGAAGTCCAAACACAAAAGACAAACAAGTGAATATTAGCAGCACCATCTTTCATTCTGTCTGCCTCTGTGCTAAAAAATCCCCACAAATTACTTTAAGAAATCAGCCAGAACTTCAACATGTTACACCTTAGAAGCATAACACTAAGCGTGGCAGATGGCATTTCCCATCTCTGATTCAGTAGGATTTTGACTTATTTTATTTCCTGGATCAAAGCACAAGCTGGTATATGCTGCCTGAACACCAGGATGTTAGGGAGTGACGGCTGCAAAATCTATATCCACTGCAAAAGAACGGTGATTGTGGTAGCACATTTACGATGAGGAAAGCTAAGTAATTCCTAAAAGTCCTATCCAATCTTTAAAGTCAGAAGAGAAGAAATGGTGTCTGCAGCATTTCAAATGTCATTGTTTCTTTAAAGGGCCACATAAACATTAAACATCTATAAATGCAACATACAAAGCAACATACAACAGCACTGTCTGGCTTGGAAATTACCTTGACCCCACTGCAAAACTAACAAGTTTGTCAAGCCCAAATTATCAGTATTTTTTGAAGTATATTAGCAAATCCTTTCTTTACAAGAGGTACTTATGCAAGTCTCCTATCTAAAACATCTCCGTACTTCTTCCACCCTATTAGCACCTACTTCCCTCTCCCCAAATCAAAATTCCTATCTCCCTGCCACCCCCAACACCTTTTACCATCAGCATCTCCCACCCCACAAGTCTCCTTTTGCAGGGCCTAAGGCCAACTCTGACACTTACCTTCCTCTGGAAGAACTGGTCTCAGCATTGCCTCAGGTTGTGCAAACCCCATAGCAGAACAAAGCCATCAAGGGGCTACCCTGTGTTATCCACCTCATGGTAACTGTGCACAGATACTGTGTGCTCTGCAGCCAGACTAGCACGGGTCAGCTTGATGGAGGAGGGTGAACACATGTTCAGCTCACTTGTACCCACAGCCAGCTAAGAACTACCTCCACAAACTCAGATTGCAAAGGTGCAACAGAAATACAGTACACAGTTCTGTATGGTGAGAGGAAATTTCAGATTCCCATGACAAAGAAGAGTACCCATCTGGCAGGTGTATGCTTTGTTTTTGCTGTCAAGATTAGGAAATGGGAACAACTGAGGAAGAGGCTTCAGCCTTGCTCATGCATACACACATGCCAATACACAAAACATGCAGAGCCACTGCTGCTCCTCCTCTCCCGGCTTAAGAAGGGAACCCCAGCTGAAAAAGTTTCAAACGCAAACCAGCCAGTTGTGTAAACAACATTTGGTTGCTACTGGTTTCAAAATTTAACTAGCGATTGTTTACTGCATGTATTACACCAGCTGTTACGGCCATCCCAGAGCCACAGTGCCAGAACTGTGCCAATACTGCAAAGGAAGTTCCACAGTTTCCCAGCAAACATCAGGGGACATAAAACAAGTAAAGGAGAACCATGCAGGAAACCAAGACATCTCAGTTGCACGGTAAGTTTTAACAGCAGTGCACCAGCTAAGGCATAAGCCAAGACTAGACCATCATTTCTGACTACAACGTTCAAGCACTTTCACCCCCACTATGCTAAACCAAAGGGAGAGCTAATTAAGAACGTGTCCCCATAAGGAACAGTATATATTTTCTGATTCTGTCATATTGAAGGACACCTGACCTTGACAGCCAAATGCCATAGAAGCAGAAGGCATGTAACATTAAGAAGAGATAAGCCATGGGCAAATGTAAGAACCAAAACCCCTCATCTGCAAGATCAGCAACACTCCCCCTCACCCCTTGTACAATAAGTCCCTTGAAAAACACAGAAGATATTCCTGTATGCCTTCAAATAGGGAGTTTTATCCTTTCCTGCCTGAAATTATCTTCATTATCGCCCACTTCTTACAAATGGAAAATTTCAACACAATGCTATAATCCCGTTACCTCTAATATTCTTCCTGCAGTGTCCGATGTCTGGATATCAAGTCTAACATTGCTGCCATCAGCGAGGTAAACATCCAGAAAGGCTCTCTGGGTTTGGATCTTAAATGTATCCTGTTAGGTAGAAACAGAACACTGTTTTATTGCTCTCCATATTGCTGGAGCCCTTCTGAAGATGCTGCTCCATTTCCCTATTTACTCCAATAAAATAAACAATTAAGATTTTAGTAACTTACTGTTTAGTTAACAATAATTACTGTTAAAGCTCGCAGACAACAAAAAAATCAGAGGTAGAGCAGTAAGTGGGAAGATACCACAGAATTAGAGGAGGGTCACTTTGATGTTAAGCTGAGCACAGGTTACTTAGTGTCTCAGTATCTGTAGGAACAAAGCAGTCACTGTCCTAGGAAGTAGAAACTCCAGAAAGAGGAGGCAGAGCTGCATCTGAATATTCAGAAACGGTATATTCTTCGCTGGTTTTATATCAAGACTTTACATTTCCCTAGAAGACTTTCCTGAGCTCCAACTCAGAAAGCCCCATGCCTTGCTATGGACGAAAAGTCAGACTTACTTGTTTCAAGAGAATGGATGCTAGTTTGAGAACTCCCTTGGGGGTGCATTTGGATAAGGCACAGAAACACATCGCCACAGCTCTTCTTCCTGTTGACTGCCTTGTATCAGAGGACAGCAATGGTCTTTCTAGCGTTTTTATTAATTAAGATCCATAATCCATAGCGGAGATCCATAGCAGAGGAAAAACGCTGTAATTGTGCATACTGCATGCAATATTAAATTTTAATTTTTTGCATCCACCTTTGGTAGCCTAGTGGAAGATACGAGAAACTCCCTGGGAGCCCTTAGGTTTCAAGTACTCTTGGTATCTTGCTGTAGAGTCTTCGTGGTGCCTGTATACAGGAGCATCTCCTGACCCCTGTGATATCAGCAAGAACAGGGTGGCAGGGATGACATTTATGCTGTGTGCTCCTTTACCTCGCTTTGGGTACCCTGGAAAACATGCTAAAACCTATGACTCCAGTTAATTAACTCCGCTCAGACTGGTAACTTTTTTGGCTCAGAAAGACCACATTTTCCAGTAAATCTGGCTTAATTAAGAGTTGTTTCAAGGTTAGGGCCAACACAAACAAAATTCATTTTCTTCCACATGATCTAAAAACTAAGAACACATCAACAAGTTTGTAGAATGACATGTGGGGGAAAAAAAGGTCTTGAGGAAAACCAAAACAAAGCCAATCTCTTATTTAAACAGACTTCCCACAGATTTTCCTGCCACCTAGTATTTCACCTAGCAGCATGCCTACACATCTGTTTGCACATAAAAAAGAACAAGAGAACCTCTTCTCAAAGCATTAGCCAATGCCCTGTCTGAAGTCCTTCTGGGGATCCACACAGATTTAATCTTTATCCCCAAACTTCCTTCTTATCCAGCCAACAGAACTAGTAATTCTTCTTAATTAAAATAAGCATTACTTTGCTTCTGTGGAGACACAAAAGCCCCTCTCTCCCTTAATTGAGAAGCATGTACTGTGCTTACCCGAGTACTTTACTACTTTCCTCAAAAGAGAGTGAGCAGACACTTCGTCACAAATGCCTTTGGCGCACATATTTTGGTATGAAACATCTCACACATGATAGAAGTGTATGCGAAATGTGGAACAAACATAGGACGCAGACACCAGAATGAGGTAAAGACACATAACTCATTACTGACTCTTGACGAAGAGCAAGCAGGTCACTTTATAGCCAATTTGCTACCCAGGACTGGACAGTGCTGGGGGCAGAAGGTGAGTGCAAAGGCTCGCACACCACAATAAGTGCTTCTGGGTGTAGGCTGCTAATGCTGAAGTTCCCACTGGGAAAGGACATGAAGGACTCTATGCATCTACTTCTGCCAGATCCTCGCTGCTGCTCCTGCAGCTTTCACAGCCTGGGTACACGCCGCCTCATCCACTGTGGCAGCCCAGGGTCAGACACACAAAGCTCACTATCCTTCTGCCACTCAGAGAGAGTCATAGCTCCAGCACCCTACCCTACATGCCACCTCACTACTCAGCAATCACGAGGGGAAGAAGAAAAGCATGATCAAACTTTCAAGCTACTTCCAAGGAGTTTGAGTTCTCCAAGAACACTGCGCAATATATTGGTAGACAGATTAATCTGAGGATCTACAAGAAAGGATGTGTTAGAGAAAAGAAAATCTCGGTCCATCTAGAATGGTCATATTCTGTCTTTCTATTCTATCACCATTTAATACTTAAACCAGCAGTTTCCACAGTCGTCTTTTAAAAACTGCTTTAATTTACTTGACTCTACTGAACTACAGGCACAGCTTCATTTCATGGTCTTGGGGACAAATTCCCTACTTTATCTCCAACTTTTGATTACTGTTCTCTTAATATGGCTATGACAGCAAATCAAAACCAAGAATTATCTTAAACTGTTGGGTTTGGGGACTTTTCCCCCCTTTATCACATGCTTTTGCCCTAGAAAGCAGAACTGTCTGTGCCAAAAACTCCACACATTGTTCGGTGTTATAAATATTTGTGTTTAGCCGCTTATCAGCAGAGTATTGTTGAGACAAAAAAAAAATTACTTACACAAAAACAAAAGGAGGAAACAGTGCAGTCTGTAAGGCAGGAGAAGACAGTGTTAAGTGAAGAAATACAAATGCGAACATGTCCCTAAAGCAACACAAGAGAATGCAGCATAAGTTTAATACAAATACAAAGGAAAGAGCGTTTATCAGTGTTAGCAATAATCTATTTAGTAAGTGCACATGGCAATCCCAACCACTTCCAAAATGGACAGAAGAATACTTCTGAAAGAAATTTGAAGCAGTGAGTCAGAAAAGTTAAGATCTTCTCCCAGGCTGCTGTTTTAGTTTTGGAAAAAGCAGTAGAGTCATTGTCTCACCTACTCAAAACAGGCACCAACATAAAAGAAAAAAAAAACCTGTCCATGCTCAGTAGTACTTTTCATGTTTACTGCACTTTTGCTCCCAAAATTCAGGGAACATGCCATGTAACTGGAATGGGACACTTCCTTGTATCCCTTAATACTGCTTATCTGAATCTTCCCTTAACGCTGTCACTATCACCTGTGGTAAAATCTCCTGAAACATCTAGAACTGCTGCCTATTCCCCACTTGCCTGCCCCAGTAGCTTGAAGCACACCTCAGTCATTAATATAAGAACATAGAATAATACAAAGCTGGTGAGGGATTTTCTTCATTTTTCAGTTTTGATGAAAAGAACAGTTTGGAAGAAAAAAAAAAACCAAAACCAACAAACCAACCAAAAACCAAATCAAAACCACAAAACCAACAAAACACCCAAACAACCCCAAAAGACCTGTTATATAGTTCCCCCACAAGAAAAAAAAAAAAAAAAAGATATCTAGATACTTTTTTTCCCTTCCCAGTTTTCCATTAGAAAACTTAAAATTAAGTGATTTTGTTTTAACAGAAGTCAACACCAATCTGAACCCTCGGCAAGCTCTCAATTGATTTGTGGCTCACCTAAGCAGCACGGGCCATGAAAGGGGAGAGGGCAAGAGAGGAGGCCCTTATGACAACATATTTCAAAAGAACAGGTCAGGGCACTGAATTGCATCTTAACATTGAAACAATAAAACAGACATCCTTGAATTAAAATTCTTCAGAACTTTCTATGCTAGAAACCTTCCCCCTGGCCAACACACAATAAAAGTCTGAAAGTATGGGAAATTCCCACATGAAATTCAGAGTTTTGGCCAGCTGCTTTTGAAATAGAAGTTCATAAATAAGAAACCCAACCTGATTTGGTATGAAATAACTAACATTTTTAGAGCAGTGCTGAAATCATAGATACGCAGCCTGACTTCTGTTTGTGTACATACACATCCAAACACATTTGTTAGTTACTACGAGTGAGTACAGAGGAACGCTTCAAACGCGCATTCTCCATCACGTGCACAAATGGCAACTGTATGGCGAGTGCAGAGAAGCAGAGGCTGCATTGTCAGAGACAGGGACTCTGTCCAACAAAATGCAGCCCATGATCAGGCCAGCTTTGATTCCTGGTAATACCTGCAGATTTCTGGGTTACATTTTACCCACACTCTCAACAGAATACAGACCACAGATCTCATATGGTAGTCAATCCTTGGCCTCATGCTTGCTCCTCAGAAGGAAAACTGCCTTACATCACAGACCTTTGATGAAGGACCACATCAGAACACTGCTTTTTTGCCTGTTGTCAGGCACTGGTTGGCTCTATTTGCTCAAGAACTCAAAACTTTTTATCTGTCCTTTTGGCAACACCTGAATCCTTTTGCTCATGCTAAAGGCTGCTGTTTACCAGCAACACAGCCCAGAAAAGGTCAGCCTCCTAGATCATTAACTCCAAACCTCTGCTGCTGCAAGGAAACGTATCTCAATTTTATTCCTAAATCCATAATGACTGTCTGTCCTCACAGCTGCATCCTGAATATACCACATTACTCCATGGGTGCCCAATGAAGATACAGCTCATGATCTCAGATTACATTCAAGGATATGGAAAACTTGCATTAAAATGAGACTGATAGGGATGTACGTACCTGCTCATACCATCTTTCCCCTGATGAAAAAGGAGGGGACGCAACACAGCCACCATGGCCTCATTTTGTTAACGACTTCTTGCAAGAACGATGCCATTTGTTTTTAGGGGCTGGAAGTAGTGGGGCATATACTGAATCTGTCTCTCCAGCTCGGTCACTGGCCAAGTTTGCAGGGTTTGGAAGAGTGGAGGGGCAGGGAGGTTACGGGTTATATTGTTCAACTCTGCTACGTGATGGCATTGGTAAACATTTCAGCAATACCCATTTTGAGTAAAGCAGCCACTGTGCCAAGCTGCTTCCCCATGTGTCAGGAGCCCTGCTGTCCCCTGACAACTTCTCCTATGAGATTAGGTTGCTGCAGAAACAGCCAGAGCTTGCCTGCTATAAAGAGCAAACCATAACTACCTATGCAAGAGGTAAAGCTGGTGCTGGGCAAAAACAGGGGCCTGGAAAGCAGGGTTAACCTGCATGGGCTTGTCCCTGCTTCAAAAGCTTGCCCTGTTAGATATGATCGAGGGATATAGCTGGTTGGTGTGATGCTGACTGCAGGTACAGATGAGTCACATTCACCACTGTCAGGCAGCTGCAGTAAAGCCGTGGTCCTTGCACAGCACTCCCACTCCAGGGAGCGCTGGTCTCAGCGCACCCTTCACAACCCCATTCAGAAGCAAAACACAGGACAAGGACCAAAAAGACCTTAAATTCAGTTTGACTTTTCCTTTGCGTCTTCTGTTTTAGTCAGTGACATATACAGTAACTTGTTTCAGGTAGCCAAGACTGACTAGTCAAAGCCAGTCCACGTCAGTGACAGAAAAGGAGCATGCTATTTAATAATTTTAATGATGTTTTATTCTTGAATCTTTCATTAATCATCCCTCTTGCAATGTAACATAAACAAGAGCAAGTGTGGGGTAATGCCTGGTTTTAACACTAAATAGCAGTAACACTGAAACCCTAACTATGTTTTCACTCCTAAGCAACATGTAGGACATAAGTGCTGCCTACACATCTTCAACACCAGGGAAGGAAAGAACAGTACAGAGGTGCTTTAAAGATTAATTTCATTCCATATCTTTAAATGCTGTTTCAGAAATTTTGTCACTCTGCCATAAAACATCTCACAAGTCACAGTGTACTAATAAATTCTGGAACATGCACAACAAAGTTTGTTGAATGAGATTCCTTAGTAACCAAAATGAATACTTATTCAGCCATCAGTTACACCAGTTAAAGACACTGTGTGCAGCTAATGACAGCAGATACACTCTTGTCTTTCACAGGATTATTTGATCTCTTCTAGGAGTTTGTTCTTTACCCTAATGAAAGAACACATAAAGTACTACTGCTATTTGTATTATGAAGCAGTAATTTATGTAAGCACAACAATTTTAAACTTTAATTGTAAGCAAAAAAAGCTGGAGAACTACTGTCTTTCCCAAGCAGGAAGCTTAAACATTGTGTATGAAAATCCATTTATTGTAGAACAGACATTCGGGTTAATTTTATGTCTTGAGAATGTACTGACCTTGCACTAACATTTAAGGTATAATTCAGTACCTACCTTGAACTCTACAAAATAACAGACTGCTTTTGGCAACACAGTCATCACATGCCTTAATAAGCACACACACATGTGTACATAACCATAAGTCAAGTAACTATTACGCATGTACTTATCAAGTCACCCCTCTTCACCAAAAGGGCCTACAGTAAAGAAAAACCTAAATACGCAACATCCTTTCTGATGGCATGTTAAGAGAAATCCACAATACGGGCATGCCAAAAGACATCTTTAAACACTGCAAACATGCATTTTGAAGAGTTATTTCCTGCCAGAACTCTGTCAGAAAAAGTCAGTTGGCAGTGTTTGAGGGTAAATTGCAGGCATTCCTGATGGATTTAGTTTTCTTTAGCAAACCTGTTATCAGTCTCATCAAGACTTATTAAGACTCAGGAATAATTGCTGGGAGTTATCTGTAGGGCTGTCACAGGCCTTAGATGAACTAAAGAGAGACTGCTTCTCACAAAAGAAATCCCTAACCAGAAAGGAGCTTTTCATGCACTGTCCTGAGCACTTCAGTTGGCCTGAATTTAAGAGACAGTAAACAAACTGTCTATTTTTATTTCCAGAATATATAGGAAAAACCTTTCTAGAATTTGTTAGGAATACTTCTTCACACTCTTTTCTGTAGCCTTTCTGAACTTCCCTTACATACCTTAATCACACATTGCAAGTGAAGAGCTCTCAAGTCACAAAACTCTACTCAGTCCGTCAAAACAACCCCTCTCCAGAACAACTCACCACAAGCAAGGTTACAGCAGCATCAGCAGCATGCCAAGCACTTCCCAGAAAACTAAAGCAGCATCCACTCCCTGAAAATGCTGCTGGAGTCATACTGCACCCACCTGCTCCAGAAACCTACTATTCTCATAATAACCACAGCAGCTGGAGAGGAGGTAAGGGAAGAAAAGGGACATACAGCACCTTGCAGCAGTCAAACACAAGCAAGAGCTATCCAGGCTTCAAGCCTGCCAAAGAAATATCATATCATGGACCATATTAAACTGGATTTCCAGAGTCACCTAGGTTGCAACAACCCAAATACATGCCAGATTCTGCCCATTGCTACATTTGCAAGATAGGAGAACGTGGCATTTTCACAGCAGTCATCAATACGCTTATCAGTCCAAAGCACTGACGCTACCAAAAAGCATTTACAGTTGCAAAACCTAAGAATGTGTGTAATCCTTCTATTGAGCTCTCACAAAGACTCTTCTGGGAACTGTTTAGAGGCAAAAGATTCATCAGCTGTGCCACAGGATATAAAAACAAAGCAAATAGTTCTTTCCATGTGAGAAACAAGTTTGTACATGGACAAAACAATAGCAATACTATTATTATTGCCAACCAGGTTACACAGAGAGCACTCTGTCATCAGAGCTCACTGCTTTACAAGACAGACCAATATGCTAAGAACACAAGGAAAGGAAGAAAGCAAAGGAAGCCTTGAACTCAGGAGGTAGGATAATATTTCAACTCTTTCATAGAACAAACTATTTGGCTGAAAAATTCAAAACTTACCTGCTGTAGCTTTCGGAAAAAGCCTATGAAGACATCACTTTTGGTAATATTTGAATGCAAAGTAACTGAAAAACAAGAGGAAAAAGGTGAAGGAGGAAACCAACTTAGCCAAAAGGTAAAAAACATGGCTAATGCCTAAAAACAAGACATACACAGCATGACTGTTGGTTAAACCATCAGTGCTACTTTACTCATCCTTTGGTTTCCGCACAGCTACCTTTACTAGCCTGTTAAATCACTGAAGCTATGAACAGTGCAAAATACATGTAGTGTTGTTATTCTCCCAAAGCAAGACAATAGTAAGGTTCTTGGCCACATAACTCCATGGTCGCTCAGGGACAGTAACTCTAAAGGGAACTGTTGAATACTCAGGTGAAAAAGAGAAAGTAATTAAGATTTTAAAGACTAATCCCGAGTTTCTGTTTTGTACATGTTGGCACAAAGTATCTGAGGCCAGAGGCTACAAAACCTCTTTCAGCACACCCCTCAAACACCCTTATTTTTGGGTAGTTGAAATGGTTTGGGCTTTTTATTTCTTCGCTTACGTGAAACTCACGAGACGCATTCTAGGGATCCTGCAGACCTGGTATATAACATAACACACTGTGCCTGAGACTTAATTTTTCTGGAAACTCTTGTTAATTCTCACAAGTCTACCTGGAAACCCACAAAGGGAAAAGGTTTATGCAGAACCCAGTTCCATTTTACACTTCTACCAGTCCAAGTGCCTGTCTTTGCCTCCCTCTTTTACCCACCAGCCATGAGCTCTCACACGCAGCCCCGTGTCAGCACTGGCAGTTGTGAAGCAGCAGGGATGGGTTGCTCAGCTCACTGATCTAGAAGAACAGGGAACAGCCAGACTACAGGCTGCCACCAGAAGGCCAAGCTGGCTTAAGTTGAGTGTGAAACTGCACCCTTACGTTTTGGAAAAGCCGCAGAAAGGCAGCTGCTTCAGAAATAATAAAAATATGATATGCTGCCCTTCTAGAGCCAGCGAACCAACAGGCTGGACAGGGCTGCAATATCTACACTTAGCCCCAGCCTTTTAGATACATCCTTACTCAGCTCAGTATAGAAGGTAAAGCACCCTGCAGTCACAATTGGCAGACACATCTGAAAAGGTTTAAGCCCCACGTATGAAAGCTGATCAGGTTGCTATAGCCAAGCTCACCATTCTGAAGATACTGCTCCAGCTGAGTCCGCCGCTCATCTGCCATCGACTTGGTCATTGCCAGGTAAAACTTTGGAGGGAAAGCAGGCACGGCACTCCCAAACAGCTGCCTCGGCTGCAAAACAGCCAAAGGAAAGCTCCACATCACTGAAGAAGTACTCATAGTACCAAGGAGCTTTCAAGGCTCTCTTGTTTTGACAGTGGGACATGATGACCTACCAAGGGCATGGGATACCCACCCAGCACCTCCGTGATGGCCCTCAGGGCCCACAGCGAGGGAAAAGCCTTTGCCCAGGCAGCCACCAGAAGACAGCCCAAGTGAGCAACCTCTTTTGATGAGTGTCTCATTTTTACAGTCTTGCCACTTCTGAGCTCCTGCTCTGAGCCAGAAATGTAGCATTGTATTAACGTTATCAGCTAGGTCTTACACACCTCATGGACAAACAACATATGGTTACAGATGTCTTCTCTTTCCAATACATCCATACAGGATTTCTTTGATCTATACGTACAGAACTACTTCTTAAGAACTGGTGACTTCTGCCCTTGACTTGTTCTACCTCAGAGGCTTCTATTATTTTGTCTGAGAGAGGTAGTAACTTTTATAAGATCATCTTTGGGAAACTATAGGCCAGTCACCCTCACCTCCGTCCCTGGAAAGGTGATAGAGCAGTTCATCCTGGAGGTCACCTCCAGGCATGTAGAGGACAAGAAGGTTAACAGAAACAGTCAAAATGGATTCACCAAGGGAAGATCATGCTTGACCAACTTGATAGCCTTCTATGATGGCATGACTGGCTGGGTCGATGAAGGGCGAGCGATGGATGTTGCCTATCTTGACTTCAGTAAGGCATTCAACACTGTCTCCCAAAACATTCTCATACACAAGCTAAGGAAGTGTGGGTTGGATGAGTGGACAGTGAGGTGGACAGAGGACTGGCTCAACAACGGAACTCAGAGGGTCATGATCAATGGAGCACAGTCTGGATGGAGGCCTGTCACTAGCGGTGTTCCCCAGGGGTCCGTGCTGGGTCTAGTACTGTTCAACATATTCATGAATGCCCTGGATGATGGGATAGAGCGTAACCTCAGCAAGTTTGCTGATGATACCAAGCTGGGAGGAGTGGCTGATACACCAGAAGGCTGTGCTGCCATCTGACGAGACATGGACAGGCTGGAGAGCTGGGCCGAGGGGAATATCATGATGTTCAAAAAGAGCAAATGCAAGGTCCTGCACCTGGGGAGGAACAACCCCATGCTGAACTATTGGAAACTACTGGAAAGCAGCTCTGTTGAGAAGGACCTGGGAGTGCTGGTGGACAGCAAGCTGACCGTGAGCCAACAATGTGCCCTTGTGGCCAAGAAGGCCAACAGTATCCTGGGATGCATTAAAAGGAGTGTGGCCAGCAGGTCGAGGGAGGTTATCCTCCCCCTCTGCTCTGCCCTAGTGAGACCACATTTGGAGTACTCTGTCCAGTTTTGGGCCCCCCCCAGTTTAAGAAGGATGTGGAACTGCTTGAGCAAGTCCAGCAGAGAGCTACCAAGACTGGAGCATCTCCCTTATGAGGAAAGGCTGAAAGACTTGGGTTTGTTCAGCCTGGAGAAGACTGAGGGGGGACCTCATCAATACCCATAAATATCTAAAGGGAGGGTATCAGGATGATGGGACTAGGCTCTTTTCAATAGTGCCTAACGACGGAACAAGGGGCAACGGGCACAAGTTGGAACACAGGAAGTTCCACCTAAACATGAGAAAAAACTTCTTTGCTGTGCGGGTGCCAGAGCAGTGGAACAGGCTGCCCAGGGAGGTTGTGGAGTCGCCTTCCGTGGAAGCATTCAAAACCCACTTGGACGTGTTCCTGTGCCCCCTGCTCTAGGTGTGCCTGCTCAAGAAGGGGGGTTGGACAAGATGATCTCCAGAGGTCCCTTCCAACGCCTAGCATTCTGTGATTCTGTGATCTAATATTGTCAAAGGAAAAAAAAAAACACCACAAAAAAACCCAACCCAAATAACAAAAACCAGAGAAGCTTTCAGGAGCACAAACTACCTGAAAGTTTGATTCTTCCTCCAGCTATACCAGCTGGCTAGTAAGAGCATAATGTGTCTGTAAAAACCGTACTTCATTTATAAAAATAGACCAGAAAGGACAGAGAACCACAATTACATTACCTTATGATAATATTAGATAGCCCCAATATAGGTTTGAGCAGTAGTTGGTCACTTAGAAGTGTAAAAATTGTTTGCTAGAGGCGAATTATCTCAAGAGAAGGATGAGCTATGTTTACCTTCCCAATATGCACAGTACTAAACACAGCAAAATACAGCAAGTTTGCCTGGAAACATTCTTTCACCTAAATCAAACAATATGGCATCTGATTAATAAAATGAGACTGCTGTAGTATGGTGAGACATTACTACTAAATAAATTTTAAGCACCAGTACTCAACTCAGCAATTAGTGTTACTAAATCCTGTGATTTAACTCCCTCTGGCCTCAGCTGCTGAAGTCTTCCACATGACTCCAGCCGCTGAAGCTTGAAGGAAAAAAAGAAAAAAATCTATTACTGCTCAAGAACTAGCAATACCTGTTCCTGCCTGTTGGCTACAGACAGGAGTGAGGCATATTCTCAGAGCTCCACTTTCTCTACATTGGCAACACACTGCTGTTTCCAAGTTCTTGATTGTTATAGATGTATTATCTCTATTATATATATATTATAGATATATATTATAGATATGTGTGCATCACTCTGAGGTACACAGAATAAAAGAATTAGATAACACTACATGCTTTGGTTTTATGTAAAGCTAACAGTAATAGCTAGTATAGAGTGGTTTTTATCTTCAAAGACCTTCACATATGTGATCTTCCCCCAGGGACTGAAAAATACTATCTCTGCTTTACAGGCAGGCAAACTGAGGAGATACAGCAAAAAAATTTGCCAGAAGTTGCAAAGCCAGAGCCACACTGACAACAAGGAGGTCCTCTTTCTTCCCCCTGTGTTCAGCCATGCCTCAAAGTGGTGCCATCTGTTATCATCGGTTTGCACAAGCCTACTTAAAAAAAATAAAATTATTTAATCTAAGTGCTGGCTGCTTGGTAAGTTTCTTGAAATGCAATTGTGTGTCCTCAGAATTTGGGCTACTGAGAAGAGAAACTCCCAACCAATTAGACTTTTTTGCATCTCAAAGAATTAAGAAAATGCCCATAAAGTGCCTATTTGTGTACAGTGCTGAAAGTCCACCAGACTATCAGCCACCAGCATGAAATTTCATGCTAGCAGAACGAAACCAGCCAATACTTGTCTTCACAAACCCAAGAGCCTAGGCTACATTTTATATACAAGCCAATACCACCACTGTACCTGGTGGTGCCAGGTGCCAACTGCCTGCTGCCCTGCTGGCTAACACAACTGTAAGAGATGGGTCCCCTACCCAAAATCTGCTTCTGACCATTTTTTGAGGCTCTGGGTTTGTTTCTGCAACCTAAAGCCACTACACAGAAGACAACATGTGTCTCAGCCCCAAGCCAGGGTACCCTGTGCACTGCCATTTTCTGTTACTGGACTTACTTTACCAGACAGGTACTTCCACAACATCCTGCTCCACAAGCTCCAAGGGGAGGACTCCCACCCTTTGGCCTCTCTGCGTGCCTGACCAAGCAGCTTCTCTGCCAGACACCATGTGCAGCTCCCATCAACAACACACAGCAGCCACCTGTGCCTATCGTGCCTCACAGCCCACAGCCCAGCACGGAGGCTGGGCACAACTCCACCTCCAGCTCCCCACCCCAGAGTGAGCTTCAAAAGCTAGTGGCAGGAAAGCCCACAAGAGACTGGATCACAAAAAGCTTAAATCTGACCATGCCAGAAGCCCAGACAGGATGTTCAAACCTGGTGGAGGAGGTGCTCATTCTTCCACCAAGATTTCTACCTAAAAGAGATAGAGCAGCTTCCCTAAATATGGCAATTTTAAGCTCTAAGAGCTAAAGACACATGCCACAGTTGGTGCTGTTTCTTTTTCATCTTTCTGCAATAAATATTCCCCTCCTCAGCAGGAGACAGTTTTAAAGTGTAGTTGATCAGAATTAATCATTTCCTACTTAGTCTAATCCCATAGGTTTGCTTTTTGCTGTCAGGTCCTGCCTATGCTGTCTAGGCGAGCTATTTCACCCAGGGCCATACTCTATCATAGCTGTGCAGATGCCAAAGTCAGAGAGAGCACCAGAAACAAAAGTGCTAACCTGAAAAAAATAGAGCAGCATTATAACTATAAAGCTATTATGTATGGATTATATTCAGAATGAACAGGCGTCTAGACATTTCCTTCTCAGTTACCTTATTAAATATTAAAAATGGAGGAGGCTAAAAATCCTTAAACATGTTTTATGTGAAAATTAAATATATGTATGCAGAAACTGTCCAAGAAATCAAAGGTATGAGACTATTCGGGTACATGACTGGCTAAAGGAAGTTTCAAAAAATTTTTTTCTATATTTAATTCCTTTTTATCAATTGTTTTATCTGATTAACAGAATTTTTTAGAACTATTTTCCCAACAGTTGTTCATACCAATCACAGATGCCGCTAACTGACTCAGTGTCTGGCGTCATGACCAGAATACATGAATGTTGCATATCACTCTTAAGCCTACAAAGGATACTTCCTATTTACTTCCTGCCTTGAAGTAAACCAGTGAATACTCCAACAATTGCAAGAAATAATTGTTCCTTTCAGTCCTACAACAGCACATAGGTTCATTATTATGATATTTGTTTAGAGAGGGATGCGCTAAGCAGCTGCCAAACTGAAAAGCCAAATGCGACCATCACAACATCAAAGGTGGAAAACAAGGAGAGCCTGTGTCTTTAGCAACTGTTCGATTTCGAGGAAATCCAGTAACAAGTAGTGCAGAAACTACTGTTCGGGTAATCTCTAGCCCCACTCTAGAAGCTTCTGTCACTTGAGTATTCTTGCAAGAGCGCCTCACCTCTCCATAAACAGAATAAAGACCCACAGCCCTGTTAGGGGTGCTCTGGTCAGTGTGCAGTCCCCACAGAACTAAAGTTGAAGAACACGCTACAGTACAGAGCGCAGCCTAGCTGTCCTTGTATAAATCTAGAGCCAAAGCTTAGATCCTCAAAATGCACATGCACCTACAGTCAACAGTCCTGCCGAAGGTGTTCATGGTCATTTGCAGAGAATGGCTACAGAAGTCTTAGTTCAGTAAGTGCAAACAATAAGAAATGCTGCCCAACATGTATGGCGTTCATCCTGAGCAAAGGGAGGCTGGTCCTTCAGCTGTCCTTCCTACTGCTAATACTTAACACCTAAATACTCACCACAGGAGGAAACAAAAACTGGATTTCCCACAATTGAATGCTCTGGCCCCTAAAAGAAGGGCCAAAAGGGGAAAAGTCAGAGCCACCTCTGGGCCCTCTTACAGCCAACACAAAGCCGCATCTCCCAGAGGAAGGTCAAGGGAGTAAATCCTCAGACTAAGACAGGCACCCTCTGGCAATCCACAGCCAAGTGCCTGTCTCTGCAAGATGAGAAGGGCTAAAGCTGCACTGCTCTCCTCAGCATTTCTGCCAACCCTGCCTAAGCAACTCCTTCTAAGTAAGATCTCTTTTAGGATATCGTTCTTGGTTGTTCACACCTCCCTCTATACCATTTGCCTTGGGTGTTCAGCTTAAAGCTGAGAATCCTGTTTAGAGGTAAGGCACCTAGAGGTAAGGAAATGTTGCTCAGAGTTAGTACACCTGCCCCTCCCCATTCAACAGTGTATCCGAAACCTCATGCTCTACCACACTACACTGCCTCTGAAGAGCTGCTCCCTTCAGACAGCACTTTTGTAGGGAACAACTGCTCTGGGAGAAGGCAAGGAACACAGTTTGAGAAGCACCCTCAGAATATGAAGTGATGGGGAGCAGGAAAATGCACAGCAAGAGAAAAGGGGCATGTAAGGCACAGCATCACAAACAAAAATTGTGTGTCCTGATTTTGTATCACAAGTTAGAAGAGGAGCTTGCAGAGGTAGAATAGCAATGCTTGAGAAGTTGCCACCCTGAAGGGGATCAGAGGCACAACTAGTCCAGCATCACATCCAACAGAGGTCAGATATAGATCCTCCAGAGTAGTGTTCAAGAAATACTGTCAAGTATAATCATGCAGCAAACTGTCCGTGGGAGAATCTCATTCGTAATTCACATCTTGCATCTGTCGCAGAACTGTTGCATCTGTGAGGCTTTGTGGACACCACGTGTGATCTGGTCAGGAGAGTGAAATTACTGTATCCTGGAGTTTAAGACCTCGTATGTGTGCATTTTTCTACCGTAGCACAGTATTTCAAGCAAAATAAGCAGAACAGAATATAATTATAGGCAAGCAACCTCACATAAGTATAGGGAAGACAGTTACGGGACAGCAGTGTAGTTGTTAAGTATCAAGACCAAGTATGGCAGCTACCAGCAGAGAGAAGGAATTAAAAATAAAAATCAGCTAATGAGTTGTAAAGCCCAGCAAGAGGCAAACTGTCAGTTACAGAGGATGCAGAGAAGGCAAAGATTTCGCCGAGAGCATTAATGAAGTTAAAACCTCTTGAGCAAGAAACAGTAAGTCTTAAAGAAAAAACAAGCAAATGCATAAGCTAGTTTATTAGTTCAGATATGTTATCCAAAAGGCTCCATTAACCAAAGAAAAATATTACTGTGGGAGCTCCCACAGGGAAAAGAATTGCAGAGCTGGGGCACAAGAGCATGCTTCAGCAAACATTGCTTCTCATGGCAGCCGTACTGCTGACTCAACTGCCTTTTAGCTGTGCTACCCCACCTGCTTGTGCAGCAGAGTTGGGAGGGAGAGACCAATCCCCATCAGGGGTTACCTGGCTGAAAAACTGCTCCAGTCCCATTGCTCAACTGAGAGCACAGCAAGGAGGCTGCCAAAGAAGCAGCATCTACCTTGTGTTATTCCCTGATGACCACTATCTCTTGGAACGCTCCAGGACTGTGTTTCAGCTGTTTTGTAGTTACCTAGTAATTGCCTGTGTGGAAAGGGTCACTCCTGAGGCACGCGCTTAGGCAGTTTGGGCCAAAGGATCCAACACTTGGTTATCCCCTGGCTTGTCAAAAAAATCCCTGCAGCTGACTGTGCAAGTTGCCTTGACTGACCTCTATACGCTCTCTAGAGTTGCTTATAGGATTAAAGACACCAGTAAAGCAGTTGCATCTCCCTCCCAGAGGCCAAGGAAAAGAGGGACTTGGAGCCCACAGCTGCTGCTGCTTGGCTGATCTTTCCCATTAAGCCAAGTTACCGTATCCTTCGGCAACATCCCTTGGCTGTTTTCCGGGTGTGCCTCTCAGCTGCTGCTGGATTTCACCCTGTAAACATCGGTGCCCTGCAAGCAGGGCTCCCACAGGACAGCGCTGGGGGGACCAGGCAGGGTGCGAGGGTCAGGTGGGAGGGCCGGGCACGGGCTGGGACCGGGCACACCCTCCCTGCGGCGTTAGCATGAAGGAAGGCTTTAATAACGCGGACTTGGGCAGCAACAACTCGCTGCAACCATCCCACGCCGGGCCCGTGAGGGCCGGGAGAGCCCTCCAGCCCCGCGGCCCTGACGGGGCCCCGACGGCCGCCCGCCCCCCGGCAGCCCGCCGCCCCCCGAGGCTTTTGGGGGTATCCCCCGCCCCGCCAGCCTGGGCCGGCCCTCACCGGCGCGTCCCAGCGGCGGAGCTGGCTGTACCGCGCCTTGCCGAGCAGGAAGCCCTCCAGGCACACCGAGTACAGCTTGCAAGCACACAGCCGTCAGACCCCCGCCGCCCGTCTCCCCTCCCCGCGCCTCTCCCGCAGCTCCTCGCTGGCGCTGATGCTGAAGTGCGGCTTCGTGGCGAGGCCGGGCCGGGCCGTCCCCTCAGAGCAGCGGCGGGGCCGCGGGAGGCGGCGGGCGGCGCAGGTGGGAGCGGGCGCGGCACCAGGCGCTGCCGCGGGACCGTCCCTTAGGCCCGGCCTAGGCGGCGGCTTTGATTTAAAATCCCTCCAGTGAAGAGAGGCGGGTCCGTAGGGCGAGGGGTAACGCAGGGTTGAAATTAATGGTCAGTTAGCCCCAAGGGGTGAGGAGCCCGTGCCGGGCAAGCAAGGCGGCGGCCGAGGGAGCCGGTTACAGCAGGCTGGGTGGGTGCAAACTGTACCCCGAAGGGGGTTATGAAGTGGTAATTCGTCATGAAGTGATGGTAATTCACTGTTTTTCAAGGCATGAGAACTCGGGACTGCCTGGTGAAAGGGGTATGCGGCAGGTCTGTAAGAAAAGAAAGTCCTTTTTTCACACAGTGACTCACTGGAAAATTGGAGATCCATCTCCAGCCTGGGACTTTTGTTTATTGCTAATTACCTGACAATAAAGGTGAGTTACACTTTCCGTATCTCGTAGCTTCCTTTACTGTATTTCTGATACCGCTGAGGGAAAGGCAGCGCAGGAGCTGGGCCTTCTCGTGTGAATCACCATGGAGGTCCTCGTAGTCTTACATGAGCAATGCCCCTGGAGACGTGAAACGAGTTCATCAACATGGAAATAATGCAAACCAGGGCCTGACACAAGCACAGTACTCTGGCCTCACCGAAAGGCTCTTCATCAGAGGAAGAAAATTATTTTGGGAAGGCCATGATTCACTAACTGACCTGGGGATAACCCTTTCCCAGTGGGAAAAGGTTTGCACATGTTTTTAAAGGAATAGGATTCACTGTGGGCATTCTCGAAAAAGTGGAGAAGAGTAAGTAAGATAACATTGTGTAACACGTCTGATGATTTGTTTTTCTTCTTCATCTGTGCAGCCAAATATAACCAGTCTGACAACTTCTGGAGCACCACGCTCTTACAGAGCTAACTTTGTAGCTCCTGGTGTCACGGCTACCCTGTGGTACCTGGGAGATGGGGCATCCCTACCCTGGGGAGCTCTAGAGAAGGTTTGCTTCTTCTCCTGAGCAAGGCCCCTATGTGCAGCATTGTTTGCATCTTGAGTCACTTTGCAAATCCATGTTTCCACTTTTAACCTGGGAGGCAAGGCGGGTGCATGGTGAGTTTGATGGAAAAATGTGAATTGTAGGCAGACAGAGGAAAGCTCTACGTTCCAGATCATGGGCAGGAATTTTCCACTTCTGCCATCATTCTAGGTTGGTGGTCCTTTCTCAGCTGCCTGAATCTGGTTCCCTGCTGGACAGCTACGGGAGGGGAAACTGAGCTACCTGTGGTGGCAAATCTCTCTAACAGTGGCAAGGGACAGGATTAAGCAAGCTTCCGCTTACAGATGTGACAATGCAATATGTTTGGGGCCCACTTTTTGAATGGTAACCTCTGTTTTATGTCATCTGCTGACTTCAGGTTTAACCTAGACCACTTGTAACCCAAGGTCCCAGTCACTGAAATGTGACACAACCAGTTAGCATGCCCAGGGCATCATTTTTGTTTTCTGAATGCTCAGATATCACATGGAACATTTTGAAGTGTGCTCAGAGCTATAAAAAAGTACGTACTTCTGGACAGCTACAGCCAGCTGGGACATGACTTGATTAGGGATGTTTCTTTAGCAGGTTATGTGGAAAGTAGGAGCCTATTTGGCATAGATATACTGCTTTTAGTACTTAATGTGCAACAGGCCCATTATATGGGCCCAGCTTGTCATTTCCTTTTTTTTTTCAATGATTACATTCAATCCCAATACAGTAAGTGAAAAATCTAAGAAAAGTTTCAAGTATTTTTTTTTTTTTAAATATTATTTCCTTTCTTCTTGTTGCCCAAATCCTGCAAAGGGTGCTCCAACTGCACATGCACCTTGTAGTCTTAGTGTAGCTGAAAACATTAGTTTCCAGTTTGTATTCCCGTAAGATGCCATGTCCTAAGGATTTGTAACCCTGCCAGCTGCATTTTCATTTCGGTACAGCTACTATACGTGATTATTGACCACATCCTACAGAAGGTAAGAAGGACTAAAAGCTTTCCTTCGTAGAGGTAGTTGTACCACACGGACTTGCAGTTGCCTAAGGAACAGCAGTTAGGCTGCTGGTGTGCTGAAGCCTCTGCCTGCCTCACTGAGGAATCCTATCTTGGGGTGTTCTGCGTGTTCCTCCTGGCTTGTCAATTGAGGAAAAACCTGTGAAGATGGGAGCCACAGTGACTTGTGGCTCAGAAGAGACAGGATCCCAAATGCAAATTGTCACCCAGTGGGAGTACAAGTCTTCACATGAGAATAGGGAGGTCCTAGACTCTCCCCCTTTTCTATCAGTTGAGCTGCCGATCCTCTTTAAGTCAGCATGCTGCCTTTGAAACGCCATCAGAGAAGACCTGCAGCATTTCCCAGCCAAACCTTGTAGTCTTCCTATGGCTTTTCATTGCAAAGCTGGAGTGGGGCTCTAAATATCACTTGCTATGATGTTGACGAGGCAGCTAATTGATGCAATGGGACGTAGGATGTGGTATTGCCCTTTGTAAGGAAAGGACTAGTTGAAGGGAAAATGGGAAGAAGGAAAGGGAAATAGCAGTTTAATTCAAAATGCCTGCTTACATCATAAAAAGTAATCTCAGATACAAACTGAGACTTTTTTGAGAGTAGCCTCTAATTCCAGTAAATCCAAACCTATGCTGGATTTATTCAGCAGGCATTTCTAACCTTGAGTTGTCTCCCAGGGACAACTCATGTACGTGGGAAGCTATGAAGAGTTCACTAGTAGTTTAAACTACTCCAGCAGGGAGTGAAAATGTTGCTTGTGTTCAGGGAGCAACTCCAATGGAAGGATCAGTCACAGAAATAGAGCTTCCTACTTAATCCCAAGTAGGATGGCCAGAAACATGCAACTACAAAAGCCTAGTGAATTGTGGTCCCAAGCGTGGTGCTCTCCAGCATGTCAGTTTTGACCACAACTCCTGGACCTATTGAGAATAGATACAAATACTGGTGGCTTTTCAGGAGGGACTTCTGCAGAGCAATGAAGAGAATGCATGCAATCCAGATTACCCAGTACCAAACCTTTGATTTAGTTGCCCATAAAGCCAGAGTCTGCTTGTGGAAGTGGATGGTGAATATAGCGTCATTCATTCATTCAAATCGCCATTTATTTTGGGAACAGGCTTTTGGCTGCTGCTAAACCCTGAAGCGTTTGCTCTGGTTAGAAGGGAAGACAGGGAAGGACTGAAGGAATGAAATACCAGAGGATCCAGCAAAATCAGCTTAGCACTGGGTGGCTGCAGGGCCGTAGAGAGGATCAGCGTAAGCCTCTGACACATGCTAGAGGGAATGTACGGCAGAAGGAAGTGACTGCCACTTAGGCTGGCTATTAACTCATGGAACAATGGCCTAACTCTTTGGAATAAACTGATTTTTCTGTGTAGTGCATTGTTTTATGGTAGTACTCTAAAAATACATTGATAGAGGCACCAACAAATGTGTTGTTCACTATATCTAAGATTAGAAAAAAAACCCAAAACAAACCCCAACCAAACAAAAAAACCTGATGACATTAACTAAATAGGCATCTGTGGTATACAGTGGGGAATTACCACATAATCAAGAGCGGGAAGAAATAAATCCAACCAACCCAGGGCTTTTTAAGCCATCATGATCACCTCAGCAGAATTGCCTCACCGTTTCCTTCCATCACGGAATTTACCTAGTCTTTCAGGCTGGGACACATCCTAGTGCCTGACGCACCCACGATCATCTTGTACAAAGCTGGAGGAACGAATTTTCCTCGGTTTTCAGTTTCCCTATATGCAAGAGGTTAAAGAACTTGCACGGGCTTACAAAACATAAATATCAGTTTGGTTTAACTCTAGCAGACTCACTGAAGACATATCACCTCTTATCTGAGGGAACAAGCAGAAGTCAGATGGGCTCTTACTTTCCTGCTAGGGCCCTGAAACCCCTGCAAATGGCTAGGCCTTTATATAATCCTTTAGACTTTCCATGAAACCTTTAATATCATCAATTTCTTCAACATTTTTATTATGGTGCTAAATATTTTTAGGTCTTTAGAACTGCCTCTAAAGCTTTAATGTTTTCATAGTTGACATTACATGATATTAAGGTTGTACATTCAATCTCTTATGTACGTATCTTGTTTGAACCACCTCCTTTGTAGCATTTACCATCCAATTTTAAAAATTCTTAGTTGTACACTTCAGTCTACCTCCATCAGGACAGAACATAAGAATTGTACAAGCTCAACCAAATGCTTTTATAGTGAAGTGAGGTATTTTAAACAGGATTCATATATGCCAGACCAGTTTCACCTCTCCACGTTAGGCTTATTTCTCAAATTTGCTTAACAGGAAAAATCTGGTCCAAAGATCTTGGCAGAAAGGGGAAAAGTAAGGCTGCTCTTGAATTGCCTTCCGGGGGACTGCAGAAAGCATACTGAAGGGTTTTAAGACTGCAGTAGGTCTACGGAACACTGGCATTCCCCCCGTACAACAGGGATTTCAGAGCGCCTGCAGGAAAGAACTCAACAACCCCTTCCTGTGATTCCATTGAAACTGTATCCTTCAAACACCGCAACTGGAACCCAATGGATTGCAGTAGCTAGGGGTCGTGCCTTCCCCTATGACTAATAGATCTTCCTTCCTTTCCGCCAGCCCAGCCAGCCAGGCTCTTCTCCTTTCTCTGTAAATGGAGGACATGCCATCTCCACTGCTTCCTTTCTCCCCCTGCGTTATCAGTTTTGATTTAGCAGCTTACAGAGCCAATTACAGGCTAAACTCTGTAGAAAATGCCTCTCATTCTGCACGTCTGCAGACAGCACTCCCCTGAAGGAAGGGGGAAAAAGCAAGGCAGCAACTGTAGGCTAATCCATCTGTAGATGGACAACTTCAACGTATCTAACTTACACAGGGAAAGTTTTACAAGAAAAGCTCAATGCTCTGAGTTACGCATTTGAGAGTTCTAATCCTGCAAAACTCTCAACCTCAGTAAGGTCCTGTAGCAAACTGAACAGCTCATGTGCTAGTGTTGGCTCTTCTCACTTCTGCTGCCGTAGGTCATTTGCTTGGATGCTCCTTTTAGTGACTGACAGAAAAGCTGACCTGAAGGTCCCATCAGCCCCGAGTGAAGACAGGATTATTTCCATGGTATTGCACACTTGATGAGGATTTGTTCAGCACATTAAAAAACCCAAACTGTAGCAAAGATAAAATTAAACTAATTGGTTCTTACTAACAGAGGAAAACAAAAAACTAACAGTGGGCATTCACTTGTTAGGGAACTCAGCATTAGAAATACCTGACTCGGGAGGATCAAGTGGTCCTGTCCACAGAGGATTTTTGCTATGTAAAAAGTGCGCTCTTTTGGTTACTATGCATCCAACCTTTAAGACATTACCACCCGAAGCCTTGCCCGTTTTGTTCCGGGAGTACCTTGTGTTCATACGCTCACAGTACCAGAATTTTGCAGCACTGCCTATTGCAGACAACACTTGCTCATTCACCTATATCCATACGACTCTGCCTCCATCTCAGGGATCATTAGCCATCTAAAGACACAGCCAGAGGCCTACGCAGAGACTGTTCTTTCCACCAGAACCTGTGAGAACAAACACCACGTGCAGGTGGTCAGACGGGATGACATTTCTTACTGCTCATCTCAAGGTTGGCTATTTAAAGGTCTCCTCCTAACTAGACAATGACAAGAGCCCAGACATCATGCTATTAAGGACTTAAAATCCAGATATGGATCTAGCTGCTTTTTAAATTTGTTTTAATGCCTATGTTTATATTATCAGTAACAGGTGGCTAAATGCAGGCTAATCTCTAGAAACTGCTAAAACATGCTACAGAATGGGATTCCAACTTGGTATTCTGAATGACCACCTTACCAGAAGTACACTGTAGAGAAGAAGCCATCACAAGTCAGTCAGTGTTTAAGGAATTTTTATTAAACCAAGAACTTTATAATCCAAATTACGTTTCTTTGCTCAGCTATCAATTCTCACTGTCAACGAAAACAGCAGTGATATTCTGAGCTTTTCCACAGTAAAGAATTACAGAATTAAAGAAAGGAATGCTTTAAATTTTTGTACTGTGCTGAAAATTCTTTTCCCCTGGGTTTATAAAACATTAATTTGTATTTTTTTTATTTTACTACTTTTTTGAAATTTTAAATCAATAAGTAATCTAGGGCTAGCATTTGTTTTGCTAGCCCCAGCGTTGCTCTGTACATAAGCTTCAAAGTTTCCTTTCCTTTTTGTATTTATTTTATATTTTGCAATGTTTTTCTCAATATTTAATAGTTTTTCCACGTTTAGATTTTTTTTTTCTTCGGTGAAGCGAAGTTCTAGATTGTAGTCCCGGACCTTCCTGCAAACAAAAACAGTGACGTCAGCACCTTGTTTTCTGACACGCTTTCTGCAACTGAAAGCCCAATAGCACTTCGGGCTTTTGCAGTATCAACTACATCAAAGTTCTTCACAAACAGTGGATCAGAGTTACCCCCCACTTTTTAGAGTCATGAAAGTGAAGTATCCCAAGTCTGTGATACTGAGTAAGACAAAACCGACTCCAGAACTAAACAGTACTCTGGCACAGCATGGCCTTAGACAGCGGCCATGCGCAGTAGTTTGTTACTGTAACTAACTTGACTGCAGGTCTCCTCTACTCTTAGGGCCAGCATACCAGGGCTAATCGAATAACTACACTAGCAGCATGTTCAATTTCCAATTACTAAAACATCATGGAGCACATGGAGTAATGGTCTCAAAGTTTGGGCACCTTAGTTTAGGACAAAAAACTTATTCAGCACTTGCTTAGCTCCAGTATGAAAGCGTCACTAGTGTGGAAAAAATATGACTCACGTTCTGCCTCCAAAAGGGAGGTTGCAGAAATGAAAAGACCAAGAAAAAAGAAAATTTTAAGTGATCAAATGTTAAAGCAGGCATCTTCAACTGATAGCTATAAATGTGGAAAGTTCATATACAGGCGAAACCTAACTGGACTAAACAGAGAGCAGACTCCTGTATTATCCTCAACTCCATCTCATTTTCCCCTTTCAAAATTGTAAAGCTACCACCTTCTGCCTCTGCCTGTCATGCACGATTAAGATACTGAACCCAGAGAAGGCAATAAAGAAAATCAGTATTTTAATTAACATAAAAGATAAATTCACCAAAATGTGAAGTCAAGACAATATGTAGTTTAGTTTCTAGTTGTGTAATTTTAGATTTTGGCAAGTATAGACAAGTTATAGTGCAAATAAGCTATTTCATTTCTACGGAAAAATGGTTGGAGCATTGTTTCAAGCTTATTTCAATTCCACAAGTTCCTCTTGAACAACAGTATGAATAGTAGCATTTGACAGAACTGCCCATTTGTACACACGTGCCTAGAACTAATTCCAGCTAACTGTGCTGTTAAAAACCATGCTTTAACTCCAGCTAAATACGCCAGACACGTCATTAGCATTTGCTAACCAAGAGTGACAGAACTGGACAACAGGACTGAGGACAAAATTCGTTTACAGCTGTGACCACAGCTGCTACTTTCTGCGGCTGCAAATGATACAGAGCCTGGAAGCATGCTGCTTATAAGGCTACAGACTAAGGACAATCGCCCCAGTCAACCTGTAAAACTACAATGCTCGGAAAACTTACTTATTAAACACTCGGAACCCCAGTGGGATTATTAACTGCCTTTTGAGCAGCCTCTTTAGCTTGGTGGGCTTGTAGTACGGCTACAGCTTTATCAACCTGTTAAGTAAAGAAGAAAAATTAATAAAGGAAGCGTAGCAATTTCTGTATATTTAGGTTTGCACGTATAATTGAAAGATGTTTCATGTAAGCTGCTGCCACCCTTTGAAAGAGGGTATTCTGACTTCTCACCCTTGGCCACTGCTGCCTTGCTGCTGCTCCACTGTGCCAGCATGAACACCTGTTAAATCAGTGCAGACGTAACTACTGATAAAACTTGTGTAAGGCAGAAGTCCACCTACCTTCGAACGAAGAGACTCAGGAGACTCGAGCATGTAGAGGAGTTCAGAGTTGTCCATCTCCAACAACATACCAGTGATCTTACCCGCCAGAGTAGGGTGCATGCTTTGAATGAGAGGAAATAGACGTTCACCTAGAGAGAAAAATGTTACTCAGTGACAAATCTCATCTGACAAACAGCCTAGATTCACGGGAAAAGGGGAACAAACACCTTGTTCTACAGCTAAACCTATTTATTCTGCATTTTAAGTTTGATAAAAGAGTGCTTTGACTGTCCTTCTGCTACAAGGCATAGAGAGAGGTATCATGTACACACCTAACATCTGCTTTTGTTGTTGTGGAGGAGCAGAAGCCAACATGGAAGCAGTCAAGGGTTCCTGACCTTGCACATGGACAGCAGGCTGCAAATTGATTTAACACCATTTCAAAATTAAATTCTAGTTCATAATTAGGCTTCAAATACCCAACGTTCCACAACTCATCATAAACAATGCCTACACTGTCAGAAACATGGAAGAAATTACAACCAAGTCAATTTAATCAAATAGTGCTGGTTAAAGCTGAGTGATGCTGGAAACTGGTATCAGCTGCACCACTGTGGAGCAAACACCAGGAGAATTCAGGCTAAGATATCAAGGAACTGGAAAACATGAAGTAACACAGGATCACACCCTGTTCTCGGTGAACTTGAAATATACTTAAAACCCCAAGGCTGCAACACTGCTGCCACAGTGCAGAGCCTGAATTCTAGAATAACAAAGACAACTCTTAATCATAAGCACCCTCCTCCTTCCTCTACAAAAAACACCAGAAGCATGGACCAGTTCCTAAAGTTACATACCTGCTGCATAGCAACCTGCGGCTGTCTATTAAGATGCTGCTGAGGATTACGAACATCTCCAGTGTATGCGTATTGTAGTACTGTGCGTACAGCAGGAGCAGCTGCAGTGGCAGCTGCTGCAGGACGTGGACCCATTGTTTGTGCTGATGTATTAGCTGAAAAAAATAACAGAATTGAGTATGTGAATAATTCGTTTTTTTATTTAGCCTACACTGTACAAGTTACAAAAAGAGAACCAAACCAGCCCAAACAGAATAACTAATTTAGGTACTTTATTATAGAGTCATCTCAGTAGTATTGTCAACTGTCACATCACTAGTCGTATCTGAAGGTTCAAAGCTCAAAATTTTCTGGATGTTACTTTGAGTCACTTCACTAATGCACTGCTTTTCTTAGATGCTATTGGAAAAAAGATCTGTGAGAAAACATTCACTTTGGTGGAGTATTAATTTAACTTCATTTTAACCTCAAAGGACACTTGATTTCCCGAGCACACTATGTCAATAGTCATCCTAAAAAAGATACTTTCACAAAGCAGATAGCTAGAACATACTACTGCCTAATACATTCAGTGAGAATTAAGACTCCCTTACAATTAGTTCTGGTTCACTCAGTGATTTGCAGATTCTGCATACATGACGCTGGCTCACAGAATTCTATGACAAATAGTAAGAACTAAAATCCTATCATCTCAATATTTCTACATACGACCTGTCATTCCCATTGCCATGATGATGCTTAGAAATGGCAGAAGCTGTCATGTAGTATTATTAAAATGCACACCAAAAGAAGTAGTGCTCCATCCTGAAGAAATGGGACCACAGCAGGCGTCTCTGCTGGGACAACATTTGAGGCAAGAGCCAGAAAAGGAGGGAAGTGTTACCACACAATACTGAACTTAGACATGCATTTGAGCGATTATTCTGAATCAGCAAAATTAAAGAAGTCTAATACTTAAAGTTTGCATAAACAAAATTCACCAACACGTTGTGTTGACATGACTCGTGGAACTTGTGAGGAAGCTGGTCTCATGGTGCTAAATGGTGGTCTGGGTGCTGCTCGGCAGATAGCACCAGGCATGTTTTTGAATGCTATGTTTTAGAGAAAATAAAGTAAGTTACACGCTGAAACACCAAATGGTGAAAAGAGTTCGGAAGTAACACCGCTAATACAACAAAGAGAAGACTGATACTGTAATGCCATGAAATTTGAATATATTTTCATTACATACAAGGTGCAAAGGTAAATGCTATGGAGTTTACTGCAATCACTGGAAAGAGGTAAGGAAGTGACTTACGACGAGGTCTGGCACCCTGAGCAGTCCAGCGAGGACTAGGTCTAGCAAGTTGAGCGAGTTGATTAGTAGGATAGTATGCAGCAAAGTTCTGAGTCTGTCAAATATAAAAACATCGCGTGACTTTGTTATCTTTGAAGGGCACGCTGAACAGTCCCTCACCTTTCTGCTATGACATGAGAGTGCTGAAATTACAGACGTGCTAATAGTTACATTTACTGTTACATCTGAACAGATTTTATATACAGTACAAACCATTCAGTTACTCATCTCTACACGTACCTGTGGGACAGCTGCCATGAAGCAACCTGAAGGAGGTGCTGGCTGGTAAGGGTTGATTACAGGATTAGCTACGGCTCTTACATATGCCATTCTCTGCATATGCACGGTGGTGAGAAGAGCTTGGCGCTCTTCTTTACGCTGGGCTAGAGCTACATATAATGGTTTATTAGCCACAATTCTACCATTCATTTGTGTGACAGCTTTGGTGGCTTCTTCTGGTGATGAAAAGCATACAAATCCAAATCCTTTGCTGCGGCCACCTTCCATCATGACCTGTCAGCACAAAATTTAGTTTTAAAACAAAAGAATGTCTTGCGAGTTGAGTGGATATGAGTGTTTTTCAGCTTAATAGAAGTGAGACCACAGGTTTTACTAAAATGATTTATAAGAAGGAATATAATGCTTAATTAATAACTTGCTATTTACTGAATACTGATGAAAATCTCAGTGAGGTAATAACGAGCACATTATTGCACCAAAGATATTTTTTCTCACATTAATATCAGCACTCAGTTTATTTCAAGAAAGGATGATCATATGCATTTAACCTGAGATGTACAACAATCAGGAAAGCAGATATCCACGTATATAGTGGCAGTGGTAAGTGACTGGATCACACCTGTTAGTCAATGAAATAAATTACTCTTCCTTGGTGAAGGATCACTGTTCGTTTTCAGAGAAAGGATGAGCACAATCTTTACTTTACCTTTGCACTAGTGATTGTACCAAATGGGGAGAATTCTTTTCGAAGACGCTCATCATCAATCCCATCAAGATTTTTCACGTAAACCTTTGCACCCTAAAGAAAAGGCAAGTTATTTCTGAAAGCAAGTGACCTGGGTAAATCTAAAAATATCATAGAATAAAGTTGCTATTCTTGAATTAAAACTGAACCTGGTATCTGGTGAACCTGTCCTGCTTCATTTGTTCAAACTTGTGCTTCAGCTCCGTCTGTCTTTCCACCTTTTTCTGAGCCCAGCCAACATAGATTTGTTTCCCATTGAGCTCTTTGCCATTCATCTCATCTACAGCCTTCATTAACAAACAAGAAATTAGAAGTGTTTTGTATTCCAATGTTTTTTCAGGCATCCAAAAAAATGTAATTCAAATACGAAAAGTTACATAAGGATTCCAGAGAAAGAGGCGATCCGTCTCAAATATCACTAGTGGAAACAAATACCCCAATACTTCCCCCTGCTTAAGTGAAATGGAAATTGCTTTCCGAGCGTGTTTCTGTCCAGTTAAGAAAAGTCACAAAGGATGCAAAGAACTTTTCTTATATCAAGTTGGCAAAAAATAAATCAAGTCACATAATGAAGAACTATTTCTCCAGCCTCATCTTGCTAAAGGCAGAAAAAAGAAAGCAAATTAAGTTGAAAAGCTCTAATTCACACATTTGACTTGTTTTTAAAAGCAACATCTGAAACTGTAGCATCTAGCAGATTTTCTTATACTATATGTTAAGCTACAGTTGGCATATATGGCTTCTAAAAAGAATGTTGATATTTTCTTAAGAAAATACTTAAAAAGTATGAAAATATTACATTTTTTTCCTTTATGCTGTTTCAAGTTACAACTATTAAGATATTAAGACTCTGGCACAGATTTAGTCAATTAATTTAAAACTATAAGTCACCAGCTTACTGTATACCTTCAGAATCAAAGCCATTAAACACAGATTTACTGAGATATTAAAATTTTGTTATTTAAAACACCCAACAGGTGATTCTGATTACTGCAAAAGAAACAATTCATCTATGAATGTATGCAAGACTGAACAATGTAGATGTTAAGACAGACAGGATTTGTTCTAATCTCTTGTTTGTACACTTGCAGTACTGACAAATCACCGAAATGCCCTTTGAAAAGCAAACTTCGTTTGCTGCCCTGGTTTGTTCTGTGCTGAGTTTTTCTCCTGATGCTATGTCCCTACTGCCACAGTCAACTGACACATCAAAACAACCAGCTGACAAAGAATTAAGTTATACAGCACACTGGCATGTTAGAGACACAAACAAATTAAAATGACCCTTCTTCCAAAGGTACCCTTCAGAGTAAAAGCAACATCACAGGGCTCTACGACCGCTTTCTTATAGCTGTGCCAAACATGCTCCATAAAACTTCCCTGCTGACTTTGCACTGCTGAACTTTGAAAACACAATCCTTTCTGCCTTGCACAAATGTTTTGTGCAACCAAATTGGATCCAATGATTCATCTGGGTTTTGCAGAGATGTAATTATTTGCTACGCTTGCATGCTGCCTAGCATGAGGGAGTCCAAATCTCGTTGAGACCTTTAAAAGCCCAACTCCAGCAGGTTATTAAATTATTCAAGATTACCCATTTCTACACTAGTCCCAGCTGTCTCGGAGCATCTTGAGTTAATAGGCTCCTCAGATCAACTGACATTTGCTTGTTAGAAAGCATTCTAAATGACAGGAACTATGCTAAGTCATTTAGGAAGCAGACACCTGTTTTTGCAGTGTTCTTGACCAATTAAAAACCCTTAATGAATTCACAAGATTTCAAATCACTCAATGAAACGTATTATTCAGGTCTCAGTTACGGAATTCCTAAAGTGAAGTCCAAAAGCTTACTTTCTGGGCATCTTCATGTCTTTCAAAACTAACAAAGCCAAAGCCTTTGGATTTTCCACTCTCATCAGTCATAACTTTCACGCTTAGGGCAGGACCTAAAAAGAGAATGAAATACTTACGCTTCGTACATAGAACGTCTTCTCTTCACATTCTGAACATCCTGTTTGCAAGTCTTAACATTTAGTTTGTTTCACTTGTATTACAAAGGACTCCTGCACCAACCATAGTATCTAGTAAACATCACCCATTAATATAAAACTGCTACCGTGCCCTGATGCTGAAATTCAGCCATTACGGCTGAAGCCTGCCATGCTGAACTCAGAATCATAGAATTGTTAAGGTTGGAAAAGACCCTTAAGATCGAGTCCAGCTGCTAGCCTATTACTGCCATGTCCACCACTAAACCATACCCTCAAGCATTTATTTCTCTCCTACTGTACTTTCAACCAAAATGGGGTAGTGAATGAAACTGTTTTTCTCATTAAAAATTACAACATTTAAAAAGCATTAGTGCTTCCATCCTTTGAAATAGGTACCGAAAGTTGGAGGAGGAGGCCTTTCTGTTAGGCATGTGCCTCACCATTGATCCTGGTGAAAGGTCATCCCAGTTCATCAGTTCCAAACCTTTGAAAAATTGCAGTTCACAGACTCAATTGAGACAGATATTAGCAGCTAAATTTGCCACTGTTTTGACCATAGATGCTTCCAATAGTGAAAAGGAATTTCCTGTAAATGCTGCTTAGGGCTGTTATGGAGTATACAAGAGTATACAAGGCTTTGTCCTGCTTTACATGATGTCCACTGGAGAACAGCAAAAGCACGGAGGCAAGAAAATACAAAAGCTGAGGCTGAAAATAGATGTGCCCTATAAACCAGTGTAACAATCTGTAACTGAATTAATCAGTTTGCCACTTCCTATTTCAATGGTGACACATCATATATATTGCTAGATCATGATCATATGCCTGCCATAATTTTGCCCCATGCATAACTGAGGTTCAAGACAGAACCAAATAGCTTGCCAATGGAAAAGTTCTCTATAATTTCCTATTAGGACGACCTCCGCAATGCAACCAAATAACGAAAGCAGAGATACTCTGAATAAAGAAAAGTCCGCAGGTCAATGAAAGCAATAGCAAACTCAATTGTCATGTATCCGGTAGAGAATTCATAACATCATTCTGTACTGAAAGAGAAAAACACTTCTATTTGCAACTTAAAAGAATTTGCAAAACCCATTCAAAAGATTATTTGGACACACTATTTTTCAGATTATTGGAAACAATTCTGATGGCAGGATTACGTATGCTATTCTGCATATTTAGAATTCTGAGTGGTATTACTGCACTTTGAATCTGAAATTGGAATTAAGTATCAACTTTTCAGTACCTTTAATTTTTATTTTCTTAAATCAACATCAGACAGCCAGCTGATTCCTTGTGCTATAAGGTACTGTACAGATAAGATATAAGCAGTAAACTGAAGTTCACTCATTTATACAAAGTTTAAGGCATTACCAAACTTGCCAAAGAGTTCCTCAAGTCTCTCATCATCCATGTCTTCTCCGAAATTCTTGATGTAAACATTGGTGAATTCCTTTGCTCTGGCTCCAAGCTCTGCCTCACGTTCCTCGCGAGATTTAAACCTTCCAACAAATCTAGTTGCAGGAGAACAGAATAGTGTAGATTAAAGGAGTCTGTCAAGGTTTGAAAATTTACTTTTATCCTCTGGCATCAAATTTTATTCTTAATCATTGTTCATTATAGGCATGAAATTCTTTAGATAAAATATTTACAACAGAACTCCATCAGAAAAACAATTTCGCTGTCCTTGCTACATCAGTGTGCTTATCACCATTACTGGCATAAATATGCTTTCAAGCCATTGGCGAGATTGTTCACTCTTATAAAACAGCCTTTGACAACAGGAGCTGGACAGTGGGAAAGAGTAATAAGTACAGTGGCTAAACAGAAATTCTAGATATCAGCATAATCCCTCTGCCATACTAAAAAATTGGCAGCCTTAAAGCAGTTACTGTTCTCTGATCCAATTTTTAAGCAAGGAGTATTTAACTAACCTCCCCCCACTCCCTTACACACCTCTCCAGCCTATACCACAGCAAGACTTTTGTTTGATTTGTGGTTTTGTTGGGTTTTTTTTTTTTTTTTTTAATAGGCATAGAAGAATGAAGAGTTCAACCTGCTCTTCAGTCAAATGCCGTTGCAAATTGGCTGGGAACACCAAAGGTCAGTTCATACCATCAGAGAAAGAACAGAAGCTGAACAAAACACCGCAACCCAAGGAAGTGCAGGCGTCACATGGCTAACACTGATTTCTGACCATTTTGCTCTTGAATCATATTGTCCAACTTTGTAGCTCCAAATCTGACAAATCCAATTAAGTAGCATACAGTAACTCAGCGTTTTCTTAAACTCTGACTTCACCCGATTTATAGCAACAAGGATGTAGAAATGATAGTGCAATTTATCCTTTAGATTTTGATAGTGAGTGAAGTACTTGAATTCACTTTTAAAAACCTTGCCTGAATGGAAATTCAAAGCAAAATTAACTAACATGATGTCTTTTACCAAAGTTTATATAAATCACGTGCTTTTATGACTACATGCTGACTTTTTTTACTAATTTTAAAAAGTTGCATAAAGATGGAAGCTGAGTAAAAACATCCACAGTACCCCAGTCAAGGGCAGAACAAGCAGGAAAACTAAAGTTTTGAAATACAAGTTCTCCCTGTATGTGGCTTGATCCATCCATCTCTGCATGCAAAAATAATGCATGACGGTAAGCTGATGCTGATTTCTGTTTTCTGTTTCCAAAACCTCTCAAGGATTTACAGAGCTATTCTTTTACAACTATACCAAATACCATAATGGTCCCTTAGGCATAGCTGTGAGGCAGTCGGCCCTGCCTCAAGCCTAGATATCACTAACCAAGTAGACAAGTAACTTTTCTCCCTACCGTATAGGACAGCAAAAATGTTTACAACATAATGTCTCTCAGTTTTATTCTCTACTCCTATTTCCTAGATATACCTATTAAGAGACATTCATGTAAAGACATTAGTGTAATCCGACCCCTATTCAGGACTGCGTAACTCTAGAACTTTAAGTTTCATCCAAAAAATGGGTAACATACCTATCCCACAACTCTTATAAATGAAGTATTATTCAGAATACCCAATGGATTGTATTTTATCTCAGACTAGTAAGATCAGAAAACCAAAGACGTTCCCAAATCCTGATTACAGCATTAGCTTGTAAGACAACTAATAGAACAAGTTTTTTTCCCTAGACTCCATTATTAGCATTTTCTGAACTTATTCTGCCTTTAGAATAGGCAGGTGACACAATGCATCGTATTCCTAGCACTAAAATTCTAAATCCTCTTCAAAATTAGAAATTTTTAGAACCACCTGTCTTTTCTAGGTAAGCCTTAAATATTTGTCCGCTGCAAAATGAACTTCAGTCTGTTGATCCCCAGCTACGCATTTATGTACTTACACTTTGCGGCCATTAAGCAGCATACCATTCATTTTTTCAATAGCTCTTTCTGCAGCTTCTTGTCTCTCAAAATGTACAAATCCATAACCCTTGGATCCACTTTCATCACATACCACCTATTAAAGAAAAAACCCTGTTGCAATACCCATGGAGTGTTTCCAGCGTAAATTGAGTTTTTTGTGTCAAACCATTAAACGCAGAAATAATTTTCCACTAACCTTAGAAGATAGGATGTTTCCAAAAGCAGAAAACGTGTCCCACAAAGCTTTGTTATCAATTGATTTGTCCAAGTGTTCGATGAAGATATTTCCTACACCACTTCTGCGTAGAGATGGATTGCGCTCAGACCACATGATGCGCACTGGTTTGCCTTTGATGACATCAAAGTTCATGGTATCCAAAGCTCTTTCAGCTGGAAAAACATCATGGAGTTAGTAAGAAATGCTAAAGTTATCTTAATAAGGACACAATAGCATTTGAAGTGCAATGCTCCATAAAATTTTCACTGTTTTAAGTCCAGTAGCACCAAGATGCCAACCCAAGCCTCCAATGTAAATAACCCTCACTCCGTTTTATGCAAGTAAAAACTAGCAAAAACTCCTCAGCAAAAGCTGTGCTCAGGAGACAGGAAGGAGCACAAGTCAGCTAAACAAGCTGTAGAAAACCCAATAGCCTAAAGGGTTGGACCCCATCATGAAAATATGGTACAGTGACAGGAGAAAACATATTGAGGGATGACAGTTACTACCTATTCCACAGGAGGAAGAGTTTTAGCACTTGTGACAATCAGCTGACCACTCCCACATCACATAGATATATATTGTACCAATAAGAATATTTTCAGGGGCACAGCATGTGCCTATATGAGGCCTTTTATAAACATTAACAACAGAAGTCCTAAATCACCAATACCCCTAAACTGACAAAATTTCTTTGCTAGGTGGAGTTCAAGCCTGGTTCAGGCAGCTGTTCCATCCAACTCCTTCCTTAGTGACAAAAAAGATCTGTGACGCACTTCAGGGCAAGGAACAGCTCAAAGATATTTAAAACTAGCACTTACTTAATTTTGAAAATCTGAAATTATACGTATATATTAAAAGCTTATGACAAAATACATACAAGCTCAATGAAGGAGCAAACATTAAGACAGCAAAACAAAGTAGCGTAACCCAGGTTTTGTTACTCCAGTGAAGCAGTTTTTCCAGTAGAACTCCACAACTAACTTTTCAAAGCCTGAATGTAAGTTCTCAGTGTATTTAGATAGGGAATTATCACGACTTCTTCAGTTTTCATACGTCCCATCAAAGCAACATGACATGTCTGTGATGTTTTAATTCATAAAGGTATTTAAGGAAGAAAGAGCAACAGTTCTCAGGTATGGCAGACACATTTTAAGATCTCCCACATCAGCTCCTTTTCATCGTTCCTGCACATCTGGAAGAACACTGAAGAAAGTCCCAGTAAATACCTGAAGCCACACTCATTGGTATGAACTCGCTTTGCACAGAGCAGAGCAATGTGATGTTAACAAGGCTGAAATGGATTTGGTATTAGTTTGAAAACAGTAACTACATCAGTTAATTGCTCTTTTTAGGAGAAGGACCAAGGGCCAATCCCATTGTGAAAACCCTTATGTTTTTCTTCTTTAAGTGCTGCTTTTATCTTTAGCTATGTTGCTGGATATCACGGCCAAAGAAAATTTGCAATCAGCCTCTGGTTCAGCTGGTACACAATGTTTTACGTCCTTTTTTGCCATGTTTTCAGATTACAAGTGAATTTTAATATCATAGTCTCTGAAAGACATCTGTAGAAGTTAACAGGACAGGCTTCTAACATTTCCTCATAAAAACCCCCTCATGTATTGATACTATTACCGTATTCACATGACAGTAGCAAGTCAACAACAGATTTAAGCTGAAGCCGCAAAAAATACAAGCTTTGCCAGTCTTTTAAATACGTTAACAAGGCTTGCACAAGCTTTAATATAAATTAAGCAAGGGAGAAAATACAACCTAGATACTGATAATGAGAAACAAAAAGCACTGGAAGGCTCTACATTACAACAGGAAAAAAAAAGATGGCCGAAAAATAAGAACCATGGATATCAGACTGGCCACAGTAGAAACATCTAACACTTTGGTATTGCCCTGGAAATCATTAGAACTATTACTGCCAGCACCAGCAAAAGTGCCAGCAACAAACAGTTCATTAGTTCCAGAAGTAGTAACAGGGCTTCCTTTACTAGAAAAGAGGCTTTTCTAATACATGCTAATTGCTTCTAGAATAATCCTGATGCTCCTGTGTGTTCCTGGGCACAGTTCCCAAACATCTGACTCAAAGTGGGTCCTAGCCTTCGGAAACATTACCTCTCTCCACTAATACTGAGCACGTATCTTAGACGAATGCGATTTCTCCAGAAAGGCAAGGCCAGCATGGAAACTCTCAACAGCTCTCCTCTTCTATGGAGCAGAAGTACCAGAAATTTAAAGATTTCTGCTTAATCAACACTACATTGTCATTCCACAACAGATTTTAAGACGTTACTAGAATACATCTCCAACCAGGTACAAGCTACTGTCATTAAAATTCACAACCAGTAAAACTGGCTTACTTTCCTTACACTTCAGCCATAAAAGGCTGCGCACCGTTTGCAGAACGCAATTCCATTCAGCAGTTCACTTGTTACCAAGTGGACACACCTACCCATGCTGTAACTTTTGCCGATTCTGCTGGAGCTTTTATTGAATGAGTCACCAGCTCCCATTTTAGTTGCGGGCAACTGGACAGCCCTCTTTAGTAACAATTTCAAAATCACATGGAGTATACGCTTAATGCTAAACTGTGCTAAACGTACATAGCAATAGCTATAAAATAAACACCTGGAAACATAATAATTCAAAAAAACCTGAAGGGAGAAGCGCAGTTTCAGATTGCTCAAGAATATTTCCAGTTTAGTGACTAAACAAGGTCTGGGTTTTACTCCAGACTATGACTCAAATTCAGAAAAGGCACAACTATGAAAAGTGCACATACCTCACAAATGTGTCATCAGGCCCAATTAGTTCTTGGAAGAGCTTTGAGATCCCTAGTTTACAGCCAGCTGGTGATGTCAAACACACCTTCAAAGACATTTTTCAAAACCCCAGCTAGTTGTTACTAGCTGTTTAACAAGCATAGCCTGAGACATAGCTAAGAATTAGGCTAACACTAGCTGCCAAGAAAAGGCAGCTAGTTTGGAATCAAAATAAAACCAGTACTACTGTAAGAATAACCATTCATCCTCAGAGCCCCTATTTAAAGGTTTCAGCAAATGGATAGACAGATCCATTAATGAAAAAGATCAGCAAATGCTTTCTCGGTATTGGCCAAGAACATAGAATTCTAAAAAAGCTGCAAAAGTCTAATCATACAAACTCATTTAAGTATATTTTAAACAAGTGCTTCCAGCTACGTGCCAGACGCAACTTTGATACAGATGAGAACTACTTTTAGCTGAACAGGACTAGGTGTAGAACAAAACACGCGTGCTTCCCAAAGACCAAAAAAACCCCTTGTAACATTTGCAGTAACAGCATTTTGGCAAGAGGCACATTCTCAAACCCTGAATGCAACGCACTGCTCAGGTGAAAAAGCTGTCTTTGTTCCCACATCTGACAAATTACAAACTAAGTCACAAAGCCCAGGGTTGAACAGGTTGCTCAACTAATGACAATGATGAAGTCGGCCCTTACAGAATTCTATCATTACTAAGGAGAAGCATCTGAATCACCTTCAACTTCTGCCTTCACATTATCATATCGCAGTGCCGAACTGTGCTAACCACTTATTTTTCTCTTTGAGAGTAAACTGTGCCGTAAGCTTTTATCAAATGAAAGCAAAGTATGTTAAAACAAGCATTCAAACCATCTCATCCTAAACAACAGCTGAATAAATTAAAAGCTATCTGAAGCGAGAGCTGGTAACAGGTGAAATATCTGCCTATTAAAAAGATGAGACAGTAACTTTTACTACCTACATACGGATATCATGGGTACACCAAAGTCTGATCTGATAACGGCTACACGCTAAAGCCAATCTTGAAAGCCAGTTAATCTGATTGCTTGAGAAGTCTGTAATTCCAATGTCTCACGTTGATATGCTTGAAAATAAAACCATTATAACAGAAAGCTGTTTACTTAACTGTACTTGAAATCAAGCACGTTCTAGCTGGCCAAATTTATTCTTTTAGTTGGACTCCACAAAACTTAGAGCTGGTCACATTCAGATCTTTCACCCAAACACCCTCCAAAAGAACAAGCCAGTTTGCCAAACTTGGCACAAACGTGACCAGAACTACATGGAAAGTTTCTTTACAGACATAACTTTAGAGAACCAGCAACACGTCGTATAAAGCAAGTTTGATAAAAAGAGACAGCTTGGGAAACAGAATGCCGTAGAGTTTACTACCAGGAGAAAGGGATGAGAATACAGCTTCCCACATGAAAAGCAAGCATAGGAGGCCCAAGTAATTTCATCCCGTCCCTACACGTGACAGACCTGACACGGTGTTTTAGCTTATTTTGCTTTCGCCTGTGGTTTGACTGGACGTCTATGAAACTACCAGGCGATCCGGTACGTCCTACTTCCTTCTTTTGGGCCTCTTAATCACCCAATACACACCCAGCTCCTGCGTAGTTACTAAAAGATGCTAATGACTGGGATGCTTTATTCAAGCCAGCCTTCATCTCGGATTCTCGATGCAGCCGCGCACGGAGGTGCCAGCCTGTGGAGAAGCCGCCTGCACACACAGACAGACACACAGACACCCACCCTCCCCACGGCCGCCGGGAGCCGTACCGGCCCGGGTCAGCTCCCCCAGGCTTCCGGCGGGGGCCCCCGGGTCCTTCCCGCCCATCACCGCGGCCTCGCGGCTGCTCTCGGTCGCCGGCGGCGGGACGCGGAAGAGCCTCCCCCCACCCCCGCCCCCCTCCCCGCCACGAGGCGCGGGCGGCCCCGGGCCGCGTGTCAGCTAGACGTGGCCCCCCCACGCGAGCCTCCCCCCACGCGGGGCGCCAAATTCGCCCGCGTCCCGGCAAGGGGAAGCGGAGGCAGCGGAGGGAAATGGATGCGGGGCGGCGGCGGCGGCGCCAAGCCCTGGTGGGGGCGGCGGAGAAACACGGCTCCTCTGCCGGCGGCCGCCCCGGCGCTCCCCTCACGCCGCCGCCTCGCCCGCCGGCTCCCTCCCGCCCCATCCCATGCCTTTCCCGCGGCCCCTCACCGTCAGCAGGCTGCTGGAAGTTGACATAGGCATAACCGAGCGACCGGCGGGTGATCATATCCCTGCAGACGCGGATGGAGAGGATGGGCCCGACGGGGCTGAACTTCTCGTAGAGCATGGCCTCCGTCACGTCGGGGTGCAGATCCCCCACGTAGAGGGAGGCCACGGGGTAGCTGGGGGCGCTGGGGTTCATCCTGCCGCCGTCTCCCGGAGCGGGGGCGGGCGCTGACGAGGCGAGGAGGCCGCGGCGGCCCGGCGGTCCGCTGAGGGGAAGGGCCGGCGGCGGGGGGGCTCACGCGCCGGAGGCGGATGCGAAACTTAACGGCTGCAGGAGGCTGTTGAGTGGCGGCGGGCGGGTCCTGGCGCGCGCGGTGCCGGGCCTCGCGCGGTGACGGCGGCGGCGGCTGGCGCTGGCCTCGGCGGGGGTCGGGATCGCTGTCTCCTCTCGGCTGCGCCGGGTCCGGGGGGGGCTTCGCTTCACCGGGTTATTTTATATCAACCCGGCCGGTTGCAGAAGGTTGACGGGAGGTGAAAGAGGGAAGGATTATTATTTTTTTTCAGGTGGTTTTTTTTTTTTGCTTTTTTTTTTCCATTTTTGTTTTTTTGCATTTTTTTTTTTAAATATTTTTAGTAATAAATGGTGCGGCGGGGCCGGGCCGGCGTGTCCGGGTGCCCGGAGCACACGCACTGCGCACACAGCTCCGACGGCGCCCGGGGGACAAGGGGAAGGCCGCCGCCCCGGCCGCGCGCTATATATACCCGCCCCCCACCGCGCCGCACGCCACGCACCGACCGCGCGCACCGCGCAGGCGCCGCCGCGGGAAGGGGGCGGAGAGACGCGGGGCGACGGAGCCCGGACGGGGAGGGGAGGGGCGGCTGCGCCGACCACGCATGCGCGGCGGGTGTGGCGGGGGGCGGGGAGGGAGCGCGCCTGCGCCTCCCGACGTCACCGGGGGTGCGGGGGGGGGGCTCGGCGCCAGGGCGCATGCGCATGCGTCAGGGCACCTGTGCGCGCCGGGTGGGGGGCAGGCGGGCGGGTCAAAGGGCGCGTGCGCACCGAGCGGACCAACGGCATAGCGGCGTAGGGCGGGAGGGGGTGGGGTTAGCGGCTGCGCGCATGCGCCCCGCCCCGCGCGCGTCTCAGGCCGCCCGCGTGGGGAGCGGCTGCTGGCAGTGGCGCGCGCGCGCGCGGGCGGGCGAGGAAGGTCGCGTGCCAGCCCTTCCCTCCCGGGGCGCATGCGCGGGGGGGCAGCTTCCGGCGTGAGCGTCGTGAGTGGGCGAAGCTCCCGCCGCTGTAACGGCCGCCGGTTGGTGGCGCCTCAGCTCCCCCCCCACCCCATGCTCCCCGTTCCTCGCGAGGGTTTGAGGCTGCCGTACGGGAAACGGGCGCTCTCCCTCCCCTTCCTGTGGCGGCTCGCCGGTGACTCTCGGCGCCCCGCTGCCCCCCTGCTAGGGGCGCTCGCTCCCCGTGCCCAGCCGTGGGGCCGCTCAAGGGTGAGCGCGAGCCTCCTCCTTCTGGCGCCCGGGCTTGGAAGTGTGTGTGTTTGTTTGCTTATTTTTTTCACCGCTGGCTTGAGCGTTGGGTGCCGTGACCTCCCGGGCTTGGCGCGCTCGCACCTGTAGGCAAACGTGCGGCTGGCTCACCGGGAGCCCAGCGGTGCCCTTAATTAACCCCCCCGCCCGCCAACCCCGAGCCTTGCGAAGCAGAGGCACGCCTTTTCCGGGCTGCGGATTTTGCTCAAGAAGCGGTGGCGGGCTGGAGCAAAATGCGAAGCTGCGCGCCGGGAGGAGGATTGTCAGTAGGCTGGGAAAGCCTATTTTAGCGGAGACGGAGCGTTTAGGATCTGCCCTGCTTGTTCCTGAAGTTTAATGTATTTGGTCGCTGTATTCTCTGTCAAAACATTGAAGTTTTGGTTGTAGATTGGATAGTACCGGGAATTAGCTGGCCGTCTTTCTGTAGCTCTGAAGTGTGTGTAAGGCATCTGCCGTTATCCTAGGCAGTTTGGGGGTGGGAATGATGAACGGCAAAAATGTCCTGTTAGAAGCCTGTCAAATCACTGTCGTGACCTGTGCCATATAATTTTTCGGGGAGAAGAAGCAGTCCTGCGGATTTTAAAAAACCTGTGGCAAGTGTACTGCTGATTTACTTTTAGCCAGCTTCTCCAGTCCTAAAAAATGAGGCCTTTCACAAAAAAGGGAAGGTATTTTCTTATCTTTTAGAATTCTATGTTTTTTCATTATCAACCAATTAAACGTTTCCAATTCTTAGAAAAGAATAGAATCGAATCAAATGTGCTGCATTCCTGCGAAACAAATTAGTATAGATGAAAGGCAAGAAGCCAGATCTTAGTTTTGGAGAAGTCTTGGAGATAAGCTCTTTTATGTTTAATGTTGTTGTTCTTCTCTTGGGGGGTTTGTTTTTCCTTTTTCCCCACGTAGTTTCAACAGAAAGAGGAAGAAATGCCAGCATTTTCATATCTTGTTTTATTTTTTTGTTTTATATTTCATATCTTGTTTTATTTTTCTTTCACCAGCATTTACCATCTCAGGTTTAAGCAGAGCCGTAGGAGGGAGTACTTGTGGAATTCTGCTGTCACGTGTGAAGAGTTCCGCTTGTGCTCAGCAGCTGCTGCAGTTTTACTGCCTCTTGTTGGAGGTCACCAAACCCATGGCAGCGCTGGCATCTCCCCATCTGCTTCGTGGCAAAGTATGGCATCTGTGTTCAACCCCACCCCACCCTGTGCTGCTGCTTTAAACTGAGATGATGGTGACTTTGTGTTTGAAGCAGCTGACAAATGAACGTGCACTCCTCTGCTGGCCCTGCTATAGCAATGGTTACTTCTGTCAGACGAGCGAAGTAAAATGCCAGAGCCAACAGTATCTTACAGTGAGATCTGATGTGTTTTTATAGGAAAAGTAAAAATCTCTAGTTTAAACACTGGTTTATAATGCCCTCCCTAGGATGTAACGTGTACTGTTCCTGTTTCTGCTCTCTCCCTTCCTTGCCTGGTTCTGTTCTTCAGCACACCTCCTTTCCTCAGACTGTCGTTTTTCAGACTGCTGCTTTTTTTGTGCTTAGCTCTGTCATTAGCACCTGGTGTATTCTTACATGTTTCTTCTTGCCTAGGCATGTTTTGCTCTTTCGTGTGAGTTAGGTCACTCCATTTCTGCCCTCAGCGCTCCTGGATGATGGCAAGAAAGAGCCAAGAGCATGGCGGGGCATTTCTTTTCTCTTGACAAATTAAAAAAAAAAAAACACCCAACATTTGTAAGTTTTGTTCAGCAGAAGGGGACTTTATGGTGATCTTGCAACAACATATGACATACCGCCTCTTAACACATGACCTCAGAGTTTTCTGACATTGAATGCTGTTGGGGCAGTAAAAATGCACTCTTAACCTTAAGACAGATATCCATACATTTTGAACAATAAATTATTGTTCAAAAGCACTGGAACTTTATAGTTGAATATTTCCAGTATTTCTTCTTTCAGCAAAATAATATGCTGCTTGCATCTTGCCCTCATAGATTGCACTCATTTTGCTTTGACTTGAAGGAAGGATGTAACGGTTAGTAAAAGTTTTGCTGTCTACTCCCCCCACACCTCCATACTGTCACAAACTCTTAAATGGGAAATTTGGATATCCTTTATGAGAGAAAAAATCCTTTGCGGTTAGCTGGCGATGCCCAAAACAATTATCTAGTTCTATAGCAAACACATTAAACTTATTTTTCAGGATGTGGCCTAAGTGTTTTAAGGCAACTAGAAGTTTTGTGGCTGAGGCATGAGATTTGCGTTAAGCTTTAGGTTCTGCTGCTAGTCGTTAAGATTAAAGCTCATAAAGGACTTAAATGCTTGCAAGCTTGGTTCTGCCGATTGCCAACGCAGAGGTGCGGTCCAGAGCCCTGAGTGAGGTTTGGGGTCTGGAAGGGATCCTGGCAGGAGAGACCTTGTTGAGCGTTATGCCGATGCTCATCTGGGTTTCTCCAAGATCCATTTTAGCTCTGCTGCTCTCGCGTTCTGCATGGTGGAAGATAAAGGTTGCTGTAGCACGCTTGTCTCGTCAGCTGGGCTTATTGCCCAGAGCCAGCATATGCCCCGTTGTTGCAGGTGTTACACGTGTCTGGCTGGGCCTAGAAGTTGGGCCTCCTAACAGAAACTGCGTCTTTTTGAAACCCCAGGCTTGAGATTTAGCTGGAAGATGTAACTCAGTGTTTCTTTTGTCAGCTTCAGAGAATCTAAGCCAAATGGGAATTGAATGAGGGGTAATAATTCTTTAGTTATAAATCTTTGAAGTATTTCACAATCCACATAAGGTGACTTACCTGGAGGACACGTTGCCTCCTTTCAGCTAAATGTTAGTAGAACTACCAAATAGGGAAAAGAGTAAAGCCTCTACAGCATTTTTCACTCACAGCTTGATTAGTATTTTAGGCTACACAGATATGTGTTTTCTAAACACAAGTTTTACCAATGTCGAACAAAGATCTTTGGTAACGTAAAGCTCTAAGCAATACAACAGTTTTCTTTTGTGCCAATGGTATTATGATTGGTGAATGCGATTATTTTTTATTCCAGGCAATCGCGGAGATAGGGAAGTTATTGAAATGTGTTCAGACTTCAATAAATTTCCTTTCTGTTGCCTAGGAATTATGACTTTTTAATACACGATGAATTGCACTAACCTGTTGGAAATGATGCAAACCCAGCTTTGTAGTTAGCCACGGGAAGCATTGTTAAACTGTATCTGAAAAATGCTAATACTGAAGATTTTTTTAATTAACACAACTGACAGTTGATTTGAAAAAGAAAATTTTATTGTTCAGAATACACACGCTGTGTTTCTGAGTTCAGAAACTGCATGGTCGTCTTCACATCTCAGCGTTCTCCTTTTCTGTATAGCTGCAGAGCAACGCCATGGGCTAAAATTGCATTGTGAAAGCTAAAACCTTGATGGTCTGCGTAAAGGGAGTGCCCGTTTCTTTAAACTGAGTGTCTAGCTGATAATGCCGTTTGCTTTTGGTAGCCTACTTAGTCCAGACAGGCTTTTTAGCGCTAGATAATCTTTTGAGCTGAGCCAATCCCAAATGCTGCGCAATTTAATTAAAAAAAAAAAAAAAAGGAAAAAACCTACATCAATACCTCAGAGCTCTGTATTTTGAATCTTCTTGATTTCAAAAGCAAGTGGGCAAAAGCAGTTTTCCTTTCTTATTTTTGGGGCTATCTGATGAGTATTCTTCACTCATACAAAGAACTGCACGTCTCCCTTACTGAACTCATGAAGGAGAAGTCATTTTCGCATTGAACAGGGGGAGAAGTGTCGGGCAGTCATGACATGGGAAAGGTAATAATTACTTTATAATGTGCCCGAACCAAAGAAAGCTACAGGTTTGTGTGGTGGGATTGTTCTCTCTGATGCCAAGTGCAGCTGGGGGAATGGGAAGGTACCGAGCTGAATTTGGTCGGGAATGTTGCAGCATTTTCCCCCTCGTGTCTCTGCCAAAGTATACTCTGTCTCCCCCTCCTCACTCTCAAGAACTGGTAAAGTATTACGCCTTGGGAGATACTGTCAGGGTTGGAAAGATGGATGGGTGGAGGAGGAGGTCCTAGAGTGGGTCCTGGGACTGGGCGGGGGGAGGCGCTCTGGGAAGGCTCTGTGAGGAGGAGAGGGCCAGTGCAATGCAGGAGCAGGGGCAGTCCTTGCCTGCCTGTCACCGGCTGCCCTCTGGGACAGGCTCAGCGGTTCGGGTCTCCTACTGGTTCTTGTCTCTCACGCCTCCTCCCTTCCCTGAGCGTGAGCTTCGAGCTGCCCCATCCCGGCCCCTAACACAGCCGCATCCTCTGCTCTATTTCCCTGTCCTCCTTTGCTAGATACAGTCCACCCCCTTGCTTAGAAACCATGAAATTAAGGTATTGTGAAACACAGATTTGTGTTTCTCCCTCTGCCCTTTACTAGCTAGAATCAGAATTGCCTAAGTCTGAGGCTTGCTCCCTTCACCTGTAGCTACAGTATTTCTTCCTTAAGAGCCAAAGTACTTGAAGCAAAAACATTTGAGTGTCATGCTGCTGTTCCCGAGAGTCCTTAAAGTGCCACACAGTGACTGGTAAGTGTTGTATACTTGGGGAAACAGAGTTATTGCCATATTGCAATGCAAACCCCAAGAGCCGCAAGATGAACCGGTGGGGAAGATGACCAGCCTGGCTGAGCAAGGAGCTTTTTGCTGGCACCCAGGAAAAAAACGAGAGTTTACCACTTTTGGAAGAAGGGGCAGGTAACTCAAGAAGAGTACAGGGATCTTGTTAGGTCATGCAGAGTGAAAATTAGACAGGCAAAAGCCTAGCTAGAACTCAGTCTGGCCACTATTATAAGGGATAACAAAAAATGTTTTTACAAATAGATTAACAACAAAAAGAGGATCTCCATCCTCTGTTGGACGAGGAGGGGAACACTGCCACCGAGGATGAGGAGAAGGCTGAGGTACTTAATGCCTTCTTTGCCTCAGTCTTTAACTGCCAGACCACTTACCCCTGGGGTATGCAGTCCCCTGAGCTGGAAGGCAGGGATGGGGAGCAGAATAAACCCCCTATAATCCAGGAGGAAGCAGTTTATGACCTGCTGCTCCACCTGGACACTCACAAGTCCATGGGGCTGGATGGGATCCACCCAAGAGTGCTGAGGGAGCTGGCGGAGGAGCTCACCAAGCCACTCTCCATCATTTAGCAGCAGTCCTGGTTAACAGGGGAGGACCCCGACAACTGGAAGCTTGCCAATGTGATGCCCATCTACAAGAAGGGCCAGAAGGAGGATCCAGGGAACTACAGGCCTGTCAGCCTGACCTCGGTACCAGGGAGGATTATGGAGCAGTTCATCTTGAGTGCAGGACAACCAGGTAAGTGCAGGACAACCGGGGGATCAAGCCCAGCCAGCATGGCTTCATGAAAGGCAGGTCCTGCCTGACCAACCTGATCTCCTTCTATGACCAGGTAACCCGCCTAGTGGAGGAGGGAAAGGCTGTGGATGTTGTCCACCTGGACTTCAGTAAAGCCTTTGACACTGTCTCCCACAGCACCCTCCTAGAGAAGCTGGCGGCTCATGGCTTTGCTGTACTCTTCACTGGGTAAAAATCCGGCTGGATGGCCAAGCCCAGAGAGTTGTGGTGAATGGAGCTAAATCCAGCAGGTGGCTGGTCATGAGCGGGGTTCCCCAGGGCTCAGTGTGGGGGCCAGTCTTGTTTAATATCTTTATCAATGATCTGGATGAGGGTATAGAGTGCACCCTCAGTAAGTTTGCAGATGACACCAAATTGGGTGGGGGTATGGATCTGCTCCAGGGTAGGAAGGCTCTGCAGAGGGAGCTGGTCAGGCTGGATCAATAGGCCAAGGCCAATTTTATGAGGTTCAACAAGGCCAAGTGTTGGGTCCTGCACTTGGGTCGCAACAACCCCACGCAACGCTACAGGCTTGGGGAAGAATGGCTGGAGAACTGCCTGGCAGAGAAGGACCTGGGGGTGCTGGTTGAAGCCGCCTGAACATGAGCCAGCGGTGTGCCCAGGTGGCCAAGGTGGCCAAGAGCATCCTGGCTGTATCAGGAATAGTGTGGCCAGCAGGAGCAGGGAGGTGATAGTGCCCCTGTACTCAGCACTGGTGAGGCTGCATTTTGAGTACTGTGTTCAGTTTTGGGCCCCTCACTACAAGAAGGGCATTGAGGTGCTGGAGCGTGTCCAGAGAAGGGCAACAAAGCTGGTGAAGGGTCTAGAGAACAGGTCTTGTGAGGAGCGCCTGAGGGAGCTGGGGTTGTTTAGCCTGGAGAAGAGGAGGCTGAGGGGAGACGTTATTGCTCTCTACAACTACTTGAAAGGAGGTTGTAGTGAAGTGGGTGTTGGTCTCTTCTCCCAGGTCACTAGCAATAGGATGAGAGGAAATGGCCTTTAGCTGCATCAGGGGATGTTTAGATTGGATATTAGAAAAAATTTCTTTACTGAAAGAGTGGTCAGGCATTGGCACAGGCTGCCCAGAGAGGTGGTGGAGTCACCGTCCCTGGAGGTGTTCAAAAAATGTGTAGAGGTGGCACTTCAGGGCATGGTTTAGGAGGCCTGGGGGTGTTGGGTTGTTGGTTGGACTTGATGATCCTAGAGGGCTTTTCCAACCTTAATGATTCTGTGATTCTATGATTGTGAGAGATTGTGGACTGTTAAAGATGCAGAACTGGGGGGGAAGAGGCCGGAAGGAAGTGTGGTAAGTATCCTAGTCCATTCTCCCCCCAAGTGAGAACGCTGTATCATCCCAACCAAGGTTTTTCAAGTCTTTTCGTAGAAAAGGGTGGCAATTCAGTGATCTCTAAGCCAGTCTATTCCAGGGCCTTATTCTCCTTAACTTGGAGATTATTTTCCTAATGTCTCACCTGAGTTCCCATTTTTACAGTTCCTTCTTGTTCTATCCCCAGTGGAAGCACAGATCACTTTAAAAATTTCTTTTTTACGGGTAATCTGTTTTGGATGGGCATTTCTAATTTAGCAGGTATACATGATAGTGATTTATGTGGCAGCACGTTCCAATCTGCCAGTCCCTATTCCAGAGCAAGTTGCTATAGCTCTGCCACATGCACAGCGTGTACAACGGGGTGCCAGTCCTTTTGGGTTGTGGGGATTTTGTGTATATATTCCTTTTGCAAAAGGCTGATGGTAGTAGCATAAGAGTGTGTTGCCTGAGAGAAGACACGGACCTTCGCTGGACCAGCTGTAGTTCATTCCTTTGCCATGCGAACCGGGTGGACCAAATTGCAAAGGGTGCTTTGGCCAATTTCTCTATGTAAAGTCCTTTAGCTGTTCGCTATGAGTTGAGACTGCCTGTACGCAGGACATATTTCTGTGTTTCTTACTCCAGGGATGATGCTTTCCCCTGAACTTTTCTCACAGGTCTCACTCAGTCCAGGCTCTTTAGCCATTTTATTGTAGTCCTGCCACCTTTGAATCACCAGCCTGGCATCTTCTAACTCCGTGCTGAAACCCTGCTGGCTCTGAAATGTCAGCCTGCAGCTCCTCTAGCGCAGCCCTGCAGGCCCTGGCAGCCTGTAACTAATTATCTCGATTCACACGGTCAGCCAAAGAAACGTGCAAGGACTGTTTGAAAATGAAGTACAAAGAGAAAAACCAAAAGGAAAACAAAACTGAAGCAGAACGCGATTCACAAACCTGCACGAAACTAAGCCAGGGAGAGGACAGAGAGAGGCAGGGTGGCTGCCAGGGTGGTGGGGCTGGGCTAGTCTCTCTGCATGGCAGACAGTGTCTTCTGCAGCCTGGTGCTGCTGCACTGGGGGTGGGTCTGTGGCAGCAGCATGGCATAGGAAGGAAGGATGCTTGCTGAGGACGGCATGCACGGGGCTTGGAGACACTGCTCCTGCACAGCATGAGGAGTTGGCCCGTGACAGGAAGCCCTTATGGGACCCTAAAAATGAAGGTCATACCTGAATAAGCTCCTATTGAGTCTGGCTTGATTGAACTCTCACTCCTCACCTTGGTCTACGCCTATGAGCTCCACAGGGCTGCACCCACCTCAGGACCTTGCAGACCCATGTGCCAGGCTCCCCTCTCCCACTGCCAGCGCAACTTCTGTGCTGTGCTCACCTTCCCAGGGTGACTTGACACCATTGTGTCTGTTGGGGGAGGGTCTGGGCAAACACCTTCTGGAAGAGTTGAGACAAGACCTGAAGTGTGAGGCAGGAAAAGACCTGCATATAGCAGGTGCCCAGAGAGAAGGTGCAAACAGGGTTGAACGGCTCTGCGTTTGAAGGAGGCTGGTGACACTGAGGATAAAGGGGCAGGTGGAGAGCAAGAAGGAACAGATGACAAAGACTACAAAGGTAGCTGTATGAGGTACTGTGAAACCCTGTCCTGGGCATATGCTGACAGGACCTGCATAAAGCATGCTAGTAAGAAATAAAACCATCATGATTGTTTGGATAAATTTGATCCACCATGAGCAGTTTATATCAGTGGGTGCTTCATGTCACACACTGCTTTTAACCCAGTTTTAGGCCATTACAGCTCAATTTATTGTATCATCAAACTGTGGCCCTCACTTGTGAAAGGAGCCAGCCAGCTTGCCCATAGCATGACATGGGCTTTCTGGCCAAAGCTGACCCTGTTCCCCTCTCCACCACTGACAGCACAGAAGTTTTTCTCTCAGTTCAAAGGGATGGTAGTGGCAATTAATAACTGTCCTATAATAAAGCTCTTACTTGTAAGAGGTGGGAATTAGGGTACTGCCATTGTTAGGTTGGACTCGATGATCTTAAAGATCTTTCCCAACCTAAATGATTCTGTGATTCTGTGTATCATAATAACTGTTCAGTTCAGGTGCATTTTGTGGTGCCTCTGGCTTCCAATGCATTTTGGGTTACAGTAGGGACCCAACACGGCCAAACCTAGTCAGTCTTTCGGAGAAGACTGGGAGCATGGCCCTGCCCAGCCATCCTTTAGAGGGCACTGACTGACCGTTTGTGGCTCCACTAGCAGCTGAACATACCCAGTGACTTGCTGCCACTGAGAGGAGAAGGACCATTCCCCTTTCCTGCTCCCTTCTTCCCTTGTCCTCATGGCTTTCTCCCCTTCTCCAGCCCATGCAGTCCTGACCAGTTCCCTCTTAAGGGGTGGTTAATTGTAGGGTTGGGGTTTTGGGGGTTTGTTTTTGGGTTTGTGGTTGTTTTTTTTTTCAGTGAGTTAGTTTCCAATGTTTCAGTGACTTAAATCTGCTTGCAGAATCAGAGCTGACACAAGATAAGGGGCAGGGTTCGTGCCCAGGGACAAAGGGACACTGTTCCAGTGCTGATAAAATGTTAATTGGCCTTCTGGCCTCCTGTGAGACTACGTCCTTTGCAGCACAATTCTGGAGGAATAATTAGCGCTAATTGTTTGGTCACCCTGTTTTACCCAAAAAAAGGGGGAGAGTGGAAGGGAAGGAGAAAGATGAAAGGACTGATTGTTGGTAAAAGGACTGAAGAGAGAGATGGTATGTCAAGAGGGGCTTCAGGCCCTGGGGCTGGGAAGTGATCTGATGGGAAGAGGATTTCAATGACTGCCAGGAGGAGGGAGAGCAGACCCTCCTCCAGAGCAAGAGGGATTTGACAGGGACCCTGGGGCAGTATTTAACACCGAACATGTTTGACTTCTGTCCCACTTCTCCCAACAGAAGGGCAGGAGCCAGCTAGTGTGGAAAATAGATCGTGGGTCTCTGGCTAAGCACCTCAGTCTCTCTGAAGGCCCATGTTATCAGTGTCAGATAAAACACACTTCATTTTTGTGTCTTGCAAGGGCATAGACTCCTAGAGCTGCTTCCGCCCCTCTTTCCAGGTTAGCTTCTTTCCCCTTGGGCTTTGTACTGGTCTAAAAGAAATAAAGTCAGTAAGTAGAGGAAGAGGCGAGCTGGGCTGGAAATGGGGCAGGAGCTCTCCTCCCACCGAGATGACCAGAGGAGTGGTCCTTGGCCCCTCAACAGCCTCTCCTCCCAGCTGAGGGGGACTCTACTCCCCCTGGTATGGGAGTCAAACCAGTCCAGTCACCTGCAGCCCCAAAGGGCAGGTAGCAAAATGCCAGGTAATGCACAAATTAGCAAAAGACACAACACTGTACAAATTCCCCACCCTTCCTAGGACTTCCTAGGACTACTCACTGCCTTACTTTGACGCTGGGATGCTGAAGCAAGTAGACTGTTATTTTCAAGCATGTGTTGAACTGAGACCACTTGAGTCCCAGTCATCTCTGCAGAGGAGCAGAGCGAAAGCACTGGCTTCTGAAGCCCATGACAGATGCTGCTTGTGGGTAGCTTAGAGGCATCTGAACATTTTGGTGCTTTTCTGCTTTTTAGAAATGTCCACCCTGCTCTGAGCATCCGTACCTCAGTGTCCATTCATACCTTCCGTGTGCCTGCCCAGCTTAGGGCCATCTTACTGAGAAATACCAAAACCCTTAGCTGTGATGGCGTTTTGTTCCCACTCCAGCTCACTCAAGAGCCTCCTGGTGAATGCTTGGTGAGGGCTTCCTCCACCATGCTTACGTGTTTGGTGAAAGTAGTGAGAGCACCAGGCACAGGTGACTTGACCCAGAGAAGCGAGTTATCAGCAGTCTATAGCAACATCAGCCTTGCTTAACCTTGGCTAGAACTGGGTGCCTCTGGGCCTGATGTGGTGCAGCATGAGCTCTGCTCCACACTGTGCTGAGGGCTTGGAGGAGAAGGGGAGGGCAAAGCATGGCATCAGGGCTGTATATAACACATCCAAAATAGGACTGGAAGAAAGGAAGCAAGGAGGGGATTACATCTAGCCCAGTACTGCAGACTTAGCGCAAAGCAAGGGCTTTAAAAAGAGCTATGATACTCCCTTTGCTTGGGCTGCATAATCTGGGGAGCATTGGAGGCAACGTCCTCCATCCCAGTTCCTGCTGCACTCACTCTCCTGCTGCCTTCCCCTCCAGAAGCCTGCTGCCTTCTCCTTGCCACTCTCCTGCTGCCTTCCCCTTGCTCTATCTGCACAAGTGTCAGAGCCCCCTAAGCGAGCACAGGACCTTAACTGTTAGCCATCGAGGATGTGACAAAGTCCTATGGACACATGATAATCTAAACGTGGCTGCTTAAAATGAAAGGTGGACCGTTAAATAGCCAGTGATTCTTAACTGTAGTAGCATGAGTGCTGTTAAACCCAAAGAGAGAGGAAATAGAAACAGCTACTAAAAATGACATTGCAAAAACAATCCAAAGAAATACCATATGAACATAGGAAAAGGAACTGTCTTTTCATGCACTACAAGCTGCCACTTTTTGAGAGCATCAGGAAACAAGCTGTTGAGTGGTGGAATGGATAAAACTGGGCTTCCAACTTCCCCTGAACTGCCCGATCCACTAAATCTTGCTGCCAGTGATGCCACTGCTGGGCCCATGAGCTAAGGGGTGGCTGGTGCGTGTGCCGAGTGGCATGTCATCTGCCATCAAACCAAGCTCCTACAAGCTGAGCTTGGACTCCATTTCCATGGACAGGGTCACCGTTATAGGTCTCTCTCGCTCTTCTCTGCCCATCCACTGATTGTCAGTAAATCTCTGTATATCTGAGGCATCTTGGCTAAATTTGATTGAGGTTACCTGGGGAAAAAACAGGCAGACAGGCCTCAGGATTATACAAGTCTCTTGCATTTAGGAAATGCAGACTAAAAATTGATCCATAGCTCAGAAAAGTGGTGAATGGTTCTGGCTGTTGCAGGCTGCTAGAGACCGAGACACGGAGATGAACTCCCTTTGTCAAATGTGACAGAGAGCTGGGCGTGCAGGACCAGAGGGGAGGGCCAGCCAGCATGGGGGCGGCCACCCCGGTGCAGATCTTCACCTGATGGGAATCTGCTGCTGCCATCTTCCCCTGCTCTCAGCCTGGGATGTGCCTCTTGCAAGGAGTGAAGGTCTCCCACATGTGAGATGCCCCAGTGCTGAGAGCAGGGGGATGCTCAGGCACTTCAGACACTTGAGTGTGAAAGTCTTTGGGAACATACACTTTGATTTGGATAGGCAGAAAGGCAAAGGCAAGCAACAGGGCTTTGAGAATCACAAGGATCTTGCATTTAACTCTAGCCCAGCTGAAAACAGGACACACAAGGAAAAAGACTGGTTTCTACTAGGTGTTTTTTATTTATGTGCCAGGTATTTTTCTCCATAAGAACAAGCCTGTTTCATCCAGCTGCACCTTCCAGCAGCTGGATGTTTTCATGCTCTTTGCCTGTGGTGCACGCTGCATGGGCGTGAATAAGCAGGTATCAGTATGGTGCACTGGCAGACTCCCAAGGGATCCGCAGTCAACAGTGAGCACAGTGATCCAAAATCATCTTCCATATCATGTTAGCGAACTACAAAGCCTGAGGGCACTGATGGTAGTGTAGCTAACCGGGGAGGACTGGGCAAGCTCTAACTCCTCTGTGTTTTTTCTGCTAACGAGTGATGTAACACTCGTTGCACTCGTGTGGGGGGGTGTTAGCAGCAGTCCTGCTGACAGAGCTCAAAACAAAAACAAGAATCTAAACCTGAAGATCAGAACAGAGTAAAGCCGTATGACCGTGTTTAAGGCAGGGAGACAGACAGAAGCATATTCAAGTCTGCAGTTTGGTTCAGCAGAGCTACTCAAAGCCCTGCCTTCTCTTCCTGCATGCCATTCAGTTGGTGTTTAAATGAAGAATCATTTATTTGTAGAAGCTGCTGCCTCTTCAGGAACTGAATTTATACGGGCTCTTTGCAGACGACTCTAGTTGGAACACACGGCACTGCGGTATGAAATTGTACGACTGGTTTTCAAAAAGTATGGCCAAAGGCCGTGCCCAAGAAGACTCAGCAAAAGATTCTTTTTTTTTAAAGTCATCTCTGAATTTTCATGGTAAATATTACCCCTGCCGACTTCACCGATACTCCCTTAGACAAAAGGACTGTTTCCATCCTTTCACGGACGTGCGCGTCTTACCTCACACACGACTTGTCCTGATGGCAAGCGTCTCCTGTCACCGAATTCTAACCGCAACAGGTGTAAACTCACAGCATCGCCTTCACTGAAAAAGGTATAAATGATGGCATTTGGTGACAAAGCTGCTTTATAGTCCTCGTTATCCTTTCCTTAGATCTAGGCTGAGGTTTCCTTAATAGCATTGTGTCACGGAAAAGAAAAACAGCCCTTCCCAAAACATGAGAAATGGCCACATTTAGCCGCTAAAACACAAAGGAGGAAATTTGGACACTAACAGCTTCTGGGGCAAAGGCTAACTGAACCATTTGCAAGCTTTAAGATGTTATGTGGAGTAAAAGTGCTTGGGAATAGTTCTTCACAGTGAAGAGTTCTCAACCACAACTACTTTACAGTCAAACTGGAAAAGATTGCCACTCTATGGGCAGCTGAGCTGAGGAAATAGCTTGCTGATGCTGAGAGGGCGAGATCGCTCTCCCCTTCCCTTCCCACCAAAGCTCCAGTCCCTCCCCTGCACACACGGCACCTTCCACACCCTCCTTTCAGTCATTAGCCCAGCAGGAAACCACCGACTTGGCTGCTGAGCACCTTCCCTGCCAGCCGAGCTGAGCTGGCTCACCAAGGCTCAGGCTGGCACCAGGGAACCGGCCATGCTGTCACCTCCTCCTTTAGGGGCAGCAGGCTGGTGGATCCGCACCTTTAGTGCTCTGGAGCTGCAGCCTCGACTGCTTTTGAGGGTGTTTTCCTATCATGGTGTGAATATCAAGGAAATCGTGAAGCAGTCATCAAGGAACAAAGGAAATCTTTTAAGAATGCAAGCACAGAATATAGCAACTGTGGCTTTGCCTCCTTTCAGCAGGGAGGAACGAGTAGGTCCCTCTTCATCTCCCTTACATCCTGTACAAATTGCACCATAAGCTCCTTCCATGCCTGAGAGAATCTCCTGCACGGCTAATTAAACAAAACCAGTACCCCTGTGTCAACACTATGTGAAGAAATGCCACCAAAAAAAAAAACAAAAAAAACCACAAAATTCAGTGGCCTATAGTAAGTTTTTATTCACCTTTCTTGTGTAGACTGAACAGCCCACAAGTAGCAACAGTTGTGAGGATCCTTCTCAGGCTCTTGAAAAGTAATAGCGTAGACAGGCATCCTTCCTCCTTCAAGCTGAGAGTAGTGCCTGCAGGGTTAAAAATAATAATAGTAATAAAATAATATATAACCACACAAAAAGACACCAGGTGAGCCCAGTGGCCCTGCCTGTTTGTAGAAGGACAGAAGCATCCCTGGAGCAAAGAGCACCTGACGTGCTTCTCCTCAAAGCACAGAAGGTCACACTCCCATCTCAAACAAGTGAGTCGAGGAAGCGACTGCTTTTGATGCAACAGCCCAGAGGTGAGGAAATTACTCTCCATCACGTGCAATCATAACCTGCGTTTATCTCCCCCTCTGCCTGCGGAGGAGGACGAACATGAAAGATTCAATTGACCTGACCCTTATTCTCATCTCCAAGTGTTCCAAGCAGACTTTCATTCCCATGCACCGTTGCCTTGGCATGGGTCAATCCCCTCTTTTGGTCAAGGCTGAAACGTGGGAAAGAATGCCTTTTCAGCCACGGATCAGCTCTTGATCTTTCATGTCTCACTAGCTTCTACCTGGACACTTTAAAGAATATTATCACCACAATCCCATCATTAACATACTTCAGCCTTTCCACGTCTGCCCTCATTGCAGGAACTGGTTCCGAGAAATAATGCCTAAAACCTCTTTCGCCGAAACACATACATTTCCTCCTTTCACTGAATACTACTGACAGAACAAGCTGTCTCACAGAAGGAGCTCCATCACATCCTAACTGCTTGACAGAACCCAAAGAAGGAGCTTTCCACAATTCCTCAATCCACAGGCACAATAAGGAAAACAATCTGAGCCCACTGGGGAGAAGTCAGCCCACTTAATCCACGTATGACTTAATGGTTGCTTCAGAAGGGGATTCCTAAACATTCCAGGGTTACACTCCACATTTCTGTCCCTGAAAAAGCGCTCTTCAAATTAACAGACTTCCTCCTCAAGCAGAGCCTTGAGAGCCCTGCACCTCCAGGCGTGACCCAGTGCAAAGGCCGACTTACTCCCGCTGCAGAGTTTTCATATCCCACAGTGACAGGGAGCCGTCGGAAAAACCCACGGCGAGCTGGTTGCTTCTGCTGATGTAGCACAGGGTCAATATTGCTGTTCCTGAAGGACACTGTAACTGAAGGCAGAGATGTCTCCCTTCCCCGGTCACCATTTCTCTTCTTAGTGGAACTCCAGCAGCAATTCTGGTGACAACTACTAGAGCTACACGCACAAAACCGCACAATAAATGAATGCGTTATGCCATTCAGGTTGCATTTCAAACACTGACGTGACAACATGTATAATCTAATTCTACCGTCCCAGGCAAAATACCCATTGATGCAACACTTGGTTTGCTCTTTCCATTTTGTGTCTGGACTGGACAGGTATCCTCACTCGTACTTCAAAAGCAGGTAAAAGCGTAAACTCCATAGACAAATTCTTCCTGGGCTCTGCACATCAGGAGTTTGGGCCTCATGGTGAAGCTACTCCAAGTGACACCAGCTCCTGAGGCCACTGTTGGAAGAGCCAAAGTGGCGAATGCGATCCAAATACACCAATTACAGGTTTTGTTTGTCCAAATGTAGGGACTTTGATAAGGCATTTTTACTTTAAAGAACAAGCCTAAACTTTGCCCCAAGTCAATGAACAGAAGCAGAAGGACATTCCCAAGAAACAGGGCACGTCCGACACACCTTCCTGTCAGGCAGCTGCACCGACTCGGAGGGTCAAATTCCTGCTCCTCACTGGCAAGAATCACAGTGACAGAGGGACCCTGGTGGGAGGGGGTATTTGTGACCTTAGAAGGAGTACGAAGCCGCTCCCATTTTTAACCCGTTCAGGACTAGACGATGTCAAACCGCCATCTGTAACCAGCAGTCATAAATGTCTGCACAGCAGTAGCTTCAAAGTGGGATGCGTGTTGTTGATTTAAAAGGCACAGGTTTTCTTACTTTTCATTTCAGGTTTAAAAACTGCAGGCTTACCCGACGGTTCATTTTCGCTCTGGCTGCAAGAGAGATCATCCAAACACAGGTCCACCAGAAGGAGATGACCACCACCTGTTGCCACCGCTGCCACTCCAAAGAGCCCTTGCAGAGCCCGGTGTAGGCGCTGAGGGCTCACGCTGGCTCCTCCGGGACTAGTTATGGGCTCTACAGCAGTTACCTACAGGAAAAATACAATTCAATATTGAAGCTGTTTGACAAGCTAAATAGAAAGCACTCAAAAGTGAAGCCAGAATTAGCCCATCAGGAACAAGAAAGTAAGTACAGGATGGTAAGACTTAAAAACACAGCATTGATTCCAATTCTATCAAGACAAAACAAACAAACAGACAAAACCAAAAAAGTCCCATACAAAACTCCGTTACTGCCTTCCGTTTCCTAGATTTCCTACAGTTATTTAACTGAGTTCACTTCAACTGCCATGGTCGTTTCTACCATCACACTTTACCAATTTCCATTTCCTACTTAGAAACCATCAACTCCAAGAAAACATAGAAAATCAGTTAAATGCAAGAAACGGTATCATATTTAAGGGGCTTAAGTGAGAAAGGCCAAACTCACCCTCGCTCTCCCACGGCCCCCAGCCCGTCAGCCCTGGGATACAGCCCACGCCTTCTTTGCCAAAGAGGTACTGGGGCGAATCATGGCTCTACGTCAGACGAGGCCGCGGTCAAGTTGCAGGGGAGACACACCGTTGCCATGGGAAGGGAGTATTTTCAGAAAGTGCGGAAGGGAGATACCAGCTCAGTAAAAGTTACACCAGTCCTCACTTCGAGTCAAGAGAGCAACCAGGGCAAGCAGAAAAGTTTCACAGGCACACCAGCACTTCCATGCACGTGAACACAGGTTTAAAAAGCCGGCCTAAACAACGGCAAAAAGCCCAGCAGCTGGTTCGCCAAAAGCCAACCCCAGCTGAGGAGAAGCGCACGCTGCTCTGTAACACGCGGAGCCGCCTGCCAGCAGCTTTAGTACAAGGCCCTGATGAAGACAGACCTTTCCGCACCTGCAGCCCCTCCCGGGACAGCCCTGACTGCTCCAGCAGAGACACCAGCACGTGAGGGCTCCTGCACTAAGGCTCCACAACAAAAGAACACGGGCTGCCCTTCAGCCTCCTTGCAAAATGCAGCACAATGACATCAGGGAGCTTTACACCAACAGCAAAGTGTTACACGACAATAGAACAGAGAAGTGAGCATCACAAGGTATCCTTTTCTTTGTACATTGGTTAATTTCCCCCCCAGAGGTGGGGAAAAATGACCGAAGCCCCAAGGTTTCCTCTCCCATATCGAGCACTTGCTGTGCTCTATATGACCGAAGCCCCAAGGTTTCCTCTCCCATATCGAGCACTTGCTGTGCTCTATATGACCGAAGCCCCAAGGTTTCCTCTCCCATATCGAGCACTTGCTGTGCTCTATATGACCGAAGCCCCAAGGTTTCCTCTCCCATATCGAGCACTTGCTGTGCTCTATATGACCGAAGCCCCAAGGTTTCCTCTCCCATATCGAGCACTTGCTGTGCTCTATATGACCGAAGCCCCAAGGTTTCCTCTCCCATATCGAGCACTTGCTGTGCTCTATATGACCGAAGCCCCAAGGTTTCCTCTCCCATATCGAGCACTTGCTGTGCTCTATATGACCGAAGCCCCAAGGTTTCCTCTCCCATATCGAGCACTTGCTGTGCTCTATATGACCGAAGCCCCAAGGTTTCCTCTCCCATATCGAGCACTTGCTGTGCTCTATATGACCGAAGCCCCAAGGTTTCCTCTCCCATATCGAGCACTTGCTGTGCTCTATATGACCGAAGCCCCAAGGTTTCCTCTCCCATATCGAGCACTTGCTGTGCTCTATATGACCGAAGCCCCAAGGTTTCCTCTCCCATATCGAGCACTTGCTGTGCTCTATATGACCGAAGCCCCAAGGTTTCCTCTCCCATATCGACCACTTGCTGTGCTCTATATGACCGAAGCCCCAAGGTTTCCTCTCCCATATCGACCACTTGCTGTGCTCTATATGACCGAAGCCCCAAGGTTTCCTCTCCCATATCGAGCACTTGCTGTGCTCTATATGACCGAAGCCCCAAGGTTTCCTCTCCCATATCGAGCACTTGCTGTGCTCTATATGACCGAAGCCCCAAGGTTTCCTCTCCCATATCGAGCACTTGCTGTGCTCTATATGACCGAAGCCCCAAGGTTTCCTCTCCCATATCGAGCACTTGCTGTGGCTGCGCTGCCTGGCAATCTGCTGCAGAATTTACCTTTCCTCTTGGTTACAAGAATTCTAATCTTAGAAGTGCCCATGGGAACCTCAACAATGTTATTTTCTTTCAGGTTTCCTGGAAATCAAATTAAATTTCCAACCTTCTCTGCTACTCAAAGCACTACCAAAAGCGTTTTGATTATTCAAATTCTTGCTGCTCCAAGTCTTGATGACTCTTAGGAGGAAAGCAGAAATGCTGCACATATCATGCTGCAAAATTAGCCAACGTTCCAGTGTTGCTGTTAACTTCTTTTTCTCTAAAGATCTCATTTTGTTGTTGTACAACTTGTTCCAAATCAATCTTTTCCACTTTTGCATACAGGTTCCCAGTTTTAACACCTCAATTTTCCAGGTAGAAGCTCCTGAAACTGCCTGTTTTCCACCTGCGCTCGGCACTGGCATTGCATGCTCTCCTAGGCTGCTGCCAACTCATTCTGGGAGTGAACACAGAAAGACACACCCACACGGAAAATTGTCGTGAAATTAAGGTGCTCATTAAAGCCTTGACACAGAAGCGACAAAAACTGCAGAGAGTGATGTTGAGACTAGATCCGCATCTTACTTTTAAAAAGAATCAGTGTGAAAATCAGAGAAACATTCAGGCAGATAAAAACCCCTAATACGCAATGTATAAATGTGGAAGGAGGGTTACAGAAGAAATTCAAGACATAGGGGCGGTGGGCACGTGCCAGGTTTATCTCCTTGGTTTTGCTGACCCTTCCTCCCACTCACAGCTGGGAAGGGAACAGCCCAACGAGCAATACCTGTGCCCTGCCCATGCTGGTCTAACTGGTCTCAGAGTAGAAAAAAGATAGGGAGCAAAATGAAAGCAACAGAGGAAGCATGCTTGAACTCAAGCGCATTCATCAGGGCAGAAGAGCCAAAATGCAGAGAAGCCAAGGCGTTATTCCAACATTCATAACCTTTATGACACAACAGCCAACATTCCCCCCACCCCCGTGACTTCTTCCTGTTGTTCACGTTTTAAAGTGAACCATTTTTTGTGGTGTGAAAACTCCCTGAGACAACGGAGAGTTACAACTACATTCGATTTCAAATCACTTCTGTAGGCACCGATTCAAGATGTGACATGCTCCTTCTCTACTTTTCCTTTTCCTATTCCCAGCTGACTTAGATTTTAGAAATGAGACTTAGAAAACCAGGTCACTTTTCACAAACATAATTACTCAAGGATTATACGCTCGTGCCAGCACACAGCTTGCCTTTCCATCTCAAACTCTGAGATTCATCAGGATGATGGGCAAACTAACGCAGCGGAGCACCAACCCAGCTCAGCTCGGTCGAAATCACCACCACACAAACGCTTACGGCCAGGAATCACACTGTAGCACTACAGACAAACAAAACCCCGCCTGGGTTCTAGCAAGTCAAACCAAATCACGCTCTGGGAAGCTGAGTAATACGGACGTATTTCTTTGTCGCAGATTCTAAGGTGATCAAAATAGAGTGAATCCTGATGTTCCGTTAACTTAAGGCGACTCTTGTCTACATGCAGATAATGAGCCGAGGGGAGAGAACATCATTTGAGTTTATGGGTTAGAGAAGACAGGGACAGTTAGCAACATCACACCAGAGTATCCCATCTGCACAAGCACCATATGCAATAAGCAGAGGTTCAAGGGCTTCAGGCTGAAAGTCAGTCTGTAACCACCTGCCAGAGAACTCGGTGAAGGCCGTTTTTTCCCATCCTAAGTCAACAGAAAAATGTGTTTTGCTCTGAAGTCACCTGCTTGCTGGTCCCAGACTCGTGGGAATGTGCCTAAGTCATTTACAGCACAACCGTGGAAGTCTGAGATACTTTAACGACAGTATTTCTGACAGAAATTGACCGGTCAGGACATGTATGTTACAGAGACTTTAAAGGGGGGTTGGGGAGGGGTTCTTTCTCACTCTGGCCAACAAAAGGTAGTTTTCCAGGCCTTCTAGTCAAAGTGGAGAATTGGATAACTACGTGCTCTACCGTAAAACCAGAAAACTCGTTTTACTCTCAGCAAACTCAGAGGGTAACGGTACCGTTAACCCCACGACTTCACACCAAGGTGCTCTCGACTGGATCCTCTGCAGTGACAGTATGGTGAAGCCATACAGAAAATAGACTTCCTAACAAAGAGACGCTCCAAAGCTGCTCCTGAAACAGCGTTATGCAGCACCTGACAGCGTTCCCCCCATTAAAAAGGACCTACCCTTCCTGGCAGAACTACTGCTGTAACCACGCTCGATGTTCCAGGGTCGTACAGGCAGAGGACACTTCCCTCTGCTTCTCTCAAGGCAACCAGCAGCCCCGCTCCCGTCTGCCAGGAAACCTCCTTCACCACGCGGATGGTGGGAGGCTGCTCACGGGCTCCACTGAAACGGTGTGCAGAGAGCCGCTCTCCCGTCACAGCGCTCACGACCTCCAGCTGAGGGCCACACGCCAGCCAGGCCAGCCCACCTCTCCCTGGAAGAGCAGGGAAAGCTGGCTAAAGGAAACTCCTGGTTTTCAGTCCAGGAGAGGACTGAAAACCACTGGAAAATCACACTCACTGCCCCTTTTCTTCAAGAGAAGGACCTCACAGAGGGAGACAGACGTACTGAATTCTGGTCAATTATTGAAAATCACCCACGGAATCCACAAGCAATACATCTCCAAATGAACCACCTTATTATTTTGCATTTGGACTTGTCATTCCTACACTGAAGAATCCTGGTTGTTTGGGATAAAGATTACAATATCTTGATCTATAGACTTTATACCATATTCAGCTTGGTTTTGCTAGAAATCATCTAAACACATACCGCAATACAACTCCTAAAGCATACTTCAAATAGAGCAAATCTAAGCCAACGCTTTTCTAGTTTGCTAACTGTGCTTGACACAAGCCTGCTTTGGGCAGGGATTTGGACTTCAGCAAGAAATTACCTTAAATTGGGCACTGCGGGAGCCAATTTCAACTTTTACACGCGCTGATCTCAGAGAGAAGTTAGCACATTTAGTTTCACTGAACTACTTCCAACCCAAAGGGAGTATTAACTCAGTTACTGCACTTACAGTCACACAGAGAGATTCTACATGGTCTCAGCAGAAGCCCGGACACCCAGGCAGGCCCCCGGCTCTACCTTCAGATCACCGACAAAGTCAGCTACCTCATCTGCTCAGCCGCTCTCAGCAGCTCTCCCGGGACACTCCTCTGCGTCCCATTAAATGCTCTGCAAACCCGGCTGCAGCGCCTAACAGGGCTTTCCTCTTCCTTCTGTTTTTAGTCAGGCTAGGAAAGAAAGAGCGGGGCGGGCTTGCCTCTTTACCACTGTGGGAGAACTAGTTCTGCATGGGATGTTATGATGGTACAAATAAATACGGCCCAAAACCACACCAGGACTTTTTTGAAAACTGCCTTTCATTCAACTAGAAATTGAGGAGGGCTCACTGACTTGCGCGCGTTATTTTAATAGCTCAAGATTGGTGCAGGCTGTTGCCATTTCAAAGTTTAACTAAACGAATGTTTTAATATTAGCATTTTTTTCATAGTTTTGTCATAGTTCATCCTTTCTGTTCTCTCAAAACCTGACGCACCTGAGCAGCACCAACCTGACACAGCTGATACTGCGACCCCGTGCCTCAGGTCACCTCCAGGCAGTAACAACTTCACAGCAAGGCCCAATTTCAAGGAAAAGGCTCACCTCTGCAGAACTGCCCGCGCAGCACAGAACCTCGGGTGAGCTCATCTTCCCCAAGAGCCTGAACAGTCACCTCGGGAAACGGCAGCAGGCTGCTCGTTACCTGAGCCGCGAGGTCTCGCATTCTTCACTGTGAATAGAGACAAAAATGCAGAAAGAGACTCCTGACAGCCATGAACATTTTTGGGATTGACAGAACTTTCATCAGTTTGCCCTGAATAATCTCCTATCCACCTCCTGTGGCTCTTCCCCTTAACAAAATGGCACTCGGGACAGGTTTGCATCTCACAGCAGAGCAAAAGGAGAATCCTTGGCTTTTCTGATGCCTACGAGATCACCAACAAAAAGTGACGCAGAGGTACTGACAGGAGAAATAACAGGGGAAAAAAGCCCAAGACGCTGAGGTCAAGTCTACTCACGCAGGTTAGTGCGATGCGATCTGAGAAAAATCATCTTTTCAAAAGCTGTAGGCTGTAGGACAGACAGGGAGGAGTTAGAAAATAGAGTCAGACAGAGAAAGAAAGAAAAAGGAAGAGCAAAAGTGATGGGAACTGGGGAGAGAGCAAGCATGGTAATTCTGGGCAACTGTCCCAGTTGTTGATCAATGCCCAGCGACTGCGTTACTGGGAGCCTCAAGAAATGTGCTGCCTGCAAAAGCCCTGCCCTGGGCCCAGTCCTGCACCCTAATACTGGTGACGAGCATCGCCTTGCAGAGTGGCCAGGGCTGGGGAAAATTAACCGAGCTGAGGGGAAAAAAAAATCACCCAGCTGGTTTTTTGTTGGTTTGCTTGTTGGTTTTGCTTCTAAAAATCCCTGAGGCTTTTCACCATTGGCAATAGTGTGCAGCAGCTGTGCTGAGTCAGCATTATTTCAAGGTCTGATTTTAAACCTTTCTCACACCCTCCACAGGCCCTTGCTAGTTGTTCTTGTTTCTTTCTCTCTCCGCTTCCTCCACGTGCCCGCTTTGCTCTCCAGGCTGCCGAATTATCTCCCCTCCGCCAGCACCTCCCCGTACTCAGCTCTGGCGGGAGGGACTCAGTGCGTCGCTCCAGCTCGCTCGTGCCTTCGTGTTTCACTTCAGATCGAACAACTCGCCCCTTGCAGAGCCCTCTGTTCCTCATCTGTCCCCGCTGTTTGGTGGGAAACAAACCCCACAGGGTGAGGCTGTGCTGTAACCAGCTCGCACCCCGCTGAGCAACACCACTATCGATCGGCCTGAATCCCAGCCCTTTGGGCCGGCGAGCTAATAAAGCGCGGCTTAGCCATTCTAATGCACCGTGTTGGTATCAACAGAGAGTGCCATGAGCTCTGGAAAATGCACCCCAGCGTCTGCACCCAGTGACCACGTCTCGCATCAACCTTGCCCAGAGTATGAAAACTTGCACTGAATTTTTTCCGGCTTCATCACTTTGCTGCAGCTCAGTATTGATTCAGGTATCGCTTTGTGCCTGCTGAGGAAGCAAGTTCTGTGAGGCTGCCCTGAGGGGGCTGCATGGGGGTACCAGACCCCACAGAGGCTGCATTTAACCTCTTTTAAGACTATCAACAGGTTGCACTTCCCGAGAGAGATGAGCAGCCTCCCTCCCAGGCAGGGCTTTGGAGAGGGGACGAAGGGAGAGAGGGGCCTGGGCCATGCCAACGCCCCCAGGGCCTGCGAGGCTCCCCCAGTCTCTTCCCAGGACAGCTGCTCTCGGTGGCTGAGCCCCCGGCGGGGTCTGGGCAGACGGAGGTGCTGTGGGAGCGTGACAGTGACAGGCCTGGACACTGAGAGCGCCGCTGACCGTGCTGTATTTCAGCCGCTTGCTTGGAAAAGGGCAGCCGCTCACCCTCCCTGAGCTGCCGGCAGGGCTTTGGTTCTCATCCCTGACAGCTCTGGATATTAAGGGCGTCAGCAAATAGAAAGCTCCGGGAAGGGAATGGGTATAGAGGGGAAAAGGAGAACAAACACATTGGCAGTGAGAGCATCCCTGCATGAAGGGCAGCGCACGCTCCCCGCTTGAGGGGGAAGGAAAACTTTGGGGCTAAGATGTGGCTTGTGGCACAGGAGTCCTCAAAGAAATGCAGCTGTGTTGCGCAGGCTTGACTACTCTACGTACACAGATATTTGTACAGTAAGAAAGCGGCTGAGACACAGCCCAGGGATGTAGCTTCTGCTGCACAGCACTATATCCCGGGCTCTCTTACGGTGGCCACCGCGGTGACAACGTGGCATCAGCAAGTCTGCGCTTAATCGGCTCTGTGCTCCCCAGCCCCACGGCAGTGTGCCGCACCAGAGGTTAATAACGGGGAAACCTCAAAACCTCCCGCCCAAGGGAAAGCTGCAAACCTTGAAGTCCTTCAGGCAGGAGCGTCTCAATAGCCCTTTGATGTCCTGCTGTAAAGGGCTTCCCAGTGTTAGAAGCTTTTAGTTTTCCTCCACATGAAAAGCAGTTCAAAACCGTAAAGGGCTGAGCTGACTTGATCCCAGATGCAGACCTTCACACCTCCCAGCAACCTTAAAACTCCCCGGGTCCAGACCGGCCGTTTCCATCCTGTGAGCCGGCTCCAGGAGCATCACGGCAGCGTTTGCCTTCACCTGGCATGGAGGAACAGTCCCTGTGGCACCCCTGAAACGCGGTCACCGTGTGGGAAAGTGCCCTGAGCTCTCGCTTACATTGCTGCTGTAGCTGTGGGCTTAGGAAAGCCCCTGATCCTCCTTTGCTGCTTCCCCGTGGGAAGTGGGGATCATAGCAGTGACGGTAACGGGTGTTGCTCTTACCCTGCTGACTTTACGTGAGATCAGAATTAGGCCCTGCTTTTGCAGAAAGTCACCTGCAAACCAAGGACGGCGACAACTCCCCGCGCCGTGTTATAATTATGCTGCTGCTGTTGGGTTTATTTGCATCGATTTCCCGGCGCCTCCGGCACAGCAGCTGTGAGAGCAGCCATCGTGCACTCTGACCCGCTGCCAGGCCATCTCAGTGACGGCGGAATAACCACGTTTTATTTATATGGCTGCTTCTCCCCCCAGGCCCTGGCGAGGGTCTCCGCTGCCATGGAGGATTTCCTCGCCGCAGCCCTCTCTCAGTGCTTCCCCGCACAACGCGGCAGCGCTGAGGTGTCGGAGCCTCTGTGCCTGCTAAAGGTGTCAGGACAGGCCCTGGTCGCAGCAGCAGCGGCACGAGCTCCAAGCCCTCACGGCGGCGGCGAGCGATCCCCGCCGTATGCCCTCGCTGAAAGCCCGACCTCCCCACGCCCTGGCTTTTGCTCGGACCCCAACAGCCTCGGCTGGACTGCTCCGCAGGTTTGCTGGGGCCGCTGTGCAGGGCGTTGTCGGCTCTGGCACTACGGGCACCTGCCCTCGGGGAAGGAGCTGCGGCGTCAAGGGGGATGAAAGCGGCGCTGGGCCTTCTCTGCACGAGGCAGCTCGCATCGCTTGTCAGCGCTGACTGACGCGTGTCGCTGAGGCAGCTCAGCCGTGCCGGGGGTCTCCGAGGTGAGCGCGCTATCCCAAAGCACAGCTGCGACGGCGACCAGATCGCCATCCGCACAGCCAGGTCCGCGTGACGGTTAGTCAGATTTTAGGGCAGCAGCCAGTCCGGCCGGCAGCGCCAACCACGCCGGGGCCGCGGAGGCTGCGATGGCCGCCACCAATAAAACAGAGCCCCTCGGGGTGTTCGGTGGGCGCAGCCGGGGCACTCGAAGCAGGCTGCGCCGGCGGCTTTGCCTCGGGGGGCGCCGTGGCGGCCCTGCCGGGGCAGGGGGTGCTGCCCTTGAGCCCCGCGAGCCCCCGGGCGGAGCCAAAGCTTTGCGGGCAGCTCCCGCGCCGCCCCCGCCCCGCGGAGCCCTTCAGCCCGCTCCCGCCGCCTCTGGGCAGCAAACGCGCTTCCAGGGCCCGAAAAAGGCCGGGCCCGGGCGCGTTTCGCCACGCTCGATGCCCTCCGGAGCCGCGGCGGGAGCGCGGCCGGGCGGTTCGGAGCCAGCTTCGCTCTCCCGGGGATGGGAAGGGGCGCCCGCTTCGCGCCGGGGCTGGGCGGGAGCCGCGGCCCCCCCTGAGCGGCCCCGGCCGCCCCTTCCCGCTCCCGGCGGAGCCCTTCCCCCCCCCAGCCCCCCGCGCAGCCCCGGGGCCGGGCGCGGAGCGGAGCGGGCGGCGGCGGCGGCGGCGGCGGCGGGGCGGGCCGGGCCCGGCGGGGCCATCGGGGCCGCTCGGCTCCGCGCCGCGCCGGCTCCTCCTGCTGCCGCTGCCGCTGCTGCTGCTGCTGCTGCTGCTGCCGCGCGGCAAAACGTCGGGCAAAAGCGGGTCGGTTCGTGCTTTGGGTTGTATTTTCAATGCCGCGTCTCTCTGCGGCGCCTCGGCTGCTGCCGGGGCCCCTGCCGATGTTTCAAAGCCCTTCGGCGGCAGGGAGCCCCCTCCAGCCCCCCCACCTCCGGGACCGCCCGTACCCGGCAGGAGGTTCCCGCTGCTCAGGCGAGGCTTTGAAGCCTGTTGGCACAAACGTGCCGGGGGAAGGAATGGGCTCGGTGGGGGCTGGGGGCGAGGGCCTTCCTTCCGTAGCCCTTTTGGTTACAGCTGTAAATCACAGCGGGCACTGCTTGCGTCTGCAAGAAAGCCCCAGTAAAACACCACGTTCTTGGTGTAACTCGTTTGGCTCATTTTTTTCACAGCCAAAAGCACCGATTTCTGGGGCACCACCTCAGCGAGTTGGTCGGGGCAGGTGCGGTGGGTGAGCAGGAGGGAGCGAGCAGCCCGTGCTGGCCCCGGGGGTGGGAAGCGGCAGAAACAGAGTGTCCCCAGCTCTCCCCGTTTTAGGCTGAAGTACGTATTGACGCTGTCACTTGGGGCACAGTTGAACCCCCGGGGGTGGGGAGCACCCTCAGCACCCGCCTCAGTGGTCCCCTGGGTGTCACCTGCAGCTTCAGCCCAGAGCTTGGGGTCGATGCTGTGTTCGAGTGGCGCTAAACCCTTCCCGTGCTCTGAGACACCTTTGCACGTGAAGGCTTGGGGATGCTGTTTGCACCCTAACAAGTGGCGTACGCGGGGGTGGCCACGCTGAGGGAAGTGTGATAGTTAATTTAGCCTTAAACGGAATTCCAATTAAAGTTTACAATTTATTGAATAGAGGCAAGCAAGCAGCGCTGGATGCACGGGGGATTCTTCCTCCTAACGTGCATCCCGTCATACAATACTACAGGGCTTATATTCAGTTACTTAATTAATAACAATTAGTAAAAAACACGCCTAAGTTTACACTCACTGGTCAGTGATGAGCATCCCACTTGCCGTTCTAAAACTGAGGCTGTGATCCTAAAAGTGAGGGGTTTGGATGCTAAAAGTGAATCTTTGGAACGTGTGCTGAGGCTTTGAACCTAAAACACAGGTTTGGATGTGAAAGTGAGGGTTTGGCTGTTAAAAATGAGGCTTTGAGCCTTAAACAAGGGGTTTGGACTCAAATGCACAGTTTAGAATGAAAAAATGACGGTTTGAGCATTAATAGAGTGGATTCGATGCTAAAAGGGAGGGTTTGGGGCCTTAAAAGGAGGCACTGAGCATTAAAAGTGAGGCTTTGGACCCTGAAAGTGAGGCTGTGGGGCCTAAAACTGAGGCTTTGAACCTAAAAGACAGGTTTGGACCCTAAAAGTGAGGCTGTGGGACCTAAAACCGAGGCTTTGCTGGTGAAAAGAGGGCTTTGGAGAGTAAAAATGTGGTTTTGGCACCTGAAAGTGAGGCTTTGGGGGGTGAAATAAGGCTTTGAGTTTTAAAAGAGGGGTTTGAACCCTAAAAGTGAGGGCTTGGGACCTAAGAATGAGGGTTTGACCCTAGAAAAGAAAGGTTTGGACCTGAAAAGTGGGGGTTTGGGACCTAAAAATGAGGCTTTATTCCTTAATAGAGGTGTTTGGACCCTGAAAGTGAGGGTTTGGCACCCACCTAAAAATGAGGCTTTTAGCCTTAAAACAGGGGGTTGGAACCCCAAAAAATGAGGGTTTGGGACTTAAAATAAGACTTTGAGCCTTAAAGGTGAGGGTTTGGGATGTAAAACTGAGGCTGTGAACCTAAAAGACAGGTTTGGACCCTGAAAGTGAGGGTTTGGGACCTAAAATGAGGCTTTGAACCTAAAGGACAGGTCTGGATCCTAACAGTGAGTGATTGGGACCTCTAAACGAGGCACTGAGTATTAAAAGATGGGTTTGGATGCTGAAAGTGAGGTTTTGGCTGTTAAAAATGAGGCTTTGATCTTTAAAACAGGGATTTGGACCCTAAAAGTGAGGTTTACTGTCCTAACTATTAAGGCGGTGATGTTAAAAGTGAGGTTTGGGTACTTTAAATTAATTTCTTTCCACACAAAGCCTCATTTTTATATGCCAAACCTTGACTCATAGGGTCCAAATCCCTCCTTTCTAGGGACAAAACCTCAATTTTAAAAGCCAAAGCCTCACTTTTGTTGTCCAAACCCCGCTTTTAACGCTCAAAGCCTTATAGTCAGGACTGCAAACCTCGCTTTTAGGGACCAAACACCTGTTTTAATGCTCAAAGCCTCACTTTTAACAGCTAAATCCTCACTTTTAGGACCCAAAGCCCTCTTCTAACACTCAAAGCCTCGTGTTTAACACCCAAAGCCACACTCCCAGCGTCCAAACCTTCCTTTTAATGCTCAGTGCTTCACTTTTAGGTCCCAAACCCTCACTTTTAGCATCGAATCTGGTCTTCTAATGCTCAAACTGCCATTTTTTTTGTTCCATACTGTGCGTTTTTGAGTCCAAACCCCTTTATTAAGGCTCAAAGCCTCATTTTTAACAGCCAAACCCTCGCTTCTAGGAACCAAAGCCCTCGTTTAACAGCCAAAGCCTCATTTGTAACACCCAAAGACACACTTTCAGCGTCCAAACCCCTTTTTTAACACTCATTGCCTCATTTTTAGGTCCCAAATGCTCACATATTTTGCTCCACACCGTGAGTTTCAGGGTTCAAACCCCTCTTTTAAGGCTAAAAGCCTCAGCCTTAGGTTCCAAACCTTCACTTTCAGGCTACAAACCCCTACTTTTAAGGGACAAACCCTCATTTTTAGGTCCCAAACCCTCCCTTTAAAGCACCGAAAACCTCACTTGCAACAGCAAAGCCTTAGAGTTAGGACCACAAACCTCACTTTCAGGGTACAAATCCCTCTTTTAAAGCTCAAAGCCTTAGTTTTAGCAGCCAAAGCAGCACTTTCAGGGGTCAAATCCCTCTTTTAACTCTCAACGCCTCAGTTTTATGTTCCAAACCTTCACTTTCAAGGTGCAAACCCCACTTTTAAGGCACAAAGCCTCATTCAGAGGTCCCAAACCCTCACTGTTAGGGTCCAAACCCATCCTTTTCATGGACTAACCCTCATTTTAAAATTCCAAACCCTCCCTTTCGTTGCCCAAACCCCTCTTTTAACGCTCAAAGCCTCATTTCCAGGTCCCAAAGACTCACTTTAAAGCACCCAAACTCCTCTTTTAACATCAAAGCCTCATAGTTAGGACTGCAAACCTCACTTTTAGGGTCCAAACCCCTCTTTTAACGCTCAAAGCCTCATTTGTAACAGCCAAACCCTCCCTTTCAGGGTTCAAATCCCTCTTTTAACACTCAAAGCCTCAGTTTTCAGTTCCAAACCTTCACTTTCACGGTATAAACCCCTCTTTTAAGGCACAAAGCCACAGAGCAACTGCTTGATATGGGAGAGGAGGAAACCTTGGGGCTCAGGGGTTGGGTTATTTTTGCCCACCTCCGGGGGGAAAAAACAATGTATAAAGAAAAGGATACCTTGTGATGCTCACTCCTCTGTGTTCCTGTCGTGTGACACGCTGCTGTTGATGTGAAGCTCCCTGCTGTCGCTGTGGTGCATTTTGCAAGGAGGCCAAAGGACCGCCTGTATTCTACTTACGGGCTGTTCCGTCCGCACGAGAAAGGTGAAAATATCCTTGCCGATGTCCCACCGCCTCCTGCAGCGAAGACCCTGACCTCCTGAGTACGAGGCGGAGGGCGGCTGGTGCAAACCCCACGTGGCATCGGGGATGCTGGGGGACGCCGACCCCCCCTGCAAGGCCCCAAGGGGAACCAGGGCGGGGTGTCGGCAGCCCTCCCCACCTGGCTGCCCTTGGACACTTCCGAGGAGAGCTCTCCGGAGACTGCAGAGGAGACTTCTGAGGTCAGGCCTGTGGGCAGTCCCCAGAAGGAGGCCCTGCAGCCCCTCCGGACAGTCCCCCGCTCAGCCCCCTGCAGCTCCCCGGCTGCACCCCCAGCGTCACCAGCCCCACACGGCCCAGCTGGCGGAGGAGCGCTGTCCTTCTGTACGTACCTGTAACTCTGGCTTCACACTTCGCGGGTACGTGGTCGGTGGTGGGAGAGCTGCCGGCATCCTGGCAGAGCTCCCCCCGCCCACGGGAGCCTCCAGCAGCTCATAGCGACAGGGCAGCCCCCGGAGGCGGCGCTGGGCGCGGGGGTTAGCGGGAGCCCCCCGCTCGGGGCCGAGGCCTGCTCCCGGGGAGCACGGCGGGGGTCTGGCAGCCACACCTTGCCTTTGCACAGAGCTGCCAGGGCCCCGAGGGAGCTGGGCCTGCGGATTCCTGCCGGAGCCCCTGCAAATCCCAACCCCTCGCTCAGTTTAGAGGCATCGCCAGAGGGACGCTTCTGTAAAACGTGTTCATCTGATCCGTGTCAATATGGAACAGCGCTGGGGCCGCGCGGTGACGTGTGACCCTCGCACATCTGCCCGTTCTGTTGGTGCTTGTGTAACCCAGGGCCGGTCGATTGACTTGTTAATGTCGGAATGGTTGGAATGTTGATTGGCGGTTTGTTAAGTTAATTGTTAAGAAAGAATTTTAGTTAGGAGTAGACACTAACACCTGAGAATTTTAACAAGATAATAAATACTGCTCAGGCCAGTCAAGAGGGCGTTAGCAATGAATGCTTCATAGGCAAGAAGCCTCCTAAAAGGATACAATTCAGTAGAACTTCAAGGACTCACAGTGGAAACACCCTGCTACAAAGGAGAGTGCCAAGATAAGGGAAGGCCACAAATCAGCCAGTAGTGATAACAGGGAACTTCTTGGCTCAGAAGGCGCTGAAGCATGGAAACTGGGGGAAGGGTAATTCCGGCAGGGGGAGATTCTGACCACCGACCCAAGTCAGGACCAAAAAGACTTGCCCCCCCCCACCCGTTAAGAGCATGCGGGCTAATCTACGTGGCAAGCGTGGCTAATTTAACTACGGCTGCCCAACGGCAAGTGGGATGCTCATCACTGACCAGTGAGTGTAAACTTAGGCGTGTTTTTTACTAATTGTTATTAATTAAGTAACTGAATATAAGCCCTGTAGTATTGTATGACGGGATGCACGTTAGGAGGAAGAATCCCCCGTGCATCCAGCGCTGCTTGCTTGCCTCTATTCAATAAATTGTAAACTTTAATTGGAATTCCGTTTAAGGCTAAATTAACTATCACACTTCCCTCAGCGTGGCCACCCCCGCGTACGCCACTTGTTAGGGTGCAAACAGCATCCCCAAGCCTTCACGTGCAAAGGTGTCTCAGAGCACGGGAAGGGTTTAGCGCCACTCGAACACAGCATCGACCCCAAGCTCTGGGCTGAAGCTGCAGGTGACACCCAGGGGACCACTGAGGCGGGTGCTGAGGGTGCTCCCCACCCCCGGGGGTTCAACTGTGCCCCAAGTGACAGCGTCAATACGTACTTCAGCCTAAAACGGGGAGAGCTGGGGACACTCTGATTCTGCCGCTTCCCACCCCCGGGGCCAGCACGGGCTGCTCGCTCCCTCCTGCTCACCCACCGCACCTGCCCCGACCAACTCGCTGAGGTGGTGCCCCAGAAATCGGTGCTTTTGGCTGTGAAAAAAATGAGCCAAACGAGTTACACCAAGAACGTGGTGTTTTACTGGGGCTTTCTTGCAGACGCAAGCAGTGCCCGCTGTGATTTACAGCTGTAACCAAAAGGGCTACGGAAGGAAGGCCCTCGCCCCCAGCCCCCACCGAGCCCATTCCTTCCCCCGGCACGTTTGTGCCAACAGGCTTCAAAGCCTCGCCTGAGCAGCGGGAACCTCCTGCCGGGTACGGGCGGTCCCGGAGGTGGGGGGGCTGGAGGGGGCTCCCTGCCGCCGAAGGGCTTTGAAACATCGGCAGGGGCCCCGGCAGCAGCCGAGGCGCCGCAGAGAGACGCGGCATTGAAAATACAACCCAAAGCACGAACCGACCCGCTTTTGCCCGACGTTTTGCCGCGCGGCAGCAGCAGCAGCAGCAGCAGCAGCGGCAGCGGCAGCAGGAGGAGCCGGCGCGGCGCGGAGCCGAGCGGCCCCGATGGCCCCGCCGGGCCCGGCCCGCCCCGCCGCCGCCGCCGCCGCCGCCGCCCGCTCCGCTCCGCGCCCGGCCCCGGGGCTGCGCGGGGGGCTGGGGGGGGGAAGGGCTCCGCCGGGAGCGGGAAGGGGCGGCCGGGGCCGCTCAGGGGGGGCCGCGGCTCCCGCCCAGCCCCGGCGCGAAGCGGGCGCCCCTTCCCATCCCCGGGAGAGCGAAGCTGGCTCCGAACCGCCCGGCCGCGCTCCCGCCGCGGCTCCGGAGGGCATCGAGCGTGGCGAAACGCGCCCGGGCCCGGCCTTTTTCGGGCCCTGGAAGCGCGTTTGCTGCCCAGAGGCGGCGGGAGCGGGCTGAAGGGCTCCGCGGGGCGGGGGCGGCGCGGGAGCTGCCCGCAAAGCTTTGGCTCCGCCCGGGGGCTCGCGGGGCTCAAGGGCAGCACCCCCTGCCCCGGCAGGGCCGCCACGGCGCCCCCCGAGGCAAAGCCGCCGGCGCAGCCTGCTTCGAGTGCCCCGGCTGCGCCCACCGAACACCCCGAGGGGCTCTGTTTTATTGGTGGCGGCCATCGCAGCCTCCGCGGCCCCGGCGTGGTTGGCGCTGCCGGCCGGACTGGCTGCTGCCCTAAAATCTGACTAACCGTCACGCGGACCTGGCTGTGCGGATGGCGATCTGGTCGCCGTCGCAGCTGTGCTTTGGGATAGCGCGCTCACCTCGGAGACCCCCGGCACGGCTGAGCTGCCTCAGCGACACGCGTCAGTCAGCGCTGACAAGCGATGCGAGCTGCTTCGTGCAGAGAAGGCCCAGCGCCGCTTTCATCCCCCTTGACGCCGCAGCTCCTTCCCCGAGGGCAGGTGCCCGTAGTGCCAGAGCCGACAACGCCCTGCACAGCGGCCCCAGCAAACCTGCGGAGCAGTCCAGCCGAGGCTGTTGGGGTCCGAGCAAAAGCCAGGGCGTGGGGAGGTCGGGCTTTCAGCGAGGGCATACGGCGGGGATCGCTCGCCGCCGCCGTGAGGGCTTGGAGCTCGTGCCGCTGCTGCTGCGACCAGGGCCTGTCCTGACACCTTTAGCAGGCACAGAGGCTCCGACACCTCAGCGCTGCCGCGTTGTGCGGGGAAGCACTGAGAGAGGGCTGCGGCGAGGAAATCCTCCATGGCAGCGGAGACCCTCGCCAGGGCCTGGGGGGAGAAGCAGCCATATAAATAAAACGTGGTTATTCCGCCGTCACTGAGATGGCCTGGCAGCGGGTCAGAGTGCACGATGGCTGCTCTCACAGCTGCTGTGCCGGAGGCGCCGGGAAATCGATGCAAATAAACCCAACAGCAGCAGCATAATTATAACACGGCGCGGGGAGTTGTCGCCGTCCTTGGTTTGCAGGTGACTTTCTGCAAAAGCAGGGCCTAATTCTGATCTCACGTAAAGTCAGCAGGGTAAGAGCAACACCCGTTACCGTCACTGCTATGATCCCCACTTCCCACGGGGAAGCAGCAAAGGAGGATCAGGGGCTTTCCTAAGCCCACAGCTACAGCAGCAATGTAAGCGAGAGCTCAGGGCACTTTCCCACACGGTGACCGCGTTTCAGGGGTGCCACAGGGACTGTTCCTCCATGCCAGGTGAAGGCAAACGCTGCCGTGATGCTCCTGGAGCCGGCTCACAGGATGGAAACGGCCGGTCTGGACCCGGGGAGTTTTAAGGTTGCTGGGAGGTGTGAAGGTCTGCATCTGGGATCAAGTCAGCTCAGCCCTTTACGGTTTTGAACTGCTTTTCATGTGGAGGAAAACTAAAAGCTTCTAACACTGGGAAGCCCTTTACAGCAGGACATCAAAGGGCTATTGAGACGCTCCTGCCTGAAGGACTTCAAGGTTTGCAGCTTTCCCTTGGGCGGGAGGTTTTGAGGTTTCCCCGTTATTAACCTCTGGTGCGGCACACTGCCGTGGGGCTGGGGAGCACAGAGCCGATTAAGCGCAGACTTGCTGATGCCACGTTGTCACCGCGGTGGCCACCGTAAGAGAGCCCGGGATATAGTGCTGTGCAGCAGAAGCTACATCCCTGGGCTGTGTCTCAGCCGCTTTCTTACTGTACAAATATCTGTGTACGTAGAGTAGTCAAGCCTGCGCAACACAGCTGCATTTCTTTGAGGACTCCTGTGCCACAAGCCACATCTTAGCCCCAAAGTTCTCCTTCCCCCTCAAGCGGGGAGCGTGCGCTGCCCTTCATGCAGGGATGCTCTCACTGCCAATGTGTTTGTTCTCCTTTTCCCCTCTATACCCATTCCCTTCCCGGAGCTTTCTATTTGCTGACGCCCTTAATATCCAGAGCTGTCAGGGATGAGAACCAAAGCCCTGCCGGCAGCTCAGGGAGGGTGAGCGGCTGCCCTTTTCCAAGCAAGCGGCTGAAATACAGCACGGTCAGCGGCGCTCTCAGTGTCCAGGCCTGTCACTGTCACGCTCCCACAGCACCTCCGTCTGCCCAGACCCCGCCGGGGGCTCAGCCACCGAGAGCAGCTGTCCTGGGAAGAGACTGGGGGAGCCTCGCAGGCCCTGGGGGCGTTGGCATGGCCCAGGCCCCTCTCTCCCTTCGTCCCCTCTCCAAAGCCCTGCCTGGGAGGGAGGCTGCTCATCTCTCTCGGGAAGTGCAACCTGTTGATAGTCTTAAAAGAGGTTAAATGCAGCCTCTGTGGGGTCTGGTACCCCCATGCAGCCCCCTCAGGGCAGCCTCACAGAACTTGCTTCCTCAGCAGGCACAAAGCGATACCTGAATCAATACTGAGCTGCAGCAAAGTGATGAAGCCGGAAAAAATTCAGTGCAAGTTTTCATACTCTGGGCAAGGTTGATGCGAGACGTGGTCACTGGGTGCAGACGCTGGGGTGCATTTCCCACAGCTCATGGCACTCTCTGTTGATACCAACACGGTGCATTAGAATGGCTAAGCCGCGCTTTATTAGCTCGCCGGCCCAAAGGGCTGGGATTCAGGCCGATCGATAGTGGTGTTGCTCAGCGGGGTGCGAGCTGGTTACAGCACAGCCTCACCCTGTGGGGTTTGTTTCCCACCAAACAGCGGGGACAGATGAGGAACAGAGGGCTCTGCAAGGGGCGAGTTGTTCGATCTGAAGTGAAACACGAAGGCACGAGCGAGCTGGAGCGACGCACTGAGTCCCTCCCGCCAGAGCTGAGTACGGGGAGGTGCTGGCGGAGGGGAGATAATTCGGCAGCCTGGAGAGCAAAGCGGGCACGTGGAGGAAGCGGAGAGAGAAAGAAACAAGAACAACTAGCAAGGGCCTGTGGAGGGTGTGAGAAAGGTTTAAAATCAGACCTTGAAATAATGCTGACTCAGCACAGCTGCTGCACACTATTGCCAATGGTGAAAAGCCTCAGGGATTTTTAGAAGCAAAACCAACAAGCAAACCAACAAAAAACCAGCTGGGTGATTTTTTTTTCCCCTCAGCTCGGTTAATTTTCCCCAGCCCTGGCCACTCTGCAAGGCGATGCTCGTCACCAGTATTAGGGTGCAGGACTGGGCCCAGGGCAGGGCTTTTGCAGGCAGCACATTTCTTGAGGCTCCCAGTAACGCAGTCGCTGGGCATTGATCAACAACTGGGACAGTTGCCCAGAATTACCATGCTTGCTCTCTCCCCAGTTCCCATCACTTTTGCTCTTCCTTTTTCTTTCTTTCTCTGTCTGACTCTATTTTCTAACTCCTCCCTGTCTGTCCTACAGCCTACAGCTTTTGAAAAGATGATTTTTCTCAGATCGCATCGCACTAACCTGCGTGAGTAGACTTGACCTCAGCGTCTTGGGCTTTTTTCCCCTGTTATTTCTCCTGTCAGTACCTCTGCGTCACTTTTTGTTGGTGATCTCGTAGGCATCAGAAAAGCCAAGGATTCTCCTTTTGCTCTGCTGTGAGATGCAAACCTGTCCCGAGTGCCATTTTGTTAAGGGGAAGAGCCACAGGAGGTGGATAGGAGATTATTCAGGGCAAACTGATGAAAGTTCTGTCAATCCCAAAAATGTTCATGGCTGTCAGGAGTCTCTTTCTGCATTTTTGTCTCTATTCACAGTGAAGAATGCGAGACCTCGCGGCTCAGGTAACGAGCAGCCTGCTGCCGTTTCCCGAGGTGACTGTTCAGGCTCTTGGGGAAGATGAGACCACCCGAGGGTCTGTGCTGCGCGGGCAGTTCTGCAGAGGTGAGCCTTTCCCTTGAAATTGGGCCTTGCTGTGAAGTTGTTACTGCCTGGAGGTGACCTGAGGCACGGGGTCGCAGTATCAGCTGTGTCAGGTTGGTGCTGCTCAGGTGCGTCAGGTTTTGAGAGAACAGAAAGGATGAACTATGACAAAACTATGAAAAAAATGCTAATATTAAAACATTCGTTTAGTTAAACTTTGAAATGGCAACAGCCTGCACCAATCTTGAGCTATTAAAATAACGCGCGCAAGTCAGTGAGCCCTCCTCAATTTCTAGTTGAATGAAAGGCAGTTTTCAAAAAAGTCCTGGTGTGGTTTTGGGCCGTATTTATTTGTACCATCATAACATCCCATGCAGAACTAGTTCTCCCACAGTGGTAAAGAGGCAAGCCCGCCCCGCTCTTTCTTTCCTAGCCTGACTAAAAACAGAAGGAAGAGGAAAGCCCTGTTAGGCGCTGCAGCCGGGTTTGCAGAGCATTTAATGGGACGCAGAGGAGTGTCCCGGGAGAGCTGCTGAGAGCGGCTGAGCAGATGAGGTAGCTGACTTTGTCGGTGATCTGAAGGTAGAGCCGGGGGCCTGCCTGGGTGTCCGGGCTTCTGCTGAGACCATGTAGAATCTCTCTGTGTGACTGTAAGTGCAGTAACTGAGTTAATACTCCCTTTGGGTTGGAAGTAGTTCAGTGAAACTAAATGTGCTAACTTCTCTCTGAGATCAGCGCGTGTAAAAGTTGAAATTGGCTCCCGCAGTGCCCAATTTAAGGTAATTTCTTGCTGAAGTCCAAATCCCTGCCCAAAGCAGGCTTGTGTCAAGCACAGTTAGCAAACTAGAAAAGCGTTGGCTTAGATTTGCTCTATTTGAAGTATGCTTTAGGAGTTGTATTGCGGTATGTGTTTAGATGATTTCTAGCAAAACCAAGCTGAATATGGTATAAAGTCTATAGATCAAGATATTGTAATCTTTATCCCAAACAACCAGGATTCTTCAGTGTAGGAATGACAAGTCCAAATGCAAAATAATAAGGTGGTTCATTTGGAGATGTATTGCTTGTGGATTCCGTGGGTGATTTTCAATAATTGACCAGAATTCAGTACGTCTGTCTCCCTCTGTGAGGTCCTTCTCTTGAAGAAAAGGGGCAGTGAGTGTGATTTTCCAGTGGTTTTCAGTCCTCTCCTGGACTGAAAACCAGGAGTTTCCTTTAGCCATCTTTCCCTCCTCTTCCAGGGAGAGGTGGGCTGGCCTGGCTGGCGTGTGGCCCTCAGCTGGAGGTCGTGAGCGCTGTGACGGGAGAGCGGCTCTCTGCACACCATTTCAGTGGAGCCCGTGAGCAGCCTCCCACCATCCGCGTGGTGAAGGAGGTTTCCTGGCAGACGGGAGCGGGGCTGCTGGTTGCCTTGAGAGAAGCAGAGGGAAGTGTTCTCTGCCTGTACGACCCTGGAACATCGAGCGTGGTTACAGCAGTAGTTCTGCCAGGAAGGGTAGGTCCTTTTTAATGGGGGGAACGCTGTCAGGTGCTGCATAACGCTGTTTCAGGAGCAGCTTTGGAGCGTCTCTTTGTTAGGAAGTCTATTTTCTGTATGGCTTCACCATAGTGTCACTGCAGAGGATCCAGTCGAGAGCACCTTGGTGTGAAGTCGTGGGGTTAACGGTACCGTTACCCTCTGAGTTTGCTGAGAGTAAAACGAGTTTTCTGGTTTTACGGTAGAGCACGTAGTTATCCAATTCTCCACTTTGACTAGAAGGCCTGGAAAACTACCTTTTGTTGGCCAGAGTGAGAAAGAACCCCTCCCCAACCCCCCTTTAAAGTCTCTGTAACATACATGTCCTGACCGGTCAATTTCTGTCAGAAATACTGTCGTTAAAGTATCTCAGACTTCCACGGTTGTGCTGTAAATGACTTAGGCACATTCCCACGAGTCTGGGACCAGCAAGCAGGTGACTTCAGAGCAAAACACATTTTTCTGTTGACTTAGGATGGGAAAAAACGGCCTTCACCGAGTTCTCTGGCAGGTGGTTACAGACTGACTTTCAGCCTGAAGCCCTTGAACCTCTGCTTATTGCATATGGTGCTTGTGCAGATGGGATACTCTGGTGTGATGTTGCTAACTGTCCCTGTCTTCTCTAACCCATAAACTCAAATGATGTTCTCTCCCCTCGGCTCATTATCTGCATGTAGACAAGAGTCGCCTTAAGTTAACGGAACATCAGGATTCACTCTATTTTGATCACCTTAGAATCTGCGACAAAGAAATACGTCCGTATTACTCAGCTTCCCAGAGCGTGATTTGGTTTGACTTGCTAGAACCCAGGCGGGGTTTTGTTTGTCTGTAGTGCTACAGTGTGATTCCTGGCCGTAAGCGTTTGTGTGGTGGTGATTTCGACCGAGCTGAGCTGGGTTGGTGCTCCGCTGCGTTAGTTTGCCCATCATCCTGATGAATCTCAGAGTTTGAGATGGAAAGGCAAGCTGTGTGCTGGCACGAGCGTATAATCCTTGAGTAATTATGTTTGTGAAAAGTGACCTGGTTTTCTAAGTCTCATTTCTAAAATCTAAGTCAGCTGGGAATAGGAAAAGGAAAAGTAGAGAAGGAGCATGTCACATCTTGAATCGGTGCCTACAGAAGTGATTTGAAATCGAATGTAGTTGTAACTCTCCGTTGTCTCAGGGAGTTTTCACACCACAAAAAATGGTTCACTTTAAAACGTGAACAACAGGAAGAAGTCACGGGGGTGGGGGGAATGTTGGCTGTTGTGTCATAAAGGTTATGAATGTTGGAATAACGCCTTGGCTTCTCTGCATTTTGGCTCTTCTGCCCTGATGAATGCGCTTGAGTTCAAGCATGCTTCCTCTGTTGCTTTCATTTTGCTCCCTATCTTTTTTCTACTCTGAGACCAGTTAGACCAGCATGGGCAGGGCACAGGTATTGCTCGTTGGGCTGTTCCCTTCCCAGCTGTGAGTGGGAGGAAGGGTCAGCAAAACCAAGGAGATAAACCTGGCACGTGCCCACCGCCCCTATGTCTTGAATTTCTTCTGTAACCCTCCTTCCACATTTATACATTGCGTATTAGGGGTTTTTATCTGCCTGAATGTTTCTCTGATTTTCACACTGATTCTTTTTAAAAGTAAGATGCGGATCTAGTCTCAACATCACTCTCTGCAGTTTTTGTCGCTTCTGTGTCAAGGCTTTAATGAGCACCTTAATTTCACGACAATTTTCCGTGTGGGTGTGTCTTTCTGTGTTCACTCCCAGAATGAGTTGGCAGCAGCCTAGGAGAGCATGCAATGCCAGTGCCGAGCGCAGGTGGAAAACAGGCAGTTTCAGGAGCTTCTACCTGGAAAATTGAGGTGTTAAAACTGGGAACCTGTATGCAAAAGTGGAAAAGATTGATTTGGAACAAGTTGTACAACAACAAAATGAGATCTTTAGAGAAAAAGAAGTTAACAGCAACACTGGAACGTTGGCTAATTTTGCAGCATGATATGTGCAGCATTTCTGCTTTCCTCCTAAGAGTCATCAAGACTTGGAGCAGCAAGAATTTGAATAATCAAAACGCTTTTGGTAGTGCTTTGAGTAGCAGAGAAGGTTGGAAATTTAATTTGATTTCCAGGAAACCTGAAAGAAAATAACATTGTTGAGGTTCCCATGGGCACTTCTAAGATTAGAATTCTTGTAACCAAGAGGAAAGGTAAATTCTGCAGCAGATTGCCAGGCAGCGCAGCCACAGCAAGTGCTCGATATGGGAGAGGAAACCTTGGGGCTTCGGTCATATAGAGCACAGCAAGTGCTCGATATGGGAGAGGAAACCTTGGGGCTTCGGTCATATAGAGCACAGCAAGTGCTCGATATGGGAGAGGAAACCTTGGGGCTTCGGTCATATAGAGCACAGCAAGTGGTCGATATGGGAGAGGAAACCTTGGGGCTTCGGTCATATAGAGCACAGCAAGTGGTCGATATGGGAGAGGAAACCTTGGGGCTTCGGTCATATAGAGCACAGCAAGTGGTCGATATGGGAGAGGAAACCTTGGGGCTTCGGTCATATAGAGCACAGCAAGTGGTCGATATGGGAGAGGAAACCTTGGGGCTTCGGTCATATAGAGCACAGCAAGTGCTCGATATGGGAGAGGAAACCTTGGGGCTTCGGTCATATAGAGCACAGCAAGTGCTCGATATGGGAGAGGAAACCTTGGGGCTTCGGTCATATAGAGCACAGCAAGTGCTCGATATGGGAGAGGAAACCTTGGGGCTTCGGTCATATAGAGCACAGCAAGTGCTCGATATGGGAGAGGAAACCTTGGGGCTTCGGTCATATAGAGCACAGCAAGTGCTCGATATGGGAGAGGAAACCTTGGGGCTTCGGTCATATAGAGCACAGCAAGTGCTCGATATGGGAGAGGAAACCTTGGGGCTTCGGTCATATAGAGCACAGCAAGTGCTCGATATGGGAGAGGAAACCTTGGGGCTTCGGTCATATAGAGCACAGCAAGTGCTCGATATGGGAGAGGAAACCTTGGGGCTTCGGTCATATAGAGCACAGCAAGTGCTCGATATGGGAGAGGAAACCTTGGGGCTTCGGTCATTTTTCCCCACCTCTGGGGGGGAAATTAACCAATGTACAAAGAAAAGGATACCTTGTGATGCTCACTTCTCTGTTCTATTGTCGTGTAACACTTTGCTGTTGGTGTAAAGCTCCCTGATGTCATTGTGCTGCATTTTGCAAGGAGGCTGAAGGGCAGCCCGTGTTCTTTTGTTGTGGAGCCTTAGTGCAGGAGCCCTCACGTGCTGGTGTCTCTGCTGGAGCAGTCAGGGCTGTCCCGGGAGGGGCTGCAGGTGCGGAAAGGTCTGTCTTCATCAGGGCCTTGTACTAAAGCTGCTGGCAGGCGGCTCCGCGTGTTACAGAGCAGCGTGCGCTTCTCCTCAGCTGGGGTTGGCTTTTGGCGAACCAGCTGCTGGGCTTTTTGCCGTTGTTTAGGCCGGCTTTTTAAACCTGTGTTCACGTGCATGGAAGTGCTGGTGTGCCTGTGAAACTTTTCTGCTTGCCCTGGTTGCTCTCTTGACTCGAAGTGAGGACTGGTGTAACTTTTACTGAGCTGGTATCTCCCTTCCGCACTTTCTGAAAATACTCCCTTCCCATGGCAACGGTGTGTCTCCCCTGCAACTTGACCGCGGCCTCGTCTGACGTAGAGCCATGATTCGCCCCAGTACCTCTTTGGCAAAGAAGGCGTGGGCTGTATCCCAGTGCTGACGGGCTGGGGGCCGTGGGAGAGCGAGGGTGAGTTTGGCCTTTCTCACTTAAGCCCCTTAAATATGATACCGTTTCTTGCATTTAACTGATTTTCTATGTTTTCTTGGAGTTGATGGTTTCTAAGTAGGAAATGGAAATTGGTAAAGTGTGATGGTAGAAACGACCATGGCAGTTGAAGTGAACTCAGTTAAATAACTGTAGGAAATCTAGGAAACGGAAGGCAGTAACGGAGTTTTGTATGGGACTTTTTTGGTTTTGTCTGTTTGTTTGTTTTGTCTTGATAGAATTGGAATCAATGCTGTGTTTTTAAGTCTTACCATCCTGTACTTACTTTCTTGTTCCTGATGGGCTAATTCTGGCTTCACTTTTGAGTGCTTTCTATTTAGCTTGTCAAACAGCTTCAATATTGAATTGTATTTTTCCTGTAGGTAACTGCTGTAGAGCCCATAACTAGTCCCGGAGGAGCCAGCGTGAGCCCTCAGCGCCTACACCGGGCTCTGCAAGGGCTCTTTGGAGTGGCAGCGGTGGCAACAGGTGGTGGTCATCTCCTTCTGGTGGACCTGTGTTTGGATGATCTCTCTTGCAGCCAGAGCGAAAATGAACCGTCGGGTAAGCCTGCAGTTTTTAAACCTGAAATGAAAAGTAAGAAAACCTGTGCCTTTTAAATCAACAACACGCATCCCACTTTGAAGCTACTGCTGTGCAGACATTTATGACTGCTGGTTACAGATGGCGGTTTGACATCGTCTAGTCCTGAACGGGTTAAAAATGGGAGCGGCTTCGTACTCCTTCTAAGGTCACAAATACCCCCTCCCACCAGGGTCCCTCTGTCACTGTGATTCTTGCCAGTGAGGAGCAGGAATTTGACCCTCCGAGTCGGTGCAGCTGCCTGACAGGAAGGTGTGTCGGACGTGCCCTGTTTCTTGGGAATGTCCTTCTGCTTCTGTTCATTGACTTGGGGCAAAGTTTAGGCTTGTTCTTTAAAGTAAAAATGCCTTATCAAAGTCCCTACATTTGGACAAACAAAACCTGTAATTGGTGTATTTGGATCGCATTCGCCACTTTGGCTCTTCCAACAGTGGCCTCAGGAGCTGGTGTCACTTGGAGTAGCTTCACCATGAGGCCCAAACTCCTGATGTGCAGAGCCCAGGAAGAATTTGTCTATGGAGTTTACGCTTTTACCTGCTTTTGAAGTACGAGTGAGGATACCTGTCCAGTCCAGACACAAAATGGAAAGAGCAAACCAAGTGTTGCATCAATGGGTATTTTGCCTGGGACGGTAGAATTAGATTATACATGTTGTCACGTCAGTGTTTGAAATGCAACCTGAATGGCATAACGCATTCATTTATTGTGCGGTTTTGTGCGTGTAGCTCTAGTAGTTGTCACCAGAATTGCTGCTGGAGTTCCACTAAGAAGAGAAATGGTGACCGGGGAAGGGAGACATCTCTGCCTTCAGTTACAGTGTCCTTCAGGAACAGCAATATTGACCCTGTGCTACATCAGCAGAAGCAACCAGCTCGCCGTGGGTTTTTCCGACGGCTCCCTGTCACTGTGGGATATGAAAACTCTGCAGCGGGAGTAAGTCGGCCTTTGCACTGGGTCACGCCTGGAGGTGCAGGGCTCTCAAGGCTCTGCTTGAGGAGGAAGTCTGTTAATTTGAAGAGCGCTTTTTCAGGGACAGAAATGTGGAGTGTAACCCTGGAATGTTTAGGAATCCCCTTCTGAAGCAACCATTAAGTCATACGTGGATTAAGTGGGCTGACTTCTCCCCAGTGGGCTCAGATTGTTTTCCTTATTGTGCCTGTGGATTGAGGAATTGTGGAAAGCTCCTTCTTTGGGTTCTGTCAAGCAGTTAGGATGTGATGGAGCTCCTTCTGTGAGACAGCTTGTTCTGTCAGTAGTATTCAGTGAAAGGAGGAAATGTATGTGTTTCGGCGAAAGAGGTTTTAGGCATTATTTCTCGGAACCAGTTCCTGCAATGAGGGCAGACGTGGAAAGGCTGAAGTATGTTAATGATGGGATTGTGGTGATAATATTCTTTAAAGTGTCCAGGTAGAAGCTAGTGAGACATGAAAGATCAAGAGCTGATCCGTGGCTGAAAAGGCATTCTTTCCCACGTTTCAGCCTTGACCAAAAGAGGGGATTGACCCATGCCAAGGCAACGGTGCATGGGAATGAAAGTCTGCTTGGAACACTTGGAGATGAGAATAAGGGTCAGGTCAATTGAATCTTTCATGTTCGTCCTCCTCCGCAGGCAGAGGGGGAGATAAACGCAGGTTATGATTGCACGTGATGGAGAGTAATTTCCTCACCTCTGGGCTGTTGCATCAAAAGCAGTCGCTTCCTCGACTCACTTGTTTGAGATGGGAGTGTGACCTTCTGTGCTTTGAGGAGAAGCACGTCAGGTGCTCTTTGCTCCAGGGATGCTTCTGTCCTTCTACAAACAGGCAGGGCCACTGGGCTCACCTGGTGTCTTTTTGTGTGGTTATATATTATTTTATTACTATTATTATTTTTAACCCTGCAGGCACTACTCTCAGCTTGAAGGAGGAAGGATGCCTGTCTACGCTATTACTTTTCAAGAGCCTGAGAAGGATCCTCACAACTGTTGCTACTTGTGGGCTGTTCAGTCTACACAAGAAAGGTGAATAAAAACTTACTATAGGCCACTGAATTTTGTGGGTTTTTTTGTTTTTTTTTTTGGTGGCATTTCTTCACATAGTGTTGACACAGGGGTACTGGTTTTGTTTAATTAGCCGTGCAGGAGATTCTCTCAGGCATGGAAGGAGCTTACAGTGCAATTTGTACAGGATGTAAGGGAGATGAAGAGGGACCTACTCGTTCCTCCCTGCTGAAAGGAGGCAAAGCCACAGTTGCTATATTCTGTGCTTGCATTCTTAAAAGATTTCCTTTGTTCCTTGATGACTGCTTCACGATTTCCTTGATATTCACACCATGATAGGAAAACACCCTCAAAAGCAGTCGAGGCTGCAGCTCCAGAGCACTAAAGGTGCGGATCCACCAGCCTGCTGCCCCTAAAGGAGGAGGTGACAGCATGGCCGGTTCCCTGGTGCCAGCCTGAGCCTTGGTGAGCCAGCTCAGCTCGGCTGGCAGGGAAGGTGCTCAGCAGCCAAGTCGGTGGTTTCCTGCTGGGCTAATGACTGAAAGGAGGGTGTGGAAGGTGCCGTGTGTGCAGGGGAGGGACTGGAGCTTTGGTGGGAAGGGAAGGGGAGAGCGATCTCGCCCTCTCAGCATCAGCAAGCTATTTCCTCAGCTCAGCTGCCCATAGAGTGGCAATCTTTTCCAGTTTGACTGTAAAGTAGTTGTGGTTGAGAACTCTTCACTGTGAAGAACTATTCCCAAGCACTTTTACTCCACATAACATCTTAAAGCTTGCAAATGGTTCAGTTAGCCTTTGCCCCAGAAGCTGTTAGTGTCCAAATTTCCTCCTTTGTGTTTTAGCGGCTAAATGTGGCCATTTCTCATGTTTTGGGAAGGGCTGTTTTTCTTTTCCGTGACACAATGCTATTAAGGAAACCTCAGCCTAGATCTAAGGAAAGGATAACGAGGACTATAAAGCAGCTTTGTCACCAAATGCCATCATTTATACCTTTTTCAGTGAAGGCGATGCTGTGAGTTTACACCTGTTGCGGTTAGAATTCGGTGACAGGAGACGCTTGCCATCAGGACAAGTCGTGTGTGAGGTAAGACGCGCACGTCCGTGAAAGGATGGAAACAGTCCTTTTGTCTAAGGGAGTATCGGTGAAGTCGGCAGGGGTAATATTTACCATGAAAATTCAGAGATGACTTTAAAAAAAAAGAATCTTTTGCTGAGTCTTCTTGGGCACGGCCTTTGGCCATACTTTTTGAAAACCAGTCGTACAATTTCATACCGCAGTGCCGTGTGTTCCAGCCAGGGCCGTCTGCAAAGAGCCCGTATAAATTCAGTTCCTGAAGAGGCAGCAGCTTCTACAAATAAATGATTCTTCATTTAAACACCAACTGAATGGCATGCAGGAAGAGAAGGCAGGGCTTTGAGTAGCTCTGCTGAACCAAACTGCAGACTTGAATATGCTTCTGTCTGTCTCCCTGCCTTAAACACGGTCATACGGCTTTACTCTGTTCTGATCTTCAGGTTTAGATTCTTGTTTTTGTTTTGAGCTCTGTCAGCAGGACTGCTGCTAACACCCCCCCACACGAGTGCAACGAGTGTTACATCACTCGTTAGCAGAAAAAACACAGAGGAGTTAGAGCTTGCCCAGTCCTCCCCGGTTAGCTACACTACCATCAGTGCCCTCAGGCTTTGTAGTTCGCTAACATGATATGGAAGATGATTTTGGATCACTGTGCTCACTGTTGACTGCGGATCCCTTGGGAGTCTGCCAGTGCACCATACTGATACCTGCTTATTCACGCCCATGCAGCGTGCACCACAGGCAAAGAGCATGAAAACATCCAGCTGCTGGAAGGTGCAGCTGGATGAAACAGGCTTGTTCTTATGGAGAAAAATACCTGGCACATAAATAAAAACCACCTAGTAGAAACCAGTCTTTTTCCTTGTGTGTCCTGTTTTCAGCTGGGCTAGAGTTAAATGCAAGATCCTTGTGATTCTCAAAGCCCTGTTGCTTGCCTTTGCCTTTCTGCCTATCCAAATCAAAGTGTATGTTCCCAAAGACTTTCACACTCAAGTGTCTGAAGTGCCTGAGCATCCCCCTGCTCTCAGCACTGGGGCATCTCACATGTGGGAGACCTTCACTCCTTGCAAGAGGCACATCCCAGGCTGAGAGCAGGGGAAGATGGCAGCAGCAGATTCCCATCAGGTGGAGATCTGCACCGGGGTGGCCGCCCCCATGCTGGCTGGCCCTCCCCTCTGGTCCTGCACGCCCAGCTCTCTGTCACATTTGACAAAGGGAGTTCATCTCCGTGTCTCGGTCTCTAGCAGCCTGCAACAGCCAGAACCATTCACCACTTTTCTGAGCTATGGATCAATTTTTAGTCTGCATTTCCTAAATGCAAGAGACTTGTATAATCCTGAGGCCTGTCTGCCTGTTTTTTCCCCAGGTAACCTCAATCAAATTTAGCCAAGATGCCTCAGATATACAGAGATTTACTGACAATCAGTGGATGGGCAGAGAAGAGCGAGAGAGACCTATAACGGTGACCCTGTCCATGGAAATGGAGTCCAAGCTCAGCTTGTAGGAGCTTGGTTTGATGGCAGATGACATGCCACTCGGCACACGCACCAGCCACCCCTTAGCTCATGGGCCCAGCAGTGGCATCACTGGCAGCAAGATTTAGTGGATCGGGCAGTTCAGGGGAAGTTGGAAGCCCAGTTTTATCCATTCCACCACTCAACAGCTTGTTTCCTGATGCTCTCAAAAAGTGGCAGCTTGTAGTGCATGAAAAGACAGTTCCTTTTCCTATGTTCATATGGTATTTCTTTGGATTGTTTTTGCAATGTCATTTTTAGTAGCTGTTTCTATTTCCTCTCTCTTTGGGTTTAACAGCACTCATGCTACTACAGTTAAGAATCACTGGCTATTTAACGGTCCACCTTTCATTTTAAGCAGCCACGTTTAGATTATCATGTGTCCATAGGACTTTGTCACATCCTCGATGGCTAACAGTTAAGGTCCTGTGCTCGCTTAGGGGGCTCTGACACTTGTGCAGATAGAGCAAGGGGAAGGCAGCAGGAGAGTGGCAAGGAGAAGGCAGCAGGCTTCTGGAGGGGAAGGCAGCAGGAGAGTGAGTGCAGCAGGAACTGGGATGGAGGACGTTGCCTCCAATGCTCCCCAGATTATGCAGCCCAAGCAAAGGGAGTATCATAGCTCTTTTTAAAGCCCTTGCTTTGCGCTAAGTCTGCAGTACTGGGCTAGATGTAATCCCCTCCTTGCTTCCTTTCTTCCAGTCCTATTTTGGATGTGTTATATACAGCCCTGATGCCATGCTTTGCCCTCCCCTTCTCCTCCAAGCCCTCAGCACAGTGTGGAGCAGAGCTCATGCTGCACCACATCAGGCCCAGAGGCACCCAGTTCTAGCCAAGGTTAAGCAAGGCTGATGTTGCTATAGACTGCTGATAACTCGCTTCTCTGGGTCAAGTCACCTGTGCCTGGTGCTCTCACTACTTTCACCAAACACGTAAGCATGGTGGAGGAAGCCCTCACCAAGCATTCACCAGGAGGCTCTTGAGTGAGCTGGAGTGGGAACAAAACGCCATCACAGCTAAGGGTTTTGGTATTTCTCAGTAAGATGGCCCTAAGCTGGGCAGGCACACGGAAGGTATGAATGGACACTGAGGTATGGATGCTCAGAGCAGGGTGGACATTTCTAAAAAGCAGAAAAGCACCAAAATGTTCAGATGCCTCTAAGCTACCCACAAGCAGCATCTGTCATGGGCTTCAGAAGCCAGTGCTTTCGCTCTGCTCCTCTGCAGAGATGACTGGGACTCAAGTGGTCTCAGTTCAACACATGCTTGAAAATAACAGTCTACTTGCTTCAGCATCCCAGCGTCAAAGTAAGGCAGTGAGTAGTCCTAGGAAGTCCTAGGAAGGGTGGGGAATTTGTACAGTGTTGTGTCTTTTGCTAATTTGTGCATTACCTGGCATTTTGCTACCTGCCCTTTGGGGCTGCAGGTGACTGGACTGGTTTGACTCCCATACCAGGGGGAGTAGAGTCCCCCTCAGCTGGGAGGAGAGGCTGTTGAGGGGCCAAGGACCACTCCTCTGGTCATCTCGGTGGGAGGAGAGCTCCTGCCCCATTTCCAGCCCAGCTCGCCTCTTCCTCTACTTACTGACTTTATTTCTTTTAGACCAGTACAAAGCCCAAGGGGAAAGAAGCTAACCTGGAAAGAGGGGCGGAAGCAGCTCTAGGAGTCTATGCCCTTGCAAGACACAAAAATGAAGTGTGTTTTATCTGACACTGATAACATGGGCCTTCAGAGAGACTGAGGTGCTTAGCCAGAGACCCACGATCTATTTTCCACACTAGCTGGCTCCTGCCCTTCTGTTGGGAGAAGTGGGACAGAAGTCAAACATGTTCGGTGTTAAATACTGCCCCAGGGTCCCTGTCAAATCCCTCTTGCTCTGGAGGAGGGTCTGCTCTCCCTCCTCCTGGCAGTCATTGAAATCCTCTTCCCATCAGATCACTTCCCAGCCCCAGGGCCTGAAGCCCCTCTTGACATACCATCTCTCTCTTCAGTCCTTTTACCAACAATCAGTCCTTTCATCTTTCTCCTTCCCTTCCACTCTCCCCCTTTTTTTGGGTAAAACAGGGTGACCAAACAATTAGCGCTAATTATTCCTCCAGAATTGTGCTGCAAAGGACGTAGTCTCACAGGAGGCCAGAAGGCCAATTAACATTTTATCAGCACTGGAACAGTGTCCCTTTGTCCCTGGGCACGAACCCTGCCCCTTATCTTGTGTCAGCTCTGATTCTGCAAGCAGATTTAAGTCACTGAAACATTGGAAACTAACTCACTGAAAAAAAAAAACAAAACACAAACCCAAAAACAAACCCCCAAAACCCCAACCCTACAATTAACCACCCCTTAAGAGGGAACTGGTCAGGACTGCATGGGCTGGAGAAGGGGAGAAAGCCATGAGGACAAGGGAAGAAGGGAGCAGGAAAGGGGAATGGTCCTTCTCCTCTCAGTGGCAGCAAGTCACTGGGTATGTTCAGCTGCTAGTGGAGCCACAAACGGTCAGTCAGTGCCCTCTAAAGGATGGCTGGGCAGGGCCATGCTCCCAGTCTTCTCCGAAAGACTGACTAGGTTTGGCCGTGTTGGGTCCCTACTGTAACCCAAAATGCATTGGAAGCCAGAGGCACCACAAAATGCACCTGAACTGAACAGTTATTATGATACACAGAATCACAGAATCATTTAGGTTGGGAAAGATCTTTAAGATCATCGAGTCCAACCTAACAATGGCAGTACCCTAATTCCCACCTCTTACAAGTAAGAGCTTTATTATAGGACAGTTATTAATTGCCACTACCATCCCTTTGAACTGAGAGAAAAACTTCTGTGCTGTCAGTGGTGGAGAGGGGAACAGGGTCAGCTTTGGCCAGAAAGCCCATGTCATGCTATGGGCAAGCTGGCTGGCTCCTTTCACAAGTGAGGGCCACAGTTTGATGATACAATAAATTGAGCTGTAATGGCCTAAAACTGGGTTAAAAGCAGTGTGTGACATGAAGCACCCACTGATATAAACTGCTCATGGTGGATCAAATTTATCCAAACAATCATGATGGTTTTATTTCTTACTAGCATGCTTTATGCAGGTCCTGTCAGCATATGCCCAGGACAGGGTTTCACAGTACCTCATACAGCTACCTTTGTAGTCTTTGTCATCTGTTCCTTCTTGCTCTCCACCTGCCCCTTTATCCTCAGTGTCACCAGCCTCCTTCAAACGCAGAGCCGTTCAACCCTGTTTGCACCTTCTCTCTGGGCACCTGCTATATGCAGGTCTTTTCCTGCCTCACACTTCAGGTCTTGTCTCAACTCTTCCAGAAGGTGTTTGCCCAGACCCTCCCCCAACAGACACAATGGTGTCAAGTCACCCTGGGAAGGTGAGCACAGCACAGAAGTTGCGCTGGCAGTGGGAGAGGGGAGCCTGGCACATGGGTCTGCAAGGTCCTGAGGTGGGTGCAGCCCTGTGGAGCTCATAGGCGTAGACCAAGGTGAGGAGTGAGAGTTCAATCAAGCCAGACTCAATAGGAGCTTATTCAGGTATGACCTTCATTTTTAGGGTCCCATAAGGGCTTCCTGTCACGGGCCAACTCCTCATGCTGTGCAGGAGCAGTGTCTCCAAGCCCCGTGCATGCCGTCCTCAGCAAGCATCCTTCCTTCCTATGCCATGCTGCTGCCACAGACCCACCCCCAGTGCAGCAGCACCAGGCTGCAGAAGACACTGTCTGCCATGCAGAGAGACTAGCCCAGCCCCACCACCCTGGCAGCCACCCTGCCTCTCTCTGTCCTCTCCCTGGCTTAGTTTCGTGCAGGTTTGTGAATCGCGTTCTGCTTCAGTTTTGTTTTCCTTTTGGTTTTTCTCTTTGTACTTCATTTTCAAACAGTCCTTGCACGTTTCTTTGGCTGACCGTGTGAATCGAGATAATTAGTTACAGGCTGCCAGGGCCTGCAGGGCTGCGCTAGAGGAGCTGCAGGCTGACATTTCAGAGCCAGCAGGGTTTCAGCACGGAGTTAGAAGATGCCAGGCTGGTGATTCAAAGGTGGCAGGACTACAATAAAATGGCTAAAGAGCCTGGACTGAGTGAGACCTGTGAGAAAAGTTCAGGGGAAAGCATCATCCCTGGAGTAAGAAACACAGAAATATGTCCTGCGTACAGGCAGTCTCAACTCATAGCGAACAGCTAAAGGACTTTACATAGAGAAATTGGCCAAAGCACCCTTTGCAATTTGGTCCACCCGGTTCGCATGGCAAATGAATGAACTACAGCTGGTCCAGCGAAGGTCCGTGTCTTCTCTCAGGCAACACACTCTTATGCTACTACCATCAGCCTTTTGCAAAAGGAATATATACACAAAATCCCCACAACCCAAAAGGACTGGCACCCCGTTGTACACGCTGTGCATGTGGCAGAGCTATAGCAACTTGCTCTGGAATAGGGACTGGCAGATTGGAACGTGCTGCCACATAAATCACTATCATGTATACCTGCTAAATTAGAAATGCCCATCCAAAACAGATTACCCGTAAAAAAGAAATTTTTAAAGTGATCTGTGCTTCCACTGGGGATAGAACAAGAAGGAACTGTAAAAATGGGAACTCAGGTGAGACATTAGGAAAATAATCTCCAAGTTAAGGAGAATAAGGCCCTGGAATAGACTGGCTTAGAGATCACTGAATTGCCACCCTTTTCTACGAAAAGACTTGAAAAACCTTGGTTGGGATGATACAGCGTTCTCACTTGGGGGGAGAATGGACTAGGATACTTACCACACTTCCTTCCGGCCTCTTCCCCCCCAGTTCTGCATCTTTAACAGTCCACAATCTCTCACAATCATAGAATCACAGAATCATTAAGGTTGGAAAAGCCCTCTAGGATCATCAAGTCCAACCAACAACCCAACACCCCCAGGCCTCCTAAACCATGCCCTGAAGTGCCACCTCTACACATTTTTTGAACACCTCCAGGGACGGTGACTCCACCACCTCTCTGGGCAGCCTGTGCCAATGCCTGACCACTCTTTCAGTAAAGAAATTTTTTCTAATATCCAATCTAAACATCCCCTGATGCAGCTAAAGGCCATTTCCTCTCATCCTATTGCTAGTGACCTGGGAGAAGAGACCAACACCCACTTCACTACAACCTCCTTTCAAGTAGTTGTAGAGAGCAATAACGTCTCCCCTCAGCCTCCTCTTCTCCAGGCTAAACAACCCCAGCTCCCTCAGGCGCTCCTCACAAGACCTGTTCTCTAGACCCTTCACCAGCTTTGTTGCCCTTCTCTGGACACGCTCCAGCACCTCAATGCCCTTCTTGTAGTGAGGGGCCCAAAACTGAACACAGTACTCAAAATGCAGCCTCACCAGTGCTGAGTACAGGGGCACTATCACCTCCCTGCTCCTGCTGGCCACACTATTCCTGATACAGCCAGGATGCTCTTGGCCACCTTGGCCACCTGGGCACACCGCTGGCTCATGTTCAGGCGGCTTCAACCAGCACCCCCAGGTCCTTCTCTGCCAGGCAGTTCTCCAGCCATTCTTCCCCAAGCCTGTAGCGTTGCGTGGGGTTGTTGCGACCCAAGTGCAGGACCCAACACTTGGCCTTGTTGAACCTCATAAAATTGGCCTTGGCCTATTGATCCAGCCTGACCAGCTCCCTGTGGGAAACTCTAGCCCGGGAACGGCTAGCAGAAAGCGGGCATTGAAGTAGAAGGACAGGCTCAGGGTCGGAGCGACCTTGGGCCCAGCTGCTGTTGACCGGTAAAGGAGTGTGAGAAACAAGTAACTGCTAATTGCAAGGCTGAACACAAGAGATAAGCATGGGAGGAGTTGGCATTTACCTCCCAGCCAAGGATGAGCTATGCTTTTGCAAATAGGTATGAGCTAATTTACGAACGGTATAAAAGATATTTGCTAATTGCCAATAAACGAGACTTGATGATCATCATCGGATGGTGCCTGTCTCCCGCTGGTTTTCTGTCAAATGGTGACCCCGACGTGATACCACGGACGGTCCAGCGTAGGGTTCGGGTCCTGCAAGCAGAGGGACGGCAAAACAGACAGCGCAGCTGGTCTGCGTACCCTGGGCGACCACGTAGGTGGGCTCAGTCTGCGTGCCCTGGGCGACCACATAGGTGGGCTCAGCCGATACGTGCTGCCGAGACCTTGGGAGCTGCAACGGCGCCGACGAGCACAAAGCAGAGGCAAGCAGCATATGATTTCTTTACATCCCTCTTAGAAAGGCGTAGCATTAAGGGTATAGATCTACGCAAAGAACTACCATTGCTCATAAGCTGGGGATGCGAGAAGGGACACTTTAGTAACCCACACCTGAAAAGGATTATTTCGGATACAGCAGCGAGAGACGGAGATGCACTGGCAGACGGTGGCCAGGGGGCAAAGAGGAGTCGATTTATGCATCATTTCTGATACGTCCCGACCCTCCGGCCTGGATCCAACCTCGGGATTCAAGAGGGGATCCGCTTTCCGCAGTTGAAGCTAACCCGGGAGCGAGAGCCGTACAAAGACGCTGATTTTCCTCACATCGGGCGATGGAGGTCGAGGTAGCTTTCGAATTATTAAAGCGCTTTTTAGAAAAGCGGGGAGTAAGTCAGTTAAAAGACTTGTCAGGATTAGTTGCAGTGGGTAAAGCGAAAGGGTTTTTTAAAGAACCGGAGTCGATTTTTGAAGTAGAGGAGTGGGGAGCCTATGGTGATTGTTTGTGGGATTTGGTGATAGATGACGATAAGACAGCGGAAAAGTTAATGAAACCTTGGCGGGAAGTGATTAACTGTATGAAAAAATATAAAACTGAAAAAAGATTAGCAACAGCCGCCTCTGATCGGCTAGACAGCTGTGACCCCAATGCTGGAAAGATTGGAATTGGCTTAGACAATCTCTCACCTCCCTTCTTGGGGATCCCAGTTGTCGTACCTCGAAAACCCCTTATTCCCCCCCCTCCCGCCCCTGATAAATCTACATCTGTAGAAACTAGCGGAGGAGGAATAAGCTTGGGAAAGGGAGGTGAAGATATTGAAAATTTATGTGATGTAGTCTCTCCGGTGAAGGAAAATAAGCCGAGCACGTCTAGTCACCGTTCTGTGCCTGCTGTGCGCAGCCAGGTTGACTGGCGAAAAATCGGGTTAGAGGCATTACAGAACGGGGACCTAGAGACCGCCGATTTGTTAGCTCAGGCTTTCCCTGTCATCTATCAACCGGACCCTGCTAACAATCAAAATTTATTCGCACACCATAATCCTCTTGATTGGAAAATTTTTATGAAGGGCCCATTGCTGCGTCAATGTGTTATGGAAAACTCCAACCATGCTACTAAAAGCATTTTAATTACACTTCCCCTAGACGCAGGCATTGAGGTGATGCTTGAGCGCATGAGTCGGGTACCTCCCGGCCCCCGAGCTATGTTAGTTGAAGCATTGAGGGAAGTTGGGCAGGGAATGGTACGCGTTCAGCAACAAGTTTGTGCCGCTCTCGCCCCATTGGGTCCAGCCAAAAACTCTCAACAGTAACCAAAGAGGGTCACTGCCACATGGACTTTCCCAATCCCACTGACATGGCTCACAGCAGAGCCAGTATGGGTCGGGCAGTGACCGCTCAAACGGGAAAGTCTACAACAAGCCCGTATATTAATAAAACAACAATTAGATCAAGGACATCTCAAGCTGTTACATGATCTACGGGCAGTAAATCAGCAAATGCAAGCGATGGGGGCTTTACAGCCTGGCCTTCCAAATCCAGCCATGCTACCAACTGACTGGCATTTACTAATTATCGACTTAAAGGACAGCTTTTTTACTACAAAGCTGCATCCCTAGGATACCCAGCGATTTCCATTTACGTTACCGGCAATCAACAGAGAGGATCCTGACTTACGCTTCGGATGGACAGTATTGCCACAAGGCATGCAGAATAGCCCTACTCTGTGTCAACTCTTCGTAGATGCTGCATTGAAAGAAGTGAGGCAGCAATGGCCGGACACTATAATTTACCATTACATGGATGACATCTTGTTTGCGCAAGTACAGCCTTTCTCAGCACAGCAAGAATTATATTTACAGCAACAGCTCCAGCTACACGACCTAGTAATAGCAGCAGAGAAGGTTCAACGTTCATCGGTATGGAAATACCTTGGGTGGCGCATCAGTGACTCTCAGTTTTTCGCCCAATGTTAAAGGGCACTGACCCTGCTGCGCCGGTCCGACCGACTGCTGAACAACACACTATGATACAACGTCTTAGCTCCGAGATCGTCCAGAGAGCAGTAGACCGCCTGGACCCCGATCTCCCCATCGATCTCCCCATACTCCATGGTTCTACTCACATTTTGGGTGCACTTACTCAGTGCAAAAAGAAAAAGGGGGGGAAGATAAGGGTATTGGAATGGCAAAAGTTTTGTTTGTGCAGAAATTTTGTTTGTATTAAATCACTTATGTATATTTGCAGAACACGATAACCCTCCTGCGTGGGTGCGTCAGTACAACACATTGCAGGTATCCCTCACAACCCAACGGGTCAAGCAATAGTGGAACGAGCTAATGGGTTGCTGAAAACCTATGTTCAAAAGTATGCAGATATAAAAGACCCGCAGGAGCGGCTGGTAAAAGCACTGTTTGTGCTAAATTATTTGTGTGTATTTGGCTCTGAGGGAGTGCCTGCTGTCATCGTTCACTATAGACAGAAAAAGGACGAGCGGGAGTTACCCCGAGTTTGGGTCAAATACAAAGACCCGCATACGGGTGTATGGTCAGGGCCTGTGGAGGTTTTATATTGGGGGAGGGGGTATCTCTGTGTTTCTACCCCTACAGGGCCGCAATGGATTCCAGCTAGATGTGCCAGACCCGCCACCTCCCCCACACAGCGCGACGCAGAACAGTTGCCCACCGCGGCACCAGCCGAAGCGGCACCTGAACGGTTGGGATCAGCGGAAGGAACCCAGAGGAGCGCTGTGCAGCACTCACCAGTGAATAACCACGGTCCAGGAGGAACAAAGGTCCCAGAGGGTGCATAGCGCCCGAGGTTTGGTCTGGTTTCGACCGAGAATACAAGGCGGACTGATAATGAGCTCTGCTGAACAGAAATTATGGGTATTAGCCCTTTTAAGTGTATGTAGCACTGCCCTTGTGCCTAACGTTTTTGACCCACGAGAAAATATCTGGGTCACGCTAGCTAGATCATTGAATACAACTAGCTTTTGTGCCAGCCTAGCAATGCCCGACTCCCCATTTATCACATGTCTTATTGGGGTGCCTTTAAGTAATGCAACCTTTATGACCTTTGCCCAGTCCGTAGCAGAGCTGCGACAGCAGCATAATATAACTCGGAAGCTTCCCTTTAAGTGGCGTGACGCCCCTTCGCTGTTTGTTGAGTATGATATCTGGGATGATGTACTCCCCGTAGGCCCAGAACCACAAGAGCTTGCCCTTGTGGGCTCTCTTAATGCTACTGCTTGGTGTAACTATACCTCTGTAAATATATCACGCTCTAACAATATGCCTATTGCGCTACCTGCAGGTTTGTTTTTAATTTGTGGAGATGGGGCTTGGCCTGGCATCCCGTCACATATAAAGGGAGGGCCTTGCTCTATAGGTCGCCTAACGTTTCTTACCCCTAACACTTCAATGATTTATCAACATCATAGAAAGATGAGAAGCGAAAGGAGCACTCATAAGTTTGAGGATAACTGTGACTCTACAGCTGAATTTTGGAATCCTACAAAGATCATAGCTGTTTCCTTCTTGGCTCCTGGAGTTGGTGTTGCTCAAAGCCTCACGACATTAAACAAGCTAGGGTGTTGGCTAGCTAAGCAAACAAATGCCGCATCAAAGGCATTATCTGACTTATTACTAGATGTAGACTCTGTAAGACAGGATGATCCATGGCATTGGTTTAACAGCTTGTTTAATGGATGGGGCATTGGCAATTGGATCAAGAGTATTTTGCAGATGGGATTAATAATATTTATACTGTTTATTATTATATTAATGTGTGTCCCTTGTATATCGCAATGTATGCAACAAATGATGGAAAGAAGTATGAGTGCCGTGTTCCTTTCTCAAGGAACAAAAGAAAAAGGGGGAGATGTGGGAAACTCTAGCCCGGGAACGGCTAGCAGAAAGCGGGCATTGAAGTAGAAGGACAGGCTCAGGGTCGGAGCGACCTTGGGCCCAGCTGCTGTTGACCGGTAAAGGAGTGTGAGAAACAAGTAACTGCTAATTGCAAGGCTGAACACAAGAGATAAGCATGGGAGGAGTTGGCATTTACCTCCCAGCCAAGGATGAGCTGTGCTTTTGCAAATAGGTATGAGCTAATTTACGAACGGTATAAAAGATATTTGCTAATTGCCAATAAACGAGACTTGATGATCATCATCGGATGGTGCCTGTCTCCCGCTGGTTTTCCGTCAGCTCCCTCTGCAGAGCCTTCCTACCCTGGAGCAGATCCATACCCCCACCCAATTTGGTGTCATCTGCAAACTTACTGAGGGTGCACTCTATACCCTCATCCAGATCATTGATAAAGATATTAAACAAGACTGGCCCCCACACTGAGCCCTGGGGAACCCCGCTCATGACCAGCCACCTGCTGGATTTAGCTCCATTCACCACAACTCTCTGGGCTTGGCCATCCAGCCGGATTTTTACCCAGTGAAGAGTACAGCAAAGCCATGAGCCGCCAGCTTCTCTAGGAGGGTGCTGTGGGAGACAGTGTCAAAGGCTTTACTGAAGTCCAGGTGGACAACATCCACAGCCTTTCCCTCCTCCACTAGGCGGGTTACCTGGTCATAGAAGGAGATCAGGTTGGTCAGGCAGGACCTGCCTTTCATGAAGCCATGCTGGCTGGGCTTGATCCCCCGGTTGTCCTGCACTTACCTGGTTGTCCTGCACTCAAGATGAACTGCTCCATAATCCTCCCTGGTACCGAGGTCAGGCTGACAGGCCTGTAGTTCCCTGGATCCTCCTTCTGGCCCTTCTTGTAGATGGGCATCACATTGGCAAGCTTCCAGTTGTCGGGGTCCTCCCCTGTTAACCAGGACTGCTGCTAAATGATGGAGAGTGGCTTGGTGAGCTCCTCCGCCAGCTCCCTCAGCACTCTTGGGTGGATCCCATCCAGCCCCATGGACTTGTGAGTGTCCAGGTGGAGCAGCAGGTCATAAACTGCTTCCTCCTGGATTATAGGGGGTTTATTCTGCTCCCCATCCCTGCCTTCCAGCTCAGGGGACTGCATACCCCAGGGGTAAGTGGTCTGGCAGTTAAAGACTGAGGCAAAGAAGGCATTAAGTACCTCAGCCTTCTCCTCATCCTCGGTGGCAGTGTTCCCCTCCTCGTCCAACAGAGGATGGAGATCCTCTTTTTGTTGTTAATCTATTTGTAAAAACATTTTTTGTTATCCCTTATAATAGTGGCCAGACTGAGTTCTAGCTAGGCTTTTGCCTGTCTAATTTTCACTCTGCATGACCTAACAAGATCCCTGTACTCTTCTTGAGTTACCTGCCCCTTCTTCCAAAAGTGGTAAACTCTCGTTTTTTTCCTGGGTGCCAGCAAAAAGCTCCTTGCTCAGCCAGGCTGGTCATCTTCCCCACCGGTTCATCTTGCGGCTCTTGGGGTTTGCATTGCAATATGGCAATAACTCTGTTTCCCCAAGTATACAACACTTACCAGTCACTGTGTGGCACTTTAAGGACTCTCGGGAACAGCAGCATGACACTCAAATGTTTTTGCTTCAAGTACTTTGGCTCTTAAGGAAGAAATACTGTAGCTACAGGTGAAGGGAGCAAGCCTCAGACTTAGGCAATTCTGATTCTAGCTAGTAAAGGGCAGAGGGAGAAACACAAATCTGTGTTTCACAATACCTTAATTTCATGGTTTCTAAGCAAGGGGGTGGACTGTATCTAGCAAAGGAGGACAGGGAAATAGAGCAGAGGATGCGGCTGTGTTAGGGGCCGGGATGGGGCAGCTCGAAGCTCACGCTCAGGGAAGGGAGGAGGCGTGAGAGACAAGAACCAGTAGGAGACCCGAACCGCTGAGCCTGTCCCAGAGGGCAGCCGGTGACAGGCAGGCAAGGACTGCCCCTGCTCCTGCATTGCACTGGCCCTCTCCTCCTCACAGAGCCTTCCCAGAGCGCCTCCCCCCGCCCAGTCCCAGGACCCACTCTAGGACCTCCTCCTCCACCCATCCATCTTTCCAACCCTGACAGTATCTCCCAAGGCGTAATACTTTACCAGTTCTTGAGAGTGAGGAGGGGGAGACAGAGTATACTTTGGCAGAGACACGAGGGGGAAAATGCTGCAACATTCCCGACCAAATTCAGCTCGGTACCTTCCCATTCCCCCAGCTGCACTTGGCATCAGAGAGAACAATCCCACCACACAAACCTGTAGCTTTCTTTGGTTCGGGCACATTATAAAGTAATTATTACCTTTCCCATGTCATGACTGCCCGACACTTCTCCCCCTGTTCAATGCGAAAATGACTTCTCCTTCATGAGTTCAGTAAGGGAGACGTGCAGTTCTTTGTATGAGTGAAGAATACTCATCAGATAGCCCCAAAAATAAGAAAGGAAAACTGCTTTTGCCCACTTGCTTTTGAAATCAAGAAGATTCAAAATACAGAGCTCTGAGGTATTGATGTAGGTTTTTTCCTTTTTTTTTTTTTTTAATTAAATTGCGCAGCATTTGGGATTGGCTCAGCTCAAAAGATTATCTAGCGCTAAAAAGCCTGTCTGGACTAAGTAGGCTACCAAAAGCAAACGGCATTATCAGCTAGACACTCAGTTTAAAGAAACGGGCACTCCCTTTACGCAGACCATCAAGGTTTTAGCTTTCACAATGCAATTTTAGCCCATGGCGTTGCTCTGCAGCTATACAGAAAAGGAGAACGCTGAGATGTGAAGACGACCATGCAGTTTCTGAACTCAGAAACACAGCGTGTGTATTCTGAACAATAAAATTTTCTTTTTCAAATCAACTGTCAGTTGTGTTAATTAAAAAAATCTTCAGTATTAGCATTTTTCAGATACAGTTTAACAATGCTTCCCGTGGCTAACTACAAAGCTGGGTTTGCATCATTTCCAACAGGTTAGTGCAATTCATCGTGTATTAAAAAGTCATAATTCCTAGGCAACAGAAAGGAAATTTATTGAAGTCTGAACACATTTCAATAACTTCCCTATCTCCGCGATTGCCTGGAATAAAAAATAATCGCATTCACCAATCATAATACCATTGGCACAAAAGAAAACTGTTGTATTGCTTAGAGCTTTACGTTACCAAAGATCTTTGTTCGACATTGGTAAAACTTGTGTTTAGAAAACACATATCTGTGTAGCCTAAAATACTAATCAAGCTGTGAGTGAAAAATGCTGTAGAGGCTTTACTCTTTTCCCTATTTGGTAGTTCTACTAACATTTAGCTGAAAGGAGGCAACGTGTCCTCCAGGTAAGTCACCTTATGTGGATTGTGAAATACTTCAAAGATTTATAACTAAAGAATTATTACCCCTCATTCAATTCCCATTTGGCTTAGATTCTCTGAAGCTGACAAAAGAAACACTGAGTTACATCTTCCAGCTAAATCTCAAGCCTGGGGTTTCAAAAAGACGCAGTTTCTGTTAGGAGGCCCAACTTCTAGGCCCAGCCAGACACGTGTAACACCTGCAACAACGGGGCATATGCTGGCTCTGGGCAATAAGCCCAGCTGACGAGACAAGCGTGCTACAGCAACCTTTATCTTCCACCATGCAGAACGCGAGAGCAGCAGAGCTAAAATGGATCTTGGAGAAACCCAGATGAGCATCGGCATAACGCTCAACAAGGTCTCTCCTGCCAGGATCCCTTCCAGACCCCAAACCTCACTCAGGGCTCTGGACCGCACCTCTGCGTTGGCAATCGGCAGAACCAAGCTTGCAAGCATTTAAGTCCTTTATGAGCTTTAATCTTAACGACTAGCAGCAGAACCTAAAGCTTAACGCAAATCTCATGCCTCAGCCACAAAACTTCTAGTTGCCTTAAAACACTTAGGCCACATCCTGAAAAATAAGTTTAATGTGTTTGCTATAGAACTAGATAATTGTTTTGGGCATCGCCAGCTAACCGCAAAGGATTTTTTCTCTCATAAAGGATATCCAAATTTCCCATTTAAGAGTTTGTGACAGTATGGAGGTGTGGGGGGAGTAGACAGCAAAACTTTTACTAACCGTTACATCCTTCCTTCAAGTCAAAGCAAAATGAGTGCAATCTATGAGGGCAAGATGCAAGCAGCATATTATTTTGCTGAAAGAAGAAATACTGGAAATATTCAACTATAAAGTTCCAGTGCTTTTGAACAATAATTTATTGTTCAAAATGTATGGATATCTGTCTTAAGGTTAAGAGTGCATTTTTACTGCCCCAACAGCATTCAATGTCAGAAAACTCTGAGGTCATGTGTTAAGAGGCGGTATGTCATATGTTGTTGCAAGATCACCATAAAGTCCCCTTCTGCTGAACAAAACTTACAAATGTTGGGTGTTTTTTTTTTTTTAATTTTTCAAGAGAAAAGAAATGCCCCGCCATGCTCTTGGCTCTTTCTTGCCATCATCCAGGAGCGCTGAGGGCAGAAATGGAGTGACCTAACTCACACGAAAGAGCAAAACATGCCTAGGCAAGAAGAAACATGTAAGAATACACCAGGTGCTAATGACAGAGCTAAGCACAAAAAAAGCAGCAGTCTGAAAAACGACAGTCTGAGGAAAGGAGGTGTGCTGAAGAACAGAACCAGGCAAGGAAGGGAGAGAGCAGAAACAGGAACAGTACACGTTACATCCTAGGGAGGGCATTATAAACCAGTGTTTAAACTAGAGATTTTTACTTTTCCTATAAAAACACATCAGATCTCACTGTAAGATACTGTTGGCTCTGGCATTTTACTTCGCTCGTCTGACAGAAGTAACCATTGCTATAGCAGGGCCAGCAGAGGAGTGCACGTTCATTTGTCAGCTGCTTCAAACACAAAGTCACCATCATCTCAGTTTAAAGCAGCAGCACAGGGTGGGGTGGGGTTGAACACAGATGCCATACTTTGCCACGAAGCAGATGGGGAGATGCCAGCGCTGCCATGGGTTTGGTGACCTCCAACAAGAGGCAGTAAAACTGCAGCAGCTGCTGAGCACAAGCGGAACTCTTCACACGTGACAGCAGAATTCCACAAGTACTCCCTCCTACGGCTCTGCTTAAACCTGAGATGGTAAATGCTGGTGAAAGAAAAATAAAACAAGATATGAAATATAAAACAAAAAAATAAAACAAGATATGAAAATGCTGGCATTTCTTCCTCTTTCTGTTGAAACTACGTGGGGAAAAAGGAAAAACAAACCCCCCAAGAGAAGAACAACAACATTAAACATAAAAGAGCTTATCTCCAAGACTTCTCCAAAACTAAGATCTGGCTTCTTGCCTTTCATCTATACTAATTTGTTTCGCAGGAATGCAGCACATTTGATTCGATTCTATTCTTTTCTAAGAATTGGAAACGTTTAATTGGTTGATAATGAAAAAACATAGAATTCTAAAAGATAAGAAAATACCTTCCCTTTTTTGTGAAAGGCCTCATTTTTTAGGACTGGAGAAGCTGGCTAAAAGTAAATCAGCAGTACACTTGCCACAGGTTTTTTAAAATCCGCAGGACTGCTTCTTCTCCCCGAAAAATTATATGGCACAGGTCACGACAGTGATCTGACAGGCTTCTAACAGGACATTTTTGCCGTTCATCATTCCCACCCCCAAACTGCCTAGGATAACGGCAGATGCCTTACACACACTTCAGAGCTACAGAAAGACGGCCAGCTAATTCCCGGTACTATCCAATCTACAACCAAAACTTCAATGTTTTGACAGAGAATACAGCGACCAAATACATTAAACTTCAGGAACAAGCAGGGCAGATCCTAAACGCTCCGTCTCCGCTAAAATAGGCTTTCCCAGCCTACTGACAATCCTCCTCCCGGCGCGCAGCTTCGCATTTTGCTCCAGCCCGCCACCGCTTCTTGAGCAAAATCCGCAGCCCGGAAAAGGCGTGCCTCTGCTTCGCAAGGCTCGGGGTTGGCGGGCGGGGGGGTTAATTAAGGGCACCGCTGGGCGCCCGGTGAGCCAGCCGCACGTTTGCCTACAGGTGCGAGCGCGCCAAGCCCGGGAGGTCACGGCACCCAACGCTCAAGCCAGCGGTGAAAAAAATAAGCAAACAAACACACACACTTCCAAGCCCGGGCGCCAGAAGGAGGAGGCTCGCGCTCACCCTTGAGCGGCCCCACGGCTGGGCACGGGGAGCGAGCGCCCCTAGCAGGGGGGCAGCGGGGCGCCGAGAGTCACCGGCGAGCCGCCACAGGAAGGGGAGGGAGAGCGCCCGTTTCCCGTACGGCAGCCTCAAACCCTCGCGAGGAACGGGGAGCATGGGGTGGGGGGGGAGCTGAGGCGCCACCAACCGGCGGCCGTTACAGCGGCGGGAGCTTCGCCCACTCACGACGCTCACGCCGGAAGCTGCCCCCCCGCGCATGCGCCCCGGGAGGGAAGGGCTGGCACGCGACCTTCCTCGCCCGCCCGCCCGCGCGCGCGCGCGCCACTGCCAGCAGCCGCTCCACACACGGGCGGCCTGAGACGCGCGCGGGGCGGGGCGCATGCGCGCAGCCGCTAACCCCACCCCCTCCCGCCCTACGCCGCTATGCCGTTGGTCCGCTCGGTGCGCACGCGCCCTTTGACCCGCCCGCCTGCCCCCCACCCGGCGCGCACAGGTGCCCTGACGCATGCGCATGCGCCCTGGCGCCGAGCCCCCCCCCCCGCACCCCCGGTGACGTCGGGAGGCGCAGGCGCGCTCCCTCCCCGCCCCCCCGCCACACCCGCCGCGCATGCGTGGTCGGCGCAGCCGCCCCTCCCCTCCCCGTCCGGGCTCCGTCGCCCCGCGTCTCTCCGCCCCCTTCCCGCGGCGGCGCCTGCGCGGTGCGCGCGGTCGGTGCGTGGCGTGCGGCGCGGTGGGGGGCGGGTATATATAGCGCGCGGCCGGGGTGGCGGCCTTCCCCTTGTCCCCCGGGCGCCGTCGGAGCTGTGTGCGCAGTGCGTGTGCTCCGGGCACCCGGACACGCCGGCCCGGCCCCGCCGCACCATTTATTACTAAAAATATTTAAAAAAAAAAATGCAAAAAAACAAAAATGGAAAAAAAAAAGCAAAAAAAAAAAACCACCTGAAAAAAAATAATAATCCTTCCCTCTTTCACCTCCCGTCAACCTTCTGCAACCGGCCGGGTTGATATAAAATAACCCGGTGAAGCGAAGCCCCCCCCGGACCCGGCGCAGCCGAGAGGAGACAGAGCGATCCCGACCCCCGCCGAGGCCAGCGCCAGCCGCCGCCGCCGTCACCGCGCGAGGCCCGGCACCGCGCGCGCCAGGACCCGCCCGCCGCCACTCAACAGCCTCCTGCAGCCGTTAAGTTTCGCATCCGCCTCCGGCGCGTGAGCCCCCCCGCCGCCGGCCCTTCCCCTCAGCGGACCGCCGGGCCGCCGCGGCCTCCTCGCCTCGTCAGCGCCCGCCCCCGCTCCGGGAGACGGCGGCAGGATGAACCCCAGCGCCCCCAGCTACCCCGTGGCCTCCCTCTACGTGGGGGATCTGCACCCCGACGTGACGGAGGCCATGCTCTACGAGAAGTTCAGCCCCGTCGGGCCCATCCTCTCCATCCGCGTCTGCAGGGATATGATCACCCGCCGGTCGCTCGGTTATGCCTATGTCAACTTCCAGCAGCCTGCTGACGGTGAGGGGCCGCGGGAAAGGCATGGGATGGGGCGGGAGGGAGCCGGCGGGCGAGGCGGCGGCGTGAGGGGAGCGCCGGGGCGGCCGCCGGCAGAGGAGCCGTGTTTCTCCGCCGCCCCCACCAGGGCTTGGCGCCGCCGCCGCCGCCCCGCATCCATTTCCCTCCGCTGCCTCCGCTTCCCCTTGCCGGGACGCGGGCGAATTTGGCGCCCCGCGTGGGGGGAGGCTCGCGTGGGGGGGCCACGTCTAGCTGACACGCGGCCCGGGGCCGCCCGCGCCTCGTGGCGGGGAGGGGGGCGGGGGTGGGGGGAGGCTCTTCCGCGTCCCGCCGCCGGCGACCGAGAGCAGCCGCGAGGCCGCGGTGATGGGCGGGAAGGACCCGGGGGCCCCCGCCGGAAGCCTGGGGGAGCTGACCCGGGCCGGTACGGCTCCCGGCGGCCGTGGGGAGGGTGGGTGTCTGTGTGTCTGTCTGTGTGTGCAGGCGGCTTCTCCACAGGCTGGCACCTCCGTGCGCGGCTGCATCGAGAATCCGAGATGAAGGCTGGCTTGAATAAAGCATCCCAGTCATTAGCATCTTTTAGTAACTACGCAGGAGCTGGGTGTGTATTGGGTGATTAAGAGGCCCAAAAGAAGGAAGTAGGACGTACCGGATCGCCTGGTAGTTTCATAGACGTCCAGTCAAACCACAGGCGAAAGCAAAATAAGCTAAAACACCGTGTCAGGTCTGTCACGTGTAGGGACGGGATGAAATTACTTGGGCCTCCTATGCTTGCTTTTCATGTGGGAAGCTGTATTCTCATCCCTTTCTCCTGGTAGTAAACTCTACGGCATTCTGTTTCCCAAGCTGTCTCTTTTTATCAAACTTGCTTTATACGACGTGTTGCTGGTTCTCTAAAGTTATGTCTGTAAAGAAACTTTCCATGTAGTTCTGGTCACGTTTGTGCCAAGTTTGGCAAACTGGCTTGTTCTTTTGGAGGGTGTTTGGGTGAAAGATCTGAATGTGACCAGCTCTAAGTTTTGTGGAGTCCAACTAAAAGAATAAATTTGGCCAGCTAGAACGTGCTTGATTTCAAGTACAGTTAAGTAAACAGCTTTCTGTTATAATGGTTTTATTTTCAAGCATATCAACGTGAGACATTGGAATTACAGACTTCTCAAGCAATCAGATTAACTGGCTTTCAAGATTGGCTTTAGCGTGTAGCCGTTATCAGATCAGACTTTGGTGTACCCATGATATCCGTATGTAGGTAGTAAAAGTTACTGTCTCATCTTTTTAATAGGCAGATATTTCACCTGTTACCAGCTCTCGCTTCAGATAGCTTTTAATTTATTCAGCTGTTGTTTAGGATGAGATGGTTTGAATGCTTGTTTTAACATACTTTGCTTTCATTTGATAAAAGCTTACGGCACAGTTTACTCTCAAAGAGAAAAATAAGTGGTTAGCACAGTTCGGCACTGCGATATGATAATGTGAAGGCAGAAGTTGAAGGTGATTCAGATGCTTCTCCTTAGTAATGATAGAATTCTGTAAGGGCCGACTTCATCATTGTCATTAGTTGAGCAACCTGTTCAACCCTGGGCTTTGTGACTTAGTTTGTAATTTGTCAGATGTGGGAACAAAGACAGCTTTTTCACCTGAGCAGTGCGTTGCATTCAGGGTTTGAGAATGTGCCTCTTGCCAAAATGCTGTTACTGCAAATGTTACAAGGGGTTTTTTTGGTCTTTGGGAAGCACGCGTGTTTTGTTCTACACCTAGTCCTGTTCAGCTAAAAGTAGTTCTCATCTGTATCAAAGTTGCGTCTGGCACGTAGCTGGAAGCACTTGTTTAAAATATACTTAAATGAGTTTGTATGATTAGACTTTTGCAGCTTTTTTAGAATTCTATGTTCTTGGCCAATACCGAGAAAGCATTTGCTGATCTTTTTCATTAATGGATCTGTCTATCCATTTGCTGAAACCTTTAAATAGGGGCTCTGAGGATGAATGGTTATTCTTACAGTAGTACTGGTTTTATTTTGATTCCAAACTAGCTGCCTTTTCTTGGCAGCTAGTGTTAGCCTAATTCTTAGCTATGTCTCAGGCTATGCTTGTTAAACAGCTAGTAACAACTAGCTGGGGTTTTGAAAAATGTCTTTGAAGGTGTGTTTGACATCACCAGCTGGCTGTAAACTAGGGATCTCAAAGCTCTTCCAAGAACTAATTGGGCCTGATGACACATTTGTGAGGTATGTGCACTTTTCATAGTTGTGCCTTTTCTGAATTTGAGTCATAGTCTGGAGTAAAACCCAGACCTTGTTTAGTCACTAAACTGGAAATATTCTTGAGCAATCTGAAACTGCGCTTCTCCCTTCAGGTTTTTTTGAATTATTATGTTTCCAGGTGTTTATTTTATAGCTATTGCTATGTACGTTTAGCACAGTTTAGCATTAAGCGTATACTCCATGTGATTTTGAAATTGTTACTAAAGAGGGCTGTCCAGTTGCCCGCAACTAAAATGGGAGCTGGTGACTCATTCAATAAAAGCTCCAGCAGAATCGGCAAAAGTTACAGCATGGGTAGGTGTGTCCACTTGGTAACAAGTGAACTGCTGAATGGAATTGTGTTCTGCAAACGGTGCGCAGCCTTTTATGGCTGAAGTGTAAGGAAAGTAAGCCAGTTTTACTGGTTGTGAATTTTAATGACAGTAGCTTGTACCTGGTTGGAGATGTATTCTAGTAACGTCTTAAAATCTGTTGTGGAATGACAATGTAGTGTTGATTAAGCAGAAATCTTTAAATTTCTGGTACTTCTGCTCCATAGAAGAGGAGAGCTGTTGAGAGTTTCCATGCTGGCCTTGCCTTTCTGGAGAAATCGCATTCGTCTAAGATACGTGCTCAGTATTAGTGGAGAGAGGTAATGTTTCCGAAGGCTAGGACCCACTTTGAGTCAGATGTTTGGGAACTGTGCCCAGGAACACACAGGAGCATCAGGATTATTCTAGAAGCAATTAGCATGTATTAGAAAAGCCTCTTTTCTAGTAAAGGAAGCCCTGTTACTACTTCTGGAACTAATGAACTGTTTGTTGCTGGCACTTTTGCTGGTGCTGGCAGTAATAGTTCTAATGATTTCCAGGGCAATACCAAAGTGTTAGATGTTTCTACTGTGGCCAGTCTGATATCCATGGTTCTTATTTTTCGGCCATCTTTTTTTTTCCTGTTGTAATGTAGAGCCTTCCAGTGCTTTTTGTTTCTCATTATCAGTATCTAGGTTGTATTTTCTCCCTTGCTTAATTTATATTAAAGCTTGTGCAAGCCTTGTTAACGTATTTAAAAGACTGGCAAAGCTTGTATTTTTTGCGGCTTCAGCTTAAATCTGTTGTTGACTTGCTACTGTCATGTGAATACGGTAATAGTATCAATACATGAGGGGGTTTTTATGAGGAAATGTTAGAAGCCTGTCCTGTTAACTTCTACAGATGTCTTTCAGAGACTATGATATTAAAATTCACTTGTAATCTGAAAACATGGCAAAAAAGGACGTAAAACATTGTGTACCAGCTGAACCAGAGGCTGATTGCAAATTTTCTTTGGCCGTGATATCCAGCAACATAGCTAAAGATAAAAGCAGCACTTAAAGAAGAAAAACATAAGGGTTTTCACAATGGGATTGGCCCTTGGTCCTTCTCCTAAAAAGAGCAATTAACTGATGTAGTTACTGTTTTCAAACTAATACCAAATCCATTTCAGCCTTGTTAACATCACATTGCTCTGCTCTGTGCAAAGCGAGTTCATACCAATGAGTGTGGCTTCAGGTATTTACTGGGACTTTCTTCAGTGTTCTTCCAGATGTGCAGGAACGATGAAAAGGAGCTGATGTGGGAGATCTTAAAATGTGTCTGCCATACCTGAGAACTGTTGCTCTTTCTTCCTTAAATACCTTTATGAATTAAAACATCACAGACATGTCATGTTGCTTTGATGGGACGTATGAAAACTGAAGAAGTCGTGATAATTCCCTATCTAAATACACTGAGAACTTACATTCAGGCTTTGAAAAGTTAGTTGTGGAGTTCTACTGGAAAAACTGCTTCACTGGAGTAACAAAACCTGGGTTACGCTACTTTGTTTTGCTGTCTTAATGTTTGCTCCTTCATTGAGCTTGTATGTATTTTGTCATAAGCTTTTAATATATACGTATAATTTCAGATTTTCAAAATTAAGTAAGTGCTAGTTTTAAATATCTTTGAGCTGTTCCTTGCCCTGAAGTGCGTCACAGATCTTTTTTGTCACTAAGGAAGGAGTTGGATGGAACAGCTGCCTGAACCAGGCTTGAACTCCACCTAGCAAAGAAATTTTGTCAGTTTAGGGGTATTGGTGATTTAGGACTTCTGTTGTTAATGTTTATAAAAGGCCTCATATAGGCACATGCTGTGCCCCTGAAAATATTCTTATTGGTACAATATATATCTATGTGATGTGGGAGTGGTCAGCTGATTGTCACAAGTGCTAAAACTCTTCCTCCTGTGGAATAGGTAGTAACTGTCATCCCTCAATATGTTTTCTCCTGTCACTGTACCATATTTTCATGATGGGGTCCAACCCTTTAGGCTATTGGGTTTTCTACAGCTTGTTTAGCTGACTTGTGCTCCTTCCTGTCTCCTGAGCACAGCTTTTGCTGAGGAGTTTTTGCTAGTTTTTACTTGCATAAAACGGAGTGAGGGTTATTTACATTGGAGGCTTGGGTTGGCATCTTGGTGCTACTGGACTTAAAACAGTGAAAATTTTATGGAGCATTGCACTTCAAATGCTATTGTGTCCTTATTAAGATAACTTTAGCATTTCTTACTAACTCCATGATGTTTTTCCAGCTGAAAGAGCTTTGGATACCATGAACTTTGATGTCATCAAAGGCAAACCAGTGCGCATCATGTGGTCTGAGCGCAATCCATCTCTACGCAGAAGTGGTGTAGGAAATATCTTCATCGAACACTTGGACAAATCAATTGATAACAAAGCTTTGTGGGACACGTTTTCTGCTTTTGGAAACATCCTATCTTCTAAGGTTAGTGGAAAATTATTTCTGCGTTTAATGGTTTGACACAAAAAACTCAATTTACGCTGGAAACACTCCATGGGTATTGCAACAGGGTTTTTTCTTTAATAGGTGGTATGTGATGAAAGTGGATCCAAGGGTTATGGATTTGTACATTTTGAGAGACAAGAAGCTGCAGAAAGAGCTATTGAAAAAATGAATGGTATGCTGCTTAATGGCCGCAAAGTGTAAGTACATAAATGCGTAGCTGGGGATCAACAGACTGAAGTTCATTTTGCAGCGGACAAATATTTAAGGCTTACCTAGAAAAGACAGGTGGTTCTAAAAATTTCTAATTTTGAAGAGGATTTAGAATTTTAGTGCTAGGAATACGATGCATTGTGTCACCTGCCTATTCTAAAGGCAGAATAAGTTCAGAAAATGCTAATAATGGAGTCTAGGGAAAAAAACTTGTTCTATTAGTTGTCTTACAAGCTAATGCTGTAATCAGGATTTGGGAACGTCTTTGGTTTTCTGATCTTACTAGTCTGAGATAAAATACAATCCATTGGGTATTCTGAATAATACTTCATTTATAAGAGTTGTGGGATAGGTATGTTACCCATTTTTTGGATGAAACTTAAAGTTCTAGAGTTACGCAGTCCTGAATAGGGGTCGGATTACACTAATGTCTTTACATGAATGTCTCTTAATAGGTATATCTAGGAAATAGGAGTAGAGAATAAAACTGAGAGACATTATGTTGTAAACATTTTTGCTGTCCTATACGGTAGGGAGAAAAGTTACTTGTCTACTTGGTTAGTGATATCTAGGCTTGAGGCAGGGCCGACTGCCTCACAGCTATGCCTAAGGGACCATTATGGTATTTGGTATAGTTGTAAAAGAATAGCTCTGTAAATCCTTGAGAGGTTTTGGAAACAGAAAACAGAAATCAGCATCAGCTTACCGTCATGCATTATTTTTGCATGCAGAGATGGATGGATCAAGCCACATACAGGGAGAACTTGTATTTCAAAACTTTAGTTTTCCTGCTTGTTCTGCCCTTGACTGGGGTACTGTGGATGTTTTTACTCAGCTTCCATCTTTATGCAACTTTTTAAAATTAGTAAAAAAAGTCAGCATGTAGTCATAAAAGCACGTGATTTATATAAACTTTGGTAAAAGACATCATGTTAGTTAATTTTGCTTTGAATTTCCATTCAGGCAAGGTTTTTAAAAGTGAATTCAAGTACTTCACTCACTATCAAAATCTAAAGGATAAATTGCACTATCATTTCTACATCCTTGTTGCTATAAATCGGGTGAAGTCAGAGTTTAAGAAAACGCTGAGTTACTGTATGCTACTTAATTGGATTTGTCAGATTTGGAGCTACAAAGTTGGACAATATGATTCAAGAGCAAAATGGTCAGAAATCAGTGTTAGCCATGTGACGCCTGCACTTCCTTGGGTTGCGGTGTTTTGTTCAGCTTCTGTTCTTTCTCTGATGGTATGAACTGACCTTTGGTGTTCCCAGCCAATTTGCAATGGCATTTGACTGAAGAGCAGGTTGAACTCTTCATTCTTCTATGCCTATTAAAAAAAAAAAAAAAAAACCCAACAAAACCACAAATCAAACAAAAGTCTTGCTGTGGTATAGGCTGGAGAGGTGTGTAAGGGAGTGGGGGGAGGTTAGTTAAATACTCCTTGCTTAAAAATTGGATCAGAGAACAGTAACTGCTTTAAGGCTGCCAATTTTTTAGTATGGCAGAGGGATTATGCTGATATCTAGAATTTCTGTTTAGCCACTGTACTTATTACTCTTTCCCACTGTCCAGCTCCTGTTGTCAAAGGCTGTTTTATAAGAGTGAACAATCTCGCCAATGGCTTGAAAGCATATTTATGCCAGTAATGGTGATAAGCACACTGATGTAGCAAGGACAGCGAAATTGTTTTTCTGATGGAGTTCTGTTGTAAATATTTTATCTAAAGAATTTCATGCCTATAATGAACAATGATTAAGAATAAAATTTGATGCCAGAGGATAAAAGTAAATTTTCAAACCTTGACAGACTCCTTTAATCTACACTATTCTGTTCTCCTGCAACTAGATTTGTTGGAAGGTTTAAATCTCGCGAGGAACGTGAGGCAGAGCTTGGAGCCAGAGCAAAGGAATTCACCAATGTTTACATCAAGAATTTCGGAGAAGACATGGATGATGAGAGACTTGAGGAACTCTTTGGCAAGTTTGGTAATGCCTTAAACTTTGTATAAATGAGTGAACTTCAGTTTACTGCTTATATCTTATCTGTACAGTACCTTATAGCACAAGGAATCAGCTGGCTGTCTGATGTTGATTTAAGAAAATAAAAATTAAAGGTACTGAAAAGTTGATACTTAATTCCAATTTCAGATTCAAAGTGCAGTAATACCACTCAGAATTCTAAATATGCAGAATAGCATACGTAATCCTGCCATCAGAATTGTTTCCAATAATCTGAAAAATAGTGTGTCCAAATAATCTTTTGAATGGGTTTTGCAAATTCTTTTAAGTTGCAAATAGAAGTGTTTTTCTCTTTCAGTACAGAATGATGTTATGAATTCTCTACCGGATACATGACAATTGAGTTTGCTATTGCTTTCATTGACCTGCGGACTTTTCTTTATTCAGAGTATCTCTGCTTTCGTTATTTGGTTGCATTGCGGAGGTCGTCCTAATAGGAAATTATAGAGAACTTTTCCATTGGCAAGCTATTTGGTTCTGTCTTGAACCTCAGTTATGCATGGGGCAAAATTATGGCAGGCATATGATCATGATCTAGCAATATATATGATGTGTCACCATTGAAATAGGAAGTGGCAAACTGATTAATTCAGTTACAGATTGTTACACTGGTTTATAGGGCACATCTATTTTCAGCCTCAGCTTTTGTATTTTCTTGCCTCCGTGCTTTTGCTGTTCTCCAGTGGACATCATGTAAAGCAGGACAAAGCCTTGTATACTCTTGTATACTCCATAACAGCCCTAAGCAGCATTTACAGGAAATTCCTTTTCACTATTGGAAGCATCTATGGTCAAAACAGTGGCAAATTTAGCTGCTAATATCTGTCTCAATTGAGTCTGTGAACTGCAATTTTTCAAAGGTTTGGAACTGATGAACTGGGATGACCTTTCACCAGGATCAATGGTGAGGCACATGCCTAACAGAAAGGCCTCCTCCTCCAACTTTCGGTACCTATTTCAAAGGATGGAAGCACTAATGCTTTTTAAATGTTGTAATTTTTAATGAGAAAAACAGTTTCATTCACTACCCCATTTTGGTTGAAAGTACAGTAGGAGAGAAATAAATGCTTGAGGGTATGGTTTAGTGGTGGACATGGCAGTAATAGGCTAGCAGCTGGACTCGATCTTAAGGGTCTTTTCCAACCTTAACAATTCTATGATTCTGAGTTCAGCATGGCAGGCTTCAGCCGTAATGGCTGAATTTCAGCATCAGGGCACGGTAGCAGTTTTATATTAATGGGTGATGTTTACTAGATACTATGGTTGGTGCAGGAGTCCTTTGTAATACAAGTGAAACAAACTAAATGTTAAGACTTGCAAACAGGATGTTCAGAATGTGAAGAGAAGACGTTCTATGTACGAAGCGTAAGTATTTCATTCTCTTTTTAGGTCCTGCCCTAAGCGTGAAAGTTATGACTGATGAGAGTGGAAAATCCAAAGGCTTTGGCTTTGTTAGTTTTGAAAGACATGAAGATGCCCAGAAAGTAAGCTTTTGGACTTCACTTTAGGAATTCCGTAACTGAGACCTGAATAATACGTTTCATTGAGTGATTTGAAATCTTGTGAATTCATTAAGGGTTTTTAATTGGTCAAGAACACTGCAAAAACAGGTGTCTGCTTCCTAAATGACTTAGCATAGTTCCTGTCATTTAGAATGCTTTCTAACAAGCAAATGTCAGTTGATCTGAGGAGCCTATTAACTCAAGATGCTCCGAGACAGCTGGGACTAGTGTAGAAATGGGTAATCTTGAATAATTTAATAACCTGCTGGAGTTGGGCTTTTAAAGGTCTCAACGAGATTTGGACTCCCTCATGCTAGGCAGCATGCAAGCGTAGCAAATAATTACATCTCTGCAAAACCCAGATGAATCATTGGATCCAATTTGGTTGCACAAAACATTTGTGCAAGGCAGAAAGGATTGTGTTTTCAAAGTTCAGCAGTGCAAAGTCAGCAGGGAAGTTTTATGGAGCATGTTTGGCACAGCTATAAGAAAGCGGTCGTAGAGCCCTGTGATGTTGCTTTTACTCTGAAGGGTACCTTTGGAAGAAGGGTCATTTTAATTTGTTTGTGTCTCTAACATGCCAGTGTGCTGTATAACTTAATTCTTTGTCAGCTGGTTGTTTTGATGTGTCAGTTGACTGTGGCAGTAGGGACATAGCATCAGGAGAAAAACTCAGCACAGAACAAACCAGGGCAGCAAACGAAGTTTGCTTTTCAAAGGGCATTTCGGTGATTTGTCAGTACTGCAAGTGTACAAACAAGAGATTAGAACAAATCCTGTCTGTCTTAACATCTACATTGTTCAGTCTTGCATACATTCATAGATGAATTGTTTCTTTTGCAGTAATCAGAATCACCTGTTGGGTGTTTTAAATAACAAAATTTTAATATCTCAGTAAATCTGTGTTTAATGGCTTTGATTCTGAAGGTATACAGTAAGCTGGTGACTTATAGTTTTAAATTAATTGACTAAATCTGTGCCAGAGTCTTAATATCTTAATAGTTGTAACTTGAAACAGCATAAAGGAAAAAAATGTAATATTTTCATACTCTTTAAGTATTTTCTTAAGAAAATATCAACATTCTTTTTAGAAGCCATATATGCCAACTGTAGCTTAACATATAGTATAAGAAAATCTGCTAGATGCTACAGTTTCAGATGTTGCTTTTAAAAACAAGTCAAATGTGTGAATTAGAGCTTTTCAACTTAATTTGCTTTCTTTTTTCTGCCTTTAGCAAGATGAGGCTGGAGAAATAGTTCTTCATTATGTGACTTGATTTATTTTTTGCCAACTTGATATAAGAAAAGTTCTTTGCATCCTTTGTGACTTTTCTTAACTGGACAGAAACACGCTCGGAAAGCAATTTCCATTTCACTTAAGCAGGGGGAAGTATTGGGGTATTTGTTTCCACTAGTGATATTTGAGACGGATCGCCTCTTTCTCTGGAATCCTTATGTAACTTTTCGTATTTGAATTACATTTTTTTGGATGCCTGAAAAAACATTGGAATACAAAACACTTCTAATTTCTTGTTTGTTAATGAAGGCTGTAGATGAGATGAATGGCAAAGAGCTCAATGGGAAACAAATCTATGTTGGCTGGGCTCAGAAAAAGGTGGAAAGACAGACGGAGCTGAAGCACAAGTTTGAACAAATGAAGCAGGACAGGTTCACCAGATACCAGGTTCAGTTTTAATTCAAGAATAGCAACTTTATTCTATGATATTTTTAGATTTACCCAGGTCACTTGCTTTCAGAAATAACTTGCCTTTTCTTTAGGGTGCAAAGGTTTACGTGAAAAATCTTGATGGGATTGATGATGAGCGTCTTCGAAAAGAATTCTCCCCATTTGGTACAATCACTAGTGCAAAGGTAAAGTAAAGATTGTGCTCATCCTTTCTCTGAAAACGAACAGTGATCCTTCACCAAGGAAGAGTAATTTATTTCATTGACTAACAGGTGTGATCCAGTCACTTACCACTGCCACTATATACGTGGATATCTGCTTTCCTGATTGTTGTACATCTCAGGTTAAATGCATATGATCATCCTTTCTTGAAATAAACTGAGTGCTGATATTAATGTGAGAAAAAATATCTTTGGTGCAATAATGTGCTCGTTATTACCTCACTGAGATTTTCATCAGTATTCAGTAAATAGCAAGTTATTAATTAAGCATTATATTCCTTCTTATAAATCATTTTAGTAAAACCTGTGGTCTCACTTCTATTAAGCTGAAAAACACTCATATCCACTCAACTCGCAAGACATTCTTTTGTTTTAAAACTAAATTTTGTGCTGACAGGTCATGATGGAAGGTGGCCGCAGCAAAGGATTTGGATTTGTATGCTTTTCATCACCAGAAGAAGCCACCAAAGCTGTCACACAAATGAATGGTAGAATTGTGGCTAATAAACCATTATATGTAGCTCTAGCCCAGCGTAAAGAAGAGCGCCAAGCTCTTCTCACCACCGTGCATATGCAGAGAATGGCATATGTAAGAGCCGTAGCTAATCCTGTAATCAACCCTTACCAGCCAGCACCTCCTTCAGGTTGCTTCATGGCAGCTGTCCCACAGGTACGTGTAGAGATGAGTAACTGAATGGTTTGTACTGTATATAAAATCTGTTCAGATGTAACAGTAAATGTAACTATTAGCACGTCTGTAATTTCAGCACTCTCATGTCATAGCAGAAAGGTGAGGGACTGTTCAGCGTGCCCTTCAAAGATAACAAAGTCACGCGATGTTTTTATATTTGACAGACTCAGAACTTTGCTGCATACTATCCTACTAATCAACTCGCTCAACTTGCTAGACCTAGTCCTCGCTGGACTGCTCAGGGTGCCAGACCTCGTCGTAAGTCACTTCCTTACCTCTTTCCAGTGATTGCAGTAAACTCCATAGCATTTACCTTTGCACCTTGTATGTAATGAAAATATATTCAAATTTCATGGCATTACAGTATCAGTCTTCTCTTTGTTGTATTAGCGGTGTTACTTCCGAACTCTTTTCACCATTTGGTGTTTCAGCGTGTAACTTACTTTATTTTCTCTAAAACATAGCATTCAAAAACATGCCTGGTGCTATCTGCCGAGCAGCACCCAGACCACCATTTAGCACCATGAGACCAGCTTCCTCACAAGTTCCACGAGTCATGTCAACACAACGTGTTGGTGAATTTTGTTTATGCAAACTTTAAGTATTAGACTTCTTTAATTTTGCTGATTCAGAATAATCGCTCAAATGCATGTCTAAGTTCAGTATTGTGTGGTAACACTTCCCTCCTTTTCTGGCTCTTGCCTCAAATGTTGTCCCAGCAGAGACGCCTGCTGTGGTCCCATTTCTTCAGGATGGAGCACTACTTCTTTTGGTGTGCATTTTAATAATACTACATGACAGCTTCTGCCATTTCTAAGCATCATCATGGCAATGGGAATGACAGGTCGTATGTAGAAATATTGAGATGATAGGATTTTAGTTCTTACTATTTGTCATAGAATTCTGTGAGCCAGCGTCATGTATGCAGAATCTGCAAATCACTGAGTGAACCAGAACTAATTGTAAGGGAGTCTTAATTCTCACTGAATGTATTAGGCAGTAGTATGTTCTAGCTATCTGCTTTGTGAAAGTATCTTTTTTAGGATGACTATTGACATAGTGTGCTCGGGAAATCAAGTGTCCTTTGAGGTTAAAATGAAGTTAAATTAATACTCCACCAAAGTGAATGTTTTCTCACAGATCTTTTTTCCAATAGCATCTAAGAAAAGCAGTGCATTAGTGAAGTGACTCAAAGTAACATCCAGAAAATTTTGAGCTTTGAACCTTCAGATACGACTAGTGATGTGACAGTTGACAATACTACTGAGATGACTCTATAATAAAGTACCTAAATTAGTTATTCTGTTTGGGCTGGTTTGGTTCTCTTTTTGTAACTTGTACAGTGTAGGCTAAATAAAAAAACGAATTATTCACATACTCAATTCTGTTATTTTTTTCAGCTAATACATCAGCACAAACAATGGGTCCACGTCCTGCAGCAGCTGCCACTGCAGCTGCTCCTGCTGTACGCACAGTACTACAATACGCATACACTGGAGATGTTCGTAATCCTCAGCAGCATCTTAATAGACAGCCGCAGGTTGCTATGCAGCAGGTATGTAACTTTAGGAACTGGTCCATGCTTCTGGTGTTTTTTGTAGAGGAAGGAGGAGGGTGCTTATGATTAAGAGTTGTCTTTGTTATTCTAGAATTCAGGCTCTGCACTGTGGCAGCAGTGTTGCAGCCTTGGGGTTTTAAGTATATTTCAAGTTCACCGAGAACAGGGTGTGATCCTGTGTTACTTCATGTTTTCCAGTTCCTTGATATCTTAGCCTGAATTCTCCTGGTGTTTGCTCCACAGTGGTGCAGCTGATACCAGTTTCCAGCATCACTCAGCTTTAACCAGCACTATTTGATTAAATTGACTTGGTTGTAATTTCTTCCATGTTTCTGACAGTGTAGGCATTGTTTATGATGAGTTGTGGAACGTTGGGTATTTGAAGCCTAATTATGAACTAGAATTTAATTTTGAAATGGTGTTAAATCAATTTGCAGCCTGCTGTCCATGTGCAAGGTCAGGAACCCTTGACTGCTTCCATGTTGGCTTCTGCTCCTCCACAACAACAAAAGCAGATGTTAGGTGTGTACATGATACCTCTCTCTATGCCTTGTAGCAGAAGGACAGTCAAAGCACTCTTTTATCAAACTTAAAATGCAGAATAAATAGGTTTAGCTGTAGAACAAGGTGTTTGTTCCCCTTTTCCCGTGAATCTAGGCTGTTTGTCAGATGAGATTTGTCACTGAGTAACATTTTTCTCTCTAGGTGAACGTCTATTTCCTCTCATTCAAAGCATGCACCCTACTCTGGCGGGTAAGATCACTGGTATGTTGTTGGAGATGGACAACTCTGAACTCCTCTACATGCTCGAGTCTCCTGAGTCTCTTCGTTCGAAGGTAGGTGGACTTCTGCCTTACACAAGTTTTATCAGTAGTTACGTCTGCACTGATTTAACAGGTGTTCATGCTGGCACAGTGGAGCAGCAGCAAGGCAGCAGTGGCCAAGGGTGAGAAGTCAGAATACCCTCTTTCAAAGGGTGGCAGCAGCTTACATGAAACATCTTTCAATTATACGTGCAAACCTAAATATACAGAAATTGCTACGCTTCCTTTATTAATTTTTCTTCTTTACTTAACAGGTTGATAAAGCTGTAGCCGTACTACAAGCCCACCAAGCTAAAGAGGCTGCTCAAAAGGCAGTTAATAATCCCACTGGGGTTCCGAGTGTTTAATAAGTAAGTTTTCCGAGCATTGTAGTTTTACAGGTTGACTGGGGCGATTGTCCTTAGTCTGTAGCCTTATAAGCAGCATGCTTCCAGGCTCTGTATCATTTGCAGCCACAGAAAGTAGCAGCTGTGGTCACAGCTGTAAACGAATTTTGTCCTCAGTCCTGTTGTCCAGTTCTGTCACTCTTGGTTAGCAAATGCTAATGACGTGTCTGGCGTATTTAGCTGGAGTTAAAGCATGGTTTTTAACAGCACAGTTAGCTGGAATTAGTTCTAGGCACGTGTGTACAAATGGGCAGTTCTGTCAAATGCTACTATTCATACTGTTGTTCAAGAGGAACTTGTGGAATTGAAATAAGCTTGAAACAATGCTCCAACCATTTTTCCGTAGAAATGAAATAGCTTATTTGCACTATAACTTGTCTATACTTGCCAAAATCTAAAATTACACAACTAGAAACTAAACTACATATTGTCTTGACTTCACATTTTGGTGAATTTATCTTTTATGTTAATTAAAATACTGATTTTCTTTATTGCCTTCTCTGGGTTCAGTATCTTAATCGTGCATGACAGGCAGAGGCAGAAGGTGGTAGCTTTACAATTTTGAAAGGGGAAAATGAGATGGAGTTGAGGATAATACAGGAGTCTGCTCTCTGTTTAGTCCAGTTAGGTTTCGCCTGTATATGAACTTTCCACATTTATAGCTATCAGTTGAAGATGCCTGCTTTAACATTTGATCACTTAAAATTTTCTTTTTTCTTGGTCTTTTCATTTCTGCAACCTCCCTTTTGGAGGCAGAACGTGAGTCATATTTTTTCCACACTAGTGACGCTTTCATACTGGAGCTAAGCAAGTGCTGAATAAGTTTTTTGTCCTAAACTAAGGTGCCCAAACTTTGAGACCATTACTCCATGTGCTCCATGATGTTTTAGTAATTGGAAATTGAACATGCTGCTAGTGTAGTTATTCGATTAGCCCTGGTATGCTGGCCCTAAGAGTAGAGGAGACCTGCAGTCAAGTTAGTTACAGTAACAAACTACTGCGCATGGCCGCTGTCTAAGGCCATGCTGTGCCAGAGTACTGTTTAGTTCTGGAGTCGGTTTTGTCTTACTCAGTATCACAGACTTGGGATACTTCACTTTCATGACTCTAAAAAGTGGGGGGTAACTCTGATCCACTGTTTGTGAAGAACTTTGATGTAGTTGATACTGCAAAAGCCCGAAGTGCTATTGGGCTTTCAGTTGCAGAAAGCGTGTCAGAAAACAAGGTGCTGACGTCACTGTTTTTGTTTGCAGGAAGGTCTGGGACTACAATCTAGAACTTCGCTTCACCGAAGAAAAAAAAAATCTAAACATGGAAAAACTATTAAATATTGAGAAAAACATTGCAAAATATAAAATAAATACAAAAAGGAAAGGAAACTTTGAAGCTTATGTACAGAGCAACGCTGGGGCTAGCAAAACAAATGCTAGCCCTAGATTACTTATTGATTTAAAATTTCAAAAAAGTAGTAAAATAAAAAAAATACAAATTAATGTTTTATAAACCCAGGGGAAAAGAATTTTCAGCACAGTACAAAAATTTAAAGCATTCCTTTCTTTAATTCTGTAATTCTTTACTGTGGAAAAGCTCAGAATATCACTGCTGTTTTCGTTGACAGTGAGAATTGATAGCTGAGCAAAGAAACGTAATTTGGATTATAAAGTTCTTGGTTTAATAAAAATTCCTTAAACACTGACTGACTTGTGATGGCTTCTTCTCTACAGTGTACTTCTGGTAAGGTGGTCATTCAGAATACCAAGTTGGAATCCCATTCTGTAGCATGTTTTAGCAGTTTCTAGAGATTAGCCTGCATTTAGCCACCTGTTACTGATAATATAAACATAGGCATTAAAACAAATTTAAAAAGCAGCTAGATCCATATCTGGATTTTAAGTCCTTAATAGCATGATGTCTGGGCTCTTGTCATTGTCTAGTTAGGAGGAGACCTTTAAATAGCCAACCTTGAGATGAGCAGTAAGAAATGTCATCCCGTCTGACCACCTGCACGTGGTGTTTGTTCTCACAGGTTCTGGTGGAAAGAACAGTCTCTGCGTAGGCCTCTGGCTGTGTCTTTAGATGGCTAATGATCCCTGAGATGGAGGCAGAGTCGTATGGATATAGGTGAATGAGCAAGTGTTGTCTGCAATAGGCAGTGCTGCAAAATTCTGGTACTGTGAGCGTATGAACACAAGGTACTCCCGGAACAAAACGGGCAAGGCTTCAGGTGGTAATGTCTTAAAGGTTGGATGCATAGTAACCAAAAGATCGCACTTTTTACATAGCAAAAATCCTCTGTGGACAGGACCACTTGATCCTCCCGAGTCAGGTATTTCTAATGCTGAGTTCCCTAACAAGTGAATGCCCACTGTTAGTTTTTTGTTTTCCTCTGTTAGTAAGAACCAATTAGTTTAATTTTATCTTTGCTACAGTTTGGGTTTTTTAATGTGCTGAACAAATCCTCATCAAGTGTGCAATACCATGGAAATAATCCTGTCTTCACTCGGGGCTGATGGGACCTTCAGGTCAGCTTTTCTGTCAGTCACTAAAAGGAGCATCCAAGCAAATGACCTACGGCAGCAGAAGTGAGAAGAGCCAACACTAGCACATGAGCTGTTCAGTTTGCTACAGGACCTTACTGAGGTTGAGAGTTTTGCAGGATTAGAACTCTCAAATGCGTAACTCAGAGCATTGAGCTTTTCTTGTAAAACTTTCCCTGTGTAAGTTAGATACGTTGAAGTTGTCCATCTACAGATGGATTAGCCTACAGTTGCTGCCTTGCTTTTTCCCCCTTCCTTCAGGGGAGTGCTGTCTGCAGACGTGCAGAATGAGAGGCATTTTCTACAGAGTTTAGCCTGTAATTGGCTCTGTAAGCTGCTAAATCAAAACTGATAACGCAGGGGGAGAAAGGAAGCAGTGGAGATGGCATGTCCTCCATTTACAGAGAAAGGAGAAGAGCCTGGCTGGCTGGGCTGGGGGAAAGGAAGGAAGATCTATTAGTCATAGGGGAAGGCACGACCCCTAGCTACTGCAATCCATTGGGTTCCAGTTGCGGTGTTTGAAGGATACAGTTTCAATGGAATCACAGGAAGGGGTTGTTGAGTTCTTTCCTGCAGGCGCTCTGAAATCCCTGTTGTACGGGGGGAATGCCAGTGTTCCGTAGACCTACTGCAGTCTTAAAACCCTTCAGTATGCTTTCTGCAGTCCCCCGGAAGGCAATTCAAGAGCAGCCTTACTTTTCCCCTTTCTGCCAAGATCTTTGGACCAGATTTTTCCTGTTAAGCAAATTTGAGAAATAAGCCTAACGTGGAGAGGTGAAACTGGTCTGGCATATATGAATCCTGTTTAAAATACCTCACTTCACTATAAAAGCATTTGGTTGAGCTTGTACAATTCTTATGTTCTGTCCTGATGGAGGTAGACTGAAGTGTACAACTAAGAATTTTTAAAATTGGATGGTAAATGCTACAAAGGAGGTGGTTCAAACAAGATACGTACATAAGAGATTGAATGTACAACCTTAATATCATGTAATGTCAACTATGAAAACATTAAAGCTTTAGAGGCAGTTCTAAAGACCTAAAAATATTTAGCACCATAATAAAAATGTTGAAGAAATTGATGATATTAAAGGTTTCATGGAAAGTCTAAAGGATTATATAAAGGCCTAGCCATTTGCAGGGGTTTCAGGGCCCTAGCAGGAAAGTAAGAGCCCATCTGACTTCTGCTTGTTCCCTCAGATAAGAGGTGATATGTCTTCAGTGAGTCTGCTAGAGTTAAACCAAACTGATATTTATGTTTTGTAAGCCCGTGCAAGTTCTTTAACCTCTTGCATATAGGGAAACTGAAAACCGAGGAAAATTCGTTCCTCCAGCTTTGTACAAGATGATCGTGGGTGCGTCAGGCACTAGGATGTGTCCCAGCCTGAAAGACTAGGTAAATTCCGTGATGGAAGGAAACGGTGAGGCAATTCTGCTGAGGTGATCATGATGGCTTAAAAAGCCCTGGGTTGGTTGGATTTATTTCTTCCCGCTCTTGATTATGTGGTAATTCCCCACTGTATACCACAGATGCCTATTTAGTTAATGTCATCAGGTTTTTTTGTTTGGTTGGGGTTTGTTTTGGGTTTTTTTTCTAATCTTAGATATAGTGAACAACACATTTGTTGGTGCCTCTATCAATGTATTTTTAGAGTACTACCATAAAACAATGCACTACACAGAAAAATCAGTTTATTCCAAAGAGTTAGGCCATTGTTCCATGAGTTAATAGCCAGCCTAAGTGGCAGTCACTTCCTTCTGCCGTACATTCCCTCTAGCATGTGTCAGAGGCTTACGCTGATCCTCTCTACGGCCCTGCAGCCACCCAGTGCTAAGCTGATTTTGCTGGATCCTCTGGTATTTCATTCCTTCAGTCCTTCCCTGTCTTCCCTTCTAACCAGAGCAAACGCTTCAGGGTTTAGCAGCAGCCAAAAGCCTGTTCCCAAAATAAATGGCGATTTGAATGAATGAATGACGCTATATTCACCATCCACTTCCACAAGCAGACTCTGGCTTTATGGGCAACTAAATCAAAGGTTTGGTACTGGGTAATCTGGATTGCATGCATTCTCTTCATTGCTCTGCAGAAGTCCCTCCTGAAAAGCCACCAGTATTTGTATCTATTCTCAATAGGTCCAGGAGTTGTGGTCAAAACTGACATGCTGGAGAGCACCACGCTTGGGACCACAATTCACTAGGCTTTTGTAGTTGCATGTTTCTGGCCATCCTACTTGGGATTAAGTAGGAAGCTCTATTTCTGTGACTGATCCTTCCATTGGAGTTGCTCCCTGAACACAAGCAACATTTTCACTCCCTGCTGGAGTAGTTTAAACTACTAGTGAACTCTTCATAGCTTCCCACGTACATGAGTTGTCCCTGGGAGACAACTCAAGGTTAGAAATGCCTGCTGAATAAATCCAGCATAGGTTTGGATTTACTGGAATTAGAGGCTACTCTCAAAAAAGTCTCAGTTTGTATCTGAGATTACTTTTTATGATGTAAGCAGGCATTTTGAATTAAACTGCTATTTCCCTTTCCTTCTTCCCATTTTCCCTTCAACTAGTCCTTTCCTTACAAAGGGCAATACCACATCCTACGTCCCATTGCATCAATTAGCTGCCTCGTCAACATCATAGCAAGTGATATTTAGAGCCCCACTCCAGCTTTGCAATGAAAAGCCATAGGAAGACTACAAGGTTTGGCTGGGAAATGCTGCAGGTCTTCTCTGATGGCGTTTCAAAGGCAGCATGCTGACTTAAAGAGGATCGGCAGCTCAACTGATAGAAAAGGGGGAGAGTCTAGGACCTCCCTATTCTCATGTGAAGACTTGTACTCCCACTGGGTGACAATTTGCATTTGGGATCCTGTCTCTTCTGAGCCACAAGTCACTGTGGCTCCCATCTTCACAGGTTTTTCCTCAATTGACAAGCCAGGAGGAACACGCAGAACACCCCAAGATAGGATTCCTCAGTGAGGCAGGCAGAGGCTTCAGCACACCAGCAGCCTAACTGCTGTTCCTTAGGCAACTGCAAGTCCGTGTGGTACAACTACCTCTACGAAGGAAAGCTTTTAGTCCTTCTTACCTTCTGTAGGATGTGGTCAATAATCACGTATAGTAGCTGTACCGAAATGAAAATGCAGCTGGCAGGGTTACAAATCCTTAGGACATGGCATCTTACGGGAATACAAACTGGAAACTAATGTTTTCAGCTACACTAAGACTACAAGGTGCATGTGCAGTTGGAGCACCCTTTGCAGGATTTGGGCAACAAGAAGAAAGGAAATAATATTTAAAAAAAAAAAAATACTTGAAACTTTTCTTAGATTTTTCACTTACTGTATTGGGATTGAATGTAATCATTGAAAAAAAAAAGGAAATGACAAGCTGGGCCCATATAATGGGCCTGTTGCACATTAAGTACTAAAAGCAGTATATCTATGCCAAATAGGCTCCTACTTTCCACATAACCTGCTAAAGAAACATCCCTAATCAAGTCATGTCCCAGCTGGCTGTAGCTGTCCAGAAGTACGTACTTTTTTATAGCTCTGAGCACACTTCAAAATGTTCCATGTGATATCTGAGCATTCAGAAAACAAAAATGATGCCCTGGGCATGCTAACTGGTTGTGTCACATTTCAGTGACTGGGACCTTGGGTTACAAGTGGTCTAGGTTAAACCTGAAGTCAGCAGATGACATAAAACAGAGGTTACCATTCAAAAAGTGGGCCCCAAACATATTGCATTGTCACATCTGTAAGCGGAAGCTTGCTTAATCCTGTCCCTTGCCACTGTTAGAGAGATTTGCCACCACAGGTAGCTCAGTTTCCCCTCCCGTAGCTGTCCAGCAGGGAACCAGATTCAGGCAGCTGAGAAAGGACCACCAACCTAGAATGATGGCAGAAGTGGAAAATTCCTGCCCATGATCTGGAACGTAGAGCTTTCCTCTGTCTGCCTACAATTCACATTTTTCCATCAAACTCACCATGCACCCGCCTTGCCTCCCAGGTTAAAAGTGGAAACATGGATTTGCAAAGTGACTCAAGATGCAAACAATGCTGCACATAGGGGCCTTGCTCAGGAGAAGAAGCAAACCTTCTCTAGAGCTCCCCAGGGTAGGGATGCCCCATCTCCCAGGTACCACAGGGTAGCCGTGACACCAGGAGCTACAAAGTTAGCTCTGTAAGAGCGTGGTGCTCCAGAAGTTGTCAGACTGGTTATATTTGGCTGCACAGATGAAGAAGAAAAACAAATCATCAGACGTGTTACACAATGTTATCTTACTTACTCTTCTCCACTTTTTCGAGAATGCCCACAGTGAATCCTATTCCTTTAAAAACATGTGCAAACCTTTTCCCACTGGGAAAGGGTTATCCCCAGGTCAGTTAGTGAATCATGGCCTTCCCAAAATAATTTTCTTCCTCTGATGAAGAGCCTTTCGGTGAGGCCAGAGTACTGTGCTTGTGTCAGGCCCTGGTTTGCATTATTTCCATGTTGATGAACTCGTTTCACGTCTCCAGGGGCATTGCTCATGTAAGACTACGAGGACCTCCATGGTGATTCACACGAGAAGGCCCAGCTCCTGCGCTGCCTTTCCCTCAGCGGTATCAGAAATACAGTAAAGGAAGCTACGAGATACGGAAAGTGTAACTCACCTTTATTGTCAGGTAATTAGCAATAAACAAAAGTCCCAGGCTGGAGATGGATCTCCAATTTTCCAGTGAGTCACTGTGTGAAAAAAGGACTTTCTTTTCTTACAGACCTGCCGCATACCCCTTTCACCAGGCAGTCCCGAGTTCTCATGCCTTGAAAAACAGTGAATTACCATCACTTCATGACGAATTACCACTTCATAACCCCCTTCGGGGTACAGTTTGCACCCACCCAGCCTGCTGTAACCGGCTCCCTCGGCCGCCGCCTTGCTTGCCCGGCACGGGCTCCTCACCCCTTGGGGCTAACTGACCATTAATTTCAACCCTGCGTTACCCCTCGCCCTACGGACCCGCCTCTCTTCACTGGAGGGATTTTAAATCAAAGCCGCCGCCTAGGCCGGGCCTAAGGGACGGTCCCGCGGCAGCGCCTGGTGCCGCGCCCGCTCCCACCTGCGCCGCCCGCCGCCTCCCGCGGCCCCGCCGCTGCTCTGAGGGGACGGCCCGGCCCGGCCTCGCCACGAAGCCGCACTTCAGCATCAGCGCCAGCGAGGAGCTGCGGGAGAGGCGCGGGGAGGGGAGACGGGCGGCGGGGGTCTGACGGCTGTGTGCTTGCAAGCTGTACTCGGTGTGCCTGGAGGGCTTCCTGCTCGGCAAGGCGCGGTACAGCCAGCTCCGCCGCTGGGACGCGCCGGTGAGGGCCGGCCCAGGCTGGCGGGGCGGGGGATACCCCCAAAAGCCTCGGGGGGCGGCGGGCTGCCGGGGGGCGGGCGGCCGTCGGGGCCCCGTCAGGGCCGCGGGGCTGGAGGGCTCTCCCGGCCCTCACGGGCCCGGCGTGGGATGGTTGCAGCGAGTTGTTGCTGCCCAAGTCCGCGTTATTAAAGCCTTCCTTCATGCTAACGCCGCAGGGAGGGTGTGCCCGGTCCCAGCCCGTGCCCGGCCCTCCCACCTGACCCTCGCACCCTGCCTGGTCCCCCCAGCGCTGTCCTGTGGGAGCCCTGCTTGCAGGGCACCGATGTTTACAGGGTGAAATCCAGCAGCAGCTGAGAGGCACACCCGGAAAACAGCCAAGGGATGTTGCCGAAGGATACGGTAACTTGGCTTAATGGGAAAGATCAGCCAAGCAGCAGCAGCTGTGGGCTCCAAGTCCCTCTTTTCCTTGGCCTCTGGGAGGGAGATGCAACTGCTTTACTGGTGTCTTTAATCCTATAAGCAACTCTAGAGAGCGTATAGAGGTCAGTCAAGGCAACTTGCACAGTCAGCTGCAGGGATTTTTTTGACAAGCCAGGGGATAACCAAGTGTTGGATCCTTTGGCCCAAACTGCCTAAGCGCGTGCCTCAGGAGTGACCCTTTCCACACAGGCAATTACTAGGTAACTACAAAACAGCTGAAACACAGTCCTGGAGCGTTCCAAGAGATAGTGGTCATCAGGGAATAACACAAGGTAGATGCTGCTTCTTTGGCAGCCTCCTTGCTGTGCTCTCAGTTGAGCAATGGGACTGGAGCAGTTTTTCAGCCAGGTAACCCCTGATGGGGATTGGTCTCTCCCTCCCAACTCTGCTGCACAAGCAGGTGGGGTAGCACAGCTAAAAGGCAGTTGAGTCAGCAGTACGGCTGCCATGAGAAGCAATGTTTGCTGAAGCATGCTCTTGTGCCCCAGCTCTGCAATTCTTTTCCCTGTGGGAGCTCCCACAGTAATATTTTTCTTTGGTTAATGGAGCCTTTTGGATAACATATCTGAACTAATAAACTAGCTTATGCATTTGCTTGTTTTTTCTTTAAGACTTACTGTTTCTTGCTCAAGAGGTTTTAACTTCATTAATGCTCTCGGCGAAATCTTTGCCTTCTCTGCATCCTCTGTAACTGACAGTTTGCCTCTTGCTGGGCTTTACAACTCATTAGCTGATTTTTATTTTTAATTCCTTCTCTCTGCTGGTAGCTGCCATACTTGGTCTTGATACTTAACAACTACACTGCTGTCCCGTAACTGTCTTCCCTATACTTATGTGAGGTTGCTTGCCTATAATTATATTCTGTTCTGCTTATTTTGCTTGAAATACTGTGCTACGGTAGAAAAATGCACACATACGAGGTCTTAAACTCCAGGATACAGTAATTTCACTCTCCTGACCAGATCACACGTGGTGTCCACAAAGCCTCACAGATGCAACAGTTCTGCGACAGATGCAAGATGTGAATTACGAATGAGATTCTCCCACGGACAGTTTGCTGCATGATTATACTTGACAGTATTTCTTGAACACTACTCTGGAGGATCTATATCTGACCTCTGTTGGATGTGATGCTGGACTAGTTGTGCCTCTGATCCCCTTCAGGGTGGCAACTTCTCAAGCATTGCTATTCTACCTCTGCAAGCTCCTCTTCTAACTTGTGATACAAAATCAGGACACACAATTTTTGTTTGTGATGCTGTGCCTTACATGCCCCTTTTCTCTTGCTGTGCATTTTCCTGCTCCCCATCACTTCATATTCTGAGGGTGCTTCTCAAACTGTGTTCCTTGCCTTCTCCCAGAGCAGTTGTTCCCTACAAAAGTGCTGTCTGAAGGGAGCAGCTCTTCAGAGGCAGTGTAGTGTGGTAGAGCATGAGGTTTCGGATACACTGTTGAATGGGGAGGGGCAGGTGTACTAACTCTGAGCAACATTTCCTTACCTCTAGGTGCCTTACCTCTAAACAGGATTCTCAGCTTTAAGCTGAACACCCAAGGCAAATGGTATAGAGGGAGGTGTGAACAACCAAGAACGATATCCTAAAAGAGATCTTACTTAGAAGGAGTTGCTTAGGCAGGGTTGGCAGAAATGCTGAGGAGAGCAGTGCAGCTTTAGCCCTTCTCATCTTGCAGAGACAGGCACTTGGCTGTGGATTGCCAGAGGGTGCCTGTCTTAGTCTGAGGATTTACTCCCTTGACCTTCCTCTGGGAGATGCGGCTTTGTGTTGGCTGTAAGAGGGCCCAGAGGTGGCTCTGACTTTTCCCCTTTTGGCCCTTCTTTTAGGGGCCAGAGCATTCAATTGTGGGAAATCCAGTTTTTGTTTCCTCCTGTGGTGAGTATTTAGGTGTTAAGTATTAGCAGTAGGAAGGACAGCTGAAGGACCAGCCTCCCTTTGCTCAGGATGAACGCCATACATGTTGGGCAGCATTTCTTATTGTTTGCACTTACTGAACTAAGACTTCTGTAGCCATTCTCTGCAAATGACCATGAACACCTTCAGCAGGACTGTTGACTGTAGGTGCATGTGCATTTTGAGGATCTAAGCTTTGGCTCTAGATTTATACAAGGACAGCTAGGCTGCGCTCTGTACTGTAGCGTGTTCTTCAACTTTAGTTCTGTGGGGACTGCACACTGACCAGAGCACCCCTAACAGGGCTGTGGGTCTTTATTCTGTTTATGGAGAGGTGAGGCGCTCTTGCAAGAATACTCAAGTGACAGAAGCTTCTAGAGTGGGGCTAGAGATTACCCGAACAGTAGTTTCTGCACTACTTGTTACTGGATTTCCTCGAAATCGAACAGTTGCTAAAGACACAGGCTCTCCTTGTTTTCCACCTTTGATGTTGTGATGGTCGCATTTGGCTTTTCAGTTTGGCAGCTGCTTAGCGCATCCCTCTCTAAACAAATATCATAATAATGAACCTATGTGCTGTTGTAGGACTGAAAGGAACAATTATTTCTTGCAATTGTTGGAGTATTCACTGGTTTACTTCAAGGCAGGAAGTAAATAGGAAGTATCCTTTGTAGGCTTAAGAGTGATATGCAACATTCATGTATTCTGGTCATGACGCCAGACACTGAGTCAGTTAGCGGCATCTGTGATTGGTATGAACAACTGTTGGGAAAATAGTTCTAAAAAATTCTGTTAATCAGATAAAACAATTGATAAAAAGGAATTAAATATAGAAAAAAAATTTTTGAAACTTCCTTTAGCCAGTCATGTACCCGAATAGTCTCATACCTTTGATTTCTTGGACAGTTTCTGCATACATATATTTAATTTTCACATAAAACATGTTTAAGGATTTTTAGCCTCCTCCATTTTTAATATTTAATAAGGTAACTGAGAAGGAAATGTCTAGACGCCTGTTCATTCTGAATATAATCCATACATAATAGCTTTATAGTTATAATGCTGCTCTATTTTTTTCAGGTTAGCACTTTTGTTTCTGGTGCTCTCTCTGACTTTGGCATCTGCACAGCTATGATAGAGTATGGCCCTGGGTGAAATAGCTCGCCTAGACAGCATAGGCAGGACCTGACAGCAAAAAGCAAACCTATGGGATTAGACTAAGTAGGAAATGATTAATTCTGATCAACTACACTTTAAAACTGTCTCCTGCTGAGGAGGGGAATATTTATTGCAGAAAGATGAAAAAGAAACAGCACCAACTGTGGCATGTGTCTTTAGCTCTTAGAGCTTAAAATTGCCATATTTAGGGAAGCTGCTCTATCTCTTTTAGGTAGAAATCTTGGTGGAAGAATGAGCACCTCCTCCACCAGGTTTGAACATCCTGTCTGGGCTTCTGGCATGGTCAGATTTAAGCTTTTTGTGATCCAGTCTCTTGTGGGCTTTCCTGCCACTAGCTTTTGAAGCTCGCTCTGGGGTGGGGAGCTGGAGGTGGAGTTGTGCCCAGCCTCCGTGCTGGGCTGTGGGCTGTGAGGCACGATAGGCACAGGTGGCTGCTGTGTGTTGTTGATGGGAGCTGCACATAGTGTCTGGCAGAGAAGCTGCTTGGTCAGGCACGCAGAGAGGCCAAAGGGTGGGAGTCCTCCCCTTGGAGCTTGTGGAGCAGGATGTTGTGGAAGTACCTGTCTGGTAAAGTAAGTCCAGTAACAGAAAATGGCAGTGCACAGGGTACCCTGGCTTGGGGCTGAGACACATGTTGTCTTCTGTGTAGTGGCTTTAGGTTGCAGAAACAAACCCAGAGCCTCAAAAAATGGTCAGAAGCAGATTTTGGGTAGGGGACCCATCTCTTACAGTTGTGTTAGCCAGCAGGGCAGCAGGCAGTTGGCACCTGGCACCACCAGGTACAGTGGTGGTATTGGCTTGTATATAAAATGTAGCCTAGGCTCTTGGGTTTGTGAAGACAAGTATTGGCTGGTTTCGTTCTGCTAGCATGAAATTTCATGCTGGTGGCTGATAGTCTGGTGGACTTTCAGCACTGTACACAAATAGGCACTTTATGGGCATTTTCTTAATTCTTTGAGATGCAAAAAAGTCTAATTGGTTGGGAGTTTCTCTTCTCAGTAGCCCAAATTCTGAGGACACACAATTGCATTTCAAGAAACTTACCAAGCAGCCAGCACTTAGATTAAATAATTTTATTTTTTTTAAGTAGGCTTGTGCAAACCGATGATAACAGATGGCACCACTTTGAGGCATGGCTGAACACAGGGGGAAGAAAGAGGACCTCCTTGTTGTCAGTGTGGCTCTGGCTTTGCAACTTCTGGCAAATTTTTTTGCTGTATCTCCTCAGTTTGCCTGCCTGTAAAGCAGAGATAGTATTTTTCAGTCCCTGGGGGAAGATCACATATGTGAAGGTCTTTGAAGATAAAAACCACTCTATACTAGCTATTACTGTTAGCTTTACATAAAACCAAAGCATGTAGTGTTATCTAATTCTTTTATTCTGTGTACCTCAGAGTGATGCACACATATCTATAATATATATCTATAATATATATATAATAGAGATAATACATCTATAACAATCAAGAACTTGGAAACAGCAGTGTGTTGCCAATGTAGAGAAAGTGGAGCTCTGAGAATATGCCTCACTCCTGTCTGTAGCCAACAGGCAGGAACAGGTATTGCTAGTTCTTGAGCAGTAATAGATTTTTTTCTTTTTTTCCTTCAAGCTTCAGCGGCTGGAGTCATGTGGAAGACTTCAGCAGCTGAGGCCAGAGGGAGTTAAATCACAGGATTTAGTAACACTAATTGCTGAGTTGAGTACTGGTGCTTAAAATTTATTTAGTAGTAATGTCTCACCATACTACAGCAGTCTCATTTTATTAATCAGATGCCATATTGTTTGATTTAGGTGAAAGAATGTTTCCAGGCAAACTTGCTGTATTTTGCTGTGTTTAGTACTGTGCATATTGGGAAGGTAAACATAGCTCATCCTTCTCTTGAGATAATTCGCCTCTAGCAAACAATTTTTACACTTCTAAGTGACCAACTACTGCTCAAACCTATATTGGGGCTATCTAATATTATCATAAGGTAATGTAATTGTGGTTCTCTGTCCTTTCTGGTCTATTTTTATAAATGAAGTACGGTTTTTACAGACACATTATGCTCTTACTAGCCAGCTGGTATAGCTGGAGGAAGAATCAAACTTTCAGGTAGTTTGTGCTCCTGAAAGCTTCTCTGGTTTTTGTTATTTGGGTTGGGTTTTTTTGTGGTGTTTTTTTTTTTCCTTTGACAATATTAGATCACAGAATCACAGAATGCTAGGCGTTGGAAGGGACCTCTGGAGATCATCTTGTCCAACCCCCCTTCTTGAGCAGGCACACCTAGAGCAGGGGGCACAGGAACACGTCCAAGTGGGTTTTGAATGCTTCCACGGAAGGCGACTCCACAACCTCCCTGGGCAGCCTGTTCCACTGCTCTGGCACCCGCACAGCAAAGAAGTTTTTTCTCATGTTTAGGTGGAACTTCCTGTGTTCCAACTTGTGCCCGTTGCCCCTTGTTCCGTCGTTAGGCACTATTGAAAAGAGCCTAGTCCCATCATCCTGATACCCTCCCTTTAGATATTTATGGGTATTGATGAGGTCCCCCCTCAGTCTTCTCCAGGCTGAACAAACCCAAGTCTTTCAGCCTTTCCTCATAAGGGAGATGCTCCAGTCTTGGTAGCTCTCTGCTGGACTTGCTCAAGCAGTTCCACATCCTTCTTAAACTGGGGGGGGCCCAAAACTGGACAGAGTACTCCAAATGTGGTCTCACTAGGGCAGAGCAGAGGGGGAGGATAACCTCCCTCGACCTGCTGGCCACACTCCTTTTAATGCATCCCAGGATACTGTTGGCCTTCTTGGCCACAAGGGCACATTGTTGGCTCACGGTCAGCTTGCTGTCCACCAGCACTCCCAGGTCCTTCTCAACAGAGCTGCTTTCCAGTAGTTTCCAATAGTTCAGCATGGGGTTGTTCCTCCCCAGGTGCAGGACCTTGCATTTGCTCTTTTTGAACATCATGATATTCCCCTCGGCCCAGCTCTCCAGCCTGTCCATGTCTCGTCAGATGGCAGCACAGCCTTCTGGTGTATCAGCCACTCCTCCCAGCTTGGTATCATCAGCAAACTTGCTGAGGTTACGCTCTATCCCGTCATCCAGGGCATTCATGAATATGTTGAACAGTACTAGACCCAGCACGGACCCCTGGGGAACACCGCTAGTGACAGGCCTCCATCCAGACTGTGCTCCATTGATCATGACCCTCTGAGTTCCGTTGTTGAGCCAGTCCTCTGTCCACCTCACTGTCCACTCATCCAACCCACACTTCCTTAGCTTGTGTATGAGAATGTTTTGGGAGACAGTGTTGAATGCCTTACTGAAGTCAAGATAGGCAACATCCATCGCTCGCCCTTCATCGACCCAGCCAGTCATGCCATCATAGAAGGCTATCAAGTTGGTCAAGCATGATCTTCCCTTGGTGAATCCATTTTGACTGTTTCTGTTAACCTTCTTGTCCTCTACATGCCTGGAGGTGACCTCCAGGATGAACTGCTCTATCACCTTTCCAGGGACGGAGGTGAGGGTGACTGGCCTATAGTTTCCCAAAGATGATCTTATAAAAGTTACTACCTCTCTCAGACAAAATAATAGAAGCCTCTGAGGTAGAACAAGTCAAGGGCAGAAGTCACCAGTTCTTAAGAAGTAGTTCTGTACGTATAGATCAAAGAAATCCTGTATGGATGTATTGGAAAGAGAAGACATCTGTAACCATATGTTGTTTGTCCATGAGGTGTGTAAGACCTAGCTGATAACGTTAATACAATGCTACATTTCTGGCTCAGAGCAGGAGCTCAGAAGTGGCAAGACTGTAAAAATGAGACACTCATCAAAAGAGGTTGCTCACTTGGGCTGTCTTCTGGTGGCTGCCTGGGCAAAGGCTTTTCCCTCGCTGTGGGCCCTGAGGGCCATCACGGAGGTGCTGGGTGGGTATCCCATGCCCTTGGTAGGTCATCATGTCCCACTGTCAAAACAAGAGAGCCTTGAAAGCTCCTTGGTACTATGAGTACTTCTTCAGTGATGTGGAGCTTTCCTTTGGCTGTTTTGCAGCCGAGGCAGCTGTTTGGGAGTGCCGTGCCTGCTTTCCCTCCAAAGTTTTACCTGGCAATGACCAAGTCGATGGCAGATGAGCGGCGGACTCAGCTGGAGCAGTATCTTCAGAATGGTGAGCTTGGCTATAGCAACCTGATCAGCTTTCATACGTGGGGCTTAAACCTTTTCAGATGTGTCTGCCAATTGTGACTGCAGGGTGCTTTACCTTCTATACTGAGCTGAGTAAGGATGTATCTAAAAGGCTGGGGCTAAGTGTAGATATTGCAGCCCTGTCCAGCCTGTTGGTTCGCTGGCTCTAGAAGGGCAGCATATCATATTTTTATTATTTCTGAAGCAGCTGCCTTTCTGCGGCTTTTCCAAAACGTAAGGGTGCAGTTTCACACTCAACTTAAGCCAGCTTGGCCTTCTGGTGGCAGCCTGTAGTCTGGCTGTTCCCTGTTCTTCTAGATCAGTGAGCTGAGCAACCCATCCCTGCTGCTTCACAACTGCCAGTGCTGACACGGGGCTGCGTGTGAGAGCTCATGGCTGGTGGGTAAAAGAGGGAGGCAAAGACAGGCACTTGGACTGGTAGAAGTGTAAAATGGAACTGGGTTCTGCATAAACCTTTTCCCTTTGTGGGTTTCCAGGTAGACTTGTGAGAATTAACAAGAGTTTCCAGAAAAATTAAGTCTCAGGCACAGTGTGTTATGTTATATACCAGGTCTGCAGGATCCCTAGAATGCGTCTCGTGAGTTTCACGTAAGCGAAGAAATAAAAAGCCCAAACCATTTCAACTACCCAAAAATAAGGGTGTTTGAGGGGTGTGCTGAAAGAGGTTTTGTAGCCTCTGGCCTCAGATACTTTGTGCCAACATGTACAAAACAGAAACTCGGGATTAGTCTTTAAAATCTTAATTACTTTCTCTTTTTCACCTGAGTATTCAACAGTTCCCTTTAGAGTTACTGTCCCTGAGCGACCATGGAGTTATGTGGCCAAGAACCTTACTATTGTCTTGCTTTGGGAGAATAACAACACTACATGTATTTTGCACTGTTCATAGCTTCAGTGATTTAACAGGCTAGTAAAGGTAGCTGTGCGGAAACCAAAGGATGAGTAAAGTAGCACTGATGGTTTAACCAACAGTCATGCTGTGTATGTCTTGTTTTTAGGCATTAGCCATGTTTTTTACCTTTTGGCTAAGTTGGTTTCCTCCTTCACCTTTTTCCTCTTGTTTTTCAGTTACTTTGCATTCAAATATTACCAAAAGTGATGTCTTCATAGGCTTTTTCCGAAAGCTACAGCAGGTAAGTTTTGAATTTTTCAGCCAAATAGTTTGTTCTATGAAAGAGTTGAAATATTATCCTACCTCCTGAGTTCAAGGCTTCCTTTGCTTTCTTCCTTTCCTTGTGTTCTTAGCATATTGGTCTGTCTTGTAAAGCAGTGAGCTCTGATGACAGAGTGCTCTCTGTGTAACCTGGTTGGCAATAATAATAGTATTGCTATTGTTTTGTCCATGTACAAACTTGTTTCTCACATGGAAAGAACTATTTGCTTTGTTTTTATATCCTGTGGCACAGCTGATGAATCTTTTGCCTCTAAACAGTTCCCAGAAGAGTCTTTGTGAGAGCTCAATAGAAGGATTACACACATTCTTAGGTTTTGCAACTGTAAATGCTTTTTGGTAGCGTCAGTGCTTTGGACTGATAAGCGTATTGATGACTGCTGTGAAAATGCCACGTTCTCCTATCTTGCAAATGTAGCAATGGGCAGAATCTGGCATGTATTTGGGTTGTTGCAACCTAGGTGACTCTGGAAATCCAGTTTAATATGGTCCATGATATGATATTTCTTTGGCAGGCTTGAAGCCTGGATAGCTCTTGCTTGTGTTTGACTGCTGCAAGGTGCTGTATGTCCCTTTTCTTCCCTTACCTCCTCTCCAGCTGCTGTGGTTATTATGAGAATAGTAGGTTTCTGGAGCAGGTGGGTGCAGTATGACTCCAGCAGCATTTTCAGGGAGTGGATGCTGCTTTAGTTTTCTGGGAAGTGCTTGGCATGCTGCTGATGCTGCTGTAACCTTGCTTGTGGTGAGTTGTTCTGGAGAGGGGTTGTTTTGACGGACTGAGTAGAGTTTTGTGACTTGAGAGCTCTTCACTTGCAATGTGTGATTAAGGTATGTAAGGGAAGTTCAGAAAGGCTACAGAAAAGAGTGTGAAGAAGTATTCCTAACAAATTCTAGAAAGGTTTTTCCTATATATTCTGGAAATAAAAATAGACAGTTTGTTTACTGTCTCTTAAATTCAGGCCAACTGAAGTGCTCAGGACAGTGCATGAAAAGCTCCTTTCTGGTTAGGGATTTCTTTTGTGAGAAGCAGTCTCTCTTTAGTTCATCTAAGGCCTGTGACAGCCCTACAGATAACTCCCAGCAATTATTCCTGAGTCTTAATAAGTCTTGATGAGACTGATAACAGGTTTGCTAAAGAAAACTAAATCCATCAGGAATGCCTGCAATTTACCCTCAAACACTGCCAACTGACTTTTTCTGACAGAGTTCTGGCAGGAAATAACTCTTCAAAATGCATGTTTGCAGTGTTTAAAGATGTCTTTTGGCATGCCCGTATTGTGGATTTCTCTTAACATGCCATCAGAAAGGATGTTGCGTATTTAGGTTTTTCTTTACTGTAGGCCCTTTTGGTGAAGAGGGGTGACTTGATAAGTACATGCGTAATAGTTACTTGACTTATGGTTATGTACACATGTGTGTGTGCTTATTAAGGCATGTGATGACTGTGTTGCCAAAAGCAGTCTGTTATTTTGTAGAGTTCAAGGTAGGTACTGAATTATACCTTAAATGTTAGTGCAAGGTCAGTACATTCTCAAGACATAAAATTAACCCGAATGTCTGTTCTACAATAAATGGATTTTCATACACAATGTTTAAGCTTCCTGCTTGGGAAAGACAGTAGTTCTCCAGCTTTTTTTGCTTACAATTAAAGTTTAAAATTGTTGTGCTTACATAAATTACTGCTTCATAATACAAATAGCAGTAGTACTTTATGTGTTCTTTCATTAGGGTAAAGAACAAACTCCTAGAAGAGATCAAATAATCCTGTGAAAGACAAGAGTGTATCTGCTGTCATTAGCTGCACACAGTGTCTTTAACTGGTGTAACTGATGGCTGAATAAGTATTCATTTTGGTTACTAAGGAATCTCATTCAACAAACTTTGTTGTGCATGTTCCAGAATTTATTAGTACACTGTGACTTGTGAGATGTTTTATGGCAGAGTGACAAAATTTCTGAAACAGCATTTAAAGATATGGAATGAAATTAATCTTTAAAGCACCTCTGTACTGTTCTTTCCTTCCCTGGTGTTGAAGATGTGTAGGCAGCACTTATGTCCTACATGTTGCTTAGGAGTGAAAACATAGTTAGGGTTTCAGTGTTACTGCTATTTAGTGTTAAAACCAGGCATTACCCCACACTTGCTCTTGTTTATGTTACATTGCAAGAGGGATGATTAATGAAAGATTCAAGAATAAAACATCATTAAAATTATTAAATAGCATGCTCCTTTTCTGTCACTGACGTGGACTGGCTTTGACTAGTCAGTCTTGGCTACCTGAAACAAGTTACTGTATATGTCACTGACTAAAACAGAAGACGCAAAGGAAAAGTCAAACTGAATTTAAGGTCTTTTTGGTCCTTGTCCTGTGTTTTGCTTCTGAATGGGGTTGTGAAGGGTGCGCTGAGACCAGCGCTCCCTGGAGTGGGAGTGCTGTGCAAGGACCACGGCTTTACTGCAGCTGCCTGACAGTGGTGAATGTGACTCATCTGTACCTGCAGTCAGCATCACACCAACCAGCTATATCCCTCGATCATATCTAACAGGGCAAGCTTTTGAAGCAGGGACAAGCCCATGCAGGTTAACCCTGCTTTCCAGGCCCCTGTTTTTGCCCAGCACCAGCTTTACCTCTTGCATAGGTAGTTATGGTTTGCTCTTTATAGCAGGCAAGCTCTGGCTGTTTCTGCAGCAACCTAATCTCATAGGAGAAGTTGTCAGGGGACAGCAGGGCTCCTGACACATGGGGAAGCAGCTTGGCACAGTGGCTGCTTTACTCAAAATGGGTATTGCTGAAATGTTTACCAATGCCATCACGTAGCAGAGTTGAACAATATAACCCGTAACCTCCCTGCCCCTCCACTCTTCCAAACCCTGCAAACTTGGCCAGTGACCGAGCTGGAGAGACAGATTCAGTATATGCCCCACTACTTCCAGCCCCTAAAAACAAATGGCATCGTTCTTGCAAGAAGTCGTTAACAAAATGAGGCCATGGTGGCTGTGTTGCGTCCCCTCCTTTTTCATCAGGGGAAAGATGGTATGAGCAGGTACGTACATCCCTATCAGTCTCATTTTAATGCAAGTTTTCCATATCCTTGAATGTAATCTGAGATCATGAGCTGTATCTTCATTGGGCACCCATGGAGTAATGTGGTATATTCAGGATGCAGCTGTGAGGACAGACAGTCATTATGGATTTAGGAATAAAATTGAGATACGTTTCCTTGCAGCAGCAGAGGTTTGGAGTTAATGATCTAGGAGGCTGACCTTTTCTGGGCTGTGTTGCTGGTAAACAGCAGCCTTTAGCATGAGCAAAAGGATTCAGGTGTTGCCAAAAGGACAGATAAAAAGTTTTGAGTTCTTGAGCAAATAGAGCCAACCAGTGCCTGACAACAGGCAAAAAAGCAGTGTTCTGATGTGGTCCTTCATCAAAGGTCTGTGATGTAAGGCAGTTTTCCTTCTGAGGAGCAAGCATGAGGCCATGGATTGACTACCATATGAGATCTGTGGTCTGTATTCTGTTGAGAGTGTGGGTAAAATGTAACCCAGAAATCTGCAGGTATTACCAGGAATCAAAGCTGGCCTGATCATGGGCTGCATTTTGTTGGACAGAGTCCCTGTCTCTGACAATGCAGCCTCTGCTTCTCTGCACTCGCCATACAGTTGCCATTTGTGCACGTGATGGAGAATGCGCGTTTGAAGCGTTCCTCTGTACTCACTCGTAGTAACTAACAAATGTGTTTGGATGTGTATGTACACAAACAGAAGTCAGGCTGCGTATCTATGATTTCAGCACTGCTCTAAAAATGTTAGTTATTTCATACCAAATCAGGTTGGGTTTCTTATTTATGAACTTCTATTTCAAAAGCAGCTGGCCAAAACTCTGAATTTCATGTGGGAATTTCCCATACTTTCAGACTTTTATTGTGTGTTGGCCAGGGGGAAGGTTTCTAGCATAGAAAGTTCTGAAGAATTTTAATTCAAGGATGTCTGTTTTATTGTTTCAATGTTAAGATGCAATTCAGTGCCCTGACCTGTTCTTTTGAAATATGTTGTCATAAGGGCCTCCTCTCTTGCCCTCTCCCCTTTCATGGCCCGTGCTGCTTAGGTGAGCCACAAATCAATTGAGAGCTTGCCGAGGGTTCAGATTGGTGTTGACTTCTGTTAAAACAAAATCACTTAATTTTAAGTTTTCTAATGGAAAACTGGGAAGGGAAAAAAAGTATCTAGATATCTTTTTTTTTTTTTTTTTCTTGTGGGGGAACTATATAACAGGTCTTTTGGGGTTGTTTGGGTGTTTTGTTGGTTTTGTGGTTTTGATTTGGTTTTTGGTTGGTTTGTTGGTTTTGGTTTTTTTTTTTCTTCCAAACTGTTCTTTTCATCAAAACTGAAAAATGAAGAAAATCCCTCACCAGCTTTGTATTATTCTATGTTCTTATATTAATGACTGAGGTGTGCTTCAAGCTACTGGGGCAGGCAAGTGGGGAATAGGCAGCAGTTCTAGATGTTTCAGGAGATTTTACCACAGGTGATAGTGACAGCGTTAAGGGAAGATTCAGATAAGCAGTATTAAGGGATACAAGGAAGTGTCCCATTCCAGTTACATGGCATGTTCCCTGAATTTTGGGAGCAAAAGTGCAGTAAACATGAAAAGTACTACTGAGCATGGACAGGTTTTTTTTTTCTTTTATGTTGGTGCCTGTTTTGAGTAGGTGAGACAATGACTCTACTGCTTTTTCCAAAACTAAAACAGCAGCCTGGGAGAAGATCTTAACTTTTCTGACTCACTGCTTCAAATTTCTTTCAGAAGTATTCTTCTGTCCATTTTGGAAGTGGTTGGGATTGCCATGTGCACTTACTAAATAGATTATTGCTAACACTGATAAACGCTCTTTCCTTTGTATTTGTATTAAACTTATGCTGCATTCTCTTGTGTTGCTTTAGGGACATGTTCGCATTTGTATTTCTTCACTTAACACTGTCTTCTCCTGCCTTACAGACTGCACTGTTTCCTCCTTTTGTTTTTGTGTAAGTAATTTTTTTTTTGTCTCAACAATACTCTGCTGATAAGCGGCTAAACACAAATATTTATAACACCGAACAATGTGTGGAGTTTTTGGCACAGACAGTTCTGCTTTCTAGGGCAAAAGCATGTGATAAAGGGGGGAAAAGTCCCCAAACCCAACAGTTTAAGATAATTCTTGGTTTTGATTTGCTGTCATAGCCATATTAAGAGAACAGTAATCAAAAGTTGGAGATAAAGTAGGGAATTTGTCCCCAAGACCATGAAATGAAGCTGTGCCTGTAGTTCAGTAGAGTCAAGTAAATTAAAGCAGTTTTTAAAAGACGACTGTGGAAACTGCTGGTTTAAGTATTAAATGGTGATAGAATAGAAAGACAGAATATGACCATTCTAGATGGACCGAGATTTTCTTTTCTCTAACACATCCTTTCTTGTAGATCCTCAGATTAATCTGTCTACCAATATATTGCGCAGTGTTCTTGGAGAACTCAAACTCCTTGGAAGTAGCTTGAAAGTTTGATCATGCTTTTCTTCTTCCCCTCGTGATTGCTGAGTAGTGAGGTGGCATGTAGGGTAGGGTGCTGGAGCTATGACTCTCTCTGAGTGGCAGAAGGATAGTGAGCTTTGTGTGTCTGACCCTGGGCTGCCACAGTGGATGAGGTGGCGTGTACCCAGGCTGTGAAAGCTGCAGGAGCAGCAGCGAGGATCTGGCAGAAGTAGATGCATAGAGTCCTTCATGTCCTTTCCCAGTGGGAACTTCAGCATTAGCAGCCTACACCCAGAAGCACTTATTGTGGTGTGCGAGCCTTTGCACTCACCTTCTGCCCCCAGCACTGTCCAGTCCTGGGTAGCAAATTGGCTATAAAGTGACCTGCTTGCTCTTCGTCAAGAGTCAGTAATGAGTTATGTGTCTTTACCTCATTCTGGTGTCTGCGTCCTATGTTTGTTCCACATTTCGCATACACTTCTATCATGTGTGAGATGTTTCATACCAAAATATGTGCGCCAAAGGCATTTGTGACGAAGTGTCTGCTCACTCTCTTTTGAGGAAAGTAGTAAAGTACTCGGGTAAGCACAGTACATGCTTCTCAATTAAGGGAGAGAGGGGCTTTTGTGTCTCCACAGAAGCAAAGTAATGCTTATTTTAATTAAGAAGAATTACTAGTTCTGTTGGCTGGATAAGAAGGAAGTTTGGGGATAAAGATTAAATCTGTGTGGATCCCCAGAAGGACTTCAGACAGGGCATTGGCTAATGCTTTGAGAAGAGGTTCTCTTGTTCTTTTATATGTGCAAACAGATGTGTAGGCATGCTGCTAGGTGAAATACTAGGTGGCAGGAAAATCTGTGGGAAGTCTGTTTAAATAAGAGATTGGCTTTGTTTTGGTTTTCCTCAAGACCTTTTTTTCCCCCACATGTCATTCTACAAACTTGTTGATGTGTTCTTAGTTTTTAGATCATGTGGAAGAAAATGAATTTTGTTTGTGTTGGCCCTAACCTTGAAACAACTCTTAATTAAGCCAGATTTACTGGAAAATGTGGTCTTTCTGAGCCAAAAAAGTTACCAGTCTGAGCGGAGTTAATTAACTGGAGTCATAGGTTTTAGCATGTTTTCCAGGGTACCCAAAGCGAGGTAAAGGAGCACACAGCATAAATGTCATCCCTGCCACCCTGTTCTTGCTGATATCACAGGGGTCAGGAGATGCTCCTGTATACAGGCACCACGAAGACTCTACAGCAAGATACCAAGAGTACTTGAAACCTAAGGGCTCCCAGGGAGTTTCTCGTATCTTCCACTAGGCTACCAAAGGTGGATGCAAAAAATTAAAATTTAATATTGCATGCAGTATGCACAATTACAGCGTTTTTCCTCTGCTATGGATCTCCGCTATGGATTATGGATCTTAATTAATAAAAACGCTAGAAAGACCATTGCTGTCCTCTGATACAAGGCAGTCAACAGGAAGAAGAGCTGTGGCGATGTGTTTCTGTGCCTTATCCAAATGCACCCCCAAGGGAGTTCTCAAACTAGCATCCATTCTCTTGAAACAAGTAAGTCTGACTTTTCGTCCATAGCAAGGCATGGGGCTTTCTGAGTTGGAGCTCAGGAAAGTCTTCTAGGGAAATGTAAAGTCTTGATATAAAACCAGCGAAGAATATACCGTTTCTGAATATTCAGATGCAGCTCTGCCTCCTCTTTCTGGAGTTTCTACTTCCTAGGACAGTGACTGCTTTGTTCCTACAGATACTGAGACACTAAGTAACCTGTGCTCAGCTTAACATCAAAGTGACCCTCCTCTAATTCTGTGGTATCTTCCCACTTACTGCTCTACCTCTGATTTTTTTGTTGTCTGCGAGCTTTAACAGTAATTATTGTTAACTAAACAGTAAGTTACTAAAATCTTAATTGTTTATTTTATTGGAGTAAATAGGGAAATGGAGCAGCATCTTCAGAAGGGCTCCAGCAATATGGAGAGCAATAAAACAGTGTTCTGTTTCTACCTAACAGGATACATTTAAGATCCAAACCCAGAGAGCCTTTCTGGATGTTTACCTCGCTGATGGCAGCAATGTTAGACTTGATATCCAGACATCGGACACTGCAGGAAGAATATTAGAGGTAACGGGATTATAGCATTGTGTTGAAATTTTCCATTTGTAAGAAGTGGGCGATAATGAAGATAATTTCAGGCAGGAAAGGATAAAACTCCCTATTTGAAGGCATACAGGAATATCTTCTGTGTTTTTCAAGGGACTTATTGTACAAGGGGTGAGGGGGAGTGTTGCTGATCTTGCAGATGAGGGGTTTTGGTTCTTACATTTGCCCATGGCTTATCTCTTCTTAATGTTACATGCCTTCTGCTTCTATGGCATTTGGCTGTCAAGGTCAGGTGTCCTTCAATATGACAGAATCAGAAAATATATACTGTTCCTTATGGGGACACGTTCTTAATTAGCTCTCCCTTTGGTTTAGCATAGTGGGGGTGAAAGTGCTTGAACGTTGTAGTCAGAAATGATGGTCTAGTCTTGGCTTATGCCTTAGCTGGTGCACTGCTGTTAAAACTTACCGTGCAACTGAGATGTCTTGGTTTCCTGCATGGTTCTCCTTTACTTGTTTTATGTCCCCTGATGTTTGCTGGGAAACTGTGGAACTTCCTTTGCAGTATTGGCACAGTTCTGGCACTGTGGCTCTGGGATGGCCGTAACAGCTGGTGTAATACATGCAGTAAACAATCGCTAGTTAAATTTTGAAACCAGTAGCAACCAAATGTTGTTTACACAACTGGCTGGTTTGCGTTTGAAACTTTTTCAGCTGGGGTTCCCTTCTTAAGCCGGGAGAGGAGGAGCAGCAGTGGCTCTGCATGTTTTGTGTATTGGCATGTGTGTATGCATGAGCAAGGCTGAAGCCTCTTCCTCAGTTGTTCCCATTTCCTAATCTTGACAGCAAAAACAAAGCATACACCTGCCAGATGGGTACTCTTCTTTGTCATGGGAATCTGAAATTTCCTCTCACCATACAGAACTGTGTACTGTATTTCTGTTGCACCTTTGCAATCTGAGTTTGTGGAGGTAGTTCTTAGCTGGCTGTGGGTACAAGTGAGCTGAACATGTGTTCACCCTCCTCCATCAAGCTGACCCGTGCTAGTCTGGCTGCAGAGCACACAGTATCTGTGCACAGTTACCATGAGGTGGATAACACAGGGTAGCCCCTTGATGGCTTTGTTCTGCTATGGGGTTTGCACAACCTGAGGCAATGCTGAGACCAGTTCTTCCAGAGGAAGGTAAGTGTCAGAGTTGGCCTTAGGCCCTGCAAAAGGAGACTTGTGGGGTGGGAGATGCTGATGGTAAAAGGTGTTGGGGGTGGCAGGGAGATAGGAATTTTGATTTGGGGAGAGGGAAGTAGGTGCTAATAGGGTGGAAGAAGTACGGAGATGTTTTAGATAGGAGACTTGCATAAGTACCTCTTGTAAAGAAAGGATTTGCTAATATACTTCAAAAAATACTGATAATTTGGGCTTGACAAACTTGTTAGTTTTGCAGTGGGGTCAAGGTAATTTCCAAGCCAGACAGTGCTGTTGTATGTTGCTTTGTATGTTGCATTTATAGATGTTTAATGTTTATGTGGCCCTTTAAAGAAACAATGACATTTGAAATGCTGCAGACACCATTTCTTCTCTTCTGACTTTAAAGATTGGATAGGACTTTTAGGAATTACTTAGCTTTCCTCATCGTAAATGTGCTACCACAATCACCGTTCTTTTGCAGTGGATATAGATTTTGCAGCCGTCACTCCCTAACATCCTGGTGTTCAGGCAGCATATACCAGCTTGTGCTTTGATCCAGGAAATAAAATAAGTCAAAATCCTACTGAATCAGAGATGGGAAATGCCATCTGCCACGCTTAGTGTTATGCTTCTAAGGTGTAACATGTTGAAGTTCTGGCTGATTTCTTAAAGTAATTTGTGGGGATTTTTTAGCACAGAGGCAGACAGAATGAAAGATGGTGCTGCTAATATTCACTTGTTTGTCTTTTGTGTTTGGACTTCTGAAACTTTCTTCCATTATACCTGGTGTCTGAACTGAGTGTGAGGCAAGTGATTTTAATGCTCTGCTGCCCTCTCCGGTAACAGCCCTGATATTAACAAGTATAAGGAAAACCTCGTTAATGTGTTCTTTAATTTTAACTTGGAACAATTCTTCCCAACCTATTTTTAGCTTGATGTCTACTTATTTTAGCATGCACAACAATGTGTCTGCTTTTTAAACCAGCTGATACAGCTGGAAAAAACCCTTCTGAACTGTGGAGATGAGTAAACTTACAATGCTGTCACTGTGATACAGAGCTGGAAGAGTTTGGGGATTGGCACCCTTTGGAAGAAGACTGAAAACCGGTACTTCCACCTTGTGCTTAGCAAAGAAAGTCCGGCTTCTCTGACCAAAGCATGACTCCTCTATCACGTTGCACAATCTGCCAGATGAGCAATGACAGGAGCATTCTCAGGGGTGGAGAGTTTTCTTATGGTTGCCACACCACTTTCCTGAGTGAACTCAGGAGATTACAGTCATTTCAGAATTTAGGAATGCTCTGATGGAACTGTGCTCCTAGGTTATGTCTGCTTTAGCTCATGCTTTGATTTTTCAGAACCTAAAATAGAACAAGGCAATTGCCCCAATATGATTCAGCAGTTTCTGTGGTCACCTCTGCCTGATTTTTCCATCCCCACTATACTGTTGCGCAGCCGGTCCTGCAAATAGTTTCTGCATTTTCTGTTAGCACTAATTCTGCCCTCTTTCAGAAAAGATGTAGAGGGGCCACAGCAAGCTAAAACAATCCAAATGTTTATCCAAATGGATAGGATTTTTCCTCCTTATGCACTGTCAATAACGAAAGCTGAACAAAGCTCAAGCCTGTTCTTGTCAGAAGCCTTCACACAGAACTGTAGAACCCTACAAGTAAGGCTGGTGCTTTCGGTAAAGGGGCAGGACTTGTAGATAGTTCCTAGAAAAGGAAGAGGGTTCTATCAGCTTGGAAAATACCCCAATTGTGTAAAAATACATATTTTGTGATGCTTATGACCAATGTTGTTAGCTCAGAGCTCACAGTGCTTACTGTACAACAGGATTTGAGGATTTAGTAGTAAAGATCTGGAGTAACATGGCAGATGCCTTGCATTAAAGCATACTTAAATGCATGGCAGAGCAGAAAACACTTTTCTATTTTATTATATTTTTATGTTCCTTTAAAACACGAAATTCCTCACAAACTCAATATGGGAATGGTTACATTTGCTTTTAAATGAGCAGTTAAATGGGACATAAGGGAAAATTAAGTTACATTAATAGGTATTGAACATTTATTCCTTATTCATGCTAATGGATAGCGAAGCTTCTGACCTTCTTTGTTTTTAAAGGTTACATCGTGCGAGATGGGGCTATCAAGAGAATTAATAAAATATTTTAGCTTATTTTTTTTCCAAGATCATGATGATGGAGCTCTCTCTGGTAAGTTTTACAAGGTGCTTAACTTAGCCCTCCGCTGGATTTTTTTGTTGTTCTTGTTGGCTGCAGTAACTGAGCCTGGAGTCTACAGAGCTTGTGTGAGCCTTCTCAGGATGAAAGACCCATCCCATCTGATTAAAGCCCCTCAAGCCCTCTCACCGCACAGCTTGGAAAGAGTGGTAGTGGGGAACAAAGTATGGCAATAGATAGTGTGGAGCAGGGGTGAGACTTGGACATATACTATCATGTCCCTTTCAGTTTACAAGACATGCAGCAAATTTACTGCATGGGAACTTCTGGGTAGGCATTTAATTAGATGGCCATACCTACATAAAACAGTCCTTAATTTACAGATCACATGCTGAGTTTAACAATGGGACAGGAAACTCTTTTGTTATATTTATCAACAATGTCTGTGGCTTACTTTCCTTTATATCATGACACGTTTCCTTTCTTAACTGATAGAAACTTAAGTTTAGCCATGATGGTACTGAGCAAGCTGTAAATCAGGGTTGTGAGTCTCTTTATGGTCATAAAATGTGAAGGGGCCTTTATGTCCTCATTGGTCTGCTGATATCCTGTTTCCTAAGAGGGCAGGTGTGTGGATGAGGCTGGATCCAGGCTTGGGGCTGGGATACGCTCAGGCCACATCAGGGAGGAGAACACAATCTTTGCTGTTGAGTGGAGTAAAGCTCAGTATTGCAGCCTCTCTCTGTGGCCTTGACAAGTCATCTAGCTTTTTTCAGTCTTCTCATTGGCATAAAGATGCTAATGTTTTTCTGAACCCTTCAAGATGAAGGTCCAGTAGTAAACTCAGGCTTACTCAGTGGGGTAGGAACTTTACTGTCTGTGTCTATTTTATTTATCGTTTCCCTGCTCCCTTCTCTCTGGCTGTGAAAGGTATCTCTAAGAAAACAGAATCCCTGGCTGTTACTATGTCTCAGATGTATCTAGATATAACACATTTTATATACTTTTTTAACTGCAGTTGGATTTTCTTTTGCCTTGTATTGTGGTATCATTGGATACACAGAAGAATAGAAAAGTTTTTCAACTGATTACATTTCTGTGCATCTTTGTTATTCCTCACAAATACATCAAGTCCAACCCATAGTCCACTGCCAAAAAAATGTTTAGATGCTCACATGCTTAAAATCACGTTTAAGTGTTCTGCTGAATTGTGGTATTGGCTTAGAAATAAATGTTTACAGGTTGTGGCCTTAGACATTATTTTTAAAAAGTGTGCAGTAAAGCAGTGACGCCTGAAGAGTGACTTGCTTTTCCTGCTGTGTGTTAGTTACAGTGTTCTTGTCTGGTGTTCTGTTCAAGGAAAACACCAGTCCTGGGAGCTTGCCTCTACATGTCCTTTAAATCCAGAAACATCTATACTGCTTAACTGTGTTTTGAGAGAAGGATATCCTATAAGACACAGTTTAAGGGAGTAGACTAGTATTATTCTGTAAGTAATAGAGCTATGTACGTTTAGATCTGGAGAAGCGAGGAAGATAACTAACCTGTCACCTTACTTTAACCCAGCATTTATATTTAAGTTCTTTTCCTTCTCTAAAAGCACATTGGTAACCAGCACAAACTGATATATGAAAGTAGCTGGGCTATTTCACTAGATTTTACCAAATGTCTCTGTGGTTTTTCTTCTTTTCCCAGTGGTGAAAAAAGTGGCAGACTTTGAACTTCCTTATGTGAGTCTTCAGAGCATGAAAGAATTGCACCGTAAGCTTGGGATCAGAAAGTGGTGAGCAAGACGCTTAAAGAAACTACCAAGATGCATGACAACTGCTATAAACAGAGAAATCCCTTGAATAACTTAGCTACAAAGTCTTGAAGCCTCAGCAGCTTGACTGTTTTTCTCAGAGGCAAATTTGTTATTGGAATTGACCGGTTTCTGTGGCCCTGTGTGTTTTACATTTTATCACTGTAGTATTACTGAAGTGTCCTCTACAGCAGCTAGCTATTTATTCCTTCTCTCCTTCAGAATCTAAAGAGATATGCTTTGTGGCTGCTTGCCTCCTAATTTTTATATTGCATAATACGGTGACCACAAATGGAACACACCTGTAAACAATATAGAAGAGAACTTTGAGTTCTGAGTTGCAAGCTGCAACTCTGTTTGGGCGGAGATGGATTACTTGTAATCTAAAGTGCTCATTTCTATATACTAATACAGAAAATACCTGAGGCCATAGCCTGAGCATTTCTTTTGCTAAGTGGCCTGGCTTAAGCAGCAGAGCACTCTTCCCCTTTTCATTTGCTCGTGCCTCAGGCTCCTCCTCAGTTTTGCTGGTAGAACTGTATGCACAGACACGGTGAACTGGGCTGGCGAGCTAACCTGGCCTAAAAATAAGTTCCTGCCCGTTTAATTTTTTCGTTTGGTTTTGCTGGCCTATTTTTTGCCTGGGTCAGTTCCTCAGTCTTGTTTGCTGTGCAGCAAATAGTTGTGCTGACTTGTGTGTGAGGATAAACCCTGGAGACAGGGAGTCTGCTGCCAAAGTCCCTCTTGTCAAACAGTGCCCTGAGGGTGCAATTAGGCCGTATAGCTGAGCCAGTCTAATGGCTCACTGCTGTGGGTGTGGTCCGGTCTGCTTCTCCCTACAATGAAGAACTAAAAAGGGAGTAGATTTTGGCTGCCTCAGATGAATGCTGGAGCAAGGACTGTTACTGGGAGCAGGAGAGGAAGAACAGACCATGCCTTTTGGTGGCAGCAAGCAAGGTTGCTTGGATTGAAGCTACACAGAAACCTGTTGCTTGATGCTTGTAACTTGGCCGGTTTAAACCCACTGGGCTAGACCTTGACCTCTACAAAGCTTTCTCTGTTTCGCGATATATGCCGTTATAAACTAGAGAACCTTGCAGCCTAATGAAAGCACGGCTGCTGCAGTGACTTTCTGAGAAGATAGTTCTCCACCCAGCAGTGCTTCAAAGCACAGAGGTAGGAAATGGCAGTCCTTGGGTTATCCCTGTGCTGCAGGAGGTGTATCACCTGCGCTACGTGAGTAATACAGCCGTACCAGCTGTGGAGCCGGTGCTGCTCTGTTTGTACAGTCATGTAGACTTACCCAAGCTGCTTTTAAATAAAATGGCTCAAGATAGTTGTTGCAGCATGGACAACTGAATATTTAACTTGCTTTGTGGCTGCTGTGATCTGACCCTGCTGCAGTTCTACAGTAGTTGGTATTGCAGATAGCTGAGTCTTGTATGGCAGCACTGCAGCGTGACAGTGGGTGCTCCGAGAGTCTTGCCAACTTTTATGTAGGCGAACCCCAAGTCAATTGAGAAAATGAGGGGGAGAGTTTTAGTTCTACATTGTAACTGTTATCTTTGGTAGCACCAAAATCAAAGTGGAGGCATTGTATAACCTGATTTTAGTTTCTGTTCTGCTACAAGGTATAAAGAATGAGTATAGTACACGCCTCAAGGGCACCACTGGGTTTTGGTGGTGGTTGCTTTTGGTGTTGGGTTTGTTGGGTTTATTTTTTTGTGGGTTTTGGTGGTTTGTTGTTTTTTTTTTTTTTTTTTTTACCTGGTAAGTAATGAGATCTTTTTTGGGCTGTGTTCCCATCATACTTAGCTGAAAAGTCACAATGCCGAATTTAGAAGCATATCTTCATATTTTATTATGTTTTTCCCTTGGCATGGAAAAGGTATATGGATCCTTCCCTTGATACGCTGCTGATGGATCGTAGAACTTCACTGAATTTGCTGTCTATGCAGGTAAAACTGAAAGGTCTTTAGAATTTTAAAAGCTAACTTTCCCAAATTAATTTCATCTTCTACGTAAATTCTTGAAAAGCTTGTAAGTGGTTCCGGTTTAACACTGCTTTGTTGTGATTTTTTTAAGTGCTGTGTATAGCTGTTGTTGAGCATGTTTTGGTTTGTGGGTGTTTTGTGGTGGCTTTTTTTGTGTGTGTGTGTGTTTGGTTTGGTTTGGTTTTTTGTTGTTTTGGTTTTTTTTTCCCCCCCAAAACTTGTGTACTGGAGATTCTAACTCATCTGTGTTTTGTGCGTGGGAAAATGATTGCTCAAAAAGGACATAATCAGGTGTCCATGCACTCTATTTTCAAGTGTTGTATGCATCTTTATCTCTCTATGTGTAGGCACTCTGCCATGATATGACAGCATTTGAATTCTGAACTGTAGGTGTGCTGAGTTGTACTAGCTTTGGAAACTATTAATTCAGGAGGAAAGAACGGTGTAGAGTGAACTTGTCCCAAAATCAAAGCCTTGTTCTTAAAAAAAAAAAAAAAAAAAAGGCTCTTCCTGTGTATCTGTTTCTGAGTGTTTGTGTGTGAAAGGAAATACACTTTTGCTGACTTCTCGCTATTTTTAAACATTCTTTTAAGGCAATCCAGGAAGTTAAGAGGAATTGGGTTAAACCAATAGAAGGGCAGATGCAGGAACTTAAATTTCTACAAAAAAATGCAAACAAAGCAAAGGTAAAATGGTATTTTTTAAGCAATATAAATAGACCAAAGGAGTAGTTTTTGAAGCAATGATGCTAGAGGCTGTGACTTTAAAAATAGAGTGTGGTTTTGTGGAGTGGTTTGAGCTAGAGACCCAGGGTCTCCCATCTCCTGGCCAGACACTGAGCTGCCAAATAGGAAAGGAAGTTCCCATCTCTGCTAGAAATTTAAAATATCCCAACAGAATGACTTGGATCCCAAGGCCTAGCAGGAAGTTTTTGACTGTGAATCCTCGTCTTCTGTATTTGCTAAACTCGGGTGCAAAGGTTTACCATCCAGTTTGGGATATCAGATGGAAATTCAGACAGCTGGGACTGCTGTTCTCAGTATTTTGTACAGGTTCTTACTGGTTAATTTTATCTCTTCCCATCATCATATCCAATTAAGCATCCAAAAGACCCAGCTCATCACATCCAGTGGGTTGAAAAAAAGAATAAACTTTCTAAGTCTAGACCGTGAGTGCTATTCTCTGAATCCAGTGCTGACATATTGTGGTGAATCTGTGTCCTCCCAGGACAAAGAGTATTAGGCATTGGAAAGATTCGCCCCTGACACACAGACCCCCACAAACACACCCCAAATCACTAGATTTCACTTGTCTTTATAGCAAATTGCTTTAGTTCCGTCTCTTTGGTGCAGTTCCTGGAGCTGATTCGAGAAATGCAGTTCTATGGATATGTACGGCTTGATCCTTGCATTTGTGACTATCCAGAAGAAGGCTGCTCAGCTGACATCTATGTTGGCAATAATGAGATTAACTGCTGCATAAAACTGCCTAGTAAGCAAACCAAAGAGGTCAGCTTTAAAGTCAACAGGTTAAAAAGTTGGCAGGTTACTTTTCTTCTAAGTACTTCACTGACTTTTTATCTGAATTCACTTTCCCTTCACGAAAACTAAGGCTGTCGGGTCTGGGGGGAAGGCAGTGGTTTGCTTTAAATCCCTCCCATCTGCCCATATTCTCCTCCAAATCTATCCTGAAACATATTCCCTTGGCAGCTTTTACAGCAGTAAACCATCTAGCCTTACTCTGCTATGTTTTGTCCCTTCCCTGGCATTCCATGTCATACTTTACCTGCCCCTTTCCTGTTGAAGGTAGAGTTGGCAGAAAGTTTTGTGTGGGAGCAAAAGAACTACTTCAGCCAGCTTTATGCTTGTAAAGACTCCCCTGTCCTACCTCCCACTTGCTCCCTCCCCCAGGAGAAGGGTTCTGGTACAGATCTTCAGCTGCTTTATTTATAATTCTGATTTAAGGCTGAACACCTCAACGCTGTTTTGAGCTGTTTCTTCTCTTCATTGGTTGTTGTGCCTTTTTTTTTTTTTTTTTTTTTTTTTCAGGGTGCTACAAAGGATGGTGAAGACGACACTCTGGAGTTCAGATTTGAGTACAACGATTCAGGCACATGGCAGTGGATAATTTTGCACACAAAACAGGTTAATTCTTGGTCCTTTTAGGAAAGGATCAGTGTAAAATGTAATCTTACAGCCACAGGGAATCTTCAAAAGTGGTTAGTCCATCTCTACCAGAGTTCAGTGGCTATGCTTTCAAGCAGGTTAGCCTAGGGACAGAATTATCTGGGGAAAAGCATTTGAGTTTCTAGTATAAGGAAAGTTTTTGTGGGTTTTGTTTTGTTGTGGTTTGGTTTTTTTTGTTTTTCCACTGAAGAGAAATGTCTATCACTCAGCAGCAAGCCTGGGATGGAGTGTGGTGAGATGCCATTTATTTACTGGACTCAGTAGCAATAGGTATCCAAAGTCATTAATTGGTCAGACCCACCTAAGGTCAAGGACTCCCATTTTCCACAATAAATCCTATTGTTCAAATATAAATATAAGCCATATTAACACAGGAGGGTGTGTATATGTGACATCATAAATGTTTTCTTACCTATAAATAATTCTTAAATAAGATTTTATAGGGTGCCATTCCTCCCACTCTTTTCAGGCAGCTCTTTAAAGAGAAAGGTATCCAGAAATTCAAGTCATCCTTCTGTGGTTATGCTGCCTGGCAAATTATCTAGGCTCTGCTGTATTAAAGACAGCACTGGTCTCAGTTTAGGTACAGAGCTTCTATAAAAAGTATAGAGCCTGTTATTCAAGTAAACTGCTTCTCTTGCCTCTGAGACCCATCCAGCAGCAGACAGGATTTTTCAAGTAAAATCAAAATGTTTAATTTCTCACACATGACTTCTCAATTCTGGGGTGATGATGCAGTTCACACAGCTATTTAGAAAGTGTTAATTCCCTGCCATGCTGAAGTCTTATGAGTACATGAGCCATAAGCAATAAGCTTTCTAGTTTCTTTGCTGTTAGAGAACAAAAAAACCTAGAATTACCTCAGTATTAATTCTCTGAAATCTATTAGGGTTGTCCTTGATGTAGTGACTTGTTGATTAGAAAACCTGTGTCCCACTTTCCCTCAGGAGTGTGAGGAAGAGCTAAAGGCCAGAAATGTGCTACTGTGTGGAAGAAACAAGGGTGTGGTTCAAGAGCCCACTGCAAAAAATGGAAAGACTGGATGATTTGCAACTTAGTCAGAGATGGCTCCCCCCTCCATCACTGATCTTGTAGGATATTTTGTCTTTGATTCACCTCTCGGTGCTTGACACCCTACCTGAGATGCTTCGTTTTGGACAGTAAGCAGTAAGGTCCACCTCCAGGGCGCAGTTCAGACCTTAACTTGGGCTGCATCATCCTGTGGAGTTGTCTGTGCTCATCGGAGAGCATAAGGAAGTAGGAACAACTCCACTCCTCTCTGAGGTGCCTCTGCTAGATACCGAATATGTGGGATGAACACGTACTGCTCACTTATATTAGCTGTGCAAGATGGGACTGTGAGCTGGTCTACAGACAGTTATGGCCATCTTGTGTAACCACAAGGGCTTTTTCAGAAGTGCTGAGTGCCTGTGAACTCCACCTTGCTTCGTTTGTCAAAGAGATTTTGATGCTGATAGTGCCATGTTCGATTAACTTTACTTAGCCTTTGGTGTAATTTGTCAGCCTTTAAGGTAGGAGCCCCACACAACTAGAGAGAATAACTTGCCTCACAAAACCAGTCACAAAAATTCTTATTCTCTGCTCTGAGCACTGCCGTGAGGGTTAGTCATGCTGAGGCTGGGCTTTAAGCACTGCAGCCAGTTTGGTGCACTGTAAGGATGTTAAGCACAGAGTAAAATTAACTGAATTATGGAAGTAATAGTTCAGTGGTTAGGGACTGTAATTTTCTGGTGGAGGAGGAATGGAAGAGTCAGGTACATCTTTTAATAGATGAAATCAGAATGTTCTCTGGTTTATCCTCTTTAGGCCTTTTTGCTCAGTAGCTGCTTGAAGAAAATTATATTGGAACAGATGATGAAGGCAGCCAAAGAAGGCCAAGAAATGGTGAGCGTGTGTGTGTGTTGACATCTGAATTTGTATTTAAAAGAAATAAGCCCGCTACTCTAACGTTCTTTCAAATGTGCCGAGAGGAGTCCCACCGAGGAAAAGGATCTTGTGCCTTTCAACGTTTAAGTACAGAATTAATTGAATAAAAAGTACATCTTTGCTTAGTTTTACTGAAGTAATATTCTGGCTGTTAAAGAAGGTTTATCATCACAGTTTTCATAATCTGTTTTGCATTCTCTCTCCTTGACTTTAATTTTTGCTGCATATTATAAAGGATATCTATGGCATAATTTTTGAATGTTCTGCACTACCCTGTTGTATCCATTTCTGGCTTTCACTTTTTCACCACTTCACTCGCTTGCTCCATCTGCTGCAACGTTAGGCCAATTTGAGATCTGACATTCACACTGAGAAGCTTTTTGGTTTTAAATAGAAGTGTTAATAAAATAAAAATCTGATTTGTAGTGGAAATACTTCTGCTGTCTTTTGTGTAGGCCTTTAAGGATGAAAATATGTTTAGATACTTGTTATTTTTAACAATAATTTCCAGCATTAATAATTCCTTTGTTTAACCTTGTGACATCTAAAGACTTTGAGTCTCTGCTAACTGAAAACTTCTGAAGAGAAAAAAGGAAAGGAACGTGTGTGATCTTCCTAGCCCATGCTGATTGCAGTGAACAGGCATGTTATTTCATAGCTTTAAACTATAAGCAATTCAGAAGAAAAGACCAATTTTAATTTCGGAGAAGATTTGATCTCTTTCATTCAAAGTTTATTTGTGATGGAAGTACAGTAAAGCTTTAATTATGAAGATGAGCATTCATTACTTAACTGTTCACCTGTTGATAGTACTCTGGTAGCTTGGACTAAAACAGAATTGTGAAGAAAAGGGTAGATATGCCAGTTAGTATCTTACACTGATTCTGCTAGGTTTAACTGAATGCTGATTTGCTCAGTGTATTTAAGAGTACTCGAGAGAGCATTCAAACTTATTTTAAGTTTAAAATTTTCAATCTTTTTAGGAGATCAAGATGCCTGAATCCATGAAAAATAGTAAGAAATCCAGCATCCAACAAAAGCAGGTTAGTGAGTGAGAGAGTGTCTCCAAAATGTAAATACAGTGTGTCTTGCTTGTTAGTGGTGTTTAGCCCAACCTCTGTTTTTCTGATTAGGGAGTCTCCTAATAAATTTAATGGAAACTTCTTTGGGTAGGAAAAGGAGCTAAACTTGAATTTTGGAAGGAAGAAGAGGGCAAGAAACATGCCTGAATAAAAAAAAATTATTTTAGTTTCATGGGTTTAATGACAACTTGCTTCATTTTATTTGCTTTTTGCAAGCGTGTTGGAATGAGACATTTGAAGTTTACAGAAAGCCAGAATATATACAGGGATCACGTGTGTATATCAACATGCAGCTGCTGATGTAGTTTACAGACTTGTACTTGGATTCCGCACTGGGATTATTTATGCATTTATTTTCCCCTGTAGCTGGGAATTGTACCCATTTGTAAAATCTGTCATGTTACGTATCTATACATATGCGTTCCTGTCGTGTAAAAGATGTAATTCCAAGTTCATTTTCTGGAATTAGTGTTCATAGATAATAGTTCCTGAATAGCTAAATGGCTAAAAGATGTTTCTTTTCAAAGTAATTTGTTGAATATGAGATAATAAATAAATAAATAAATGGAAAGGGAATAATGTAAAGTGAATTAAAATAAAGACCTTTACTACAGTGTGTGATTGGCCAAAGAGGATCTATTTCTAAAAGAGAAAACCAAGATCTAATCTGAATTCAGAAAAAAAGTAATGTTGCTGTATCTTCAGGAACAGCATAAAACCAATCACTAACTGCTCTTCAGTAAGCAAATTGATTAACCTGTGTGGTGGGTTTTCTTGCCCCTTTCTGTGAAGCGCTCTGTATTTGTCACTGCTGGAGGCGAGATTCTAGGTTAGGCGTGGCCTTCAGTGTTCACAAATAACTTGCAAATGGTCATAACGGAGAACAGGCTTTCTGAATAGAATTGCATCTGTGATGAAGACTGAAGGATGCAGTTCAGTGGCCTTGCTGTGGTACAGCTTTAGCAAGGACTATGTTAGATGGCACTCTGAGCTTGAGGCAATTGTTCCGAGTTGAACATACTTTAAAATACTGCCTTGACTGTGAGTATGATGGACTGTGAATGCTCCCTCTGAATTTTTGTGAGGAGAGCCGCCTTGGACGGGGCAGTGTAAAACCACTGAGCTTATCAGCTGTGTCTTGCTGGTGCCGTGTCTGGCTGCTGATACGAAACTCAGTGAACTAAGAAAATTACAGATGATAATTAGAATGGAGTTTATTAAAGCAAGTCAAGGTAAGGTGTTACGTTAAACAGTGATAGTACGGTGGCATGCTATGCCTCATATTATAAGCAAGTTTAAACTGGCTTAGGCCTTCATGCACCAAGCTGTGTTGTTAGACAGACAGTTAATATTAAATCTTAAACCATGCTTAGGGACCTTCTAAATGCTGTGATTGTAATATTAAGGTTCTTAAGGCTTCCCTTTCCTATTCCGCTATTTCTCTTTGAAGACAACTGAAAAATGTGTAAGTGTATCTTTGCACATTCTCATTTGAAAGAGTGTTGTTTGAGTTGGGCCTATATAATTTTCCCATTAGTATCGCCAAGAATTTTACAAGTCTTTGCTCAGAGTTGGTAGAAAGTTGCTGTCCAAAGACTCTGCAAACTCACACCAAATATTTTCTGCTAACTCATGAGAATCAAGACTTTGGTTTTCTTTGTGACCCTCTAGCAGTGTACTGATACTACTAGATCAGCACAACAGCCTGTAAATTCTTGTTTGAATAGACTGTCCAGCGCAGCAGTAACATTTAGTAGGAAAATCAAGAACGATCTTTTGAATTGAGATTATTATATTGAGTAAAATGATTTAACTCGTATGCAATAGGTGGACTTTGCGGATAGCAAGGCTGTGCTGTAGAATATGCCTGCATCTAGGCAATTTTGCTGTAATGTCTTTTAGCAATCTTGGAAAAAGAGGTATGCAATAACTTCTACAGAGATAATTTATGCAAAACCTGGTTACAGTTTCCTAACACCCTAATGTTAGTTACTGCAGCATGCTTGCCACAGCTTTGGGATGGCCACTTTACTTTACATATATATCGAAATAATACCATGTTGCAAGAGGCAGAAGAAAAATCTGTGCCATGAATTTTCCTGGTACAACAGAAAACCGCAGATACGTGCATTGTAAGGGCACAGTTTGCCTGCTTGTACCTTGGGTGCTTATCATTTGCCTGCTTATACCTGCTGGGTGATGTGGTGTTAGGAAGTTTCAGAGAGTACGTGGTACCCGTTAGGAAAAGTAGAATTGAAAAGTATTATTTGTGTAGGTGTTATGGTTAAAGTTAAGAATGTGTGATTAACAGTAGTCAATGTAATTCAGAAAGCCTAGCAGGCCATTCAAGTACCTGTACATATGTCCTTGTGGGCACTGTAATGCCAAATTACATTGTTGTTAGCACATTTGGAACTGCTTTTCAACCTGCACCACGTTTAGTGCATTGCAGTTAGCCTTGGAAGCAGAAAAAACTGTTCTTGTGTCCTGTTCCAGCAGAAAAAAAAACCACAAAAAACCAACCAACCAAAAAAACCTCACAACATAAGGAGATCAACCACTGCACCTGAACAGCGACATCGGCTTTTCTGGATTATATTTGTATCTATCCAGTTACTGAAATGCACATACTCTTTTAACTGTGTTTTTGTTTCACTGCAGGTAGTTCATTCAGGGTTTGTGTCAAGGAAAAGGTTTTTGCTTGGGCCAAATGAAGACAACTCTGTGTTTGAGAAAATAAGAGAGGAGGACCTGTGATTATCTAAAATTAATTGTCTTTCAAAATTCATCGTGTGGGAATAATAAACACATTGTCAAAACCTTGAATTATAAGGGGGAAAAAAATCTTCAGTGTAATGCCTTGCTTTTGCTGTGCTTTTTATGGTATTTACAAGTCTCGTGAACCAATTTGAATGGGTGCTGTCAATCTGGAGCCATCTTGTATATGTGCTTTTTTGGCTTTTGTCCCCGGACTGAAAACTGTTGGGGCAAAGGGAGGGTTAATTACAAATGGTGCTGTGACGTTAGAGGAAGACAAAGTATTTACATATCAGTTCATAACGTTTCTGAGAGTATTGCTGTGTAATTAGTGTCAGTGTCAATCAGAAACTGGTCTGGGTTATACTAATGACAGTGGGGTAAGCAAGTGCCGGGTGCAGCTGGGTAAAGGTAGATACAGCACTAACCACATCACCGAGTTCTGTGCTGCTGCACGAAGGCTGAGGTGCCTCACACACCCTCCTCGGCGCCAGGCTCGAAGGGTCTTGGATCCTCCTTGCTGTGGAAGGCACCATGAGCTGTAAGAGCAGGGGCAGCAAAATTAAAAAAGCCCCACTCTAATATTTATGGGGAAGGAAAATAACTTTTAAAAAGTTTATTTTTTATTTTAACGTTTTCCCCTACTCCCAGAGACGAGAGGGTGGTGGAGGCCTGGCCCAGCGCGGCCCGGGGACGGCAGCCCTGTGAGAAGCGGCGTTCCCGCCGCCGTCCCGGGACGGCCCCGGCCGCTGCCCGGCCGCCCTCGGTGCGCGGGGAGACCCCAGGCGGCGACTCGGCCGCCCGCCGCCCGCTTCGGTCCTACCGGGGGCCTCCGGCCAGCGGGTCTCGGCCCCGGGGCTGGCAGCGGCGCCCGCCCGCCCCGCCGTGCCTCCGTCCTCCGCCCGACTCCGAGCTGCCGCCGCCGGGTGTCAGGTACCGCGGGGGTAGAGGGGTGGCGTCCGTCCGTCTGTCCGTGGAGAGGGGGGAGCGGCGCGCGTCGGTCGGTCTGTCTGTGAGGAGAGGGGAGGGGCGGGCGCTGCCCGCCGGCCCTGCCGCCGGCCGGTCTGTGTGGCAGGCCCGGGCCCAGGCCCTGCCGCGCACTGCGCGCCCGCCGGGGCGCGGGGTGAGGATGAGCGGCGTCGGGGCAGGCACCGGCAGCGGCACAGCCCGGTCTGAGGCCGTGCGACCCGCGGAGGGGAGCGGGCCGCGCTGCCCCCGGGCCGCCGGCGGGGCCGTGGGGTGGCTGGGCTGGGCGCGGGGCCGGGGCGCGGCGGGGGAAGCCGGGGGCCTGGGGCGGCCCAGCGGTGGGGGGGTCCCGGCGGTGACAGGCACCGCAACGAAGGTAAGTGAAGCTAAAGGCAGCGCGTACGTTTGCCAGAAGAGCGTTTTTTAACCTGTCCTCAGAACTGTCTTTGATAAAGTAATGGCTGTTTTTAAGGGAAATGGAGCAGTTCTCTTTTTTTTTTTTCCCCTAGACGACACTAAAGTTTTAGGTCAGCCGCTGCAAAGGAAATTGTTTTTGTGCTGAAAAGATAGGGATAACAGCAGAGTTGTAAAGGGGATGGGGAAGTAACGAGATACAAACTATGGTCAGTAATACTGAACATAATATCAAATCTCAGTATAAAAGATAAAATTAGTTCTTTGAAGATCCGTTTTGAGACCAATTGTATTTAATGAAGGCCTTGATATAATAGTTAAAACGTTACTGTTTTAATTTGGTACTGATGAAGCGTTGGGAGGCATTGGCACTATAGAAGAGGGTTACAGTACTGCACAGAAATAATTGGGAAATACTGAGAACTAGAGAATAAGTACAATAACAGTTTAAAGAGTGAGTGTTTGCAGTTGCAAACTTGTAAGTACGCAATTTACGGAAGAAATTCTTACCAGTTGGAAGCAGCACCAAAAATACCAAAATATGTGTTGGGTAGTTACAACATATGCGATTGTGGATGAAGTGAATGCCGACCTTTGATGATCCAGAAGAAGACGTTACTGTTTTCCATGAACAAAGCTCTAGAATACTTTGTATAATGTTAATCATTCTCAGGTAAAAAGATGAAGTGGAACAGATGCAGGAAGATGTGCCTCGGACAGGTAGGGCAATTAGGAGTCTCTCGAAAGAAGTATTTGGCTTTTTTACTTTTGCAGAATAAAGGCCTTTTTTGCGTTCTCTTGAACCATCAACTGGGAAGGGAATAAATTGATAGAATGAAGTTGATACATGAATAATTTAACATAGATTTTAAGATTGATAATGTATGAACATTTCTAACCTTCAGAGAGCACTGATGTTCAGGAGCAGCCTTCCAGATGGTCAAGGAGGAGCAAAAGCCCAACACATTTTGGGTGGAAGGTGACTGGTTTGTAAAAGTAATGCTTTTGCTTGCTGCAGCAGGGGACTGAGCTTAGTCTTATCTGTAGACTTTAGATGTGTTTCTCTTTTTTGTTTGTAAAACAGATTGTTAAGAAGAACTTCTTAAATGTGCCTTTTAGAAGAAAGATAGTTATAGTTAGTAATTTTTGCAGTCTGAATAGTAGGATTGGTGACAGCCAGTAAATGACGCTGGCTAATCGCTCTCTTTTTTTGTTGAAGAGAAGGTATTGAGAAGTAAGAAGTAAGGTGAGATGAGTCAAAGGCTGAAGTGTAGCATGTGCATCTGCTGTCTTCTTACCAGAGGAATGTTAGCTTGTCTCTGCAAGGTTGGGACCATAAAATCAGTTCTGATCCGCACTCAGTGGTAGGTTTCCTCTCAGCAGGTGTTGCCGTCTGTCCTTCATTGGAGTTACCTCATCAGCAAGAGCAAGGGACTCTAAGCGGTGCCTTAGGTTGACAGTATTATCCCACCTCATTTTCTTGTGCAGTTAATTTCTGAATGCATGTGGCCTTGAAGTCCTCATCTGCAGCCCAGGACCTGAGATACCTGGTCATCCAAGGAGTGAACTACTAGTGGCTCTTCCAGCGATTTGGGTATGCTGGAATTTTGAGGGCTGTTTCCCTTATCAGTCTGTCAGCTGGTTGCCTCCCACATGATCTCAGTTGTGGATGCTAGGTCAGTTATAAGCACATGAAGTATTTCAGAGGGCATTGGTTTATACATATTATGTGAAATACATGATGCATTCGGCTTTCTGTAGAGACCATTCTTAGCATGCTGTTAGGGTAGATGGCAGGCTGATGGGCCTGTCTTGAGTGCATGGGCCTGTCCCACCAGATTTCAGTTGTTGGTGTTTACTGAGGTTCTGCCATCACCTAAGTCAAGAGCACAAATACTGAACTGTTCAGCTTTGCTGTGGTTTGCTTTACTATTTAAAGATGATACTTACTAAATATGTGAAAAAAACGTTTCATCTCGTGCAGTACCTCACTGAAGCCATATCTGTACTTAATGAACATAGATTCTGGCTTTAGTTCATATACGAACACCCGTTTTCCAAGTGGCATTTCTTTCTTTTACTCTGTCGATAAAATTTCAATTGACTAAGTGGAATAGAGCTGCTTAAACACCAGTTTTGTCACTCAGCAAATTTCACACATCCAAGTAATGCAGCTACATCAGCTGAATTTTATAACATAAGCTTAAAGGAATGAATCTTTTAACGTTCACTGATGGGGTGATGTTCTCCAGCATGCTCAAGACTTCTTATACCATCAGCTCAGCATAACGGATGGTGTCGGACAAAGGGCAGCAGCACATTGCAGGGAAAGCTTCTGGTGTATTGGTTTCCCATGGATGGTGCAGAATGCTTGTCTCTCTTCTGCTCGACAGTTTTTGTGCAGAGAGGCATAAAAGCTGTCCTTGCTGTGTGTTAGTATGTTAAGGACTGGTTCTGCCTGAGTTTGGATACATTTTTAAAGGTTTGCTGCATCTAAGGCTCGTCAGGTTTTACTAAAGTTTATTGAGCAGGATTGTAGGTGCTAGTGACATGATTTATACAGTCTACTTGGATTTTCAGGAAGCACTAAAACCAAAGTACCCTACCAGAGGCTTTTGAGCAGACTGAATGCTTATAGCATAAAAGAAATTTCTTACATGCAGAAATAGTTGAGAAATTAAAAAGAGGGCTGAAATAAATTGCCAAAAAAAAGGAAGGGGAGCAGAAAGGTGGCACATGAGCTTTAGCGTACACAAAGATAAGATGATATCTTGGGTGGAATAATCTAAACCATATTTACATGGTGCTGAACTGAAACTGGCAGCAACCACTCAAGGAAAAGCTCAAGAAAGTCACCATTGCCAGTTCCCTGCAAACCTTGGCTCAGTGTGCCGTGGCAGCCAGAAAGCCAGGAAAATGGTGACTGTCCTCAGGCAGGCTACTCAGAAGACGACAGAGGGCATCGTTTTGCTGCTCCAGCTCAGTGCACCCACATCTGGAGTAGTGTGTGTGGTTCTGGTGTCTGCGTCTGAGGAAGGATGGGGTGGGTTAGAGAAGGGCAACCAAAAGGGCCAAGGGGATCAGCTCCTTAAGAGGAAAGACGGGAAAGCCAGGATTGCTCGTATTAGAGAGGAGATGGCTGGGGCGTGATCAAGACTTATGAAATTAAGGCAGTGGATAAGGTGAGAGTTATTCATCCAATCTTACGGCACTAAAATTGGGGTTGCGTGCTGGTGGGAGGGCAGTTTCAGATGGGTATAGGAAAGGACTTCAGTACAGGTGACAGGGGGAGCTGTGGAGGTAGAAAGTGTGGGCAGGTTCTGGAAGGGATTAGAAAATCTCATGGACAAGAAGTCTGCTGAGAGGCTGCTAAAAGGACTAAGTCGGGGAGGTCCCAGATGTAACAGTAGTGGCTGCTAGGGTGTACTTGGGGAATGGGCTGCAGAAAGCAGCCAAGCTCATACTCCTGAAGAACGATCTCTGATTGCTACTGTTGAAAGCGGAGTGCTGGGCAATCTGATCAAGGACAGCAGTTTTGGTGAAGTTAAAATGAGCCTTTTGAGTGGAAGAATCTGTAGGGTTCAGTTCTGGATTCTGAATTTTTAGCATTTCCATGAACAGCCTATAAAAGGCAGCGAGCAACAAGGTGATAGCATTTGCCAGTGACACGGGTAGTAAAGATAAGGTCAACTATGAAAGCTGCAGAAGGGCCCTGTAAGACTGAGTAACTGGCTAATATAATGTAATGGCACATGAATTCAATGTAGGTAGAGTGATTCAGGTAGCGTAAAAAGAATCCTAACTTTCTATTTGAAATACTGGGTTCTCAGTAACAAGCAGTATTTTGTAGTTACAATGAATGGTTCCATGAATCTGTAACCACAATGCTCAGCAGCAGTCAAAAAGGTAAATCAGATAGTAAATATTATGGGTAAACAAGCAAAGAACAAACCAAAGAATCTTACCATGCCACTGTGCTAATCCATGGTTCACCTCAAACAGCCTGTACGGTATTGCTGTTCATTGTCTGGACCCCAGCTTTCATACTGAATATCAAGTCTTTTACAGATAAGTTACTGGCATTTACTAAGTTATCTAAAGGCGAAAGTTTTCCCTGTACAAGTGATTTATTTTGTTTCTAGGTTCAGCAGGATCCATTGATGCAATTGGTACACATCAGTTGAGCTGCCTCACCCTCAGGTTCCATAATTACAGTTTCAAATCCATTTCGCATTTTTCCAACCATCTTCCATTACGTGTTTGGTCAATTCCAGCCTCTGTGCAGATCAGGAGCTTAAGGGTGGTCTCCCTGATTCTCCTGAGACTTGCCAGTTGTCCTTGGAACTTTTAGACTGCTAATTTATCCTCTTCAGTCCCTTAAGACACAGTGTTGAGCAGACACTAATACTACAGGTTTGTCTACATGCAGAAATTGTTTGAGCCTAAACATGGTGAAGTAAGTATTAATGAAAAATAGCATATATATAATACACATATATATATATTAGAAATACAGCCTTAATTGTTTTACCATTTCATCTTACCATGACACATAATGTGATCCAACATGATCAGTTTTGGGCCTCTCACTACAAGAGGGATATTGAGTTGCCGGCGCGTGTCCAGAGAAGGGCAGCGAAGCTGGTGAAGGGTCTGGAGAGCAGGTCTTATGAGGAGAGGTTGAGGGACCTGGAGTTGTTTAGCCTGGAGAAGAGGAGGCTGAGGGGAGACCTTATCGCTCCCTGCAACTGCCTGAAAGGAGGTTGTAGCGAGGTGGGTGTTGGTCTCTTCTCCCAAGTTACTAGTGATAGGAAAAGAGGAAATGGCATCAAGCTGCATCAGGAGGGGTTTAGATTGGATATTAGAAAAAATTTCTTTACTGAAAGTGGTCAGGCACTGGAAGAGGCTGCCCAGAGAGGTGGTGGAGTCGCCATCCCTGGAGGTGTTCAAAAAATGTGTAGAGGTGGCACGTCAGGGCATGGTTTAGGAGGCCTGGTGGTGTTGGGTTGCTGGTTGGACTTGATGATCCTAGAGGGCTTTTCCAATCTTAATGATTCTGTGATATGATTAAGTATTTAAAGTCATGCTGGACTGATAGAAATTTAGAATATTTGAAAGTAGTAAACTATTAACGTGAACAGTTAACTATTCAGCTTTGATAAACTGGTTTAATGATTTATTGTGTGAACCTGAAAATTCTGAGCAGAAATATCTGTATCCAGCAGTCATAGTACAAGTCACCTATCTGACTGCGTTAGTTATCTTATCGTGGTATTATTTGTTGATATAAAATAATAAACTCTAATGAACACAGTAGCATAAGAGCAATAATTTATCTTAAAGGTAAAGTCAAATATGCAGTTATATATAAATGACTTACAAATTTAGGAGAAGTCTGCTTTTCAAAGTGACCTGCTTCTCTTCACTAGCCATTAAACTGGATTTGATGTTGTGTACATTACTAAGACCATGCCATCAAGGCTATGTATGACTAAGAGCATATAAGCTATGATACACATTATAAGAAATAAAGTAAGAAAAGATGGACTGTATAATTGTAAGTGCTTTAGTCATACAGTTTTGGTTCTAAGTTTGCTTTATTGCTGGAATAAAGCTGACTAAGCTCTTACTTCTGATGGTTGCTGCTGGATGCAGAAAGTTTTTCACATGTTAGTAAAGTTGTCATCTCAGACTCCTTGTTTGTCTAGGTAAGGAGTGGCCTTTTGGTGTGTGTGGGATGTTTTGGGTTTAGTTTTTGGGTTTTTTTTTAAGAAAGAGGCATAAATGCCTGCTTTTTTGAAGGAAATACCTTTGTCTTCAGAACTCAAGCCACATACCGAAGTCCTCGTTTCACTAACACAGGATCAGAGCTTAAACAAGATTGCTGTTTATACCACAAGGGAATAGCAGTTTGGATTTCAGAGTTCTTTTTAATCCAATTTTATAAAATATTATTTTCAGGCCTTCCATCATTTCCTTATCAGGAACATAGAAAACACCACAAAGTGTAGAAGAAGTGGGCTGTGTGAGTCCAGGGTTACCCACCACACCATTTCCACAGGAATTTGTCGGTCCACGCGGTGGCACTGTTGATCTGGACACGAGTGCTGTGCCTGCTTCGGTGGATCACAGCCAGCCGGTTTACCAGCCATCCCTTCTTGCTCAGTTACTCTTGTCTGCTTTTCCAGAAGACTGCTTCAAGCCCGCAGCAAATTTAAATACAAACACTTCATTAGGAGTGGAACAAATTCCCGCTAGTCTGTTAAAAAACAAATAAACAACAAAACAATATGCGATGACCCGTAATATTTTCTTGACCAGCATACATCAGCACCCTGCAGGTTCCCAGTAAAAACAAAGAAGGAATTTGAATAAAGGTGTGAAAAGGTTGGTAATTATGACTGATGTGATTCAATAACTTTCTATAAAAGCAGAGGTATTCAAACTGACCACAAGGATCGGGGAAGTACTGCAGTTATTTACTGATTTACCTGAGCCAGTTCTGGAGAATTAAAGTTAGAAATGATTTGAAGAAATCTGTAAATTGCCCTTCTTCCTAAATGTTTTTTTTTTGCAGAAGATGAAAGATGAGCAAGGTTCAAAAATACTTAAATGTATATTTGATAGGGGTAAAGGGGACTGAAACGTGTAATGCGACTGAGTTACCTGTTAATTGTAGTAAGGATATAATGTTTGTGAATCTGCTTGTTAATAAAGCTGTCTTAAAAGAATGATGTCTTTCCTGATGTTCCCTTATTTCGTGTACTTTAATACACAATGCATGTGCTATATTATCTGGGGAGGTATTTTGCAACCCTGGATTGGCATTTGAGATCTTGGTTTTTTTTTATCTTGTAATGTTGACATACTTTACAATGCCATTCACTGCTGATCCATAAAAGAGCTGCAATAATTATTCTGATTTTTTCATAAAGTACTTTGTAGCTTGTACGTGCAAAGCACTAGGTATGGGCAGTGCACTGAAGTGTCTGCTTACAGGATGGTCCTCACACCAAGAGAATATATCTGTAGTCTCATGTCTGCAGAAGGGAGTGGAAATGACTGAATACAAATGGCATGAATAATGTTGTAGGACCACTTACCCATGTGTCTGGCTAAAGACATGAAAGAAGAGAGGTCTTATGAACCTGCTGTTCCTTCCTGTACCTTGAATCCAGGAACTGTTGAAAAAATAACTATAGTTAAGAAGGGAAGATGCTGCAAAATGCAGCTGTGTGTAAAACAGACATCATGCTGCACTGAATCTGAGATGCTGCTTTTAGCAGCAGATCCGTGTTAGTGGAGCAATAAAACTGTTCCCGTTGGACTGGATAGATAAAGGTTTTTTACAGAAGATACAGACATCTACATCAGTGGAACTTGATGTAGATGAAAGGGTTCTTTCCTCAAAAGAAATGACAACTGATCATGATTTTTTACTAAATATAACACTTAACTCAGTTAAATGACTTCTTAGTAACTTACGCAGAAGTGTAAGCGTGCGTGAAAACTTACCAAGGAATTTCTTCCTCAGGCTACCTAGAAACAAAAGAGAATAATATTGTTCGGTTTGCATTTCAACATCTGATCAGTGTTTAGAGGATACACAAGCAAGGTAAAAATTGTATCTTGTGTATCCAAAGAGAGCTTATGTTCACATAGTGTTTTTCAGGGGATGATCCCATTTGACCGGGAAACTTTGCCTTCAGAGGTCATGGGCTTACAGTTTAAGCAAAGAACTGGTGTGTTTTTCATTCATTTAAAGAGTGAAGAGGAAAAGCTCTGCAAGCCACTGCCACTAAAGTACTTCCAAGTGTATTACAGAAGGAGGAAGCTGTTTTCCAACAAGGGAGTTGGCAAATGTAGATTTTTTCTATATTTAATTCCTTTTTATCAATTGTTTTATCTGATTAACAGAATTTTTTAGAACTATTTTCCCAACAGTTGTTCATACCAATCACAGATGCCGCTAACTGACTCAGTGTCTGGCGTCATGACCAGAATACATGAATGTTGCATATCACTCTTAAGCCTACAAAGGATACTTCCTATTTACTTCCTGCCTTGAAGTAAACCAGTGAATACTCCAACAATTGCAAGAAATAATTGTTCCTTTCAGTCCTACAACAGCACATAGGTTCATTATTATGATATTTGTTTAGAGAGGGATGCGCTAAGCAGCTGCCAAACTGAAAAGCCAAATGCGACCATCACAACATCAAAGGTGGAAAACAAGGAGAGCCTGTGTCTTTAGCAACTGTTCGATTTCGAGGAAATCCAGTAACAAGTAGTGCAGAAACTACTGTTCGGGTAATCTCTAGCCCCACTCTAGAAGCTTCTGTCACTTGAGTATTCTTGCAAGAGCGCCTCACCTCTCCATAAGCAGAATAAAGACCCACAGCCCTGTTAGGGGTGCTCTGGTCAGTGTGCAGTCCCCACAGAACTAAAGTTGAAGAACACGCTACAGTACAGAGCGCAGCCTAGCTGTCCTTGTATAAATCTAGAGCCAAAGCTTAGATCCTCAAAATGCACATGCACCTACAGTCAACAGTCCTGCTGAAGGTGTTCATGGTCATTTGCAGAGAATGGCTACAGAAGTCTTAGTTCAGTAAGTGCAAACAATAAGAAATGCTGCCCAACATGTATGGCGTTCATCCTGAGCAAAGGGAGGCTGGTCCTTCAGCTGTCCTTCCTACTGCTAATACTTAACACCTAAATACTCACCACAGGAGGAAACAAAAACTGGATTTCCCACAATTGAATGCTCTGGCCCCTAAAAGAAGGGCCAAAAGGGGAAAAGTCAGAGCCACCTCTGGGCCCTCTTACAGCCAACACAAAGCCGCATCTCCCAGAGGAAGGTCAAGGGAGTAAATCCTCAGACTAAGACAGGCACCCTCTGGCAATCCACAGCCAAGTGCCTGTCTCTGCAAGATGAGAAGGGCTAAAGCTGCACTGCTCTCCTCAGCATTTCTGCCAACCCTGCCTAAGCAACTCCTTCTAAGTAAGATCTCTTTTAGGATATCGTTCTTGGTTGTTCACACCTCCCTCTATACCATTTGCCTTGGGTGTTCAGCTTAAAGCTGAGAATCCTGTTTAGAGGTAAGGCACCTAGAGGTAAGGAAATGTTGCTCAGAGTTAGTACACCTGCCCCTCCCCATTCAACAGTGTATCCGAAACCTCATGCTCTACCACACTACACTGCCTCTGAAGAGCTGCTCCCTTCAGACAGCACTTTTGTAGGGAACAACTGCTCTGGGAGAAGGCAAGGAACACAGTTTGAGAAGCACCCTCAGAATATGAAGTGATGGGGAGCAGGAAAATGCACAGCAAGAGAAAAGGGGCATGTAAGGCACAGCATCACAAACAAAAATTGTGTGTCCTGATTTTGTATCACAAGTTAGAAGAGGAGCTTGCAGAGGTAGAATAGCAATGCTTGAGAAGTTGCCACCCTGAAGGGGATCAGAGGCACAACTAGTCCAGCATCACATCCAACAGAGGTCAGATATAGATCCTCCAGAGTAGTGTTCAAGAAATACTGTCAAGTATAATCATGCAGCAAACTGTCCGTGGGAGAATCTCATTCGTAATTCACATCTTGCATCTGTCGCAGAACTGTTGCATCTGTGAGGCTTTGTGGACACCACGTGTGATCTGGTCAGGAGAGTGAAATTACTGTATCCTGGAGTTTAAGACCTCGTATGTGTGCATTTTTCTACCGTAGCACAGTATTTCAAGCAAAATAAGCAGAACAGAATATAATTATAGGCAAGCAACCTCACATAAGTATAGGGAAGACAGTTACGGGACAGCAGTGTAGTTGTTAAGTATCAAGACCAAGTATGGCAGCTACCAGCAGAGAGAAGGAATTAAAAATAAAAATCAGCTAATGAGTTGTAAAGCCCAGCAAGAGGCAAACTGTCAGTTACAGAGGATGCAGAGAAGGCAAAGATTTCGCCGAGAGCATTAATGAAGTTAAAACCTCTTGAGCAAGAAACAGTAAGTCTTAAAGAAAAAACAAGCAAATGCATAAGCTAGTTTATTAGTTCAGATATGTTATCCAAAAGGCTCCATTAACCAAAGAAAAATATTACTGTGGGAGCTCCCACAGGGAAAAGAATTGCAGAGCTGGGGCACAAGAGCATGCTTCAGCAAACATTGCTTCTCATGGCAGCCGTACTGCTGACTCAACTGCCTTTTAGCTGTGCTACCCCACCTGCTTGTGCAGCAGAGTTGGGAGGGAGAGACCAATCCCCATCAGGGGTTACCTGGCTGAAAAACTGCTCCAGTCCCATTGCTCAACTGAGAGCACAGCAAGGAGGCTGCCAAAGAAGCAGCATCTACCTTGTGTTATTCCCTGATGACCACTATCTCTTGGAACGCTCCAGGACTGTGTTTCAGCTGTTTTGTAGTTACCTAGTAATTGCCTGTGTGGAAAGGGTCACTCCTGAGGCACGCGCTTAGGCAGTTTGGGCCAAAGGATCCAACACTTGGTTATCCCCTGGCTTGTCAAAAAAATCCCTGCAGCTGACTGTGCAAGTTGCCTTGACTGACCTCTATACGCTCTCTAGAGTTGCTTATAGGATTAAAGACACCAGTAAAGCAGTTGCATCTCCCTCCCAGAGGCCAAGGAAAAGAGGGACTTGGAGCCCACAGCTGCTGCTGCTTGGCTGATCTTTCCCATTAAGCCAAGTTACCGTATCCTTCGGCAACATCCCTTGGCTGTTTTCCGGGTGTGCCTCTCAGCTGCTGCTGGATTTCACCCTGTAAACATCGGTGCCCTGCAAGCAGGGCTCCCACAGGACAGCGCTGGGGGGACCAGGCAGGGTGCGAGGGTCAGGTGGGAGGGCCGGGCACGGGCTGGGACCGGGCACACCCTCCCTGCGGCGTTAGCATGAAGGAAGGCTTTAATAACGCGGACTTGGGCAGCAACAACTCGCTGCAACCATCCCACGCCGGGCCCGTGAGGGCCGGGAGAGCCCTCCAGCCCCGCGGCCCTGACGGGGCCCCGACGGCCAGCCCGCCGCCCCCCGAGGCTTTTGGGGGTATCCCCCGCCCCGCCAGCCTGGGCCGGCCCTCACCGGCGCGTCCCAGCGGCGGAGCTGGCTGTACCGCGCCTTGCCGAGCAGGAAGCCCTCCAGGCACACCGAGTACAGCTTGCAAGCACACAGCCGTCAGACCCCCGCCGCCCGTCTCCCCTCCCCGCGCCTCTCCCGCAGCTCCTCGCTGGCGCTGATGCTGAAGTGCGGCTTCGTGGCGAGGCCGGGCCGGGCCGTCCCCTCAGAGCAGCGGCGGGGCCGCGGGAGGCGGCGGGCGGCGCAGGTGGGAGCGGGCGCGGCACCAGGCGCTGCCGCGGGACCGTCCCTTAGGCCCGGCCTAGGCGGCGGCTTTGATTTAAAATCCCTCCAGTGAAGAGAGGCGGGTCCGTAGGGCGAGGGGTAACGCAGGGTTGAAATTAATGGTCAGTTAGCCCCAAGGGGTGAGGAGCCCGTGCCGGGCAAGCAAGGCGGCGGCCGAGGGAGCCGGTTACAGCAGGCTGGGTGGGTGCAAACTGTACCCCGAAGGGGGTTATGAAGTGGTAATTCGTCATGAAGTGATGGTAATTCACTGTTTTTCAAGGCATGAGAACTCGGGACTGCCTGGTGAAAGGGGTATGCGGCAGGTCTGTAAGAAAAGAAAGTCCTTTTTTCACACAGTGACTCACTGGAAAATTGGAGATCCATCTCCAGCCTGGGACTTTTGTTTATTGCTAATTACCTGACAATAAAGGTGAGTTACACTTTCCGTATCTCGTAGCTTCCTTTACTGTATTTCTGATACCGCTGAGGGAAAGGCAGCGCAGGAGCTGGGCCTTCTCGTGTGAATCACCATGGAGGTCCTCGTAGTCTTACATGAGCAATGCCCCTGGAGACGTGAAACGAGTTCATCAACATGGAAATAATGCAAACCAGGGCCTGACACAAGCACAGTACTCTGGCCTCACCGAAAGGCTCTTCATCAGAGGAAGAAAATTATTTTGGGAAGGCCATGATTCACTAACTGACCTGGGGATAACCCTTTCCCAGTGGGAAAAGGTTTGCACATGTTTTTAAAGGAATAGGATTCACTGTGGGCATTCTCGAAAAAGTGGAGAAGAGTAAGTAAGATAACATTGTGTAACACGTCTGATGATTTGTTTTTCTTCTTCATCTGTGCAGCCAAATATAACCAGTCTGACAACTTCTGGAGCACCACGCTCTTACAGAGCTAACTTTGTAGCTCCTGGTGTCACGGCTACCCTGTGGTACCTGGGAGATGGGGCATCCCTACCCTGGGGAGCTCTAGAGAAGGTTTGCTTCTTCTCCTGAGCAAGGCCCCTATGTGCAGCATTGTTTGCATCTTGAGTCACTTTGCAAATCCATGTTTCCACTTTTAACCTGGGAGGCAAGGCGGGTGCATGGTGAGTTTGATGGAAAAATGTGAATTGTAGGCAGACAGAGGAAAGCTCTACGTTCCAGATCATGGGCAGGAATTTTCCACTTCTGCCATCATTCTAGGTTGGTGGTCCTTTCTCAGCTGCCTGAATCTGGTTCCCTGCTGGACAGCTACGGGAGGGGAAACTGAGCTACCTGTGGTGGCAAATCTCTCTAACAGTGGCAAGGGACAGGATTAAGCAAGCTTCCGCTTACAGATGTGACAATGCAATATGTTTGGGGCCCACTTTTTGAATGGTAACCTCTGTTTTATGTCATCTGCTGACTTCAGGTTTAACCTAGACCACTTGTAACCCAAGGTCCCAGTCACTGAAATGTGACACAACCAGTTAGCATGCCCAGGGCATCATTTTTGTTTTCTGAATGCTCAGATATCACATGGAACATTTTGAAGTGTGCTCAGAGCTATAAAAAAGTACGTACTTCTGGACAGCTACAGCCAGCTGGGACATGACTTGATTAGGGATGTTTCTTTAGCAGGTTATGTGGAAAGTAGGAGCCTATTTGGCATAGATATACTGCTTTTAGTACTTAATGTGCAACAGGCCCATTATATGGGCCCAGCTTGTCATTTCCTTTTTTTTTTCAATGATTACATTCAATCCCAATACAGTAAGTGAAAAATCTAAGAAAAGTTTCAAGTATTTTTTTTTTTTAAATATTATTTCCTTTCTTCTTGTTGCCCAAATCCTGCAAAGGGTGCTCCAACTGCACATGCACCTTGTAGTCTTAGTGTAGCTGAAAACATTAGTTTCCAGTTTGTATTCCCGTAAGATGCCATGTCCTAAGGATTTGTAACCCTGCCAGCTGCATTTTCATTTCGGTACAGCTACTATACGTGATTATTGACCACATCCTACAGAAGGTAAGAAGGACTAAAAGCTTTCCTTCGTAGAGGTAGTTGTACCACACGGACTTGCAGTTGCCTAAGGAACAGCAGTTAGGCTGCTGGTGTGCTGAAGCCTCTGCCTGCCTCACTGAGGAATCCTATCTTGGGGTGTTCTGCGTGTTCCTCCTGGCTTGTCAATTGAGGAAAAACCTGTGAAGATGGGAGCCACAGTGACTTGTGGCTCAGAAGAGACAGGATCCCAAATGCAAATTGTCACCCAGTGGGAGTACAAGTCTTCACATGAGAATAGGGAGGTCCTAGACTCTCCCCCTTTTCTATCAGTTGAGCTGCCGATCCTCTTTAAGTCAGCATGCTGCCTTTGAAACGCCATCAGAGAAGACCTGCAGCATTTCCCAGCCAAACCTTGTAGTCTTCCTATGGCTTTTCATTGCAAAGCTGGAGTGGGGCTCTAAATATCACTTGCTATGATGTTGACGAGGCAGCTAATTGATGCAATGGGACGTAGGATGTGGTATTGCCCTTTGTAAGGAAAGGACTAGTTGAAGGGAAAATGGGAAGAAGGAAAGGGAAATAGCAGTTTAATTCAAAATGCCTGCTTACATCATAAAAAGTAATCTCAGATACAAACTGAGACTTTTTTGAGAGTAGCCTCTAATTCCAGTAAATCCAAACCTATGCTGGATTTATTCAGCAGGCATTTCTAACCTTGAGTTGTCTCCCAGGGACAACTCATGTACGTGGGAAGCTATGAAGAGTTCACTAGTAGTTTAAACTACTCCAGCAGGGAGTGAAAATGTTGCTTGTGTTCAGGGAGCAACTCCAATGGAAGGATCAGTCACAGAAATAGAGCTTCCTACTTAATCCCAAGTAGGATGGCCAGAAACATGCAACTACAAAAGCCTAGTGAATTGTGGTCCCAAGCGTGGTGCTCTCCAGCATGTCAGTTTTGACCACAACTCCTGGACCTATTGAGAATAGATACAAATACTGGTGGCTTTTCAGGAGGGACTTCTGCAGAGCAATGAAGAGAATGCATGCAATCCAGATTACCCAGTACCAAACCTTTGATTTAGTTGCCCATAAAGCCAGAGTCTGCTTGTGGAAGTGGATGGTGAATATAGCGTCATTCATTCATTCAAATCGCCATTTATTTTGGGAACAGGCTTTTGGCTGCTGCTAAACCCTGAAGCGTTTGCTCTGGTTAGAAGGGAAGACAGGGAAGGACTGAAGGAATGAAATACCAGAGGATCCAGCAAAATCAGCTTAGCACTGGGTGGCTGCAGGGCCGTAGAGAGGATCAGCGTAAGCCTCTGACACATGCTAGAGGGAATGTACGGCAGAAGGAAGTGACTGCCACTTAGGCTGGCTATTAACTCATGGAACAATGGCCTAACTCTTTGGAATAAACTGATTTTTCTGTGTAGTGCATTGTTTTATGGTAGTACTCTAAAAATACATTGATAGAGGCACCAACAAATGTGTTGTTCACTATATCTAAGATTAGAAAAAAAACCCAAAACAAACCCCAACCAAACAAAAAAACCTGATGACATTAACTAAATAGGCATCTGTGGTATACAGTGGGGAATTACCACATAATCAAGAGCGGGAAGAAATAAATCCAACCAACCCAGGGCTTTTTAAGCCATCATGATCACCTCAGCAGAATTGCCTCACCGTTTCCTTCCATCACGGAATTTACCTAGTCTTTCAGGCTGGGACACATCCTAGTGCCTGACGCACCCACGATCATCTTGTACAAAGCTGGAGGAACGAATTTTCCTCGGTTTTCAGTTTCCCTATATGCAAGAGGTTAAAGAACTTGCACGGGCTTACAAAACATAAATATCAGTTTGGTTTAACTCTAGCAGACTCACTGAAGACATATCACCTCTTATCTGAGGGAACAAGCAGAAGTCAGATGGGCTCTTACTTTCCTGCTAGGGCCCTGAAACCCCTGCAAATGGCTAGGCCTTTATATAATCCTTTAGACTTTCCATGAAACCTTTAATATCATCAATTTCTTCAACATTTTTATTATGGTGCTAAATATTTTTAGGTCTTTAGAACTGCCTCTAAAGCTTTAATGTTTTCATAGTTGACATTACATGATATTAAGGTTGTACATTCAATCTCTTATGTACGTATCTTGTTTGAACCACCTCCTTTGTAGCATTTACCATCCAATTTTAAAAATTCTTAGTTGTACACTTCAGTCTACCTCCATCAGGACAGAACATAAGAATTGTACAAGCTCAACCAAATGCTTTTATAGTGAAGTGAGGTATTTTAAACAGGATTCATATATGCCAGACCAGTTTCACCTCTCCACGTTAGGCTTATTTCTCAAATTTGCTTAACAGGAAAAATCTGGTCCAAAGATCTTGGCAGAAAGGGGAAAAGTAAGGCTGCTCTTGAATTGCCTTCCGGGGGACTGCAGAAAGCATACTGAAGGGTTTTAAGACTGCAGTAGGTCTACGGAACACTGGCATTCCCCCCGTACAACAGGGATTTCAGAGCGCCTGCAGGAAAGAACTCAACAACCCCTTCCTGTGATTCCATTGAAACTGTATCCTTCAAACACCGCAACTGGAACCCAATGGATTGCAGTAGCTAGGGGTCGTGCCTTCCCCTATGACTAATAGATCTTCCTTCCTTTCCCCCAGCCCAGCCAGCCAGGCTCTTCTCCTTTCTCTGTAAATGGAGGACATGCCATCTCCACTGCTTCCTTTCTCCCCCTGCGTTATCAGTTTTGATTTAGCAGCTTACAGAGCCAATTACAGGCTAAACTCTGTAGAAAATGCCTCTCATTCTGCACGTCTGCAGACAGCACTCCCCTGAAGGAAGGGGGAAAAAGCAAGGCAGCAACTGTAGGCTAATCCATCTGTAGATGGACAACTTCAATGTATCTAACTTACACAGGGAAAGTTTTACAAGAAAAGCTCAATGCTCTGAGTTACGCATTTGAGAGTTCTAATCCTGCAAAACTCTCAACCTCAGTAAGGTCCTGTAGCAAACTGAACAGCTCATGTGCTAGTGTTGGCTCTTCTCACTTCTGCTGCCGTAGGTCATTTGCTTGGATGCTCCTTTTAGTGACTGACAGAAAAGCTGACCTGAAGGTCCCATCAGCCCCGAGTGAAGACAGGATTATTTCCATGGTATTGCACACTTGATGAGGATTTGTTCAGCACATTAAAAAACCCAAACTGTAGCAAAGATAAAATTAAACTAATTGGTTCTTACTAACAGAGGAAAACAAAAAACTAACAGTGGGCATTCACTTGTTAGGGAACTCAGCATTAGAAATACCTGACTCGGGAGGATCAAGTGGTCCTGTCCACAGAGGATTTTTGCTATGTAAAAGTGCGATCTTTTGGTTACTATGCATCCAACCTTTAAGACATTACCACCTGAAGCCTTGCCCGTTTTGTTCCGGGAGTACCTTGTGTTCATACGCTCACAGTACCAGAATTTTGCAGCACTGCCTATTGCAGACAACACTTGCTCATTCACCTATATCCATACGACTCTGCCTCCATCTCAGGGATCATTAGCCATCTAAAGACACAGCCAGAGGCCTACGCAGAGACTGTTCTTTCCACCAGAACCTGTGAGAACAAACACCACGTGCAGGTGGTCAGACGGGATGACATTTCTTACTGCTCATCTCAAGGTTGGCTATTTAAAGGTCTCCTCCTAACTAGACAATGACAAGAGCCCAGACATCATGCTATTAAGGACTTAAAATCCAGATATGGATCTAGCTGCTTTTTAAATTTGTTTTAATGCCTATGTTTATATTATCAGTAACAGGTGGCTAAATGCAGGCTAATCTCTAGAAACTGCTAAAACATGCTACAGAATGGGATTCCAACTTGGTATTCTGAATGACCACCTTACCAGAAGTACACTGTAGAGAAGAAGCCATCACAAGTCAGTCAGTGTTTAAGGAATTTTTATTAAACCAAGAACTTTATAATCCAAATTACGTTTCTTTGCTCAGCTATCAATTCTCACTGTCAACGAAAACAGCAGTGATATTCTGAGCTTTTCCACAGTAAAGAATTACAGAATTAAAGAAAGGAATGCTTTAAATTTTTGTACTGTGCTGAAAATTCTTTTCCCCTGGGTTTATAAAACATTAATTTGTATTTTTTTTATTTTACTACTTTTTTGAAATTTTAAATCAATAAGTAATCTAGGGCTAGCATTTGTTTTGCTAGCCCCAGCGTTGCTCTGTACATAAGCTTCAAAGTTTCCTTTCCTTTTTGTATTTATTTTATATTTTGCAATGTTTTTCTCAATATTTAATAGTTTTTCCACGTTTAGATTTTTTTTTTCTTCGGTGAAGCGAAGTTCTAGATTGTAGTCCCGGACCTTCCTGCAAACAAAAACAGTGACGTCAGCACCTTGTTTTCTGACACGCTTTCTGCAACTGAAAGCCCAATAGCACTTCGGGCTTTTGCAGTATCAACTACATCAAAGTTCTTCACAAACAGTGGATCAGAGTTACCCCCCACTTTTTAGAGTCATGAAAGTGAAGTATCCCAAGTCTGTGATACTGAGTAAGACAAAACCGACTCCAGAACTAAACAGTACTCTGGCACAGCATGGCCTTAGACAGCGGCCATGCGCAGTAGTTTGTTACTGTAACTAACTTGACTGCAGGTCTCCTCTACTCTTAGGGCCAGCATACCAGGGCTAATCGAATAACTACACTAGCAGCATGTTCAATTTCCAATTACTAAAACATCATGGAGCACATGGAGTAATGGTCTCAAAGTTTGGGCACCTTAGTTTAGGACAAAAAACTTATTCAGCACTTGCTTAGCTCCAGTATGAAAGCGTCACTAGTGTGGAAAAAATATGACTCACGTTCTGCCTCCAAAAGGGAGGTTGCAGAAATGAAAAGACCAAGAAAAAAGAAAATTTTAAGTGATCAAATGTTAAAGCAGGCATCTTCAACTGATAGCTATAAATGTGGAAAGTTCATATACAGGCGAAACCTAACTGGACTAAACAGAGAGCAGACTCCTGTATTATCCTCAACTCCATCTCATTTTCCCCTTTCAAAATTGTAAAGCTACCACCTTCTGCCTCTGCCTGTCATGCACGATTAAGATACTGAACCCAGAGAAGGCAATAAAGAAAATCAGTATTTTAATTAACATAAAAGATAAATTCACCAAAATGTGAAGTCAAGACAATATGTAGTTTAGTTTCTAGTTGTGTAATTTTAGATTTTGGCAAGTATAGACAAGTTATAGTGCAAATAAGCTATTTCATTTCTACGGAAAAATGGTTGGAGCATTGTTTCAAGCTTATTTCAATTCCACAAGTTCCTCTTGAACAACAGTATGAATAGTAGCATTTGACAGAACTGCCCATTTGTACACACGTGCCTAGAACTAATTCCAGCTAACTGTGCTGTTAAAAACCATGCTTTAACTCCAGCTAAATACGCCAGACACGTCATTAGCATTTGCTAACCAAGAGTGACAGAACTGGACAACAGGACTGAGGACAAAATTCGTTTACAGCTGTGACCACAGCTGCTACTTTCTGCGGCTGCAAATGATACAGAGCCTGGAAGCATGCTGCTTATAAGGCTACAGACTAAGGACAATCGCCCCAGTCAACCTGTAAAACTACAATGCTCGGAAAACTTACTTATTAAACACTCGGAACCCCAGTGGGATTATTAACTGCCTTTTGAGCAGCCTCTTTAGCTTGGTGGGCTTGTAGTACGGCTACAGCTTTATCAACCTGTTAAGTAAAGAAGAAAAATTAATAAAGGAAGCGTAGCAATTTCTGTATATTTAGGTTTGCACGTATAATTGAAAGATGTTTCATGTAAGCTGCTGCCACCCTTTGAAAGAGGGTATTCTGACTTCTCACCCTTGGCCACTGCTGCCTTGCTGCTGCTCCACTGTGCCAGCATGAACACCTGTTAAATCAGTGCAGACGTAACTACTGATAAAACTTGTGTAAGGCAGAAGTCCACCTACCTTCGAACGAAGAGACTCAGGAGACTCGAGCATGTAGAGGAGTTCAGAGTTGTCCATCTCCAACAACATACCAGTGATCTTACCCGCCAGAGTAGGGTGCATGCTTTGAATGAGAGGAAATAGACGTTCACCTAGAGAGAAAAATGTTACTCAGTGACAAATCTCATCTGACAAACAGCCTAGATTCACGGGAAAAGGGGAACAAACACCTTGTTCTACAGCTAAACCTATTTATTCTGCATTTTAAGTTTGATAAAAGAGTGCTTTGACTGTCCTTCTGCTACAAGGCATAGAGAGAGGTATCATGTACACACCTAACATCTGCTTTTGTTGTTGTGGAGGAGCAGAAGCCAACATGGAAGCAGTCAAGGGTTCCTGACCTTGCACATGGACAGCAGGCTGCAAATTGATTTAACACCATTTCAAAATTAAATTCTAGTTCATAATTAGGCTTCAAATACCCAACGTTCCACAACTCATCATAAACAATGCCTACACTGTCAGAAACATGGAAGAAATTACAACCAAGTCAATTTAATCAAATAGTGCTGGTTAAAGCTGAGTGATGCTGGAAACTGGTATCAGCTGCACCACTGTGGAGCAAACACCAGGAGAATTCAGGCTAAGATATCAAGGAACTGGAAAACATGAAGTAACACAGGATCACACCCTGTTCTCGGTGAACTTGAAATATACTTAAAACCCCAAGGCTGCAACACTGCTGCCACAGTGCAGAGCCTGAATTCTAGAATAACAAAGACAACTCTTAATCATAAGCACCCTCCTCCTTCCTCTACAAAAAACACCAGAAGCATGGACCAGTTCCTAAAGTTACATACCTGCTGCATAGCAACCTGCGGCTGTCTATTAAGATGCTGCTGAGGATTACGAACATCTCCAGTGTATGCGTATTGTAGTACTGTGCGTACAGCAGGAGCAGCTGCAGTGGCAGCTGCTGCAGGACGTGGACCCATTGTTTGTGCTGATGTATTAGCTGAAAAAAATAACAGAATTGAGTATGTGAATAATTCGTTTTTTTATTTAGCCTACACTGTACAAGTTACAAAAAGAGAACCAAACCAGCCCAAACAGAATAACTAATTTAGGTACTTTATTATAGAGTCATCTCAGTAGTATTGTCAACTGTCACATCACTAGTCGTATCTGAAGGTTCAAAGCTCAAAATTTTCTGGATGTTACTTTGAGTCACTTCACTAATGCACTGCTTTTCTTAGATGCTATTGGAAAAAAGATCTGTGAGAAAACATTCACTTTGGTGGAGTATTAATTTAACTTCATTTTAACCTCAAAGGACACTTGATTTCCCGAGCACACTATGTCAATAGTCATCCTAAAAAAGATACTTTCACAAAGCAGATAGCTAGAACATACTACTGCCTAATACATTCAGTGAGAATTAAGACTCCCTTACAATTAGTTCTGGTTCACTCAGTGATTTGCAGATTCTGCATACATGACGCTGGCTCACAGAATTCTATGACAAATAGTAAGAACTAAAATCCTATCATCTCAATATTTCTACATACGACCTGTCATTCCCATTGCCATGATGATGCTTAGAAATGGCAGAAGCTGTCATGTAGTATTATTAAAATGCACACCAAAAGAAGTAGTGCTCCATCCTGAAGAAATGGGACCACAGCAGGCGTCTCTGCTGGGACAACATTTGAGGCAAGAGCCAGAAAAGGAGGGAAGTGTTACCACACAATACTGAACTTAGACATGCATTTGAGCGATTATTCTGAATCAGCAAAATTAAAGAAGTCTAATACTTAAAGTTTGCATAAACAAAATTCACCAACACGTTGTGTTGACATGACTCGTGGAACTTGTGAGGAAGCTGGTCTCATGGTGCTAAATGGTGGTCTGGGTGCTGCTCGGCAGATAGCACCAGGCATGTTTTTGAATGCTATGTTTTAGAGAAAATAAAGTAAGTTACACGCTGAAACACCAAATGGTGAAAAGAGTTCGGAAGTAACACCGCTAATACAACAAAGAGAAGACTGATACTGTAATGCCATGAAATTTGAATATATTTTCATTACATACAAGGTGCAAAGGTAAATGCTATGGAGTTTACTGCAATCACTGGAAAGAGGTAAGGAAGTGACTTACGACGAGGTCTGGCACCCTGAGCAGTCCAGCGAGGACTAGGTCTAGCAAGTTGAGCGAGTTGATTAGTAGGATAGTATGCAGCAAAGTTCTGAGTCTGTCAAATATAAAAACATCGCGTGACTTTGTTATCTTTGAAGGGCACGCTGAACAGTCCCTCACCTTTCTGCTATGACATGAGAGTGCTGAAATTACAGACGTGCTAATAGTTACATTTACTGTTACATCTGAACAGATTTTATATACAGTACAAACCATTCAGTTACTCATCTCTACACGTACCTGTGGGACAGCTGCCATGAAGCAACCTGAAGGAGGTGCTGGCTGGTAAGGGTTGATTACAGGATTAGCTACGGCTCTTACATATGCCATTCTCTGCATATGCACGGTGGTGAGAAGAGCTTGGCGCTCTTCTTTACGCTGGGCTAGAGCTACATATAATGGTTTATTAGCCACAATTCTACCATTCATTTGTGTGACAGCTTTGGTGGCTTCTTCTGGTGATGAAAAGCATACAAATCCAAATCCTTTGCTGCGGCCACCTTCCATCATGACCTGTCAGCACAAAATTTAGTTTTAAAACAAAAGAATGTCTTGCGAGTTGAGTGGATATGAGTGTTTTTCAGCTTAATAGAAGTGAGACCACAGGTTTTACTAAAATGATTTATAAGAAGGAATATAATGCTTAATTAATAACTTGCTATTTACTGAATACTGATGAAAATCTCAGTGAGGTAATAACGAGCACATTATTGCACCAAAGATATTTTTTCTCACATTAATATCAGCACTCAGTTTATTTCAAGAAAGGATGATCATATGCATTTAACCTGAGATGTACAACAATCAGGAAAGCAGATATCCACGTATATAGTGGCAGTGGTAAGTGACTGGATCACACCTGTTAGTCAATGAAATAAATTACTCTTCCTTGGTGAAGGATCACTGTTCGTTTTCAGAGAAAGGATGAGCACAATCTTTACTTTACCTTTGCACTAGTGATTGTACCAAATGGGGAGAATTCTTTTCGAAGACGCTCATCATCAATCCCATCAAGATTTTTCACGTAAACCTTTGCACCCTAAAGAAAAGGCAAGTTATTTCTGAAAGCAAGTGACCTGGGTAAATCTAAAAATATCATAGAATAAAGTTGCTATTCTTGAATTAAAACTGAACCTGGTATCTGGTGAACCTGTCCTGCTTCATTTGTTCAAACTTGTGCTTCAGCTCCGTCTGTCTTTCCACCTTTTTCTGAGCCCAGCCAACATAGATTTGTTTCCCATTGAGCTCTTTGCCATTCATCTCATCTACAGCCTTCATTAACAAACAAGAAATTAGAAGTGTTTTGTATTCCAATGTTTTTTCAGGCATCCAAAAAAATGTAATTCAAATACGAAAAGTTACATAAGGATTCCAGAGAAAGAGGCGATCCGTCTCAAATATCACTAGTGGAAACAAATACCCCAATACTTCCCCCTGCTTAAGTGAAATGGAAATTGCTTTCCGAGTGTGTTTCTGTCCAGTTAAGAAAAGTCACAAAGGATGCAAAGAACTTTTCTTATATCAAGTTGGCAAAAAATAAATCAAGTCACATAATGAAGAACTATTTCTCCAGCCTCATCTTGCTAAAGGCAGAAAAAAGAAAGCAAATTAAGTTGAAAAGCTCTAATTCACACATTTGACTTGTTTTTAAAAGCAACATCTGAAACTGTAGCATCTAGCAGATTTTCTTATACTATATGTTAAGCTACAGTTGGCATATATGGCTTCTAAAAAGAATGTTGATATTTTCTTAAGAAAATACTTAAAAAGTATGAAAATATTACATTTTTTTCCTTTATGCTGTTTCAAGTTACAACTATTAAGATATTAAGACTCTGGCACAGATTTAGTCAATTAATTTAAAACTATAAGTCACCAGCTTACTGTATACCTTCAGAATCAAAGCCATTAAACACAGATTTACTGAGATATTAAAATTTTGTTATTTAAAACACCCAACAGGTGATTCTGATTACTGCAAAAGAAACAATTCATCTATGAATGTATGCAAGACTGAACAATGTAGATGTTAAGACAGACAGGATTTGTTCTAATCTCTTGTTTGTACACTTGCAGTACTGACAAATCACCGAAATGCCTTTTGAAAAGCAAACTTCGTTTGCTGCCCTGGTTTGTTCTGTGCTGAGTTTTTCTCCTGATGCTATGTCCCTACTGCCACAGTCAACTGACACATCAAAACAACCAGCTGACAAAGAATTAAGTTATACAGCACACTGGCATGTTAGAGACACAAACAAATTAAAATGACCCTTCTTCCAAAGGTACCCTTCAGAGTAAAAGCAACATCACAGGGCTCTACGACCGCTTTCTTATAGCTGTGCCAAACATGCTCCATAAAACTTCCCTGCTGACTTTGCACTGCTGAACTTTGAAAACACAATCCTTTCTGCCTTGCACAAATGTTTTGTGCAACCAAATTGGATCCAATGATTCATCTGGGTTTTGCAGAGATGTAATTATTTGCTACGCTTGCATGCTGCCTAGCATGAGGGAGTCCAAATCTCGTTGAGACCTTTAAAAGCCCAACTCCAGCAGGTTATTAAATTATTCAAGATTACCCATTTCTACACTAGTCCCAGCTGTCTCGGAGCATCTTGAGTTAATAGGCTCCTCAGATCAACTGACATTTGCTTGTTAGAAAGCATTCTAAATGACAGGAACTATGCTAAGTCATTTAGGAAGCAGACACCTGTTTTTGCAGTGTTCTTGACCAATTAAAAACCCTTAATGAATTCACAAGATTTCAAATCACTCAATGAAACGTATTATTCAGGTCTCAGTTACGGAATTCCTAAAGTGAAGTCCAAAAGCTTACTTTCTGGGCATCTTCATGTCTTTCAAAACTAACAAAGCCAAAGCCTTTGGATTTTCCACTCTCATCAGTCATAACTTTCACGCTTAGGGCAGGACCTAAAAAGAGAATGAAATACTTACGCTTCGTACATAGAACGTCTTCTCTTCACATTCTGAACATCCTGTTTGCAAGTCTTAACATTTAGTTTGTTTCACTTGTATTACAAAGGACTCCTGCACCAACCATAGTATCTAGTAAACATCACCCATTAATATAAAACTGCTACCGTGCCCTGATGCTGAAATTCAGCCATTACGGCTGAAGCCTGCCATGCTGAACTCAGAATCATAGAATTGTTAAGGTTGGAAAAGACCCTTAAGATCGAGTCCAGCTGCTAGCCTATTACTGCCATGTCCACCACTAAACCATACCCTCAAGCATTTATTTCTCTCCTACTGTACTTTCAACCAAAATGGGGTAGTGAATGAAACTGTTTTTCTCATTAAAAATTACAACATTTAAAAAGCATTAGTGCTTCCATCCTTTGAAATAGGTACCGAAAGTTGGAGGAGGAGGCCTTTCTGTTAGGCATGTGCCTCACCATTGATCCTGGTGAAAGGTCATCCCAGTTCATCAGTTCCAAACCTTTGAAAAATTGCAGTTCACAGACTCAATTGAGACAGATATTAGCAGCTAAATTTGCCACTGTTTTGACCATAGATGCTTCCAATAGTGAAAAGGAATTTCCTGTAAATGCTGCTTAGGGCTGTTATGGAGTATACAAGAGTATACAAGGCTTTGTCCTGCTTTACATGATGTCCACTGGAGAACAGCAAAAGCACGGAGGCAAGAAAATACAAAAGCTGAGGCTGAAAATAGATGTGCCCTATAAACCAGTGTAACAATCTGTAACTGAATTAATCAGTTTGCCACTTCCTATTTCAATGGTGACACATCATATATATTGCTAGATCATGATCATATGCCTGCCATAATTTTGCCCCATGCATAACTGAGGTTCAAGACAGAACCAAATAGCTTGCCAATGGAAAAGTTCTCTATAATTTCCTATTAGGACGACCTCCGCAATGCAACCAAATAACGAAAGCAGAGATACTCTGAATAAAGAAAAGTCCGCAGGTCAATGAAAGCAATAGCAAACTCAATTGTCATGTATCCGGTAGAGAATTCATAACATCATTCTGTACTGAAAGAGAAAAACACTTCTATTTGCAACTTAAAAGAATTTGCAAAACCCATTCAAAAGATTATTTGGACACACTATTTTTCAGATTATTGGAAACAATTCTGATGGCAGGATTACGTATGCTATTCTGCATATTTAGAATTCTGAGTGGTATTACTGCACTTTGAATCTGAAATTGGAATTAAGTATCAACTTTTCAGTACCTTTAATTTTTATTTTCTTAAATCAACATCAGACAGCCAGCTGATTCCTTGTGCTATAAGGTACTGTACAGATAAGATATAAGCAGTAAACTGAAGTTCACTCATTTATACAAAGTTTAAGGCATTACCAAACTTGCCAAAGAGTTCCTCAAGTCTCTCATCATCCATGTCTTCTCCGAAATTCTTGATGTAAACATTGGTGAATTCCTTTGCTCTGGCTCCAAGCTCTGCCTCACGTTCCTCGCGAGATTTAAACCTTCCAACAAATCTAGTTGCAGGAGAACAGAATAGTGTAGATTAAAGGAGTCTGTCAAGGTTTGAAAATTTACTTTTATCCTCTGGCATCAAATTTTATTCTTAATCATTGTTCATTATAGGCATGAAATTCTTTAGATAAAATATTTACAACAGAACTCCATCAGAAAAACAATTTCGCTGTCCTTGCTACATCAGTGTGCTTATCACCATTACTGGCATAAATATGCTTTCAAGCCATTGGCGAGATTGTTCACTCTTATAAAACAGCCTTTGACAACAGGAGCTGGACAGTGGGAAAGAGTAATAAGTACAGTGGCTAAACAGAAATTCTAGATATCAGCATAATCCCTCTGCCATACTAAAAAATTGGCAGCCTTAAAGCAGTTACTGTTCTCTGATCCAATTTTTAAGCAAGGAGTATTTAACTAACCTCCCCCCACTCCCTTACACACCTCTCCAGCCTATACCACAGCAAGACTTTTGTTTGATTTGTGGTTTTGTTGGGTTTTTTTTTTTTTTTTTTAATAGGCATAGAAGAATGAAGAGTTCAACCTGCTCTTCAGTCAAATGCCATTGCAAATTGGCTGGGAACACCAAAGGTCAGTTCATACCATCAGAGAAAGAACAGAAGCTGAACAAAACACCGCAACCCAAGGAAGTGCAGGCGTCACATGGCTAACACTGATTTCTGACCATTTTGCTCTTGAATCATATTGTCCAACTTTGTAGCTCCAAATCTGACAAATCCAATTAAGTAGCATACAGTAACTCAGCGTTTTCTTAAACTCTGACTTCACCCGATTTATAGCAACAAGGATGTAGAAATGATAGTGCAATTTATCCTTTAGATTTTGATAGTGAGTGAAGTACTTGAATTCACTTTTAAAAACCTTGCCTGAATGGAAATTCAAAGCAAAATTAACTAACATGATGTCTTTTACCAAAGTTTATATAAATCACGTGCTTTTATGACTACATGCTGACTTTTTTTACTAATTTTAAAAAGTTGCATAAAGATGGAAGCTGAGTAAAAACATCCACAGTACCCCAGTCAAGGGCAGAACAAGCAGGAAAACTAAAGTTTTGAAATACAAGTTCTCCCTGTATGTGGCTTGATCCATCCATCTCTGCATGCAAAAATAATGCATGACGGTAAGCTGATGCTGATTTCTGTTTTCTGTTTCCAAAACCTCTCAAGGATTTACAGAGCTATTCTTTTACAACTATACCAAATACCATAATGGTCCCTTAGGCATAGCTGTGAGGCAGTCGGCCCTGCCTCAAGCCTAGATATCACTAACCAAGTAGACAAGTAACTTTTCTCCCTACCGTATAGGACAGCAAAAATGTTTACAACATAATGTCTCTCAGTTTTATTCTCTACTCCTATTTCCTAGATATACCTATTAAGAGACATTCATGTAAAGACATTAGTGTAATCCGACCCCTATTCAGGACTGCGTAACTCTAGAACTTTAAGTTTCATCCAAAAAATGGGTAACATACCTATCCCACAACTCTTATAAATGAAGTATTATTCAGAATACCCAATGGATTGTATTTTATCTCAGACTAGTAAGATCAGAAAACCAAAGACGTTCCCAAATCCTGATTACAGCATTAGCTTGTAAGACAACTAATAGAACAAGTTTTTTTCCCTAGACTCCATTATTAGCATTTTCTGAACTTATTCTGCCTTTAGAATAGGCAGGTGACACAATGCATCGTATTCCTAGCACTAAAATTCTAAATCCTCTTCAAAATTAGAAATTTTTAGAACCACCTGTCTTTTCTAGGTAAGCCTTAAATATTTGTCCGCTGCAAAATGAACTTCAGTCTGTTGATCCCCAGCTACGCATTTATGTACTTACACTTTGCGGCCATTAAGCAGCATACCATTCATTTTTTCAATAGCTCTTTCTGCAGCTTCTTGTCTCTCAAAATGTACAAATCCATAACCCTTGGATCCACTTTCATCACATACCACCTATTAAAGAAAAAACCCTGTTGCAATACCCATGGAGTGTTTCCAGCGTAAATTGAGTTTTTTGTGTCAAACCATTAAACGCAGAAATAATTTTCCACTAACCTTAGAAGATAGGATGTTTCCAAAAGCAGAAAACGTGTCCCACAAAGCTTTGTTATCAATTGATTTGTCCAAGTGTTCGATGAAGATATTTCCTACACCACTTCTGCGTAGAGATGGATTGCGCTCAGACCACATGATGCGCACTGGTTTGCCTTTGATGACATCAAAGTTCATGGTATCCAAAGCTCTTTCAGCTGGAAAAACATCATGGAGTTAGTAAGAAATGCTAAAGTTATCTTAATAAGGACACAATAGCATTTGAAGTGCAATGCTCCATAAAATTTTCACTGTTTTAAGTCCAGTAGCACCAAGATGCCAACCCAAGCCTCCAATGTAAATAACCCTCACTCCGTTTTATGCAAGTAAAAACTAGCAAAAACTCCTCAGCAAAAGCTGTGCTCAGGAGACAGGAAGGAGCACAAGTCAGCTAAACAAGCTGTAGAAAACCCAATAGCCTAAAGGGTTGGACCCCATCATGAAAATATGGTACAGTGACAGGAGAAAACATATTGAGGGATGACAGTTACTACCTATTCCACAGGAGGAAGAGTTTTAGCACTTGTGACAATCAGCTGACCACTCCCACATCACATAGATATATATTGTACCAATAAGAATATTTTCAGGGGCACAGCATGTGCCTATATGAGGCCTTTTATAAACATTAACAACAGAAGTCCTAAATCACCAATACCCCTAAACTGACAAAATTTCTTTGCTAGGTGGAGTTCAAGCCTGGTTCAGGCAGCTGTTCCATCCAACTCCTTCCTTAGTGACAAAAAAGATCTGTGACGCACTTCAGGGCAAGGAACAGCTCAAAGATATTTAAAACTAGCACTTACTTAATTTTGAAAATCTGAAATTATACGTATATATTAAAAGCTTATGACAAAATACATACAAGCTCAATGAAGGAGCAAACATTAAGACAGCAAAACAAAGTAGCGTAACCCAGGTTTTGTTACTCCAGTGAAGCAGTTTTTCCAGTAGAACTCCACAACTAACTTTTCAAAGCCTGAATGTAAGTTCTCAGTGTATTTAGATAGGGAATTATCACGACTTCTTCAGTTTTCATACGTCCCATCAAAGCAACATGACATGTCTGTGATGTTTTAATTCATAAAGGTATTTAAGGAAGAAAGAGCAACAGTTCTCAGGTATGGCAGACACATTTTAAGATCTCCCACATCAGCTCCTTTTCATCGTTCCTGCACATCTGGAAGAACACTGAAGAAAGTCCCAGTAAATACCTGAAGCCACACTCATTGGTATGAACTCGCTTTGCACAGAGCAGAGCAATGTGATGTTAACAAGGCTGAAATGGATTTGGTATTAGTTTGAAAACAGTAACTACATCAGTTAATTGCTCTTTTTAGGAGAAGGACCAAGGGCCAATCCCATTGTGAAAACCCTTATGTTTTTCTTCTTTAAGTGCTGCTTTTATCTTTAGCTATGTTGCTGGATATCACGGCCAAAGAAAATTTGCAATCAGCCTCTGGTTCAGCTGGTACACAATGTTTTACGTCCTTTTTTGCCATGTTTTCAGATTACAAGTGAATTTTAATATCATAGTCTCTGAAAGACATCTGTAGAAGTTAACAGGACAGGCTTCTAACATTTCCTCATAAAAACCCCCTCATGTATTGATACTATTACCGTATTCACATGACAGTAGCAAGTCAACAACAGATTTAAGCTGAAGCCGCAAAAAATACAAGCTTTGCCAGTCTTTTAAATACGTTAACAAGGCTTGCACAAGCTTTAATATAAATTAAGCAAGGGAGAAAATACAACCTAGATACTGATAATGAGAAACAAAAAGCACTGGAAGGCTCTACATTACAACAGGAAAAAAAAAGATGGCCGAAAAATAAGAACCATGGATATCAGACTGGCCACAGTAGAAACATCTAACACTTTGGTATTGCCCTGGAAATCATTAGAACTATTACTGCCAGCACCAGCAAAAGTGCCAGCAACAAACAGTTCATTAGTTCCAGAAGTAGTAACAGGGCTTCCTTTACTAGAAAAGAGGCTTTTCTAATACATGCTAATTGCTTCTAGAATAATCCTGATGCTCCTGTGTGTTCCTGGGCACAGTTCCCAAACATCTGACTCAAAGTGGGTCCTAGCCTTCGGAAACATTACCTCTCTCCACTAATACTGAGCACGTATCTTAGACGAATGCGATTTCTCCAGAAAGGCAAGGCCAGCATGGAAACTCTCAACAGCTCTCCTCTTCTATGGAGCAGAAGTACCAGAAATTTAAAGATTTCTGCTTAATCAACACTACATTGTCATTCCACAACAGATTTTAAGACGTTACTAGAATACATCTCCAACCAGGTACAAGCTACTGTCATTAAAATTCACAACCAGTAAAACTGGCTTACTTTCCTTACACTTCAGCCATAAAAGGCTGCGCACCGTTTGCAGAACACAATTCCATTCAGCAGTTCACTTGTTACCAAGTGGACACACCTACCCATGCTGTAACTTTTGCCGATTCTGCTGGAGCTTTTATTGAATGAGTCACCAGCTCCCATTTTAGTTGCGGGCAACTGGACAGCCCTCTTTAGTAACAATTTCAAAATCACATGGAGTATACGCTTAATGCTAAACTGTGCTAAACGTACATAGCAATAGCTATAAAATAAACACCTGGAAACATAATAATTCAAAAAAACCTGAAGGGAGAAGCGCAGTTTCAGATTGCTCAAGAATATTTCCAGTTTAGTGACTAAACAAGGTCTGGGTTTTACTCCAGACTATGACTCAAATTCAGAAAAGGCACAACTATGAAAAGTGCACATACCTCACAAATGTGTCATCAGGCCCAATTAGTTCTTGGAAGAGCTTTGAGATCCCTAGTTTACAGCCAGCTGGTGATGTCAAACACACCTTCAAAGACATTTTTCAAAACCCCAGCTAGTTGTTACTAGCTGTTTAACAAGCATAGCCTGAGACATAGCTAAGAATTAGGCTAACACTAGCTGCCAAGAAAAGGCAGCTAGTTTGGAATCAAAATAAAACCAGTACTACTGTAAGAATAACCATTCATCCTCAGAGCCCCTATTTAAAGGTTTCAGCAAATGGATAGACAGATCCATTAATGAAAAAGATCAGCAAATGCTTTCTCGGTATTGGCCAAGAACATAGAATTCTAAAAAAGCTGCAAAAGTCTAATCATACAAACTCATTTAAGTATATTTTAAACAAGTGCTTCCAGCTACGTGCCAGACGCAACTTTGATACAGATGAGAACTACTTTTAGCTGAACAGGACTAGGTGTAGAACAAAACACGCGTGCTTCCCAAAGACCAAAAAAACCCCTTGTAACATTTGCAGTAACAGCATTTTGGCAAGAGGCACATTCTCAAACCCTGAATGCAACGCACTGCTCAGGTGAAAAAGCTGTCTTTGTTCCCACATCTGACAAATTACAAACTAAGTCACAAAGCCCAGGGTTGAACAGGTTGCTCAACTAATGACAATGATGAAGTCGGCCCTTACAGAATTCTATCATTACTAAGGAGAAGCATCTGAATCACCTTCAACTTCTGCCTTCACATTATCATATCGCAGTGCCGAACTGTGCTAACCACTTATTTTTCTCTTTGAGAGTAAACTGTGCCGTAAGCTTTTATCAAATGAAAGCAAAGTATGTTAAAACAAGCATTCAAACCATCTCATCCTAAACAACAGCTGAATAAATTAAAAGCTATCTGAAGCGAGAGCTGGTAACAGGTGAAATATCTGCCTATTAAAAAGATGAGACAGTAACTTTTACTACCTACATACGGATATCATGGGTACACCAAAGTCTGATCTGATAACGGCTACACGCTAAAGCCAATCTTGAAAGCCAGTTAATCTGATTGCTTGAGAAGTCTGTAATTCCAATGTCTCACGTTGATATGCTTGAAAATAAAACCATTATAACAGAAAGCTGTTTACTTAACTGTACTTGAAATCAAGCACGTTCTAGCTGGCCAAATTTATTCTTTTAGTTGGACTCCACAAAACTTAGAGCTGGTCACATTCAGATCTTTCACCCAAACACCCTCCAAAAGAACAAGCCAGTTTGCCAAACTTGGCACAAACGTGACCAGAACTACATGGAAAGTTTCTTTACAGACATAACTTTAGAGAACCAGCAACACGTCGTATAAAGCAAGTTTGATAAAAAGAGACAGCTTGGGAAACAGAATGCCGTAGAGTTTACTACCAGGAGAAAGGGATGAGAATACAGCTTCCCACATGAAAAGCAAGCATAGGAGGCCCAAGTAATTTCATCCCGTCCCTACACGTGACAGACCTGACACGGTGTTTTAGCTTATTTTGCTTTCGCCTGTGGTTTGACTGGACGTCTATGAAACTACCAGGCGATCCGGTACGTCCTACTTCCTTCTTTTGGGCCTCTTAATCACCCAATACACACCCAGCTCCTGCGTAGTTACTAAAAGATGCTAATGACTGGGATGCTTTATTCAAGCCAGCCTTCATCTCGGATTCTCGATGCAGCCGCGCACGGAGGTGCCAGCCTGTGGAGAAGCCGCCTGCACACACAGACAGACACACAGACACCCACCCTCCCCACGGCCGCCGGGAGCCGTACCGGCCCGGGTCAGCTCCCCCAGGCTTCCGGCGGGGGCCCCCGGGTCCTTCCCGCCCATCACCGCGGCCTCGCGGCTGCTCTCGGTCGCCGGCGGCGGGACGCGGAAGAGCCTCCCCCCACCCCCGCCCCCCTCCCCGCCACGAGGCGCGGGCGGCCCCGGGCCGCGTGTCAGCTAGACGTGGCCCCCCCACGCGAGCCTCCCCCCACGCGGGGCGCCAAATTCGCCCGCGTCCCGGCAAGGGGAAGCGGAGGCAGCGGAGGGAAATGGATGCGGGGCGGCGGCGGCGGCGCCAAGCCCTGGTGGGGGCGGCGGAGAAACACGGCTCCTCTGCCGGCGGCCGCCCCGGCGCTCCCCTCACGCCGCCGCCTCGCCCGCCGGCTCCCTCCCGCCCCATCCCATGCCTTTCCCGCGGCCCCTCACCGTCAGCAGGCTGCTGGAAGTTGACATAGGCATAACCGAGCGACCGGCGGGTGATCATATCCCTGCAGACGCGGATGGAGAGGATGGGCCCGACGGGGCTGAACTTCTCGTAGAGCATGGCCTCCGTCACGTCGGGGTGCAGATCCCCCACGTAGAGGGAGGCCACGGGGTAGCTGGGGGCGCTGGGGTTCATCCTGCCGCCGTCTCCCGGAGCGGGGGCGGGCGCTGACGAGGCGAGGAGGCCGCGGCGGCCCGGCGGTCCGCTGAGGGGAAGGGCCGGCGGCGGGGGGGCTCACGCGCCGGAGGCGGATGCGAAACTTAACGGCTGCAGGAGGCTGTTGAGTGGCGGCGGGCGGGTCCTGGCGCGCGCGGTGCCGGGCCTCGCGCGGTGACGGCGGCGGCGGCTGGCGCTGGCCTCGGCGGGGGTCGGGATCGCTCTGTCTCCTCTCGGCTGCGCCGGGTCCGGGGGGGCTTCGCTTCACCGGGTTATTTTATATCAACCCGGCCGGTTGCAGAAGGTTGACGGGAGGTGAAAGAGGGAAGGATTATTATTTTTTTTCAGGTGGTTTTTTTTTTTTGCTTTTTTTTTTCCATTTTTGTTTTTTTGCATTTTTTTTTTTAAATATTTTTAGTAATAAATGGTGCGGCGGGGCCGGGCCGGCGTGTCCGGGTGCCCGGAGCACACGCACTGCGCACACAGCTCCGACGGCGCCCGGGGGACAAGGGGAAGGCCGCCGCCCCGGCCGCGCGCTATATATACCCGCCCCCCACCGCGCCGCACGCCACGCACCGACCGCGCGCACCGCGCAGGCGCCGCCGCGGGAAGGGGGCGGAGAGACGCGGGGCGACGGAGCCCGGACGGGGAGGGGAGGGGCGGCTGCGCCGACCACGCATGCGCGGCGGGTGTGGCGGGGGGGCGGGGAGGGAGCGCGCCTGCGCCTCCCGACGTCACCGGGGGTGCGGGGGGGGGGGCTCGGCGCCAGGGCGCATGCGCATGCGTCAGGGCACCTGTGCGCGCCGGGTGGGGGGCAGGCGGGCGGGTCAAAGGGCGCGTGCGCACCGAGCGGACCAACGGCATAGCGGCGTAGGGCGGGAGGGGGTGGGGTTAGCGGCTGCGCGCATGCGCCCCGCCCCGCGCGCGTCTCAGGCCGCCCGTGTGTGGAGCGGCTGCTGGCAGTGGCGCGCGCGCGCGCGGGCGGGCGAGGAAGGTCGCGTGCCAGCCCTTCCCTCCCGGGGCGCATGCGCGGGGGGGCAGCTTCCGGCGTGAGCGTCGTGAGTGGGCGAAGCTCCCGCCGCTGTAACGGCCGCCGGTTGGTGGCGCCTCAGCTCCCCCCCCACCCCATGCTCCCCGTTCCTCGCGAGGGTTTGAGGCTGCCGTACGGGAAACGGGCGCTCTCCCTCCCCTTCCTGTGGCGGCTCGCCGGTGACTCTCGGCGCCCCGCTGCCCCCCTGCTAGGGGCGCTCGCTCCCCGTGCCCAGCCGTGGGGCCGCTCAAGGGTGAGCGCGAGCCTCCTCCTTCTGGCGCCCGGGCTTGGAAGTGTGTGTGTTTGTTTGCTTATTTTTTTCACCGCTGGCTTGAGCGTTGGGTGCCGTGACCTCCCGGGCTTGGCGCGCTCGCACCTGTAGGCAAACGTGCGGCTGGCTCACCGGGCGCCCAGCGGTGCCCTTAATTAACCCCCCCGCCCGCCAACCCCGAGCCTTGCGAAGCAGAGGCACGCCTTTTCCGGGCTGCGGATTTTGCTCAAGAAGCGGTGGCGGGCTGGAGCAAAATGCGAAGCTGCGCGCCGGGAGGAGGATTGTCAGTAGGCTGGGAAAGCCTATTTTAGCGGAGACGGAGCGTTTAGGATCTGCCCTGCTTGTTCCTGAAGTTTAATGTATTTGGTCGCTGTATTCTCTGTCAAAACATTGAAGTTTTGGTTGTAGATTGGATAGTACCGGGAATTAGCTGGCCGTCTTTCTGTAGCTCTGAAGTGTGTGTAAGGCATCTGCCGTTATCCTAGGCAGTTTGGGGGTGGGAATGATGAACGGCAAAAATGTCCTGTTAGAAGCCTGTCAGATCACTGTCGTGACCTGTGCCATATAATTTTTCGGGGAGAAGAAGCAGTCCTGCGGATTTTAAAAAACCTGTGGCAAGTGTACTGCTGATTTACTTTTAGCCAGCTTCTCCAGTCCTAAAAAATGAGGCCTTTCACAAAAAAGGGAAGGTATTTTCTTATCTTTTAGAATTCTATGTTTTTTCATTATCAACCAATTAAACGTTTCCAATTCTTAGAAAAGAATAGAATCGAATCAAATGTGCTGCATTCCTGCGAAACAAATTAGTATAGATGAAAGGCAAGAAGCCAGATCTTAGTTTTGGAGAAGTCTTGGAGATAAGCTCTTTTATGTTTAATGTTGTTGTTCTTCTCTTGGGGGGTTTGTTTTTCCTTTTTCCCCACGTAGTTTCAACAGAAAGAGGAAGAAATGCCAGCATTTTCATATCTTGTTTTATTTTTTTGTTTTATATTTCATATCTTGTTTTATTTTTCTTTCACCAGCATTTACCATCTCAGGTTTAAGCAGAGCCGTAGGAGGGAGTACTTGTGGAATTCTGCTGTCACGTGTGAAGAGTTCCGCTTGTGCTCAGCAGCTGCTGCAGTTTTACTGCCTCTTGTTGGAGGTCACCAAACCCATGGCAGCGCTGGCATCTCCCCATCTGCTTCGTGGCAAAGTATGGCATCTGTGTTCAACCCCACCCCACCCTGTGCTGCTGCTTTAAACTGAGATGATGGTGACTTTGTGTTTGAAGCAGCTGACAAATGAACGTGCACTCCTCTGCTGGCCCTGCTATAGCAATGGTTACTTCTGTCAGACGAGCGAAGTAAAATGCCAGAGCCAACAGTATCTTACAGTGAGATCTGATGTGTTTTTATAGGAAAAGTAAAAATCTCTAGTTTAAACACTGGTTTATAATGCCCTCCCTAGGATGTAACGTGTACTGTTCCTGTTTCTGCTCTCTCCCTTCCTTGCCTGGTTCTGTTCTTCAGCACACCTCCTTTCCTCAGACTGTCGTTTTTCAGACTGCTGCTTTTTTTGTGCTTAGCTCTGTCATTAGCACCTGGTGTATTCTTACATGTTTCTTCTTGCCTAGGCATGTTTTGCTCTTTCGTGTGAGTTAGGTCACTCCATTTCTGCCCTCAGCGCTCCTGGATGATGGCAAGAAAGAGCCAAGAGCATGGCGGGGCATTTCTTTTCTCTTGAAAAATTAAAAAAAAAAAAACACCCAACATTTGTAAGTTTTGTTCAGCAGAAGGGGACTTTATGGTGATCTTGCAACAACATATGACATACCGCCTCTTAACACATGACCTCAGAGTTTTCTGACATTGAATGCTGTTGGGGCAGTAAAAATGCACTCTTAACCTTAAGACAGATATCCATACATTTTGAACAATAAATTATTGTTCAAAAGCACTGGAACTTTATAGTTGAATATTTCCAGTATTTCTTCTTTCAGCAAAATAATATGCTGCTTGCATCTTGCCCTCATAGATTGCACTCATTTTGCTTTGACTTGAAGGAAGGATGTAACGGTTAGTAAAAGTTTTGCTGTCTACTCCCCCCACACCTCCATACTGTCACAAACTCTTAAATGGGAAATTTGGATATCCTTTATGAGAGAAAAAATCCTTTGCGGTTAGCTGGCGATGCCCAAAACAATTATCTAGTTCTATAGCAAACACATTAAACTTATTTTTCAGGATGTGGCCTAAGTGTTTTAAGGCAACTAGAAGTTTTGTGGCTGAGGCATGAGATTTGCGTTAAGCTTTAGGTTCTGCTGCTAGTCGTTAAGATTAAAGCTCATAAAGGACTTAAATGCTTGCAAGCTTGGTTCTGCCGATTGCCAACGCAGAGGTGCGGTCCAGAGCCCTGAGTGAGGTTTGGGGTCTGGAAGGGATCCTGGCAGGAGAGACCTTGTTGAGCGTTATGCCGATGCTCATCTGGGTTTCTCCAAGATCCATTTTAGCTCTGCTGCTCTCGCGTTCTGCATGGTGGAAGATAAAGGTTGCTGTAGCACGCTTGTCTCGTCAGCTGGGCTTATTGCCCAGAGCCAGCATATGCCCCGTTGTTGCAGGTGTTACACGTGTCTGGCTGGGCCTAGAAGTTGGGCCTCCTAACAGAAACTGCGTCTTTTTGAAACCCCAGGCTTGAGATTTAGCTGGAAGATGTAACTCAGTGTTTCTTTTGTCAGCTTCAGAGAATCTAAGCCAAATGGGAATTGAATGAGGGGTAATAATTCTTTAGTTATAAATCTTTGAAGTATTTCACAATCCACATAAGGTGACTTACCTGGAGGACACGTTGCCTCCTTTCAGCTAAATGTTAGTAGAACTACCAAATAGGGAAAAGAGTAAAGCCTCTACAGCATTTTTCACTCACAGCTTGATTAGTATTTTAGGCTACACAGATATGTGTTTTCTAAACACAAGTTTTACCAATGTCGAACAAAGATCTTTGGTAACGTAAAGCTCTAAGCAATACAACAGTTTTCTTTTGTGCCAATGGTATTATGATTGGTGAATGCGATTATTTTTTATTCCAGGCAATCGCGGAGATAGGGAAGTTATTGAAATGTGTTCAGACTTCAATAAATTTCCTTTCTGTTGCCTAGGAATTATGACTTTTTAATACACGATGAATTGCACTAACCTGTTGGAAATGATGCAAACCCAGCTTTGTAGTTAGCCACGGGAAGCATTGTTAAACTGTATCTGAAAAATGCTAATACTGAAGATTTTTTTAATTAACACAACTGACAGTTGATTTGAAAAAGAAAATTTTATTGTTCAGAATACACACGCTGTGTTTCTGAGTTCAGAAACTGCATGGTCGTCTTCACATCTCAGCGTTCTCCTTTTCTGTATAGCTGCAGAGCAACGCCATGGGCTAAAATTGCATTGTGAAAGCTAAAACCTTGATGGTCTGCGTAAAGGGAGTGCCCGTTTCTTTAAACTGAGTGTCTAGCTGATAATGCCGTTTGCTTTTGGTAGCCTACTTAGTCCAGACAGGCTTTTTAGCGCTAGATAATCTTTTGAGCTGAGCCAATCCCAAATGCTGCGCAATTTAATTAAAAAAAAAAAAAAAAGGAAAAAACCTACATCAATACCTCAGAGCTCTGTATTTTGAATCTTCTTGATTTCAAAAGCAAGTGGGCAAAAGCAGTTTTCCTTTCTTATTTTTGGGGCTATCTGATGAGTATTCTTCACTCATACAAAGAACTGCACGTCTCCTTTACTGAACTCATGAAGGAGAAGTCATTTTCGCATTGAACAGGGGGAGAAGTGTCGGGCAGTCATGACATGGGAAAGGTAATAATTACTTTATAATGTGCCCGAACCAAAGAAAGCTACAGGTTTGTGTGGTGGGATTGTTCTCTCTGATGCCAAGTGCAGCTGGGGGAATGGGAAGGTACCGAGCTGAATTTGGTCGGGAATGTTGCAGCATTTTCCCCCTCGTGTCTCTGCCAAAGTATACTCTGTCTCCCCCTCCTCACTCTCAAGAACTGGTAAAGTATTACGCCTTGGGAGATACTGTCAGGGTTGGAAAGATGGATGGGTGGAGGAGGAGGTCCTAGAGTGGGTCCTGGGACTGGGCGGGGGGAGGCGCTCTGGGAAGGCTCTGTGAGGAGGAGAGGGCCAGTGCAATGCAGGAGCAGGGGCAGTCCTTGCCTGCCTGTCACCGGCTGCCCTCTGGGACAGGCTCAGCGGTTCGGGTCTCCTACTGGTTCTTGTCTCTCACGCCTCCTCCCTTCCCTGAGCGTGAGCTTCGAGCTGCCCCATCCCGGCCCCTAACACAGCCGCATCCTCTGCTCTATTTCCCTGTCCTCCTTTGCTAGATACAGTCCACCCCCTTGCTTAGAAACCATGAAATTAAGGTATTGTGAAACACAGATTTGTGTTTCTCCCTCTGCCCTTTACTAGCTAGAATCAGAATTGCCTAAGTCTGAGGCTTGCTCCCTTCACCTGTAGCTACAGTATTTCTTCCTTAAGAGCCAAAGTACTTGAAGCAAAAACATTTGAGTGTCATGCTGCTGTTCCCGAGAGTCCTTAAAGTGCCACACAGTGACTGGTAAGTGTTGTATACTTGGGGAAACAGAGTTATTGCCATATTGCAATGCAAACCCCAAGAGCCGCAAGATGAACCGGTGGGGAAGATGACCAGCCTGGCTGAGCAAGGAGCTTTTTGCTGGCACCCAGGAAAAAAACGAGAGTTTACCACTTTTGGAAGAAGGGGCAGGTAACTCAAGAAGAGTACAGGGATCTTGTTAGGTCATGCAGAGTGAAAATTAGACAGGCAAAAGCCTAGCTAGAACTCAGTCTGGCCACTATTATAAGGGATAACAAAAAATGTTTTTACAAATAGATTAACAACAAAAAGAGGATCTCCATCCTCTGTTGGACGAGGAGGGGAACACTGCCACCGAGGATGAGGAGAAGGCTGAGGTACTTAATGCCTTCTTTGCCTCAGTCTTTAACTGCCAGACCACTTACCCCTGGGGTATGCAGTCCCCTGAGCTGGAAGGCAGGGATGGGGAGCAGAATAAACCCCCTATAATCCAGGAGGAAGCAGTTTATGACCTGCTGCTCCACCTGGACACTCACAAGTCCATGGGGCTGGATGGGATCCACCCAAGAGTGCTGAGGGAGCTGGCGGAGGAGCTCACCAAGCCACTCTCCATCATTTAGCAGCAGTCCTGGTTAACAGGGGAGGACCCCGACAACTGGAAGCTTGCCAATGTGATGCCCATCTACAAGAAGGGCCAGAAGGAGGATCCAGGGAACTACAGGCCTGTCAGCCTGACCTCGGTACCAGGGAGGATTATGGAGCAGTTCATCTTGAGTGCAGGACAACCAGGTAAGTGCAGGACAACCGGGGGATCAAGCCCAGCCAGCATGGCTTCATGAAAGGCAGGTCCTGCCTGACCAACCTGATCTCCTTCTATGACCAGGTAACCCGCCTAGTGGATGAGGGAAAGGCTGTGGATGTTGTCCACCTGGACTTCAGTAAAGCCTTTGACACTGTCTCCCACAGCACCCTCCTAGAGAAGCTGGCGGCTCATGGCTTTGCTGTACTCTTCACTGGGTAAAAATCCGGCTGGATGGCCAAGCCCAGAGAGTTGTGGTGAATGGAGCTAAATCCAGCAGGTGGCTGGTCATGAGCGGGGTTCCCCAGGGCTCAGTGTGGGGGCCAGTCTTGTTTAATATCTTTATCAATGATCTGGATGAGGGTATAGAGTGCACCCTCAGTAAGTTTGCAGATGACACCAAATTGGGTGGGGGTATGGATCTGCTCCAGGGTAGGAAGGCTCTGCAGAGGGAGCTGGTCAGGCTGGATCAATAGGCCAAGGCCAATTTTATGAGGTTCAACAAGGCCAAGTGTTGGGTCCTGCACTTGGGTCGCAACAACCCCACGCAACGCTACAGGCTTGGGGAAGAATGGCTGGAGAACTGCCTGGCAGAGAAGGACCTGGGGGTGCTGGTTGAAGCCGCCTGAACATGAGCCAGCGGTGTGCCCAGGTGGCCAAGGTGGCCAAGAGCATCCTGGCTGTATCAGGAATAGTGTGGCCAGCAGGAGCAGGGAGGTGATAGTGCCCCTGTACTCAGCACTGGTGAGGCTGCATTTTGAGTACTGTGTTCAGTTTTGGGCCCCTCACTACAAGAAGGGCATTGAGGTGCTGGAGCGTGTCCAGAGAAGGGCAACAAAGCTGGTGAAGGGTCTAGAGAACAGGTCTTGTGAGGAGCGCCTGAGGGAGCTGGGGTTGTTTAGCCTGGAGAAGAGGAGGCTGAGGGGAGACGTTATTGCTCTCTACAACTACTTGAAAGGAGGTTGTAGTGAAGTGGGTGTTGGTCTCTTCTCCCAGGTCACTAGCAATAGGATGAGAGGAAATGGCCTTTAGCTGCATCAGGGGATGTTTAGATTGGATATTAGAAAAAATTTCTTTACTGAAAGAGTGGTCAGGCATTGGCACAGGCTGCCCAGAGAGGTGGTGGAGTCACCGTCCCTGGAGGTGTTCAAAAAATGTGTAGAGGTGGCACTTCAGGGCATGGTTTAGGAGGCCTGGGGGTGTTGGGTTGTTGGTTGGACTTGATGATCCTAGAGGGCTTTTCCAACCTTAATGATTCTGTGATTCTATGATTGTGAGAGATTGTGGACTGTTAAAGATGCAGAACTGGGGGGGAAGAGGCCGGAAGGAAGTGTGGTAAGTATCCTAGTCCATTCTCCCCCCAAGTGAGAACGCTGTATCATCCCAACCAAGGTTTTTCAAGTCTTTTCGTAGAAAAGGGTGGCAATTCAGTGATCTCTAAGCCAGTCTATTCCAGGGCCTTATTCTCCTTAACTTGGAGATTATTTTCCTAATGTCTCACCTGAGTTCCCATTTTTACAGTTCCTTCTTGTTCTATCCCCAGTGGAAGCACAGATCACTTTAAAAATTTCTTTTTTACGGGTAATCTGTTTTGGATGGGCATTTCTAATTTAGCAGGTATACATGATAGTGATTTATGTGGCAGCACGTTCCAATCTGCCAGTCCCTATTCCAGAGCAAGTTGCTATAGCTCTGCCACATGCACAGCGTGTACAACGGGGTGCCAGTCCTTTTGGGTTGTGGGGATTTTGTGTATATATTCCTTTTGCAAAAGGCTGATGGTAGTAGCATAAGAGTGTGTTGCCTGAGAGAAGACACGGACCTTCGCTGGACCAGCTGTAGTTCATTCCTTTGCCATGCGAACCGGGTGGACCAAATTGCAAAGGGTGCTTTGGCCAATTTCTCTATGTAAAGTCCTTTAGCTGTTCGCTATGAGTTGAGACTGCCTGTACGCAGGACATATTTCTGTGTTTCTTACTCCAGGGATGATGCTTTCCCCTGAACTTTTCTCACAGGTCTCACTCAGTCCAGGCTCTTTAGCCATTTTATTGTAGTCCTGCCACCTTTGAATCACCAGCCTGGCATCTTCTAACTCCGTGCTGAAACCCTGCTGGCTCTGAAATGTCAGCCTGCAGCTCCTCTAGCGCAGCCCTGCAGGCCCTGGCAGCCTGTAACTAATTATCTCGATTCACACGGTCAGCCAAAGAAACGTGCAAGGACTGTTTGAAAATGAAGTACAAAGAGAAAAACCAAAAGGAAAACAAAACTGAAGCAGAACGCGATTCACAAACCTGCACGAAACTAAGCCAGGGAGAGGACAGAGAGAGGCAGGGTGGCTGCCAGGGTGGTGGGGCTGGGCTAGTCTCTCTGCATGGCAGACAGTGTCTTCTGCAGCCTGGTGCTGCTGCACTGGGGGTGGGTCTGTGGCAGCAGCATGGCATAGGAAGGAAGGATGCTTGCTGAGGACGGCATGCACGGGGCTTGGAGACACTGCTCCTGCACAGCACGAGGAGTTGGCCCGTGACAGGAAGCCCTTATGGGACCCTAAAAATGAAGGTCATACCTGAATAAGCTCCTATTGAGTCTGGCTTGATTGAACTCTCACTCCTCACCTTGGTCTACGCCTATGAGCTCCACAGGGCTGCACCCACCTCAGGACCTTGCAGACCCATGTGCCAGGCTCCCCTCTCCCACTGCCAGCGCAACTTCTGTGCTGTCCTCACCTTCCCAGGGTGACTTGACACCATTGTGTCTGTTGGGGGAGGGTCTGGGCAAACACCTTCTGGAAGAGTTGAGACAAGACCTGAAGTGTGAGGCAGGAAAAGACCTGCATATAGCAGGTGCCCAGAGAGAAGGTGCAAACAGGGTTGAACGGCTCTGCGTTTGAAGGAGGCTGGTGACACTGAGGATAAAGGGGCAGGTGGAGAGCAAGAAGGAACAGATGACAAAGACTACAAAGGTAGCTGTATGAGGTACTGTGAAACCCTGTCCTGGGCATATGCTGACAGGACCTGCATAAAGCATGCTAGTAAGAAATAAAACCATCATGATTGTTTGGATAAATTTGATCCACCATGAGCAGTTTATATCAGTGGGTGCTTCATGTCACACACTGCTTTTAACCCAGTTTTAGGCCATTACAGCTCAATTTATTGTATCATCAAACTGTGGCCCTCACTTGTGAAAGGAGCCAGCCAGCTTGCCCATAGCATGACATGGGCTTTCTGGCCAAAGCTGACCCTGTTCCCCTCTCCACCACTGACAGCACAGAAGTTTTTCTCTCAGTTCAAAGGGATGGTAGTGGCAATTAATAACTGTCCTATAATAAAGCTCTTACTTGTAAGAGGTGGGAATTAGGGTACTGCCATTGTTAGGTTGGACTCGATGATCTTAAAGATCTTTCCCAACCTAAATGATTCTGTGATTCTGTGTATCATAATAACTGTTCAGTTCAGGTGCATTTTGTGGTGCCTCTGGCTTCCAATGCATTTTGGGTTACAGTAGGGACCCAACACGGCCAAACCTAGTCAGTCTTTCGGAGAAGACTGGGAGCATGGCCCTGCCCAGCCATCCTTTAGAGGGCACTGACTGACCGTTTGTGGCTCCACTAGCAGCTGAACATACCCAGTGACTTGCTGCCACTGAGAGGAGAAGGACCATTCCCCTTTCCTGCTCCCTTCTTCCCTTGTCCTCATGGCTTTCTCCCCTTCTCCAGCCCATGCAGTCCTGACCAGTTCCCTCTTAAGGGGTGGTTAATTGTAGGGTTGGCGTTTTGGGGGTTTGTTTTTGGGTTTGTGGTTGTTTTTTTTTTCAGTGAGTTAGTTTCCAATGTTTCAGTGACTTAAATCTGCTTGCAGAATCAGAGCTGACACAAGATAAGGGGCAGGGTTCGTGCCCAGGGACAAAGGGACACTGTTCCAGTGCTGATAAAATGTTAATTGGCCTTCTGGCCTCCTGTGAGACTACGTCCTTTGCAGCACAATTCTGGAGGAATAATTAGCGCTAATTGTTTGGTCACCCTGTTTTACCCAAAAAAAGGGGGAGAGTGGAAGGGAAGGAGAAAGATGAAAGGACTGATTGTTGGTAAAAGGACTGAAGAGAGAGATGGTATGTCAAGAGGGGCTTCAGGCCCTGGGGCTGGGAAGTGATCTGATGGGAAGAGGATTTCAATGACTGCCAGGAGGAGGGAGAGCAGACCCTCCTCCAGAGCAAGAGGGATTTGACAGGGACCCTGGGGCAGTATTTAACACCGAACATGTTTGACTTCTGTCCCACTTCTCCCAACAGAAGGGCAGGAGCCAGCTAGTGTGGAAAATAGATCGTGGGTCTCTGGCTAAGCACCTCAGTCTCTCTGAAGGCCCATGTTATCAGTGTCAGATAAAACACACTTCATTTTTGTGTCTTGCAAGGGCATAGACTCCTAGAGCTGCTTCCGCCCCTCTTTCCAGGTTAGCTTCTTTCCCCTTGGGCTTTGTACTGGTCTAAAAGAAATAAAGTCAGTAAGTAGAGGAAGAGGCGAGCTGGGCTGGAAATGGGGCAGGAGCTCTCCTCCCACCGAGATGACCAGAGGAGTGGTCCTTGGCCCCTCAACAGCCTCTCCTCCCAGCTGAGGGGGACTCTACTCCCCCTGGTATGGGAGTCAAACCAGTCCAGTCACCTGCAGCCCCAAAGGGCAGGTAGCAAAATGCCAGGTAATGCACAAATTAGCAAAAGACACAACACTGTACAAATTCCCCACCCTTCCTAGGACTTCCTAGGACTACTCACTGCCTTACTTTGACGCTGGGATGCTGAAGCAAGTAGACTGTTATTTTCAAGCATGTGTTGAACTGAGACCACTTGAGTCCCAGTCATCTCTGCAGAGGAGCAGAGCGAAAGCACTGGCTTCTGAAGCCCATGACAGATGCTGCTTGTGGGTAGCTTAGAGGCATCTGAACATTTTGGTGCTTTTCTGCTTTTTAGAAATGTCCACCCTGCTCTGAGCATCCGTACCTCAGTGTCCATTCATACCTTCCGTGTGCCTGCCCAGCTTAGGGCCATCTTACTGAGAAATACCAAAACCCTTAGCTGTGATGGCGTTTTGTTCCCACTCCAGCTCACTCAAGAGCCTCCTGGTGAATGCTTGGTGAGGGCTTCCTCCACCATGCTTACGTGTTTGGTGAAAGTAGTGAGAGCACCAGGCACAGGTGACTTGACCCAGAGAAGCGAGTTATCAGCAGTCTATAGCAACATCAGCCTTGCTTAACCTTGGCTAGAACTGGGTGCCTCTGGGCCTGATGTGGTGCAGCATGAGCTCTGCTCCACACTGTGCTGAGGGCTTGGAGGAGAAGGGGAGGGCAAAGCATGGCATCAGGGCTGTATATAACACATCCAAAATAGGACTGGAAGAAAGGAAGCAAGGAGGGGATTACATCTAGCCCAGTACTGCAGACTTAGCGCAAAGCAAGGGCTTTAAAAAGAGCTATGATACTCCCTTTGCTTGGGCTGCATAATCTGGGGAGCATTGGAGGCAACGTCCTCCATCCCAGTTCCTGCTGCACTCACTCTCCTGCTGCCTTCCCCTCCAGAAGCCTGCTGCCTTCTCCTTGCCACTCTCCTGCTGCCTTCCCCTTGCTCTATCTGCACAAGTGTCAGAGCCCCCTAAGCGAGCACAGGACCTTAACTGTTAGCCATCGAGGATGTGACAAAGTCCTATGGACACATGATAATCTAAACGTGGCTGCTTAAAATGAAAGGTGGACCGTTAAATAGCCAGTGATTCTTAACTGTAGTAGCATGAGTGCTGTTAAACCCAAAGAGAGAGGAAATAGAAACAGCTACTAAAAATGACATTGCAAAAACAATCCAAAGAAATACCATATGAACATAGGAAAAGGAACTGTCTTTTCATGCACTACAAGCTGCCACTTTTTGAGAGCATCAGGAAACAAGCTGTTGAGTGGTGGAATGGATAAAACTGGGCTTCCAACTTCCCCTGAACTGCCCGATCCACTAAATCTTGCTGCCAGTGATGCCACTGCTGGGCCCATGAGCTAAGGGGTGGCTGGTGCGTGTGCCGAGTGGCATGTCATCTGCCATCAAACCAAGCTCCTACAAGCTGAGCTTGGACTCCATTTCCATGGACAGGGTCACCGTTATAGGTCTCTCTCGCTCTTCTCTGCCCATCCACTGATTGTCAGTAAATCTCTGTATATCTGAGGCATCTTGGCTAAATTTGATTGAGGTTACCTGGGGAAAAAACAGGCAGACAGGCCTCAGGATTATACAAGTCTCTTGCATTTAGGAAATGCAGACTAAAAATTGATCCATAGCTCAGAAAAGTGGTGAATGGTTCTGGCTGTTGCAGGCTGCTAGAGACCGAGACACGGAGATGAACTCCCTTTGTCAAATGTGACAGAGAGCTGGGCGTGCAGGACCAGAGGGGAGGGCCAGCCAGCATGGGGGCGGCCACCCCGGTGCAGATCTTCACCTGATGGGAATCTGCTGCTGCCATCTTCCCCTGCTCTCAGCCTGGGATGTGCCTCTTGCAAGGAGTGAAGGTCTCCCACATGTGAGATGCCCCAGTGCTGAGAGCAGGGGGATGCTCAGGCACTTCAGACACTTGAGTGTGAAAGTCTTTGGGAACATACACTTTGATTTGGATAGGCAGAAAGGCAAAGGCAAGCAACAGGGCTTTGAGAATCACAAGGATCTTGCATTTAACTCTAGCCCAGCTGAAAACAGGACACACAAGGAAAAAGACTGGTTTCTACTAGGTGTTTTTTATTTATGTGCCAGGTATTTTTCTCCATAAGAACAAGCCTGTTTCATCCAGCTGCACCTTCCAGCAGCTGGATGTTTTCATGCTCTTTGCCTGTGGTGCACGCTGCATGGGCGTGAATAAGCAGGTATCAGTATGGTGCACTGGCAGACTCCCAAGGGATCCGCAGTCAACAGTGAGCACAGTGATCCAAAATCATCTTCCATATCATGTTAGCGAACTACAAAGCCTGAGGGCACTGATGGTAGTGTAGCTAACCGGGGAGGACTGGGCAAGCTCTAACTCCTCTGTGTTTTTTCTGCTAACGAGTGATGTAACACTCGTTGCACTCGTGTGGGGGGGTGTTAGCAGCAGTCCTGCTGACAGAGCTCAAAACAAAAACAAGAATCTAAACCTGAAGATCAGAACAGAGTAAAGCCGTATGACCGTGTTTAAGGCAGGGAGACAGACAGAAGCATATTCAAGTCTGCAGTTTGGTTCAGCAGAGCTACTCAAAGCCCTGCCTTCTCTTCCTGCATGCCATTCAGTTGGTGTTTAAATGAAGAATCATTTATTTGTAGAAGCTGCTGCCTCTTCAGGAACTGAATTTATACGGGCTCTTTGCAGACGACTCTAGTTGGAACACACGGCACTGCGGTATGAAATTGTACGACTGGTTTTCAAAAAGTATGGCCAAAGGCCGTGCCCAAGAAGACTCAGCAAAAGATTCTTTTTTTTTAAAGTCATCTCTGAATTTTCATGGTAAATATTACCCCTGCCGACTTCACCGATACTCCCTTAGACAAAAGGACTGTTTCCATCCTTTCACGGACGTGCGCGTCTTACCTCACACACGACTTGTCCTGATGGCAAGCGTCTCCTGTCACCGAATTCTAACCCCAACAGGTGTAAACTCACAGCATCGCCTTCACTGAAAAAGGTATAAATGATGGCATTTGGTGACAAAGCTGCTTTATAGTCCTCGTTATCCTTTCCTTAGATCTAGGCTGAGGTTTCCTTAATAGCATTGTGTCACGGAAAAGAAAAACAGCCCTTCCCAAAACATGAGAAATGGCCACATTTAGCCGCTAAAACACAAAGGAGGAAATTTGGACACTAACAGCTTCTGGGGCAAAGGCTAACTGAACCATTTGCAAGCTTTAAGATGTTATGTGGAGTAAAAGTGCTTGGGAATAGTTCTTCACAGTGAAGAGTTCTCAACCACAACTACTTTACAGTCAAACTGGAAAAGATTGCCACTCTATGGGCAGCTGAGCTGAGGAAATAGCTTGCTGATGCTGAGAGGGCGAGATCGCTCTCCCCTTCCCTTCCCACCAAAGCTCCAGTCCCTCCCCTGCACACACGGCACCTTCCACACCCTCCTTTCAGTCATTAGCCCAGCAGGAAACCACCGACTTGGCTGCTGAGCACCTTCCCTGCCAGCCGAGCTGAGCTGGCTCACCAAGGCTCAGGCTGGCACCAGGGAACCGGCCATGCTGTCACCTCCTCCTTTAGGGGCAGCAGGCTGGTGGATCCGCACCTTTAGTGCTCTGGAGCTGCAGCCTCGACTGCTTTTGAGGGTGTTTTCCTATCATGGTGTGAATATCAAGGAAATCGTGAAGCAGTCATCAAGGAACAAAGGAAATCTTTTAAGAATGCAAGCACAGAATATAGCAACTGTGGCTTTGCCTCCTTTCAGCAGGGAGGAACGAGTAGGTCCCTCTTCATCTCCCTTACATCCTGTACAAATTGCACCGTAAGCTCCTTCCATGCCTGAGAGAATCTCCTGCACAGCTAATTAAACAAAACCAGTACCCCTGTGTCAACACTATGTGAAGAAATGCCACCAAAAAAAAAAAAACAAACAACAAAATTCAGTGGCCTATAGTAAGTTTTTATTCACCTTTCTTGTGTAGACTGAACAGCCCACAAGTAGCAACAGTTGTGAGGATCCTTCTCAGGCTCTTGAAAAGTAATAGCGTAGACAGGCATCCTTCCTCCTTCAAGCTGAGAGTAGTGCCTGCAGGGTTAAAAATAATAATAGTAATAAAATAATATATAACCACACAAAAAGACACCAGGTGAGCCCAGTGGCCCTGCCTGTTTGTAGAAGGACAGAAGCATCCCTGGAGCAAAGAGCACCTGACGTGCTTCTCCTCAAAGCACAGAAGGTCACACTCCCATCTCAAACAAGTGAGTCGAGGAAGCGACTGCTTTTGATGCAACAGCCCAGAGGTGAGGAAATTACTCTCCATCACGTGCAATCATAACCTGCGTTTATCTCCCCCTCTGCCTGCGGAGGAGGACGAACATGAAAGATTCAATTGACCTGACCCTTATTCTCATCTCCAAGTGTTCCAAGCAGACTTTCATTCCCATGCACCGTTGCCTTGGCATGGGTCAATCCCCTCTTTTGGTCAAGGCTGAAACGTGGGAAAGAATGCCTTTTCAGCCACGGATCAGCTCTTGATCTTTCATGTCTCACTAGCTTCTACCTGGACACTTTAAAGAATATTATCACCACAATCCCATCATTAACATACTTCAGCCTTTCCACGTCTGCCCTCATTGCAGGAACTGGTTCCGAGAAATAATGCCTAAAACCTCTTTCGCCGAAACACATACATTTCCTCCTTTCACTGAATACTACTGACAGAACAAGCTGTCTCACAGAAGGAGCTCCATCACATCCTAACTGCTTGACAGAACCCAAAGAAGGAGCTTTCCACAATTCCTCAATCCACAGGCACAATAAGGAAAACAATCTGAGCCCACTGGGGAGAAGTCAGCCCACTTAATCCACGTATGACTTAATGGTTGCTTCAGAAGGGGATTCCTAAACATTCCAGGGTTACACTCCACATTTCTGTCCCTGAAAAAGCGCTCTTCAAATTAACAGACTTCCTCCTCAAGCAGAGCCTTGAGAGCCCTGCACCTCCAGGCGTGACCCAGTGCAAAGGCCGACTTACTCCCGCTGCAGAGTTTTCATATCCCACAGTGACAGGGAGCCGTCGGAAAAACCCACGGCGAGCTGGTTGCTTCTGCTGATGTAGCACAGGGTCAATATTGCTGTTCCTGAAGGACACTGTAACTGAAGGCAGAGATGTCTCCCTTCCCCGGTCACCATTTCTCTTCTTAGTGGAACTCCAGCAGCAATTCTGGTGACAACTACTAGAGCTACACGCACAAAACCGCACAATAAATGAATGCGTTATGCCATTCAGGTTGCATTTCAAACACTGACGTGACAACATGTATAATCTAATTCTACCGTCCCAGGCAAAATACCCATTGATGCAACACTTGGTTTGCTCTTTCCATTTTGTGTCTGGACTGGACAGGTATCCTCACTCGTACTTCAAAAGCAGGTAAAAGCGTAAACTCCATAGACAAATTCTTCCTGGGCTCTGCACATCAGGAGTTTGGGCCTCATGGTGAAGCTACTCCAAGTGACACCAGCTCCTGAGGCCACTGTTGGAAGAGCCAAAGTGGCGAATGCGATCCAAATACACCAATTACAGGTTTTGTTTGTCCAAATGTAGGGACTTTGATAAGGCATTTTTACTTTAAAGAACAAGCCTAAACTTTGCCCCAAGTCAATGAACAGAAGCAGAAGGACATTCCCAAGAAACAGGGCACGTCCGACACACCTTCCTGTCAGGCAGCTGCACCGACTCGGAGGGTCAAATTCCTGCTCCTCACTGGCAAGAATCACAGTGACAGAGGGACCCTGGTGGGAGGGGGTATTTGTGACCTTAGAAGGAGTACGAAGCCGCTCCCATTTTTAACCCGTTCAGGACTAGACGATGTCAAACCGCCATCTGTAACCAGCAGTCATAAATGTCTGCACAGCAGTAGCTTCAAAGTGGGATGCGTGTTGTTGATTTAAAAGGCACAGGTTTTCTTACTTTTCATTTCAGGTTTAAAAACTGCAGGCTTACCCGACGGTTCATTTTCGCTCTGGCTGCAAGAGAGATCATCCAAACACAGGTCCACCAGAAGGAGATGACCACCACCTGTTGCCACCGCTGCCACTCCAAAGAGCCCTTGCAGAGCCCGGTGTAGGCGCTGAGGGCTCACGCTGGCTCCTCCGGGACTAGTTATGGGCTCTACAGCAGTTACCTACAGGAAAAATACAATTCAATATTGAAGCTGTTTGACAAGCTAAATAGAAAGCACTCAAAAGTGAAGCCAGAATTAGCCCATCAGGAACAAGAAAGTAAGTACAGGATGGTAAGACTTAAAAACACAGCATTGATTCCAATTCTATCAAGACAAAACAAACAAACAGACAAAACCAAAAAAGTCCCATACAAAACTCCGTTACTGCCTTCCGTTTCCTAGATTTCCTACAGTTATTTAACTGAGTTCACTTCAACTGCCATGGTCGTTTCTACCATCACACTTTACCAATTTCCATTTCCTACTTAGAAACCATCAACTCCAAGAAAACATAGAAAATCAGTTAAATGCAAGAAACGGTATCATATTTAAGGGGCTTAAGTGAGAAAGGCCAAACTCACCCTCGCTCTCCCACGGCCCCCAGCCCGTCAGCACTGGGATACAGCCCACGCCTTCTTTGCCAAAGAGGTACTGGGGCGAATCATGGCTCTACGTCAGACGAGGCCGCGGTCAAGTTGCAGGGGAGACACACCGTTGCCATGGGAAGGGAGTATTTTCAGAAAGTGCGGAAGGGAGATACCAGCTCAGTAAAAGTTACACCAGTCCTCACTTCGAGTCAAGAGAGCAACCAGGGCAAGCAGAAAAGTTTCACAGGCACACCAGCACTTCCATGCACGTGAACACAGGTTTAAAAAGCCGGCCTAAACAACGGCAAAAAGCCCAGCAGCTGGTTCGCCAAAAGCCAACCCCAGCTGAGGAGAAGCGCACGCTGCTCTGTAACACGCGGAGCCGCCTGCCAGCAGCTTTAGTACAAGGCCCTGATGAAGACAGACCTTTCCGCACCTGCAGCCCCTCCCGGGACAGCCCTGACTGCTCCAGCAGAGACACCAGCACGTGAGGGCTCCTGCACTAAGGCTCCACAACAAAAGAACACGGGCTGCCCTTCAGCCTCCTTGCAAAATGCAGCACAATGACATCAGGGAGCTTTACACCAACAGCAAAGTGTTACACGACAATAGAACAGAGAAGTGAGCATCACAAGGTATCCTTTTCTTTGTACATTGGTTTATTTCCCCCCCAGAGGTGGGGAAAAATGACCGAAGCCCCAAGGTTTCCTCTCCCATATCGAGCACTTGCTGTGCTCTATATGACCGAAGCCCCAAGGTTTCCTCTCCCATATCGAGCACTTGCTGTGCTCTATATGACCGAAGCCCCAAGGTTTCCTCTCCCATATCGAGCACTTGCTGTGCTCTATATGACCGAAGCCCCAAGGTTTCCTCTCCCATATCGAGCACTTGCTGTGCTCTATATGACCGAAGCCCCAAGGTTTCCTCTCCCATATCGAGCACTTGCTGTGCTCTATATGACCGAAGCCCCAAGGTTTCCTCTCCCATATCGAGCACTTGCTGTGCTCTATATGACCGAAGCCCCAAGGTTTCCTCTCCCATATCGAGCACTTGCTGTGCTCTATATGACCGAAGCCCCAAGGTTTCCTCTCCCATATCGAGCACTTGCTGTGCTCTATATGACCGAAGCCCCAAGGTTTCCTCTCCCATATCGAGCACTTGCTGTGCTCTATATGACCGAAGCCCCAAGGTTTCCTCTCCCATATCGAGCACTTGCTGTGCTCTATATGACCGAAGCCCCAAGGTTTCCTCTCCCATATCGAGCACTTGCTGTGCTCTATATGACCGAAGCCCCAAGGTTTCCTCTCCCATATCGAGCACTTGCTGTGCTCTATATGACCGAAGCCCCAAGGTTTCCTCTCCCATATCGACCACTTGCTGTGCTCTATATGACCGAAGCCCCAAGGTTTCCTCTCCCATATCGAGCACTTGCTGTGCTCTATATGACCGAAGCCCCAAGGTTTCCTCTCCCATATCGAGCACTTGCTGTGCTCTATATGACCGAAGCCCCAAGGTTTCCTCTCCCATATCGAGCACTTGCTGTGCTCTATATGACCGAAGCCCCAAGGTTTCCTCTCCCATATCGACCACTTGCTGTGCTCTATATGACCGAAGCCCCAAGGTTTCCTCTCCCATATCGACCACTTGCTGTGGCTGCGCTGCCTGGCAATCTGCTGCAGAATTTACCTTTCCTCTTGGTTACAAGAATTCTAATCTTAGAAGTGCCCATGGGAACCTCAACAATGTTATTTTCTTTCAGGTTTCCTGGAAATCAAATTAAATTTCCAACCTTCTCTGCTACTCAAAGCACTACCAAAAGCGTTTTGATTATTCAAATTCTTGCTGCTCCAAGTCTTGATGACTCTTAGGAGGAAAGCAGAAATGCTGCACATATCGTGCTGCAAAATTAGCCAACGTTCCAGTGTTGCTGTTAACTTCTTTTTCTCTAAAGATCTCATTTTGTTGTTGTACAACTTGTTCCAAATCAATCTTTTCCACTTTTGCATACAGGTTCCCAGTTTTAACACCTCAATTTTCCAGGTAGAAGCTCCTGAAACTGCCTGTTTTCCACCTGCGCTCGGCACTGGCATTGCATGCTCTCCTAGGCTGCTGCCAACTCATTCTGGGAGTGAACACAGAAAGACACACCCACACGGAAAATTGTCGTGAAATTAAGGTGCTCATTAAAGCCTTGACACAGAAGCGACAAAAACTGCAGAGAGTGATGTTGAGACTAGATCCGCATCTTACTTTTAAAAAGAATCAGTGTGAAAATCAGAGAAACATTCAGGCAGATAAAAACCCCTAATACGCAATGTATAAATGTGGAAGGAGGGTTACAGAAGAAATTCAAGACATAGGGGCGGTGGCCACGTGCCAGGTTTATCTCCTTGGTTTTGCTGACCCTTCCTCCCACTCACAGCTGGGAAGGGAACAGCCCAACGAGCAATACCTGTGCCCTGCCCATGCTGGTCTAACTGGTCTCAGAGTAGCAAAAAGATAGGGAGCAAAATGAAAGCAACAGAGGAAGCATGCTTGAACTCAAGCGCATTCATCAGGGCAGAAGAGCCAAAATGCAGAGAAGCCAAGGCGTTATTCCAACATTCATAACCTTTATGACACAACAGCCAACATTCCCCCCACCCCCGTGACTTCTTCCTGTTGTTCACGTTTTAAAGTGAACCATTTTTTGTGGTGTGAAAACTCCCTGAGACAACGGAGAGTTACAACTACATTCGATTTCAAATCACTTCTGTAGGCACCGATTCAAGATGTGACATGCTCCTTCTCTACTTTTCCTTTTCCTATTCCCAGCTGACTTAGATTTTAGAAATGAGACTTAGAAAACCAGGTCACTTTTCACAAACATAATTACTCAAGGATTATACGCTCGTGCCAGCACACAGCTTGCCTTTCCATCTCAAACTCTGAGATTCATCAGGATGATGGGCAAACTAACGCAGCGGAGCACCAACCCAGCTCAGCTCGGTCGAAATCACCACCACACAAACGCTTACGGCCAGGAATCACACTGTAGCACTACAGACAAACAAAACCCCGCCTGGGTTCTAGCAAGTCAAACCAAATCACGCTCTGGGAAGCTGAGTAATACGGACGTATTTCTTTGTCGCAGATTCTAAGGTGATCAAAATAGAGTGAATCCTGATGTTCCGTTAACTTAAGGCGACTCTTGTCTACATGCAGATAATGAGCCGAGGGGAGAGAACATCATTTGAGTTTATGGGTTAGAGAAGACAGGGACAGTTAGCAACATCACACCAGAGTATCCCACCGGCACAAGCACCATATGCAATAAGCAGAGGTTCAAGGGCTTCAGGCTGAAAGTCAGTCTGTAACCACCTGCCAGAGAACTCGGTGAAGGCCGTTTTTTCCCATCCTAAGTCAACAGAAAAATGTGTTTTGCTCTGAAGTCACCTGCTTGCTGGTCCCAGACTCGTGGGAATGTGCCTAAGTCATTTACAGCACAACCGTGGAAGTCTGAGATACTTTAACGACAGTATTTCTGACAGAAATTGACCGGTCAGGACATGTATGTTACAGAGACTTTAAAGGGGGGTTGGGGAGGGGTTCTTTCTCACTCTGGCCAACAAAAGGTAGTTTTCCAGGCCTTCTAGTCAAAGTGGAGAATTGGATAACTACGTGCTCTACCGTAAAACCAGAAAACTCGTTTTACTCTCAGCAAACTCAGAGGGTAACGGTACCGTTAACCCCACGACTTCACACCAAGGTGCTCTCGACTGGATCCTCTGCAGTGACAGTATGGTGAAGCCATACAGAAAATAGACTTCCTAACAAAGAGACGCTCCAAAGCTGCTCCTGAAACAGCGTTATGCAGCACCTGACAGCGTTCCCCCCATTAAAAAGGACCTACCCTTCCTGGCAGAACTACTGCTGTAACCACGCTCGATGTTCCAGGGTCGTACAGGCAGAGAACACTTCCCTCTGCTTCTCTCAAGGCAACCAGCAGCCCCGCTCCCGTCTGCCAGGAAACCTCCTTCACCACGCGGATGGTGGGAGGCTGCTCACGGGCTCCACTGAAATGGTGTGCAGAGAGCCGCTCTCCCGTCACAGCGCTCACGACCTCCAGCTGAGGGCCACACGCCAGCCAGGCCAGCCCAGCTCTCCCTGGAAGAGGAGGGAAAGCTGGCTAAAGGAAACTCCTGGTTTTCAGTCCAGGAGAGGACTGAAAACCACTGGAAAATCACACTCACTGCCCCTTTTCTTCAAGAGAAGGACCTCACAGAGGGAGACAGACGTACTGAATTCTGGTCAATTATTGAAAATCACCCACGGAATCCACAAGCAATACATCTCCAAATGAACCACCTTATTATTTTGCATTTGGACTTGTCATTCCTACACTGAAGAATCCTGGTTGTTTGGGATAAAGATTACAATATCTTGATCTATAGACTTTATACCATATTCAGCTTGGTTTTGCTAGAAATCATCTAAACACATACCGCAATACAACTCCTAAAGCATACTTCAAATAGAGCAAATCTAAGCCAACGCTTTTCTAGTTTGCTAACTGTGCTTGACACAAGCCTGCTTTGGGCAGGGATTTGGACTTCAGCAAGAAATTACCTTAAATTGGGCACTGCGGGAGCCAATTTCAACTTTTACACGCGCTGATCTCAGAGAGAAGTTAGCACATTTAGTTTCACTGAACTACTTCCAACCCAAAGGGAGTATTAACTCAGTTACTGCACTTACAGTCACACAGAGAGATTCTACATGGTCTCAGCAGAAGCCCGGACACCCAGGCAGGCCCCCGGCTCTACCTTCAGATCACCGACAAAGTCAGCTACCTCATCTGCTCAGCCGCTCTCAGCAGCTCTCCCGGGACACTCCTCTGCGTCCCATTAAATGCTCTGCAAACCCGGCTGCAGCGCCTAACAGGGCTTTCCTCTTCCTTCTGTTTTTAGTCAGGCTAGGAAAGAAAGAGCGGGGTGGGCTTGCCTCTTTACCACTGTGGGAGAACTAGTTCTGCATGGGATGTTATGATGGTACAAATAAATACAGCCCAAAACCACACCAGGACTTTTTTGAAAACTGCCTTTCATTCAACTAGAAATTGAGGAGGGCTCACTGACTTGCGCGCGTTATTTTAATAGCTCAAGATTGGTGCAGGCTGTTGCCATTTCAAAGTTTAACTAAACGAATGTTTTAATATTAGCATTTTTTTCATAGTTTTGTCATAGTTCATCCTTTCTGTTCTCTCAAAACCTGACGCACCTGAGCAGCACCAACCTGACACAGCTGATACTGTGACCCCGTGCCTCAGGTCACCTCCAGGCAGTAACAACTTCACAGCAAGGCCCAATTTCAAGGAAAAGGCTCACCTCTGCAGAACTGCCCGCGCAGCACAGAACCTCGGGTGGTCTCATCTTCCCCAAGAGCCTGAACAGTCACCTCGGGAAACGGCAGCAGGCTGCTCGTTACCTGAGCCGCGAGGTCTCGCATTCTTCACTGTGAATAGAGACAAAAATGCAGAAAGAGACTCCTGACAGCCATGAACATTTTTGGGATTGACAGAACTTTCATCAGTTTGCCCTGAATAATCTCCTATCCACCTCCTGTGGCTCTTCCCCTTAACAAAATGGCACTCGGGACAGGTTTGCATCTCACAGCAGAGCAAAAGGAGAATCCTTGGCTTTTCTGATGCCTACGAGATCACCAACAAAAAGTGACGCAGAGGTACTGACAGGAGAAATAACAGGGGAAAAAAGCCCAAGACGCTGAGGTCAAGTCTACTCACGCAGGTTAGTGCGATGCGATCTGAGAAAAATCATCTTTTCAAAAGCTGTAGGCTGTAGGACAGACAGGGAGGAGTTAGAAAATAGAGTCAGACAGAGAAAGAAAGAAAAAGGAAGAGCAAAAGTGATGGGAACTGGGGAGAGAGCAAGCATGGTAATTCTGGGCAACTGTCCCAGTTGTTGATCAATGCCCAGCGACTGCGTTACTGGGAGCCTCAAGAAATGTGCTGCCTGCAAAAGCCCTGCCCTGGGCCCAGTCCTGCACCCTAATACTGGTGACGAGCATCGCCTTGCAGAGTGGCCAGGGCTGGGGAAAATTAACCGAGCTGAGGGGAAAAAAAAATCACCCAGCTGGTTTTTTGTTGGTTTGCTTGTTGGTTTTGCTTCTAAAAATCCCTGAGGCTTTTCACCATTGGCAATAGTGTGCAGCAGCTGTGCTGAGTCAGCATTATTTCAAGGTCTGATTTTAAACCTTTCTCACACCCTCCACAGGCCCTTGCTAGTTGTTCTTGTTTCTTTCTCTCTCCGCTTCCTCCACGTGCCCGCTTTGCTCTCCAGGCTGCCGAATTATCTCCCCTCCGCCAGCACCTCCCCGTACTCAGCTCTGGCGGGAGGGACTCAGTGCGTCGCTCCAGCTCGCTCGTGCCTTCGTGTTTCACTTCAGATCGAACAACTCGCCCCTTGCAGAGCCCTCTGTTCCTCATCTGTCCCCGCTGTTTGGTGGGAAACAAACCCCACAGGGTGAGGCTGTGCTGTAACCAGCTCGCACCCCGCTGAGCAACACCACTATCGATCGGCCTGAATCCCAGCCCTTTGGGCCGGCGAGCTAATAAAGCGCGGCTTAGCCATTCTAATGCACCGTGTTGGTATCAACAGAGAGTGCCATGAGCTCTGGAAAATGCACCCCAGCGTCTGCACCCAGTGACCACGTCTCGCATCAACCTTGCCCAGAGTATGAAAACTTGCACTGAATTTTTTCCGGCTTCATCACTTTGCTGCAGCTCAGTATTGATTCAGGTATCGCTTTGTGCCTGCTGAGGAAGCAAGTTCTGTGAGGCTGCCCTGAGGGGGCTGCATGGGGGTACCAGACCCCACAGAGGCTGCATTTAACCTCTTTTAAGACTATCAACAGGTTGCACTTCCCGAGAGAGATGAGCAGCCTCCCTCCCAGGCAGGGCTTTGGAGAGGGGACGAAGGGAGAGAGGGGCCTGGGCCATGCCAACGCCCCCAGGGCCTGCGAGGCCCCCCCAGTCTCTTCCCAGGACAGCTGCTCTCGGTGGCTGAGCCCCCGGCGGGGTCTGGGCAGACGGAGGTGCTGTGGGAGCGTGACAGTGACAGGCCTGGACACTGAGAGCGCCGCTCACCGTGCTGTATTTCAGCCGCTTGCCTGGAAAAGGGCAGCCGCTCACCCTCCCTGAGCTGCCGGCAGGGCTTTGGTTCTCATCCCTGACAGCTCTGGATATTAAGGGCGTCAGCAAATAGAAAGCTCCGGGAAGGGAATGGGTATAGAGGGGAAAAGGAGAACAAACACATTGGCAGTGAGAGCATCCCTGCATGAAGGGCAGCGCACACTCCCCGCTTGAGGGGGAAGGAAAACTTTGGGGCTAAGATGTGGCTTGTGGCACAGGAGTCCTCAAAGAAATGCAGCTGTGTTGCGCAGGCTTGACTACTCTACGTACACAGATATTTGTACAGTAAGAAAGCGGCTGAGACACAGCCCAGGGATGTAGCTTCTGCTGCACAGCACTATATCCCGGGCTCTCTTACGGTGGCCACCGCGGTGACAACGTGGCATCAGCAAGTCTGCGCTTAATCGGCTCTGTGCTCCCCAGCCCCACGGCAGTGTGCCGCACCAGAGGTTAATAACGGGGAAACCTCAAAACCTCCCGCCCAAGGGAAAGCTGCAAACCTTGAAGTCCTTCAGGCAGGAGCGTCTCAATAGCCCTTTGATGTCCTGCTGTAAAGGGCTTCCCAGTGTTAGAAGCTTTTAGTTTTCCTCCACATGAAAAGCAGTTCAAAACCGTAAAGGGCTGAGCTGACTTGATCCCAGATGCAGACCTTCACACCTCCCAGCAACCTTAAAACTCCCCGGGTCCAGACCGGCCGTTTCCATCCTGTGAGCCGGCTCCAGGAGCATCACGGCAGCGTTTGCCTTCACCTGGCATGGAGGAACAGTCCCTGTGGCACCCCTGAAACGCGGTCACCGTGTGGGAAAGTGCCCTGAGCTCTCGCTTACATTGCTGCTGTAGCTGTGGGCTTAGGAAAGCCCCTGATCCTCCTTTGCTGCTTCCCCGTGGGAAGTGGGGATCATAGCAGTGACGGTAACGGGTGTTGCTCTTACCCTGCTGACTTTACGTGAGATCAGAATTAGGCCCTGCTTTTGCAGAAAGTCACCTGCAAACCAAGGACGGCGACAACTCCCCGCGCCGTGTTATAATTATGCTGCTGCTGTTGGGTTTATTTGCATCGATTTCCCGGCGCCTCCGGCACAGCAGCTGTGAGAGCAGCCATCGTGCACTCTGACCCGCTGCCAGGCCATCTCAGTGACGGCGGAATAACCACGTTTTATTTATATGGCTGCTTCTCCCCCCAGGCCCTGGCGAGGGTCTCCGCTGCCATGGAGGATTTCCTCGCCGCAGCCCTCTCTCAGTGCTTCCCCGCACAACGCGGCAGCGCTGAGGTGTCGGAGCCTCTGTGCCTGCTAAAGGTGTCAGGACAGGCCCTGGTCGCAGCAGCAGCGGCACGAGCTCCAAGCCCTCACGGCGGCGGCGAGCGATCCCCGCCGTATGCCCTCGCTGAAAGCCCGACCTCCCCACGCCCTGGCTTTTGCTCGGACCCCAACAGCCTCGGCTGGACTGCTCCGCAGGTTTGCTGGGGCCGCTGTGCAGGGCGTTGTCGGCTCTGGCACTACGGGCACCTGCCCTCGGGGAAGGAGCTGCGGCGTCAAGGGGGATGAAAGCGGCGCTGGGCCTTCTCTGCACGAAGCAGCTCGCATCGCTTGTCAGCGCTGACTGACGCGTGTCGCTGAGGCAGCTCAGCCGTGCCGGGGGTCTCCGAGGTGAGCGCGCTATCCCAAAGCACAGCTGCGACGGCGACCAGATCGCCATCCGCACAGCCAGGTCCGCGTGACGGTTAGTCAGATTTTAGGGCAGCAGCCAGTCCGGCCGGCAGCGCCAACCACGCCGGGGCCGCGGAGGCTGCGATGGCCGCCACCAATAAAACAGAGCCCCTCGGGGTGTTCGGTGGGCGCAGCCGGGGCACTCGAAGCAGGCTGCGCCGGCGGCTTTGCCTCGGGGGGCGCCGTGGCGGCCCTGCCGGGGCAGGGGGTGCTGCCCTTGAGCCCCGCGAGCCCCCGGGCGGAGCCAAAGCTTTGCGGGCAGCTCCCGCGCCGCCCCCGCCCCGCGGAGCCCTTCAGCCCGCTCCCGCCGCCTCTGGGCAGCAAACGCGCTTCCAGGGCCCGAAAAAGGCCGGGCCCGGGCGCGTTTCGCCACGCTCGATGCCCTCCGGAGCCGCGGCGGGAGCGCGGCCGGGCGGTTCGGAGCCAGCTTCGCTCTCCCGGGGATGGGAAGGGGCGCCCGCTTCGCGCCGGGGCTGGGCGGGAGCCGCGGCCCCCCCTGAGCGGCCCCGGCCGCCCCTTCCCGCTCCCGGCGGAGCCCTTCCCCCCCCCAGCCCCCCGCGCAGCCCCGGGGCCGGGCGCGGAGCGGAGCGGGCGGCGGCGGCGGCGGCGGCGGCGGGGCGGGCCGGGCCCGGCGGGGCCATCGGGGCCGCTCGGCTCCGCGCCGCGCCGGCTCCTCCTGCTGCTGCTGCTGCTGCTGCTGCTGCTGCTGCTGCTGCCGCGCGGCAAAACGTCGGGCAAAAGCGGGTCGGTTCGTGCTTTGGGTTGTATTTTCAATGCCGCGTCTCTCTGCGGCGCCTCGGCTGCTGCCGGGGCCCCTGCCGATGTTTCAAAGCCCTTCGGCGGCAGGGAGCCCCCTCCAGCCCCCCCACCTCCGGGACCGCCCGTACCCGGCAGGAGGTTCCCGCTGCTCAGGCGAGGCTTTGAAGCCTGTTGGCACAAACGTGCCGGGGGAAGGAATGGGCTCGGTGGGGGCTGGGGGCGAGGGCCTTCCTTCCGTAGCCCTTTTGGTTACAGCTGTAAATCACAGCGGGCACTGCTTGCGTCTGCAAGAAAGCCCCAGTAAAACACCACGTTCTTGGTGTAACTCGTTTGGCTCGTTTTTTTCACAGCCAAAAGCACCGATTTCTGGGGCACCACCTCAGCGAGTTGGTCGGGGCAGGTGCGGTGGGTGAGCAGGAGGGAGCGAGCAGCCCGTGCTGGCCCCGGGGGTGGGAAGCGGCAGAATCAGAGTGTCCCCAGCTCTCCCCGTTTTAGGCTGAAGTACGTATTGACGCTGTCACTTGGGGCACAGTTGAACCCCCGGGGGTGGGGAGCACCCTCGGCGCCCGCCTCAGTGGTCCCCTGGGTGTCACCTGCAGCTTCAGCCCAGAGCTTGGGGTCGATGCTGTGTTCGAGTGGCGCTAAACCCTTCCCGTGCTCTGAGACACCTTTGCACGTGAAGGCTTGGGGATGCTGTTTGCACCCTAACAAGTGGCGTACGCGGGGGTGGCCACGCTGAGGGAAGTGTGATAGTTAATTTAGCCTTAAACGGAATTCCAATTAAAGTTTACAATTTATTGAATAGAGGCAAGCAAGCAGCGCTGGATGCACGGGGGATTCTTCCTCCTAACGTGCATCCCGTCATACAATACTACAGGGCTTATATTCAGTTACTTAATTAATAACAATTAGTAAAAAACACGCCTAAGTTTACACTCACTGGTCAGTGATGAGCATCCCACTTGCCGTTCTAAAACTGAGGCTGTGATCCTAAAAGTGAGGGGTTTGGATGCTAAAAGTGAATCTTTGGAACGTGTGCTGAGGCTTTGAACCTAAAACACAGGTTTGGATGTGAAAGTGAGGGTTTGGCTGTTAAAAATGAGGCTTTGAGCCTTAAACAAGGGGTTTGGACTCAAATGCACAGTTTAGAATGAAAAAATGACGGTTTGAGCATTAATAGAGTGGATTCGATGCTAAAAGGGAGGGTTTGGGGCCTTAAAAGGAGGCACTGAGCATTAAAAGTGAGGCTTTGGACCCTGAAAGTGAGGCTGTGGGGCCTAAAACTGAGGCTTTGAACCTAAAAGACAGGTTTGGACCCTAAAAGTGAGGCTGTGGGACCTAAAACCGAGGCTTTGCTGGTGAAAAGAGGGCTTTGGAGAGTAAAAATGTGGTTTTGGCACCTGAAAGTGAGGCTTTGGGGGGTGAAATAAGGCTTTGAGTTTTAAAAGAGGGGTTTGAACCCTAAAAGTGAGGGCTTGGGACCTAAGAATGAGGGTTTGACCCTAGAAAAGAAAGGTTTGGACCTGAAAAGTGGGGGTTTGGGACCTAAAAATGAGGCTTTATTCCTTAATAGAGGTGTTTGGACCCTGAAAGTGAGGGTTTGGCACCCACCTAAAAATGAGGCTTTTAGCCTTAAAACAGGGGGTTGGAACCCCAAAAAATGAGGGTTTGGGACTTAAAATAAGACTTTGAGCCTTAAAGGTGAGGGTTTGGGATGTAAAACTGAGGCTGTGAACCTAAAAGACAGGTTTGGACCCTGAAAGTGAGGGTTTGGGACCTAAAATGAGGCTTTGAACCTAAAGGACAGGTCTGGATCCTAACAGTGAGTGATTGGGACCTCTAAACGAGGCACTGAGTATTAAAAGATGGGTTTGGATGCTGAAAGTGAGGTTTTGGCTGTTAAAAATGAGGCTTTGATCTTTAAAACAGGGATTTGGACCCTAAAAGTGAGGTTTACTGTCCTAACTATTAAGGCGGTGATGTTAAAAGTGAGGTTTGGGTACTTTAAATTAATTTCTTTCCACACAAAGCCTCATTTTTATATGCCAAACCTTGACTCATAGGGTCCAAATCCCTCCTTTCTAGGGACAAAACCTCAATTTTAAAAGCCAAAGCCTCACTTTTGTTGTCCAAACCCCGCTTTTAACGCTCAAAGCCTTATAGTCAGGACCGCAAACCTCGCTTTTAGGGACCAAACACCTGTTTTAATGCTCAAAGCCTCACTTTTAACAGCTAAATCCTCACTTTTAGGACCCAAAGCCCTCTTCTAACACTCAAAGCCTCGTGTTTAACACCCAAAGCCACACTCCCAGCGTCCAAACCTTCCTTTTAATGCTCAGTGCTTCACTTTTAGGTCCCAAACCCTCACTTTTAGCATCGAATCTGGTCTTCTAATGCTCAAACTGCCATTTTTTTTGTTCCATACTGTGCGTTTTTGAGTCCAAACCCCTTTATTAAGGCTCAAAGCCTCATTTTTAACAGCCAAACCCTCGCTTCTAGGAACCAAAGCCCTCGTTTAACAGCCAAAGCCTCATTTGTAACACCCAAAGACACACTTTCAGCGTCCAAACCCCTTTTTTAACACTCATTGCCTCATTTTTAGGTCCCAAATGCTCACATATTTTGCTCCACACCGTGAGTTTCAGGGTTCAAACCCCTCTTTTAAGGCTAAAAGCCTCAGCCTTAGGTTCCAAACCTTCACTTTCAGGCTACAAACCCCTACTTTTAAGGGACAAACCCTCATTTTTAGGTCCCAAACCCTCCCTTTAAAGCACCGAAAACCTCACTTGCAACAGCAAAGCCTTAGAGTTAGGACCACAAACCTCACTTTCAGGGTACAAATCCCTCTTTTAAAGCTCAAAGCCTTAGTTTTAGCAGCCAAAGCAGCACTTTCAGGGGTCAAATCCCTCTTTTAACTCTCAACGCCTCAGTTTTATGTTCCAAACCTTCACTTTCAAGGTGCAAACCCCACTTTTAAGGCACAAAGCCTCATTCAGAGGTCCCAAACCCTCACTGTTAGGGTCCAAACCCATCCTTTTCATGGACTAACCCTCATTTTAAAATTCCAAACCCTCCCTTTCGTTGCCCAAACCCCTCTTTTAACGCTCAAAGCCTCATTTCCAGGTCCCAAAGACTCACTTTAAAGCACCCAAACTCCTCTTTTAACATCAAAGCCTCATAGTTAGGACTGCAAACCTCACTTTTAGGGTCCAAACCCCTCTTTTAACGCTCAAAGCCTCATTTGTAACAGCCAAACCCTCCCTTTCAGGGTTCAAATCCCTCTTTTAACACTCAAAGCCTCAGTTTTCAGTTCCAAACCTTCACTTTCACGGTATAAACCCCTCTTTTAAGGCACAAAGCCACAGAGCAACTGCTTGATATGGGAGAGGAGGAAACCTTGGGGCTCAGGGGTTGGGTTATTTTTGCCCACCTCCGGGGGGAAAAAACAATGTATAAAGAAAAGGATACCTTGTGTTTTTTTTAACATAGTGAGGTTTAACATAGTGAGGTTTTCCTTTCTAAAACTTGTGTGATCAGTTTTAAGCTTTGTGTGATCACATAAATATTTTCTTAAATAAACTAAAAAGCCTTTTGAGTTTATGAAGTATAAAGACAATGTGAAATAAACTCAATGAACAATTCTTCTTAGCTGGATTGCATAGTATGAAGCTTGCAGTAATTCTTAATAACTGAAGAGAGGAGATCCAGGTGATCAGCTAAATGCATCTTGCCCTTGTGAGTTTATTACGTGATCCTAAGTCATTAATTTCTGTAAAACACAGTGAAATAATGAGGTGTGTTATCAACTAAGAATGCCTTCTTATTGATGTCTTTAGATGGTCCAACTATCAAAATTCTGGAAGTAAAGATTACGTATTTTTGATTAAATGCATAATAGCAATTTTCTACTGAGGGAAATATTGTAACAAAGAATTTATGCTTAGTAAATTAATCCAGTCTGGCTATATGTCTGTGGAAGCTTGGGCTACTGCTTTTTGGTGGGGTTGGGCGTGCGTATGTTTGTATTTCTGTAGAATGTCTTAAAAAAACCCCAACAACTAAAATGAAGTGTTTAAAATGTAGTGTTCTTGGCAAGAACCTACTTAATAGCAAATCTTTGAAAGCCTTTAAGCAGGTCATGTTATGCTGTGCACCTAGGACACTGTTTTTCTAAATTTTGCTTTTGTTCCTTAACTGACATCAAATTTTGCCTTTGGCTCCTGGTGTAAGGGAAAAGAACGCTATTGGCAGCAGTGTGATGCCTGCAGTGCTTTGTGCAATATGATATCAAAAGCTCCCTATGTTGGTGTTTAATTTTTTTAAATATTAAATACATATATAATTGTACGATGAAGTGTCTTCTAGCAGGTAAAAGTAAATGATTAAAATGTTATGGCTCTGTAGATAAGTTGTGATGCATTATGTGCTTGGGGCCTTGATAACTTTGGAAGAATGTGACGATACTCAATGTATCAGGCCTGCTGCTATCAAAATCACTTTTCACTGTTTGATTGATAGTCTAATTGCAAAACACTACCAAGCAAGTTAATGCTTTCTCCCTAAAGGATCATGTTAATTTCTGGCTCTTGTAATTTAGGTTATACGTTTTGCCAGTCAAGAATGATAGTGGTGCTCTGAAGAAATTAATTATGTGTACAGTAGATCTGTAAAGGTAGTAATTAGTACATAATAGTTTGTAACTACTGGGATTGTTCCAGTACAGAATTCATTATCCACCCAACTTACCTCAAGGGAAAACTTCTCAATCAGGGTTCTGTTGCTTCTTGATGATTAGACTTTAAAAATACAATTCAACAATCATTTTGATATGTTTCCAAAATTGAGGTAAGGTTTTAATAGCTGAGTTGTATTTTTCACATTATGGGAGCTTGAGTGAGAAAGGACAAATCTTGCATGTAAACTGTAATTGAACAAAACATGAACAAAATATTCAGGTTTTTATTTTCATAATTATAATGTAATAATATATACGTAATATAAAAATCTATTAAATAGCTTATTTTAATATGGAAACTTCAGTGGCTGTCCAGTCCTACCCTTGATACCTCCCTCTGAACCACTTTCAGGACTCATCTGTAGCTCACATTTAAAATATTAGTAATCGTGAAAAATTAGTAAAATGTGGATAGGATTAACTAAAATTTGGTTTTAACTTGTTCATATTTTGGCTCAGTGCCAGGATTTTAGTATCTAAACTTGTTCCTTTGGTTGAGGAGGAAAAGGGTGGAAATGAGCAGCTGAAAGTAGTATGAAAAGGTTGTTGGAAAAAATTCAAGAAAGAGCGTTAACTAACATACCAAAAAACCTGAAGAACAGTCCAGGGAGAAATTAATTCTGAGGAAGACACATCATGTGTCATGATGAGGTTAAGAAAAAGGTGATGTTTAAATAACACTAACTGCTGTGATGATATCAACATCGTCTGTTGTCAACATCATTAATAATGTTTATTTCAAGGTGATAAATAGTTTCCTTCTTAGGCTATACAGGTTGGACTATAAACAGTTCAGGAAACTATACTTGTGCAGAACTATAAGCAGATGACAATGCTCCTCCAAATGAGTTTATTATAAACATTATAAAGTAAATGTTCTTTTAAAATTTGTCAGAAATAGCGAGGGGACTGGCTCTAAAAGCAGATGAAGGTGGAATGCCTGTTACCACACATAGGTGGTATGGTAGGTATATGCAGGTGTTGCACTCATGTTTTCGTGAACAAAAAGTACACCAACCTTTTACGGAGACTTCAACACTTATTTGTACTTTATCAAAGTGTTAAGTCTAACCAAAATATAACCAACACAATTATTCCAGTTACATTGATACTAAGACTCAAACTTCTCTATCAACCACCCTTTCTTCTTTTGGATGTTATGCTTACCCATCCTATGTCCCCCTGAAGAGTGAAGGTCCAATGGTGTTGCAGCAAGTCATCAACATCTCGAGTTCTTAACCACAAGTCCTATGATCTTACAGTGGAGATTTTCCTCCTTTTAAGTCTGCTTGGGGTTATTCTAGCTTTGCTGGTAAAATACTATTTAAAAGACAGTGACTTTTTTTTTCCCTGCTAGTAGGTCATTGACTAGTGTCTTCTGATTGCATTTGTTGATTGGGGTAGCTTATCAAGAGTCCCTTCAGTTCTGGTAAAATACCTGTACTTTATTCTTCCCTGCCTTAAAGTGCTTGGATGACTACATTCTAATTGAGGTGAATTATTAAAACTTGAGCTGTGGCAGTCTTTTGATTACCACCTACTTTCTATGGTACATGGCATTTGAGGTCTAAATGTCAGCTTTCTTGGAGTAGTGAATTAAAGGCCAGAATGTAGGTGGGCTGCTATTCCCACCCACTTAAGCTTTTATTTTCCCTTGCTTGCAGCATCCGTAAGAACACCTTATTATACCTTAAATTTATATTTTCCATTGTTAGGAAAATGTGACAGTAAATTTGAACAGGTTGCCTACTTCAGTATTTGCAATTATTCCTCTTCCCCCAAAAGTTCTATAGTACAGCAGTATGAATGGTATAACTGTCTGTATTTAATTTCTTCTTCTGTGTTGAACCGGGAAGATGCAATGTATGTAGTATATTTGTATTAGGCTTTAATTAAAACAACCCTTCTTGTTTGAACACATTTTGTTGATACTATTAACATGTTAATTCTGTAATATCCATGTGCAAGTAAATAGTGTGGTCTTAGTTGTTACCATCCTGCAGAAGATATTCACATTATGTTCAAATGCGGAATACCCGTGTGCAGTCTGCGCTGAGTTTTCTTTGAGGCCCTTTTGCTGCTGCTTGTTGAGCCACTGCATGTTCACAGTAGTTTCTGTCTTTTGAACCGTCTTGTGTCCTCCAAATTTAATTGTGCAAGGTACTTTTATGCAAGAAGGGAATGTAGAACTGACTACCAAACCACCTAGTTGGGAAGGGCATTTTAAAGCTGTGTTTTTTGTGTTCTACATCGGATACAAAACAGGCTGATTTTTAATCTCCTGAAGAAAATAGTGTGTAATTTTTCTCCTGTGTGAAACCACCCATTCTTAAAGGATAGTGTTACTTTGCAGGTATTTTTATATTTCTAGAGTAAATTATACTCTTTCTATTTATACCTCTGCCAGATATTGAGGAAAGGGAGAAAGCAAGAAAGAAAGACCGGCTAGTTTCAATGTAAGTCAGTAGATACTGTTGATTCAGTTGATTTTTTTTTTGTTTTGTTTAGTTTTGTTTGTTTGTTCCTTCCCCTTGTCCCCCTAGTTAACAGCTATGTCTTTCTGACACGAATTTTATTATTTTTAACCCCCGCTGTGACCAGTTATTTCCTGAAGCAGGTAGTGTTCTTTGATCAGAATGAATGTTTTAACTTCAAACTTTCTCACTGAAATAATTAAGTTTACGCAAATCTAAAACATACCCCTGTAGTAGCTATAAGAAAATTAACTCTATCCCACTGAAACCAGGACAATGCTTTGAATGCAGTTTTAATGTGTTTATTCTGCCATTGAAGTGATGTTGTATTTCAAGGCTAATTCTACCTCTGTGCAGTGTTCCTCTGGGAATATTATAAAGCTTGTATTCACTGTTATTCTTGACTGACAAATGACAATATGAAATACTCATCTTTCTTCATCAGCCCTTCCTTTTTGCTTGATATAATGAAACATTTCTAGTGGGGAGAAAAAAAAACTTTGTTTATCTCACTTTTCAGCAATTTCTTAGTAAGGAGATAAGTAGCCGCCGAAGAATGAGGTCAGTGGATCATTAAACCTGAACAAAAACTGCAGTTGTTTACATTCGGTACTTATAAAGAAAAGGAAAAGAGTTTAGTACTTTTAAGAAATACATCTGAATTTGATATGCTAAGAAGCCCAGATCAAAATCTGCAGAGAACTTAAACTGTTACAAGCTTTAAATGCACTCAGTTTTGGCCAAAGTTCCTCTAATGCAGCTGTATTTGTAGGTGTGAGACAGCGAGCTTCAGTTTGGTAGAGGAATCTCTAGTATTAAACACAGATATGTTGTACATGAATTGCTTTGGTGAAATGAAAAATTAAAAAAACCCACGAACTCATAATGTGTTTGTTTCTGGATTGCAAACTGCAGGTGGCTCCCTTGGTCTTCTGATTAATTCAGGATATGTATGTTTGTTTCACAAGCCCTCTGCTTTTCAGAAGTATATGAATCCAAAGCAAAGGAAGATACTGCTTGGCAGTGTGGGGTCACCAAATGTTTCTGTGTCTTACAGGAATTTCATTTAGTTAGATTGCATGCTTGGGTAATCAGTCTTGATATGTCAGTTTCACACAGAAGTGAAGCAGGCTGGTTTCTTTTCATCTTTCAATGTATTTGAAATTGTTGTTCTTTTCCAACAACAGAGTAAATTCAAGTACCATACAGAAGAAAGAGTGAGTTATTAATCTGCCATTTGTCATCTTTTCCTTTCCTTCTCAACTGGATTTTTCCAATAGGTAAAATGTCAAACTCAGGGATAGAAAAACTTTGCATTGTTTAAATAAAATGATGCCTGAAATTATTATCACTTATTGTAGATTTATATATGTGTCTCTGTGTTTGTATTTTTATATATTTCTGTATGCATTTTTTGGTTCTTAAATGATCTTAGAATTATTTAAACAACGATCACAGTAAATGCATATAAATATATTTCTTGATGAAGGAAAAGAATATTTGTATGTAATTACCAATGAAATAAAAAAGCTTTTCTGCCCAGAAGTGTCAGGGCCAATTGGTACCAGATAGAGATATCCAGTCTTGCTATGTTTAAAGTATCAAGAGAAAAAAGAAGGGGGGGAAGGCGTGTTCTTTGTATTCAGGTTTGCATCAGGTACTAAAGGTGACATGCAGAAATTGAGTCCTTAATAGTTACACTTTATAAACAAACTTTCAGTAGTTACAGAGAGAAGCACGGTTTCCACACAGACCTTAGGAACGATGCATGTAGTTTTGCTGCAGCTGGGCTATTGTTCAGGAGAATCACAAATGAGGCCTCCCAAGAGTTACTTGTATGTATGTATGTTCCTATGTAAATTTTTTTGTATGAGGAAGCCACCGTGCAAATGGTAGCTGTTCGATAGCACCTGCTCCTATTGAAGGGAGTGTGTGTCTTTTATTTCAAGAGCATCGGTACCCATTTCATTCATCATACTACAAAAGGACTAAAATGAGAATAGCGTTCTAAAGGTACCCAAACAAACAAAAGCTTCCAGTTAGGAGGCAATATTTGTAAATTTTAGTTCCTCAGATTTTATTTCAAATAGCATTTTAGCACACATACCTCTCAATAAGTTAAATGATTCCTTTTCTATATGGAAGGTAATTTGTAACATTGAGTCATGAGGAATAAATATATTTTATTTTGGAAAACCACACTATGTAAAATATACTGTTGGTATGACCTACTAGCAATTATACTACTTATTTGCTAGAAGTAGATCAGAAGCTGAATATTCATCCTCAAATTTGTATTTAAAAACCACTGTAACAAAAAAAAAAAAATCTTTTACTTGATTTACTTGGGAGTGTCTGTCAGTTCTGTGTTGTTTGTACTTAACACTAATTCTGTATGATAAAACTCAGTGTTGTATGATGAAATGTGCAGATAGGCACTGTTGAACACATTACTGAGAACAAATGGAGGCTTTTTCTTCATAAATGACTTCGCTGATGCTAGTATTTTGACCGCAAGCTTTGTCTGTGGTGGACTAATTTGAGGGAACGCTGATACTTTGTGAAGACTTTGTTTTGAAACATACAAGAAGGTTGAAATAGAGTTGTTTTTGGTTTTGTTTTCAGTTTGGGATTGTAGAGTTGTTTTCATCATGTGACAGTTAATGAAGAATACCCCAGATTTTTTTAAAAAAAATCTATTTAGACTGTCTCAGAAGTTAGGATCAGTGTCAGTTGTGTTATTTTAGTTTTGTACATTGTATTGTTTTCCTGTAAAATCTTAAATAAATAATTCTTTCAGAATGATCTTGCGATAAATTTGAACAGATGCAGGAATTTTACTGGAGTTCTTGGGCTGCAGTACGCTTTAATTATGTCTCTTTTAGGACACTGCTTATAAAAGCTTAGTGGTATATTAATAAGGGAAAAAATTAATGAGGGACAGGTCCAATATAGATGGGATTTTCCTGGATCTTCTACTTGTTATTCCTGGATCTTCCTTGCTTCACATGTGCAATAGTTAAAGTTAGTATTTTTTCCACAGCATTGGTGTTGTATCAGAAGGGTTCAGATTGAATAGTTTGGATATTGTCTTGGTTAGCATTACATAAAGAACTGTAATAATTGCAGCTTCAGTCTGTACATGAATTAAATTATATTCAGATTAAGAGACAGATGGGAAATAGTTTGAGGTCTGGGATATTTGAAAGTTGCTAGCTTTATTCATTGGTTGCTTTGAGGTATATAATAATGTATTCCACACAATCCCTATAGAAATCAAATACATTTCCAAAGTCAGCATTATATCTATTCTAAATCCAGGTCATATGCTCTAATGTGGAGGTGATTCGTTCAGTTTTAGTTTAACAAGCACTGCTTAACCCTTTTGAAATGTCACTAGGACAAGTTAGTCTTCCCCACTGGAGACTTGAGGAACAAGTACTCAAAATAAGAAACCTCGCTGGCTACTGCCTCACTGTGTTACTTCTGCAGATACACGCTGATTATCTGCCTTTTTTAGTGCTATGTGGGAAACAGATTGTAGAAGGTATCACGTGTGTATATGCTTGCTATAAGACCATTCTTTGGTTAAGGAATCTGTGGAACAGAGGAGTATTAATAAAGAAAAGAAGCCCCGGCTGCTCAGCTTTCCTGCAACTTTACATTAGTAATTTTGTCAAAAAGCTTCAGCAGCGGAATTTGAGGAAGGCTATTTTCTTTTTCTCAAGTATGTCAGGTTAACTATCATAGTTTTTCCACTTAAGAAAAGTATGAGGGTTTTGCTGCTTGAGTAATTTTAGGTATTTCTTGGTATTCCTTCAGTAAACTTTGGGAACTGCTTGGTAATTCTGAAACTAATAAATTAATGAACCTCTTCTTTTATTTAATCCATAAAAATCTGATTTTGGAAGTGCGACAAATTAATTTCCAGAACACGTGGTTGGCATTGGGGTTGTGATGAACTTGCAGAGCAGTGTTTTGTCTTAAAGGAATGGAAGGAAAGATATTGGAGTGAGAAGAGCCGTGTATGTTCTTAAAAGGTCTCCTCTGGGTGTGTGTTTAACAATGTTGTGACTCAGCTGTCTTAGTTATGATGCCTTAAATTTTAGGTGGTAACTTACAGAATTCATGTATTAATTTGTTAGACTCGAGTTCTCAGAATTTAAAAATTAAAATCTTGAAAAGGTGAGAGAGTTAATTCTGACTGTAAAGAAAAATAAGGGGATGTAAACTCTCAAAGGCTTGCATGTTTGTTTTTTTTCTTTTTTTTCCTGCATTTGGTGTCTCAGAGGTCCCCATTAGAAAAGAGTAAGGATCACTACTTGCCATACACAGGTAAGTGAATGTTGCCCACATGCATACGTTTAACAAGTTTGGGATTCCACCTTAATGTGCGATAACTCAGTAAGTAGCTACAGAATGTACTAACAACGCTGTGCCTTGCTTTTCTAAGGGAAATAGAGCTTTTGTTTTAGCAGCTTTATAAAATACAGCAGAGGAAGAAAGGCAGTTTTGTCTTCTGGAATGTCTATTTCAGTCTCAGTGATGTGGTGCTCAAATAAACTATAGCACATTTAACCAGCAGTTGAGGACAGAGACACATGTACTAGGCACATCAGGGAAAGGGATTGTATACAAAGACTAATTAGCATGAAATATGAATACATTCATGAAGTACTCTTGATCTATAATGCTCTTACAGGGAGTATTATTTATATGAATTCAATGAAAAAGAAATTCAGAAGTTGAACTGAAAAAATAAGTGGGTTTTGTTTGTTTTTAAACAAACAAAGATCTATATTCCTGGAATAAAACACATTCTCTATGAATAGGTAAAAAGGTTAGACTGAAAAGAATGCTTTCTCTAATGTCAAAACAGGAAAAATAACACTCAAAAGATATTATTTTTCAAGGTTTGTTGTTGTTTATTTTTAAACTTCACTTTTTGCAAAGAAATTTAAGTTAGGTACTAGAAAAATCTGTTTAATTTGAAGTTAGTTACTGAGAACATGACTAAATAGCCCATCCAGTGGATTTTACAGTAGTTTTTTGTTAAATGAACTGTTAAGATTATCTGTTGTGGGAATTTTCCTAAATTGCAGGTTATCTTCAATGTGCAAGAATTTATATATGTACATAAAATGCACTGGTAGTGAGTTGGAGGTCAATCACTTGTCTCTTCTAGGTCTGTGTTCTATAATTCTATGCAGGATGGTTTTAGAACAATGTCTTTTGCCTCCTGATGTTTTATTTGTAGCCATGTTTTCTGGAAACTTTCTCAATATTTATGAAGGAGGCTCTATATCCAGCTGCTGTTTAAAAGCTGAGCATTGTAATGCAGGTTCTTCAGCTGAAGTAGAGCCACGCAGCTGGCTGTGAATTTGGCTGTGAATTTGTGACCCAAGTGAAGGTGGGAGGAAAAAAAAAAGAAAAGTCTGGAGGAAAGGATGGAAAACAGATCAGCTGCTTACCTGGCCAGCTTGTGCTGACTGTTAAATAGACTGTGCACCTATATTTTAATATCCTGAAAGCTTCCAGCAGAGTTCCAGAAATAACAGTGTATTTGTTTAAATAAATAGAAACCCACTGTAAACAAAGATGTAGGTAAAGCAAAACTTATGTCCTTATGGATAAAATAACTCTTTTAAGTTTGTATTAAAGAAATGTTCCCTCTGTCTTTCAGCAGCACCATAGCTAGTACATACCATATTACTTCCTAAATGGACTTTCTTTCAAATTTCTCTGACATGAAATACAAGTGTAAACTGGCAAAATGTGGTCTGATTCATGACCCAGTTCCCATTACATATCATGTTGCCCTGCAACATTGTCATGTTTACAAAAACTGCTCCTCTCCCCATTCCTGTTGGTTTTATGTGCAAAACTGATTTTTCTTCCTTTATTGCTGACCAAAAAAAAAATAATTCCTCATCTGTTTCTGAGATTGCAACTTTTATCTGATTGATAGTTGTTGCAAATGTAATGCTTCGAACAGAATATCTGCCATTGCAAGAGTTTCTGCCATGAGTAAGGATAGCTCTATTATCTAAAGGAATAAAGGTTCTTTGGAAAACCTTTGGAAACCTGTTCAAAAGCTATCTAAAGGATTAAAAGTTAAGAATCATGCTATTAATTTTCTGAATTAATTGAGAATTTGAAAGTACTAGGTACATAGGCATTAACACAGATAAAAAGCTGATAATTCTGTTGAGTTATTGAATTATTCTCTAAATGATGTGAAGTTGAGGGTAGTTTTGTATATTCTGTAAGTGTCGTGTCTTGTGCAGTTGTGGGAAACTGAAACTTCACTGAAATTTCATTCTTCCAGGTACCTTTTTCTGTTCTTTAAGGTGGTAATATTTTAGAGTATTTTAAAATACTATTACAGAATAAGTTTCCAATGTGAAGTAGCAAGTGAATAAGGAAGTTATGACTTAAAGGCTCTCTAAAAGCAAAAAGTCCACATGGTAAATTGACCGTTTTTATAAGTGGATGTCCAACTACCTGTAAGTTGAGTATTCTGAATGGTAGTACGCATGGAATAAGTTTTGAGGTCTTCCTTTTGTCCTTTTTTGTTCTTAAATTTAAGACATTTAGATCATTAGCGCTGAGACGCTACCTTCTTAATGAATCTTTCTAGCCAGATTTTGCTTATGTTGGTAATGTAAAGGTAAGCAGAGCATAGATTACATTTGCTAAATTTAGAATGTACTGTGGATTCTGTATGCATATATGCCTAAAATGTACTGCAGTGAATAGTGAACCCAACTGTTGGTAAAGGTGAGAGACTGGTAGCTGTGCATTTCAGGACTATTTTTAGTCTGCTATAAGACAAATGGCACAGTTTAGTATTCTGGTAGGTCCCCTAAAATTAATCCTGTAATGTGGAAGTAATTTACCTTTTGGCAGATAATCATTGCACATGTATTCAGTGAGCACCTGTGTGTTTTCAACACACTTTGAGATACTTGGACCCCGAGAAAGGTTTTTCAAGGTAAATCTCTTAGGAGGTAGTAGTTACACATACAACCATCCAGGGCTGTCTTCAGGCTGGCTGAGCCCAATATTTTGTCTTGGACAGATGACTGAGAGCCGATGCTTAGGGAAAAGAGTAAATATATGTTAGTTAACATTATATGTTAAATGTCTGTCTCTTTATGTACATAAAATAAACTAGTGATACTTCCCGGCTTCCAACAGTTTTTTCTAAGCCAGAGGTAACATCTTTCTACATAGCGGAGTCTTCATTGTATTTTGTCTTCAGTGAACTCGTGATCTTTTAGCATTCATAACCTGTGGCATTGATTTTCTCTGTATGTCAAACAAATGTGTAGTTTTCTAGTGTTTCAGTCCTGCTGCTTGCTAGTCTTCCTGGTTTGTTGCCTCCTTTTCCTGTCATTGCAAGTCTCATTAATACCTAATTTATATTTATTCTCTGCGTGTTTTCAAAGACCACAGAGGGGAAGACCAAAATTGTACATGATATACAAAAGGCAAACAGTGATACATCATTGAATCGTGGCCATTATCTAATAAGTGTCAATTGATCTCCCCCGGTTACTGGCAGGGAACCTCTCTGTTTTGGTTGTCCTGGTATGGAATCATCAAATGTCTCAATTACTGTTTGTTTTTCAGAGTTTCATTAGTATGCCAGAAACGTTTTGCTGTCACAGTATATTGAAACTCTGTTGAGATGACCTTAGTTAGAATGATGATTAATCAGAATGTTTGTAAAGCAGAAAGATGCACTACGTCTTCCCTGTGACAGTGTGGTGTGGCAGTTCCTGTTCCAAACAAGTCACTGTCCTGTAATGTGTCTGGTTAAAACTGTAAGTAATTCTAACCTAAAGGTTGTAATAACCTGTGTTATTGTCACTGCCATGTACCAAAAATATTTGTGCCCACATATGATTAGGTTATAAGGTATGCTTCTTATAGATTACGTGCAACTAATGAGATTTGATACCATCCATGACAAGGCCACAGTATCCAACACTTGCTATGGAAGACTAATTTATCAACATTTTATAAATAAGGATAAAAGTTGCTATTTGTATTTATCAACTATCAAAGCTGTGACTTCCAGTCAGCTTCACAGGGCACTGCTTACTGGTTATAGAAATTAATGGAATCTATTAAAGCAGATAATTTCCCAATTATTTTTAATATGATCCTTTTCCCCTGTGAAGTTATGTGCTGGACCTGATGCCTATGTAAGCATCCCTTTGAGTTCTACTGGCTTAATGAAACAGTAAATACCAGCTAATTACCCATATTTTTTTTAAACTCTAAATTAGTAGGAGAATAGCATTCTTTTTTACTAAAAATTAAATCAAATTTCCTAAGTACTAAGTCAATGAAAATGTAACTGTGTATTTCACTGTGTAGGTCAGAGTGTATAACCAGGTTGTACCCCAATACACACACAAAAACTACAGTGGGTCTTGAAGATGGTAATCTGAGTTGTTTGGGATTTTAGGTACATAGAAGTGAAACAAATTTTCATGCATGTTTGTTTAAAACTTTGATTGTAAAGAAATACTTCAAAAAGGGAGAGGATGCTAGAATGTGCATTTGGAAATGTGTGTTTTCCTTAGTGTTTAAGTATTTAGTCAGGAGCTTTATGTGTCAGATATCACAGTGAAAGGGGAAAACAAGTTAGCGCTTCATTTTTAGTAAAATTTTAGTCCATTCCATTAAACACTAATATCTGTTTAACCTGACTGTATAAAAGGATTTTTGGATCTTGGGATCTTTTTTTTTTTAGCGTCATTATTTCTAAAATTCCTTTGCAAAATGCGATTCCTTTAAGTGTCTTTATTGGGAAAGGTGTGCCTTTTACAAGCGTAATCAAGAGGAACGATAGCCGAGCTATTCATTTAAAGGTTTTTGTTTGCTAGGCTTGTCATAGTCATAACAGAAAATGAGTTTACTAAAACCTTGATAAAATATGATAGTAATTTTTTTTACATTTTGTTTTACTTTGAATTTTCTTTTGGTCTGAGTCTTGATGCTTTTCTTTTACTTTTGAAAGCTGTATGGATAACAGGCCTACCAGTTTGCTATAATTATTTTCCAGGTTCTACTCTATCTCACAGTTCTGAGGTGATGATGACCTGATATCAGAGGAAAAAAATATAACTGACACATGCGACTGACTAAAGTAGAAATACTATTTTAGGCAGCATTTTATTTTTATAGGCAAATGTCATGTCTGACCCATATAAAAACTTACTATATTTCTTCTAAAATGCATTGACTGATCTTTGTAGTCATTAGTCAAGCACTAATATGTAGGCAGCAAAGATGTAATGTCTCAACACCCAGCAAAACCAACTGAGGATAAGTATCTCTTTGGAGCATGCTCGAGTTAAGCGTCACAGATGTCGAAGCAGTGGTTGTGGCAAAGGCAGAAATGGGGTGGACAATCCTGAGGCTTTCTTCTATATAAACATTCATGGTGGGAGTGTGAGAAAAGAGTTCACAGAAAAGGCTGCTAGCTTTTATTCCAGCTTCTTACAAGCACATTGTACAACACAGTTAAGTAGGCCCATTGAGGATATTCTCAGATTAATCTTTGTTTGCCTGCTGTTGTTTGATTTCTAATGTTCAGAAGGAGTACTTGCATGTATTTCTGTGACCATTTTATGTGCTGAATTGTTAATATTTGCTTACTGTTTTTCACTTTAAACAAAGGCAACATCTTTTGCCTTGGTCTTTAGCAGAGTAAACAGAAGGGGGCAAAATCAGTTGTGTGGCCTTTTTTTTTTTTTTTAAAATACAGTATTTGTGGCCAGACATCTACTTGATTTCAGGCTGTTGATAGAAAGCTGAAAGCAACCGCAGTATGGAGTGGTTAATCAAATATACTTTAACTGTACAACTTCACTGCACAAGTTCCTGCTGCAGATTTTCAAATTGCTCTTGAAACTTAGATTAGTTACAATTTCAGGGCAATTTTAACAGAACTAGAAATATTTCATATAGTCATTAAATGTGGTGGTCAAATATAATAATAATAATAGTATTATAAGAGCAAATAATAAGAATTAAGGTCCTCTGCTATTTTTTGACAAAACTAATTTGTAAAACTAAGTAATCATTTTTTTTTCCATAGAGCATAATTTGTTGGGTTGATGTCACTTCCTTCAGCTTGATTGCATTAATTAGGCAAAAAACCATACAAGATTGCAAGAGATTCCATGTTTTTTTCCCGTCAGTTTTATTTTTTTATCTTTAGAGCTCAAACTAAGATCTACTTTCAGATCAATTACTTGCTTTATTTGTAATTTTTTTTTTTTTTAAATGCTGTACCAGGTACTCTTCTGATTGCAGAAAGGACAGAGTGACAGTAGGAGTGCTTAATTAATTTTACTTCAGGAATTGATAACTGAGTGATTTTAGGTGAACTGCAGAATGCCAGGTGGCATTGGGAATAAACATGAGATGACACAGCTGCTGACTTAACTGGCAAGAGGGCGCGGCTAGCATCTGGTAATGCTCTGGCATTTGCCTCTAGATTTTTGACAAAAAGGTTTCCTATTTGTCAAAGTTTAAGACCAAATGACAGTGTGTAGACTCTAAGTGACTTGGATACCAAACCATTTTAATCTCCAGTTTGTGCGGTTCACAAATGGCATGACGTCCATGTTCTGCAGGACGGATGGCACAGTCCAGGGGAGAAGCTGTGGCTTCAGCTCTGCCATGCATAGTCCAGGTGCAGGACCGTGGCATCTCCCAGAGTCTCTCCTCTAGGATCCGTTGAATATTCTCTAGTTTCGTTGGTTACAGGATTGGATAGAGACTACCTCCATGGTCACGGGTCCCTTTAGTCTGCACTGTTGTTTTCTGACTTATTGCCATTGACAGGGCCCTGCTCCTTCAGGATACTTCTGGACCCATTTGCACTTCTTGATGATAAACAGGTTGTTTGTGTAATTTGGCTATCTGGTTCCTTGAGCATGTAAAACTTGCCCAACTTTGTTCTGTTGTCTAGAAGAAGAGGTTGGTCATATTTCATCTAGGTTACTGAAGCAAGTGGCTGTGGGAAGTTCACAGGCTTGTGCTAACAGCTGTGCTAGCTAGGCCTAACGCGTCCGAACTGCTGCCGTTTCATTTGGGTGTAGCGAGCATGCGGTTAGGCATGTGGAAAAGCAGTGTTGGTGTACTGTGAGGGAAGAGAAGTGCAAATTTGAGGCTACGTTATGTTTGACTTTCGTCCCTTTAACTTTTATTTCCATTCTTGGGCGCCTCTAGAAGTAATGCAGAAATAGAAAACTATCAGTAGCTTCCCAATATCATCAGTTTAGCCAAGCCTAAAGAAGTTTGATTATGTTGCAGTAAAATTTACTGAATTTTTGTGCTACAAAACATCATCTAATTTTCCAGTGGCTTTCCTAGCTCATTTCATTATTGTACCAAGTTATATCACATGGGATTTTTTTTGAGTGAACTTCTTAGTGTAATTAATAGGTTCATCTGTTCAGGCATACTTCTGTATGTATAGTTTACAGCCCTTGAAACTCTATGTATACTTAATATTTTTTTCTCCTATATTCCCCTATTAGCTGTAGAACTTCTTTCAGGTAAAGGGAATAATAAAGCAATTAATTTCTTTTGTATATTTACTTTTGCTGCCAAATACTAGTAAATGCCATTGATAAGCCACTTGACAGATGAAAATAAGATGAAATTACTCATTTCCTGTGACAACATAGGGGCATTTGTTCACGGTGGGTACAGACCTGATCAAAATTGGAGATAAAAGCTCAGGTTCAGATAGGCTACGGTTCACCTAAATCCCTGTTTTCTCCACACTGGAATTGAATGTACTCCTTTTTGTCTCCCTTTAATTTTTATCCTCATCATGTTCATGACTGTCAGTTTTTACTCTAAATTCTTTATTAAAATTATTCACTGCCTAATTAAAAAAAAAAAAAAAGAGGGGGGGAGGTTAATATGAACTGGACATTTCAGCTCAGATTAAAATGCTTTAACAGCTCCAATAGCATTAAGTAAAATTGTACATATTTTTAAAAATTTGTCAATGCCACTCAGTAGCTAAATTAATGAACAGGTGCAGAACAGTAATTTTAAAAAGCCAGTTTTTTTTTTTGCTACAGAAATACAAAAGTACTGGTGGTAGAATTTTTATCCTAGTTATATCTCTGAAGCATTTCACCATGTTTTTGTATGTTTTATGCCATGGTTATCATTAGTCTTGTTTAATGTATTTTAAACTTGCATAACATTTTGTTTGGTGTTGCCATTTTTTCTTTAAACCCTACATGGGTTTCAAGCAGTGTGCTTTCTGTGGGATTAAATTAGTTCCCAGCTGAAGGTATCGCTAAAAGTACACACTTGAGCCGCACATGCTTTGCGTAAAGTAAGATGAACAGAAAACAGTCCCTTGCAGCACGTTGCATCAGCTTTTTTCCTCTAACACTGATAACAAATATGTTGTTACTAACAAAATAGAGCTCCAATCTAAATTAGAAAAAAAAAAAGTAGGTTATGTAACATTGGTGTTTAGATCTGGATTTTCTGGTCTTCAAAGAGATGTCCAAGTATGCTAAAACTACCTTTTCCCCTGTTGCTTTATCATACTGGCTCTCTTTTCCTTTCCCTCTCCTGTCTGCTTGAAGTAGACGGTAAAGGAAAATAAACTCAACAAAAACATTTTATAGCTGTAACCAGCATGAGATAATTATGCATCAGTGGGTATTTTGTCATTTCACTGGCTGTTAATTAGTTTTTAAAAAAATGCTTGCTTTTTTCCTACTTCTTCCCAACTGAATGGGGAAATAGTTTTAAACAACCAGGAGTATAATTTTCTCCCTTTCTTCAAAACAAAAAAATCCGCACAGGTATGTGTGATTGTTTGTGTGTGTGTGTGTATATATATATACTCCAGATGAGTCCAAATACTAATCTACATAAATTTGTGTGAAAAGGGATTAACTTTCAAGAAGAAAAACAGAGATTTAGGGTAGGGGGATTTAAAAATGCTTTGCATCAACACAGCAGAAGTGCATTAGCTTTGTCAGTTACCAGAGACATGGCGATCTGAAATATGAGAGGACAACCTGACAGGCCCTTTTCAGTCTCAACTCTACTCTGTTGGTACACAGGCTGCTTTCTCATGGTGACAAAATACTTGGGCTTCTGGACTGAATATCTCGAGATATTAATACGTTTTGCAAAGCGTGCTTGCTAGAGTACCTGGACAGGCGTAACCGCTTCTTGGAGGGTTCTGCCATCTTTCCAGGGCTGTTAACGCAACGGAGGACTGACGTAAACTTGATTAGTGAGTAAGTTCTGGGAAGTGAAATAGGTGAGCCATGAATTTGGAGGGCTGAACTTGGATCAAGTCTGATTTAAGGTGGGGAAAAAAGCTAATCATGTTCTGAAACAAGAGAGGCAAACTTAAGCAGGGCACTCAGGGGTGGGTGGCTAGCTCAGCAAGGATTTGGGTGGGAGATGGACCCTGTGGAATAAAGCTTCAAACTTGGCAACCTGACGTGTCTTTTTTTCAGTGTCCTATTTCTTAACCAGTTATTGTGGTCAGAAAGTAAGGAAATTCATACTCTGCACCTTTTTCCCTAAACTATATGGAAATCTGGGTATGACTGTCACTAGTTATAGGTACTGCCTGTAAGACTTGTCAGTTTTAAAACAAGCAGATTTTGAATGAAGATGTAGGTATTATCCATGTGCTGTGATGAATAATCACAGCACTGAACTCCAAGGGCTGTATGAAGTAATACAGATGCGTTAGCTTCCAGATTGATTTTTCATCTTGCTTTTTTGAGCTACTCTATGTTGAACTGCTATAAAATCCTTTTTTTCATCTCTCCCTCTGGTTCTATGGCATCAGACCAAAAAGCGTCTCTCATCTTTAAACAGGCATTTGTGAAGGGAGTACCTGAAAAGGGTTGGGAGGTTGGTCAGCAATTGTATATTGATTCTGAAATGTATCAAGTAGCTTTTTATTTATTCAGTTATTTTGTTAAACTCTGTAATCCATGGTCCTGGCACAGTCAAGTCTGCTAAAATGCCCTATGCAATCAGAGGGAGGGAGAGCCACTAGCAGAAGAGGGAAGGGCCTGGCTTTTGATAGCTCTCTGATGCTTAAAGTAATCTCAAGCATGGGTCAAACTGTGTTGGAGAAATTTGGGTAATTTAACGTCTCTTTCTGCCTATGAGTATTAGGTTGGTAAGAGTGGTGTTGATGCTGGATTGTGACATAAGCAGCTAATTTGAGTATTCCTCCATGCCCTTTTTTTCAGTTGGCATAAAGCTAACAGTCTTTAAATTCTCAGGCTTGAAAAGGTGAGAACCTTTGGAAAGAACATATTCTCTGGTCTTTTCCAAATGGAAAAGTTTTAATCTAACCCAGACATTAATTATTTATAAAATGGATGGTTTATACATGAGGGTGTTACAGTCCTTCAGGCTTAAGCAAGTAAGAGCAGCCATGGTTTGTTATCAAACTTTTGAATGTTTGGTCTTTTTGGTTCTAAATGTGGTTACTAGTTTCACAACCACTAGAAGAGTGCAATCTGGAAACGCCTGAGGAAGGATAATAATGAAAGCTCCTTGTTTGGCCTGTATGAGCAGAGGTACCTTTGGGAATTCTGACCCAGCCCATCTTCTGAGGGGCTCTTTCTGGAAAATATTGTATGCTTTAAAACTGAACCCCCAAAACCAATTTTCATTTTTTGATACTGCAGTAGCTGAGGAACTCAATGAATGTTTTGAGTTGGGCTCATTTAACACCTTTGCCCTTGAACTCTTGCTCACAGGGGTTTCTCTCACTTGCCGAGTCTGATCAGGTGTACGTGAATTACCCTTGTAGGAAAAAAGTAACATTTGTGTAGGGTGATGTTTGGTAACAAAAATGTCTGTTTTTTCTTTTCTTTTATGACTTCTTATTTTTGATACCTCTGCAGTTTTGCAAGCCACAAGACACTGGCTGTGTGTGTGTGTGTGTGTGTGTGTGTGTGTGTGTGTGTGTGTTGTCTTAACTGGTTACAGGACAGGTTTGTGTTTAGTGTCACAACTAATGTGACAAGTATGGTGCCCTGCGAGCTGATTGTGAGGGTGTGTATTTGTTCCACACTTTAAAGACCCAATCATATATGGAAATCCAGAGGGTTTAGTTATTAAACAGATAAAGTTTGGAATAGGTCACTGATCTTGAATAATTTCTCACACCTGTCTCAACAGACGCAAATCCAGGCTTTTCACTAGCTTCTGTTGGTCTAACAGAACTTATAATGTTTATTGACTTCTCATGGGACAAGTAATTTTTATCTCTTGGGTATCTTTTGTTTGTTTTGTTGAGCACCTGGTTTTATTTCCTTGTTTAATTGGGAACAATTAGCAATAAAGGTGTGATTATTTCATGGAGTGTCATTTCAGGATTTTAAATGTAGTTTATTATAGTTCAAGGGTCAGTGCTGGTGGGAATTTTGAGTATTATGAAGTACATTATCAAGTTGTTGAGTAGCTCTGTCCTTTTTTAAAATATAAAGCAAGCTGGTCATTCTTGTGTAGTTAGGCTTGCAGAATAATGGCAGGGCAAGTATTGCATTGCATTAGAATCATCTTTTCTCTTTAGCTTTTTCTGCTTAGGCTTTTTAGAGGTAGCTGGGGATGAGAGAGCTGTCTTGTACTAGCTTAGTTAACGCTGGTATAAAAATGCCCAAGGTAAACTAATTATTCAAGTGGTATAAACCCCGTAGAATTATTTTATGCCAGATGTGCTCCTAGTGGTAATGTGTATAAGGTAAAAATAACTGTTTTCTTAGTCCTGGTTTTTTGAGAGGTTGAAACTGAGGCTTTGGTGCTTTTCTTCACACTAAAACTGAACATCTTTTCTTAAGAGATACCTCTAGTAAAGCCCATGGTGTTGAAATTAGTACAGTGAAAAACAATGCTTGGAGAAGAAAGGCATATTTAGTCTGCTTAAAAACTTCCTCTTGACTTTCAAGTTTTTCAGTTACTTTTGAGAAACTTAAAATGTTCAGTAAATTTAATTAATGTTAAGCACGTTAAGTTTCTATTTCTTCAATGTCAAATATGTGATATTTAAAAGGAAAGAAATCCTTGTTAATGGGTTTAGTTAATTAATACTTAAGAAAATTCTGTAAAAATTAAGTATGTTAAATTATGCAAAAAAGCAGCATACATTTTAAGTATTTCAATAGTGTGTTACTCTCTACATAATTTTAAGTAATGAATATAAGGGTAGTGATCCTTGCTAATTAAAATAAAACCCCCCACACCAACCCCCCACCCCCACCCCCACACACCAATTTAAAATACATGGTGTTTTCTTATTTGGTTTTGCTCTTTACCAGTGCTAACATAAATAGTAAAAGCCTACATTTATATAGTGTGATAAATCTCAGATGATTTATCTTGGTTTTGGATGAAGAACTTCAAATGGTATTTGAGTTATTAATGTTTCAACAGAGGGCACTCATGTGCTTTGAGGTAACACCAAATCACTGTGTTTTTAAAGGTGCTCAGAATAAACTGCTGCTGAAGATAACAAATTTTGTGGGTTAAAATATAAAAATATAATTTGATAGTGCTTGGGAAAATTGGTCATTGTAGTATTAACATTTTGATTTCATGTTCCTCCTAATTTTGTATATTTGCTTTGTTCCTTTGGACATTTTAGAGTACATTGAGGCAGCAGATTCATTTTGCCTTGAACTGATTCTAATAGATGCATTATTATGGCATTCTAGCTGAGTTGCTATTCGTCTGTTAGAATTAACAGTTGTAATAATGAATGAGAATTTAATAAATACATTCTTTACAGCTAAGAAGACAGTAGAAGAATCAGAAGAAAAGAAAGCAGCTCAGTCAAAGAAAAAGATTAAAGAATTAAGAATTTTGGATGGAAAAAGTGCACAAAACTTATGTAAGTGATGCCAGATGCATTAGGCATATAACTAGCATGTATACACATGCCTGTTGTTAAATGTTTTATTTCTTTTTTGTTTATATGTGCAATATTATTTTTCTAAAAACTGGCTAATGTGAAGATGAGTCTTAAGCTCAGAAGTTTTTTACCTATAAATGATTTCAATTCTCTTGTAAACTTAAATGTTAATGAACTATTTTAATTTTAAATAGAAAGTTGATTCTTTCATTAATTGCTTTAGACTGAAAGGGTGAGGGAAGGCACAGTGTTGTAGGTTGTGTGGGTTGGGGTTGAGAGGCTGTTCCTAACATTTTTTTCTGGTTAGAGCAATGGAGAAATAGAGCTTGATGGGGGTTTTTTAAAGAGAAAAATATTACGAAATAGGTTAAGTGCAAATACTACTGCTATAAATTGCAAGGGAAACAGCCCCACCTATTATTTTTAGCTTGCTGCTTCTTTCTGTAATTATGGAGAGAAATCAGTCATTGAGAGTAGTAGATTCTTTTATTTGAATTGAAAATACGGTAAAATGTCACTAGTCCATCTATGCCTGTGTCAAATGAAGTGTGTAAAACCAAATCTGTGTATTGTTTATTACCACATCCATGAGCACATTTTCTTAAGCAGAAAATGCACTATGATACAAGTGATATAAAACGGAAGTTTTGAAAATATGGATGCAGGAAAATCAGCCATAGTAGTTAGGTTGAATATACAGCACTTTATTAAAACTGTATGCTAATCCATCTGTGTTAGGATAGTTTGTAGTTTATTGAATGGGGCTCTGAGATCACATTCCTTTGAGCAGTCCTATCTTTGAAGGGTGTCACAATATACATTCTCTCTTGTGTAAGTTTAGTTACCCTGAAAAGTGATAGAGAGGGTATTGGTTTTTTGTCTTTGCCCAGCTCTTCATTATCCTTTTGACATGGAATTTTTTCTAGAATGTCATGTAAATATCACTCAGCCAATTGTAAATTCAGTACAGCTATTCATGCATGGTTATGAAAGCAAAAAATAATAGCTGAAGTCTTCTAGTGGATAAATTAAGCCTGTTTAAGTAATAATGCAGATATGTCGCCAATCATAAAGACAGGAGTTGATTGCTAGAGATAAGTAACACTGCTCGGGAGCACCTGAGGCTGATGAAACAGTTAAAACTGTTGTCATAGTTTCATTTCTTAGAAGTGAAATTTGTAAGTTGAACTGCAGTAGTGTGGCTCCTCTACTGTTTGTTTTATATGGAAAACTTCATAATGAATTATCTTGATTTGGATCAATATATGATTTCTGAGTTGCTAGAATTTATTTGCTTTATATCAATCTTTTTGACTTTTTGATTCTAATTACTTATTGCTGAATTTCAGCGATATTTTTGGGTTCTTTCCGTTTGCCTTATGAAGAAATAAAAAATATAATTTTGGAGGTTGATGAAGAGAAGCTGAGTGAATCCTTGATTCAGGTATGTGAAAATGTTTCTGGTTTTGTTCGTAGATTGTTTTCCACATAAAAATGCTGTAAAGGTATAAGAATTCAAAAGTAAGAGTAGTCTAGAGTTTTCTGGATATCAGCTACCAATGCATCAGTTGTGTTTACCATTTTATTTATTTCACCTCTACTTTTGAATATGGTCGATTATAGCAGGAAAACTGTCTTTATAAGACACTGTTAACAAAAGTACTTTTGAATCTAACTTTATGGAATTTCTCTTTCGAAAAGAAGCCTCTGATAATTCCACTTCTCAGTTTTGAAGGCAAGCATTTACTGGATTAGGCTAGTGGATAATGAAGTTTCATCAGTCTTGTGGAAACATCTCTGCTTGTCACTAGTCATAGATGAAACTACCTGAATGTTTCAGGATACTGCTACAATCTAAACCCCATCTGTAAATCAAGCTGACTCTCAAGCTGGTTTGGTCTTATCTTGAGCCCCAAATCTCTCCAGTGGAGACAAGAAAGTATGGAATACAGCTTCTTTGCATCCCTCTGATTTCCTCTCAGCAGGAGGAGAGCAAGTGTGTCACACCCCCATGATCTCTGGGGCATGACAAAGTGTGACAGAGAAACATGTCAACTTAAATTAAAATGGCATACAGATGTAGCACACCAATGATACTGGTATTGAATTGTTTAATATACAGAGATTGATTCTAGCTGACATACTCGCCTCTACTTATCCTTTTGTCCTTCCCTGTCTCCTGCTTGCACCCTTGTCCCCATAAGGCTTTCTAAATTATTTTCTTTTCCTTTCTTGGACCTGGGCTAAACTGACTTGCCTGGTCTTTTCACAGTTAGTTATGTAATTCAGAATGTCTTCAAATCTTAACATGATTTTTTTAAACAAAATTACTATGTTGCAAAACATACAGTGAAAATGGAATGAAATTCATTAAATTAAATTTAATTGTCCTTTGCAGTTTTTCTTGTGCCATCAAGGCCCTCTTATATTTCTGGAGTTTCGTTTTCCTGAGGCTCTAAAGGAAAGGCTGCTATTTTCTCATAGACCTCAAACTATTGGACTCTCAGCAGTACACACAGTTATGTTTTCTCATAGTGTCATATTCTGAGACTTAAACCACTTAACCTAATGTGCTTGAAAACATAGTTTCAGTATCCAAAATTCTCATTCATATTTCAGTTGGGATAATCCTTGATTAGTTTTTTTCCCCTTCCTGGTTTTTGGGTTGCTATGGCATAAGGTTTTTGGAAGTTCCCATTTGATGGGAAACTACTTCCCGTCTGACATAATTTGATGTGTTTCACTGTGGCATCTTGCTTCAAGGTGTGCCAGCATGAAATTGATTGGGTTTGGGTATGGGCCCTAAAATTAAATACAGGACATCTCTAATATATATTTACTTTTCTAAAAATACTATCTTTGGCTGCTAAGTATGTTTTCTTAGGAAGAAGCTTATGCACATGATACGTAGTACTTCGTAATATAAAGTCTTAAGTTTATGCTTATTGATCAGGCATGTTGGATCATTTCACTGAGAAGCCTACAGGATTAGTAAAATAAAAAAATCAACAGGAAGAAAAAAACCCACCTTGAATACCTCAAACGCAGGGTAGTTTCATGTTGGTATAGTTGCCTCTACAACAAATGTGGAGATATCTTGAGACCCGGATTAAGAGAAATAGGATGTAATATGTTGTTCTGAAATATAAGTTCATGATCTTACGTGTAAATTGTAAGATGCTGGAAGGTAATGTTGCTTTTCAGTTGGAAATGCTTGAGGCGAAGTGAGTCTGTGCTCAACAGGACAAGTAAAGCTACCACTGCGGTGGAGCTGTAGGTGGAGCAGCAGAGCCCTCACCCGGTTCCAACCACCTGCCCACCCTGGCCTACTTGCATAATGAGAAGCAGAAAAGCCTGCAAGCTGCACAAGTGTTGTTCAGTAGTAGCTGAAGCATCGGTGTGCTTTCAACACTGGTTTGGTCACAAGTCAAAACAGCATCATAGGGGCTGCTATCAAGAAAATTAACTTCATCCCAGCCAGACCCAGCACACCATAAAAAACGCAAATATGATTGCAAGGTGTATCAGGTCAAGTATTTCCAGTAGAGAGCATAATTATTACACTTTTGAATAATGAACTTGTAAGACCTTACCTAAAATACTTGGTACATTTCTCAAAAATGAATTCAAAATGGAGAAGCTGAACTTAAAAACTACTTAAGATGATTGAGGGATGGAGAAACAGTCTACAGAAGGAAGATAGAAAAGATGGATTTGATTAGATTAGCAATATAAATAGCTGAGAGGGGATATGACCACATCATATCTATATGGGGAGCTGTGATGTGCATAAGCATCGGGGAGAAAAATGGAGTTGCGTAAGTAAAAGGCAGTGTTACCACCAGAATAAATGTTTATGAATTCATCATGAATGCAACTACCTTAGAAACTCAGCTGCCTATAATCTTCGAAAAACCCGAGGCTTTGGAGATTGGTCCGTTTCTGAAGGGAATGGTGTGGCAGAGTCACTTCTAATAGCGGGGAGATTTAGCTGATAACCCAGAAGAGATACCTTCTGTGTTTCTGAAGCTATTCTTAGAAATATGTTGGGTAAATGGGCTGTATCATCTATTTCATGTTCAGTCTATTCTGGTTTATTTTTATTCTAATCTTCTGACTGAGTTCTTAACTAGTTTACTAGTTTAACAGTTCTCAGTACTACTGATTGGAAAAATGTTACGAAGCAAACCTTGCTTTCATTCATGCTTAGGATAACTGCACATGTGGAAGCTGCTTTGTTCCAAATATCAAAGTGGTGAAAGCCAAATGGGTATAGCATAACTGAGCATATAGAAAAGTGCTTTTTCAGTTATGCTTCTCAATTCCTCATTTCATCCTGCTTTTATAACTTATATTGTAATACTTCCTAAAATTAATTGGATTAATCAGTTTGAGTATGTGTAGTTTGATATACTGTTACAACTATTCCATGAGGAAAACACTCTAGGAAAAAATATTCTTAATTCCCAGTGTGCCTTTGAGATAAGTTCTTGTAAACATACAGTTGTCAAACATCTGTGCAGGAGAATTCAGGGCATTGTGACAGTGAGTAGTGAGTGATAGTTTCAGCCTCCTAATGTCAGCTTTAGATTTCTGCTACTTCATATGTTTAAACAAACTGCTTTACCCTGTTTTTATTTAAGCCCAGATAGTCATGAATACATTATGAAACTTTGTTTCCTAAAGTACTAACAAGGATTTGAGGGTGTGATCACTGAAGCCTTTAGATTAATTTTCAGTTATTCAATACAAGTAATGAGAGTAAACAAATTTAAACGTATATATGGATGGCTGCAGTGCTAGTAGAGCCAAACTCTCATCCTTAGAAGCTGAGGGTAAAATGAGTTGGTCTCTTAGCTCTAGACCATAAAGGGGTGTGGATGAAGAAAAAGAAATCATGAAGCATGCTAAGAGATTTTGGTTACAGGGCTAAAAAACCAGGAGTTTTAGTAGTAGGTACTTCTATTTCTGTATTGATGGGGGAAAAAAAAAAGGTTTACTGTAAGTTTATTAATGTGTGATGAAATATAAATATTTGACAAATACTGTGAAATTACGGATGCTGGCCTTTGTTCAATAGTCTACTTAATTAAAATAGGTTTTAAATAATTACATTACTTAGTTACTGCCTGATCTTTACCAGCATTAAACAGTCAATCAAATGAGCAAGAATGTTTTACAGATCCTTAATTATTTGTTAAGTAGAAATTTGTGGGACATGGTTTTGGGTTAATAGGAAAGGGAGCATGCTTAGGTTTAAACACAAGGCCATAGCTTAATTGTATGACGTACAGGTGAATCTGATGCTTATCTCTGTCAAGTATATTGAACTGTGCTTGCTGAGACACTCAGTAGCTCTTCAGTGTAAGGGTAAAAAAAAAAAAAAAAAAAATCTTTCTGTTACAGGGATGTTTTGTATGAGACTGCTTGTCATCTTTATTTTTCCTTATTAAGATGGCTGACTATTTGATTCTTTCAGCTTGGAGAATTAAGTTAGCTATCACTTGTAAATTTGACAAATTAGACTGATGCATTTCTGGAAGTTGTACCTTAATGCCTAGTTCATCAAGCCTGGCAGAGTGATCAGTAATCAAATTCTCATAATGAATAAGAATATTGCAAGAGTGATGGCAAGATTGGTATGTTCTACAAGTAAGATGTGTACCTGTAATTGCACAGGTTTTCTCCAGTTAAGGTTTTTATAGCTGGAAAAAACATGCTTCTGTAGCGCTGGCTGTTTTTTTTTCATTTGAAAAGGCACATAACTTTTTTTCATATCAGAGTGTTTTTGTAACATAGACCTAAAGAGTCATTATCGGTTCTCTGATAGTGTCAGTGTGCATGTCCCTTTTATTCACATCTTACGGGACCACATGGCAACACACCTTTTCTGGTGGGAGAAGAACTGATGTGCCAATAACCGAACCAGAAGAGCTTCAAGTTAAAGGAGCATGTTCTGAAATGTTTTACTTCTAAGACTAGTGTTGCAGAAAGTGTCAAAAGATTTAAATTTTGTAGCTGTAGCACATTACCTTGTCTTCACTAAAATCTGTGTTGTAGTTAAAATGCTATAGAACTGCATATTCCATAGATACTTTGTTGGAAGTAAACCTCTAAACCTGATGGTGGTTCTAACATTTACTTTATGCAAGTTTCAGAGGATGGCTTGAGTAGGACCTTCTTGTTGAAGAACATGGACTTAATCCTTCTCTCTTTAATATGTTGGCACCCACTGCCTTTGTGCAGAAGAAAAAAATGATTTTTGTGTGAAGGCATTTTTTTTCTTAGTTGTTTGGTACCGGAGTCATTGCACTGTGGAGTTGGGTGAATCTCATGGTGATTTTTCAAAAGTTATTAATAACAAAAGTGCACTACTTCTTTGGCCCCTTTATGCATATTAAGTGTCTGTATCCAGCATACAGAAACAGGTTGTCTGCTTTTATTATGCATTTAGGCAATTCTCCCCCTCCAAAAATCCCCCTAAGGGCCACAGTGAGAAAGCAGGAGGCATGGTGTGTTCACCTAGATACGGAGGTATTTCTGCCTCCTCTGGAGAGAAATGTCTCCAACTCAGTCCCTTTGATTTCTTCAGTGGCTAGTACTTGCCCTTAATTCAACACCCTTTGAAATTCCCCGGAAGCACACTTGCCTCCAAGCTACTGCAGTGTTTTGGATCCTGTTTCCAGTCTCCAAAATATTACATCGTTTTTGTTTCTTGATTTTCCTGTCATAAGTCTTTAATATGAACAAAGGTGGTCAATGGAGATCGAAAATGAAGTAAAGGGCACCCTCTGTGTGTGGACAGCTGTAGTGTAATCGTATCAGTTAGTAATACTTTAATTCCCTTGGTTTTTTGGTCTTAAGATTGATGAAACTTTTTGAACAAAAAAGGCCTATTGACTCTTGCTAGCTTGCGTGAGTGTAAATGTCTACTCTTTTTCCCTTGAAGAATTATATTATTCTTTTGTTTTCAACTAGCATATATATATAAATTAAATACGAGCTAAATTTTTACTTGAGTATCTCTTAAAGTATTCTTCAGTCTTAATATAAATATTTTATACATTTAGTGTATCTGTATTTTGAGATGTTAAGATCATATAATAAATCATACAGTTTTGCTTGGGGACATGTATAAGATTTCAAGTAGGTTCTACTTTATGCCGAATTCTGGCATATACAGATCCAGAAGATCTGTACAATTGTGAGATGTTGCTTATTTTTATGTAAAGTGTTTTTAAGTTAAGTTTTACGTAGTTATTTGGAAGGTCTAAAGATTTTTACTTTATTTAAGTAGTTATGTGTTGCTTTACCCAGACCAGTTATTTCTTGGTTAATATTTAATGGCAAGATGCAATCATGAAGGCAAAAAAAGATTGTAGATAGAGTGTAATTCTTCAGGGTCTTACACCATCAAGAAGTTTTGCCCGATTTTTTAATACTGAGAAGGCATTCTTCAAGTTAGAGACTGTAACAGAGGTGCTGATGTCTGTATTAAGTAATTACTGGTTTGATTTGATGTTTATATAGTGTTAAAGCTGCATAAATTAAAATAAGCTTCCCATAATTTCCTTGTGCATTTCCATGTTGTGGTGTTTTAAGCATGTTATTTTAAGATCTCAGCTAGCTTAATATAACAAATTTAATATAATGCCTTGTTTGTTTTAGAACCTAGTGAAGAATCTTCCTGAGCAGAAAGAACTCAATGCCTTAGCTGAATTAAAGGATGAATATAATGATCTTGCAGAACCAGAACAATTTGGAGTTGTGGTATGTATTCATGCAGTAATTAACTGGAGAGTTCTATTTTGTCAAATAGATTAAAAAGAAAAAATTTATGTTTAAATTATTTTGGTTAGTGTTTTTGCAAGTCCTGCAGTAGGAAAAGTTACCATTTATTTATTGATAATTAATAATCTAAAAACCTTTGTAAATACATATTATGTGTTTTTCTGGAAGCCATTATGGTGTGCAATTAAGAGCAACAGACACTTCTGTGCCAGACCAAATCTTTTGCCTGACTGTCTTGCCTTGTATGCAACTCTTGTATGTTTATTAAACAGTTACAGAGAACACTATGTTCGGGTAGTTAAATTTCCAAGAGTTCATAAACGGCCCATTAACTTAATGACATTGACAACTTTGATAAATTTTTTTCTGCTGTATCAAAAACTGTAAACAGCTGAAAGAGTTAATATGGCTGTAATATCTCATGTTTTACTCTTTGGTTAAAAAAAAAAGTGTGTGTATATATGTACACATATATGTATGCATGCATATACATATACAATATGTGTGTATACATATACACACACAAACACATAGAAACTTCCAAAACTGATCTAGAAGAGGTATAGATTAATCTTAGAACTGAAATCATAGATCATACTCTGTTGCTTTTAGTGTTGTTCGTGTGTATAGCTATTCTAAAAGTAGAGATATCGAGTATTATAATGGCTAGAACCTGTCTCTGAATGAAATTATAAAATTTGCATAATTTACCCTAATACCTGCTGGTAGTCGATTGTATGATACCAAGTACTAAGCTAGGACTTGGAAGACTCTTTTTTCTGCTTCTGGTCTTCTAATGACCTGATAAGTCCTTAGGCAAATGAGCTCCTGTTTTCACTTCACTCTGTCAGTCCAAGACTGTAACGATGGTGATGTAGCCTCTGTAATGTGTTTAGAATTCATCCGTAACTTCACAGGAGCTAGGTTTGCTCTTGCTGGATTTTTATAGTGTTATGTACATTAAAATGTATTAAAGCTAAATAGAGGTCTATTAAAAGGAAAGAGTAAAACCAGTATTTTACTAAAAAGCTCTGATTTGAACATAATTTGTCTTCAGAAGCGCCTTTTGAATGATTTGGGGGGTGAGAGGCATGGGGAAAGTGGTGGGAAAAGAACATAATGTGACCTAATGAGATTTTTGGAGAGGATTTAGAAAAGGAAAGATATCAATGACTTCTTTTGAAAAACTTTAGGCTATTGATTTTATTTTTTTTAATATATAGCATAAAGTTCCAAAAATGTTTTATTTTAAAACAAAGATGAGGAATTTTTGTACAAATGTGATACGTTATTTAGTCTTATTGCAAAGTCTGCAGTAGTAAAACATTATCATCTATTTATTGATCTGTAACAGTCTAAAACTCTCTATAAATATATATTTGGTACTTTTATTGAAGGAATTATGGCATGCAATACATAAAAAAGATTATTATAGTATAATATAATAATATATCACAATGTCTTTTAGATGTATATTAAAACATCCATATATATGACTGTATATGGGTATGTATTATCTGCACATATATGGATATACTACATGATATATAATCCATATTATATTTCATATACATACATATATATGTGTGCGTATATTTAAAAAATCTGTTTAAAAGCACTGGAGGAATACCTTGTTACGTCTTTGTCGTGTAACATATGCTTTCGGACTGACTAAATCAATGGGATGGAATGGCAGTAGTACTTCCTAAAGCTGGGCTTTTGATCCCTGGGAAGGCAGGTGGGCAGGCCACAACAGTTGCCCTGTCTGTTTTGCTGTTTCCTGCTTATTTTTGAAATGGGAAGGGGCAAAGGATGCCAGAGAGCAGCTGATTTACCAAATGAATATTTCCTTATTTCCCTCCTACATAAATAATGCCAAAGTGGGAAATCAGATTTTATGCAAGGAGAGTATCTGAAATGTGTCTAAGGGAAACACAGAATGGAAGCAAGTGAGGAATAGGCATTAGGACAAATGAAGACTCTGATGCCCATGAATTCTATTCAGTCAAATATCTAAGAAAAGAAATTCAGAAAATTGTGCATAATTACCTTTTTTTAAAAGACACTGTAGGCATTCCTCCATTTTACTGATGTAAGTTCCTTAATCTGTCACCCCTGACCTTTATAACTTGGATCCTTTCCCAACTCAATCCTTCTTCTGCCACACATTTCCCTTTTATAAACGTCATACCTACCAAGTCTCTTCTGCTTCAGCCTTTCTCCCCTATTCGTTTTTTTCTGCATTGCTCTCTATAGCTTTTATGTAAAGATATTTCTGAATTAGTATCTGTTTATCTGCATCCTCCCATCATGCTGCTCTATGGTGGGTGGTAGTAAATTACCCTTCTGCTGAAGAAAGCTGTGACAGTGGCACTGCATTCAATATTCAGCCACCTTTGTGGTCAACTATGTTTTCCTTATATACAGTCAGAATTTTCTGAGTGTTGTCTTGTATTTTGCTTCTTGTCCTATCACCATGCGCTTTCAAGAATCCTCTGGTTCTGTCTTCTCTGTACTATCTCTTTAGGTAGCAACAGATAACAGAGTCAAGAGCAGCTATTCAGAGAAGAACAGGTGTTGTGGATTAACCCTGGTAGGCAGCTAAGCACTGCACAGTTGCTTACTCGCTTCCCCCTCCCATCCCCAGTGGGATGGGGGAAGAAGAAAGGAAGAGCGAAAGCAAGAAAACTCTTGGGTTGAGATAAAAGTTTAAGAAGTGAAGAAGTGGAAGAAGAAAGAAAACAAAGGCAAAGAAATAAAACAAAGGCAATTACTCACTGTCTCCCATGTGTTAGACTAATACAGAGCCAGTTTCTGAGCAAAAAATGGCTAACCTACCTGAGCCCCCCAGGTTTTATTACTGAGCATGACGTTACATGGTGTGGGATATCTCTTTGGTTAGTTTGGGTCATTTGCCTGGTCGTGCCCCACCCCAGCTTCTTGAACACCCCCAGTCTACTCACTGGGTTCTGCAGGGTGAGAAGTGGAGAAGGCCTTGTCACCGCAAACACTGTTCAGCAGTAGCTAAAGCATTAGCGTGGTAACAGTCGAAGTCAATGACAGACAACAGAAAATACCATGAAACAGAAGAATTTGCCTGTGAAAAATTAGAATAGTTTAGCTGAGGAATCAAACTAGTCTTAATTAGAGTTACAGATAAGACTTAATATGATCTGTGGTTTTTTTTTTCTCTATGCTTAAACTTTTGCTATTATTATGATGTTAATTAGAGGCATGCTACCAAAAAACATACTTTGATCTTTATAGCTTATTACAAGTGGAAAATTTTACCAATTTGGGGGTATAGATTTTGTAATATCAGGTCAGCCTGAATTTAACTACTTTTATGCTTCTAGGAATTTTGGAGAAGATAATTTTAGGGAGGTATTTTGTATATTGACAAGTTGTTGGCTAGTTTTATAGTATGATTTTTTATTTTTTTGCATCTTTCTGCAAAGCATCTTGCCGTTCATCCATAATATATTGACCTTAAAAGACTACAGCTCTGATTTTGCATGGCAATGCACTTTGTCAGTTGATGTTTCGTACTGTTGTGCTGCAACAGTTTAAATTTCAGGGGGCATACTGAGACCTGGTCAATCACCATTGTAACACAACTTCATGTCAGTATCTCCATTACATTTCTGCAGCTGTAGCATAGGTGGTTCATCTAATTATTGTGCATTATTTTCTCAACATAATGTAGCTGTGCTGTTACCTTTGTAATATATGGAGTTCCAAAATTGCTCTCACATCCTAAAAACTCTCAGTGCTAGTTAGTGTAATAAATTCATTTTGCTGGGTTGTTTCAGTTTGAACACTCTTACATTTTAAAGGGTGCTAGAATGAGGGTGAAGTTATTTTTAATGAGGAATAAAAACAGATGTGAGATATTGATGATGTAGGTTAATGATAATTCTAGTAGTTATATATTTTGGGTAACTCAAATTCCAAATCCTAGAATGATGTATATTCTGTAAAAACAAGACACCAGTCTTGAAAGAGTTTTGTTTAGTCCTCTTCAAAACATACTGCAGAAGATAACGTTTGAGATGATTTGCTGTGTTTTCCTCAGTAGAAGATCTCTGCATATTACACTCCTGATCTCTTCTTTGGAGGAAAAAGTGTGATATATGCTATAAGATTCTGTGAGAATATTGTAGCTAGTATATCTATCAGTGTGTGCCTTAGCTCATGCTCTTTTACCCTCTCATGGAAGTATATAACATCATAATATCGTTATTTAAAAACCATATACATACTGTACAGTGTTTTCCAGATGGATGTCTAATAATAAACAAGATACTGGAGTTCTTCAAGTTATATCTATATTATGTCTGTTTACTTCTCATTTTCTCTGTGATTTCTGTATTTTTTTCCCTTCCGTTTTCTGTTAATGAATTGGGTATTTCTTCTATTGTTGAAGAGGATTCTATTTAAATAATTATGTCAGGTATATGAAATCATACAACAGTGTCTATGCGCCTGTATCTTCATGAATACATTACTGGAGTGAAATGTCAGCCTTTCTGCTTTTTTTTCTACAAATTTAAGGTACAAAGGAAAATGGACGTATCACACTGAAATAGGGAAAATGTTCAGTTATTGTGAGGAGGTTGTTTTGTTTTGTTTTGTTTTTTTCATTTTAAAGTGATCAGATTTCTAAAATAGCATAATAGAAGAAAAAAAAAAATATCTTACTGACAGCATTCCCGCAGGAACTTATCTTCCTCAAGTGTTTACAATGACGTTCTTTGGAGACCTTGGAACTACAGTGATATCATTGGTGCCTTATGAGAAAATGCCCAAGGTAAAACTTCAGTTCACCACTTATCAGGGATGTGTGAAGGCTCTTGGGCTGAAAGGTTTGTTAGGTCACTCTATAGAAGCTGTCAGTCAGAGGAAGCAGACAAGAGAATGTATTTGGGTTTTTTTCTTCAGTAAAAGCAGGAGGGAGAAATAATCCAACTTCAAGGGGGTACAGCATTTTCCCTCTGTAATCAAGTTACATTGTCACATTATGCAGCTTTAAGTTCTGCAGAATTATGGATAAAACAGAATTGGATGGAGGACATAAAAGGTCTTTATGAGTTCATAGGGCATAGTTGAGTTCGAATTAAGTTGATCTGAGAACAAAATGGAATTTCACCATGACAAGGGACTGATTAAAATCTAGCAAGGTGTCAAATCAACTATTTGGAAGTCAGTTCTTGATTTCCTTACCAAAAAAAAAAATTATATCTGATGATTCACTCCTAAAAAATGCCAGACATTCCAAAGAAGCTTCATAACTTCTTTATGTGTAAACATTGCTCAATACAAGGTGGATTTGAAAAAAATACATTATCTTCTGTACTAGAGTGAAATCCTTAAAGGGAGGTTTACCAAAAAACTTCATTTCTTCTCCTAATGGACAACCACTCTGAAGGAAGCTAGGATTATGTTCATGGTGTCTTTTGAATATTTTTTTTCTGTTGAAATTAGAGTCTGTTACTAAAGAATATAATTTCAAAAAGATTATATCTCTTCACTGATGGCAATGATGATTTCCTTTTAAAGCAGTAGCAACATCTCATCTAAGTGATCAGAGTTTGAATCTGTTTCTGTGTTGTGCTTAAGCTTCTTGGGAAATTTTTAAAAATATATTGTTACAGAATTTGAAAGTTTTGTAGCAGTGAGGGGAGAGAATTTAGCAGTATGTATAAGCTTTTAAAAAGCCGTTTTAGCAGTTTGCTGGAATTGTATTGCCATTAGAGCTCTTATAGTTAGAAGAGTAGTTGAAAGGATGAAACATTCAAAGTCAAAGCAATCTAATGCAACATAAAACCTGTAGAGAAATTGTTGTTCATTGTATGGAGATACAGTCCAAGGTCCACAGAAAATCCTGTAATTCTGGCCACGTAAAGTGTAATGGAGGGTAAAATTGTATAATGAGAGAGAGAAACAGAAAATCATTTTGTACCTGATGGAGTGTATCAGTTGTCGGCTATTGAAGGTATATTAGGAAGACATGACGCACCACACAAGTCCATGTATGGGGGGCCTGTACATAGGGACTGATGTGAATGCCTAGCTGACCTTGTCATTCGGTATTAAGGCATCTTACGATGGTGTGTGTGAGAGGGAGTGCACATGCACATATGTACAGGCTTGCTGCTAAAAGTATCCTGAACAGCTTCAATACACTATATTCTGTTGTTATTTTGTTTGTCTTCCAGAACAGCATAAATGATGTGGGTTTTTGCTTTGCTGGCATATCACAGGAACATTTAATGTTCAGAGAGCTTTCTGAAATTGTCTGTATGACTTTTCTTTGCACTGAAGCTTCACATAATACCAAGATTGTTTTTGAATTATCACCAATAGTTTTCTAGATACAGGTCATTAGATACCATCTTTTGTAGGTTTTGTACTCCTGCAGAATTTTGGCAAATAAAGCTCTGTAATTTCCTGTGATTGTTTCATACTTGCTTTGTCTACATACCTGCAGTATTATTCTCTTTCAGGATGAATACAATGAAGTCTCGTAAATGAAAGTAAAACTTAACATTAAACAAATTATTATGGAGCAGGGGAGATGACTAAGAAAACATAAAGCACCTTGTGTTTCTTACTAAGCAGGTGATCGTGTTCTGTTTGAAACCTCTTAGAGCACCACATTTCTTATGCTGACTTACAGGCAATTCTTCTCTTGCTCTTAGTCCAGTGCCTGATTTTGGAGTGCATTCTGCCCTCGAGATGTGAGTAGTAACATCCTCAATACAATTTTCAATTCTCTTGTGTGGCTAGCATCCCTGACTTGGAAAAATCTGTTGATGTTTTCAGAAAAGCAAAGCTTTAAATTGTCAAAAATCTCTATAACTGGAGCTAAAATTTGACCTTTTTTTTATTTAAAAAAAACCCCACCAAACACCAAAACCAAACAAAGTACAGAAACCGCAAGAATCTTGCTTTAGTGTCTTCAGCTCCTGGGGGTGTCATCAGGACCATGCAGTCATGAATAGTCATTAGCAAACCCAAGAAGATACTTGCAATTTGACAAAAATAGTCTAGAATCTATTCAAATTTTGATGTGTCCTGGAATTTTCCACATTCCCAAAACATGTCTCCCACGCCCTGCAGTTTCTTTACAGTTCATTTGTATTGAAGAACAGACAGAGCAATGTAAGCTTGGATATTTATGTCTTTTGTTTCAAAGATGCTCGTGTAGTGTGGAAGGTAGTAGAATAAATGACAAAAAGCAGAATTAGAAACAATGTTGAGACTTCCTCAGACTACAACTATACAACATTATTTAAGGAGTCTCTTAAATTTAGGCCACAATATGTTACCAGGTTCTTGTGTATAACTTTATTGGTGTTATAAGGAGTGCTGTGAATCCAGATGCATGTTGGGTCAAAGGGCTTCTACTTCAGTGACGTATTATATGTTCCATTATTCTATTAATAAAATATTTATATTTATTCCTTCCTAAAACATCAGTTTTGCTTGTAGGTGAAAAAATAGTTGAATCTCAATAGAAGCAATCTGAAAACAAGAAAGAAAGAAAAAAAATTGCAGCTCCAGCTTTTAACAGGTTGATTTAATACAGAAACAATTAATACTGTAGATTATGTATGTAATTGTTTTAAGTTTGTAAGAATGTTTAGAAGTAGTTGAAATCCTGAACTCGATTATTTGATGATAAAACCAGTGCCCCCAGGGCCTTCTCCACCGGGCACTTCCCAGCCCCTCTGCCCCAGGCCTGGGGCGCTGCCTGGGGTTGGTGTGACTTAGATTTCAATAGAATCTAAAGTTTTCCAGCTAATTTACATTTCAGACCTAATAAGGTCTAAATTTTAAGTCAGATGGATTTTGAGTTAGGTAGATTTCAGCCTCCTCTTTTTTTTATTTTTTCATTGGCTGCAACAGCGCATGTTAGCGCGTGGTTTGCAGAAGGATTTACAATTGCAGAAGCCCGGTTACCACTCTCAAGAATTTGATAACTTTGATTTTGCGGTTCAGATTGCATCCACTGGCTGCAGATATTTGCTGGGATTTTTCCTGGCTGATGCCCCTGTGCTGGTTTGGCTTCTTGACAGGACAATAAGTTTTGTGAAAATACTGAACAAGCAGCAAGCATCACAGAGCAGCTCTCAGTTTTCTAAGATTAAATATTTGTGCTAAAATACGTGAAACTTTTGTAAGTGAAAAATATTCAGATGAGTAAACAAACAAGAAATAACTTCGGAGCAAAGCTGCAACATTAATTTTCCCACATATCTGCAAATCATTATTTGCTTTATTTGACTAGCTCTAGCAAGAATATGATTGTTGAATAATGATGAGCTTCTTTAAAAAGCCATGAAACGGGTATAATCCACAATCTTTCAACAGAGCCTACTCTGCTGATGATCTTTTATGGGCTGTGCAGCTATTCCTTATATTTTGGGAAATGAAAATTGTAATGTCTGAAAATATAAATTGTGAACAATACCGTGGCAACACTTTTTATCTTACAAGACCTCACGAAGGAAGCAGTGTCTTAACCCTTCGCAGCGCTCCCTCCCTCTGCACAGGCAATTCGTGGCACCCAAATTTTTCCCTCCCCTCCCCAGGACCGAGGAACGTCCCCGGAGGAGCAGGGACCCGCCGGTGGCCCCCTTCCAGCCTGCATGCTCTGCAGAGAGCTAGCTGGGAAAAACTCTGCACTTATTTAAAAGCATTTTGCAGCTTATTTAAAAGCATTTTGCATCCGAAGAGATATTGCACACAAACATCATCTGCTGACTTTACAGGTAGGCCTGAGTTGTATTTAGTTTTGCTAGCCATGCACTTGGTCTCAAAGTGTTTTATGGACCCATAAAAGAGACTGCAATCCCACAACAACGCCGTGGTGCAAAACAAAAGCTGTCTGTCCCCGTTCCCCGTAGCCATCGTGCTGTGCAGGGCTGCAAGCCATGGGAGTTGCTTCTGCTCGGAGCCGCTCCCCACCGGCAGCTGACGGTCATAAATCAGGACCTTTTTTTTAAGAAGTGGATGAACAAGGTGTGAAAAAAAAAAATTGCGCTGAAGATCTGTCAAACCCCAGGAAGCCTGTTTTAAATTCAGATATTGGGGAAAGATTTCCATATCTGTCTCTCCTCTCACTGGAGCAGACTTCCCGCGGTTACAAAGGGCTGACCTACGCGGAGCTCAACTCAAAGCAACCGCGAAAAGGAGTCCTACCAGAACCAGCTTTCTATTGTATCTCGGTGTGGTCTCATCACATCTCATTCCTCCAGACCAGCCCTACCCAAACCGCTGTTGATCAAATCGCCCCCTTCCCTGCTGCTAAAACTACATTGTTTCCCTTATTCAAGTCTCTTCACAGGCCTCCTGGATATTTAATCAGTGAACACAAGCTCCTCTGTTGGGGAGAGACTCAGGATTCAATGTGACTTTAGAGAAACTGGCAACTTAACTACCTGATCAGACATGGGAACTGATATTATTATTGTAGTACCAGACTTACTGTCTCTCTCAATCTCCTGTGCTCTATTTGCTTATTTTCCCTGCTCTACGAGATGTGCCCTTCCACTTACCAGGAGGAACATCGTCCTAAGACCCCAGAAAACCCCAACCCAAACCCTTCTGGCTTGCAAAGACCAGAAAGGTCTCTGCTTCTCCTTCTCAGGCCGATTTATCATAATATTTCAGAACATATATTTTCAGAAATCCTTGCAGGAAAAGTCCTACCAAGTGTTGCAAAAGTATAACTTTTTTTAAAAAATGATGTTTTGACTTCTGAAGACTATTTAGTATCTCTCTTCCTGATTTTTTTAAGGTAGCTTAAGATAAATACTGGAAACCAACCAACCAAACCAAACTCACATAAACATGAAAGAACTAAAGGAAATAGCAGGTAATATTTATTAAAACATATTGGTTTAACTCCTATTAATTCCTATATGCTTTTCTAAGAGATAATTCAATAAACATTCAGGTAGTCTATGTAAAAATGTTAATTTTAGAATGAAGAGACCCCTAATTCACACATATTATTTGTCTCCTTAAAAGTCATCTGGAAAATAACTACATTATTTAAGTATTTTGCTGTAATCATTACACTGCTTCAATCAAAAATCCCTAGCATTTAATTGCAAGGACGAATTTTCACAGTGGTTAAAGAAAACTACCACATGAAAGGTTAAAGAAAACTTCAACACACTTCAGCACTTATATACTCAAGCAACATCTAATATTCACTTCGTATTTGCTATCTGCTGTATCAAGCAACTTGCTTAAAAGCCTAAGTATTGAGAAGGACCTTCCTCTGCCTGGTGCTTTTGAACCAGGGCATTCAGCTCTCCTCCCTTAGCGACCCAGAGAGGTTCGCTACACCCTTGCTCTTCTCCCAAGTCAGTGGCGATAGAACGAGAGGAAACAGCTTCAAGCTGTGTCAGGGGAGGTTTAAATTGGCTATTAGGAACAATTTCTTCCCTGCCAGAGTGGTCAGGCCCTGGCACAGGCTGCCCAGAGAGGTGGGGGAGTCACCGTCCCTGGGGGGGTTCAAACACCGTGCAAACGTGGCCCTTGGGGCGATGGTTTAGGAGGCCTGGGGGTGTTGGGTTGGGGGTTGGACTCGATGATCCGAGAGGTCTTTTCCGACCTCAATGATTGTATGATTCTTTCCTGAGGTGACTCATACCAGTTCCCTTGAAATATTTAGCAGCAAAATCAGTTTTTTAGGCCATCCAATCTGACACAAAGCACTTCACCATTCGCAGGATCAGGCCCTGCGACGTCGAACAACCGCGCAGCGAGGAGGACGCCCTGCTCAACAGCCCTCGCCACAAACCACCCTTCCGAAAAGCAAGCGCTAAGAAATGGCACGGTCGGGGAAGTTACGGCTTCCATCACAAATACGCGCGGTGCAAAGCAGCAACGTGCCAACAGGGAGCCGTTCTGCTATGCGCAGTGCTGCACAGCCAATAAATCTTTGGCTGAGCCCCATGCCTGCATCCCAAGTTCAGCACAGACACAAATCCATTTAGGACAAAGGCAGGCTTTGGAACCACCATCACCAACACTTACATTGAATCAATTTTTTTTTACTAAATTATTTTTCTGGTCACCATCTGGTCCCTCATAAAAGGAAGCTCTGTCAATATACGTGATTTCCTTTATTTTGGTCAGAGAAGCACAAGTATATTTAGGTTATTAAAGGTCTTCCTGCTCTACGCTTTTGTATTTTTTTTTTGTTAAAATTCTTTGGAAATATTAAATGCTTCAGCAGAAATCTCGGTACAAAACAATAAGGAGGAAGCCACCCTCTTTTAAATAAAATTTTGCAGAAAGGCCATATGAGGATAAAGTCTTTCATGAAAGAATAAAGATCTAGTTCTTGTAACAAAACCATCCTCCTCTAGACAAGCTGGAGAGGAGGGCCTGCGAGAACCTCATGAGATTCAACAAGGCCAAGTGCAAGGTCCTGCACCTGTAGTGGGGCAACCCCTGGTACCCACACAGGCTGGGGATGGAGGGATGGGGAGCAGCCCTGCGGAGAAGGGCTCGGGGGTGCTGGGGGTGAAAAGCTGGACATGACCTGGTAATGTGCGCTCGCAGCCCAGACCCCCACCCGTGCCCGGGGCTGCATCCCCAGCAGCGCGGGCAGCCGGGCGAGGGAGGGGGTCCTGCCCCCCTGCCCCGCTCTGTGAGACCCCCCCGCAGCGCCGCCTCCAGCTCGGGGCTCCTCGGCACGGGACAGACACGGGGCTGTTGGAGCGGGGCCAGAGGGGGCACAGAAATGCTCCGGGGGCTGGAGCCCCTCTGCTGCGAGGCCGGGCTGGGAGAGCTGGGGTTGCTCAGCCTGGGGAAGAGAAGGCTGCGGGGAGACCTTATCGCGGCCACCCAGTGCTTAAAGGGGGACTATAGGAAGGATGGGGGCAGCCTCTTTATCAAGGCCTGTTAGGACAAGGGGTGATGGTTTTAAACTAAATTATGGTAGATTTAGACTGGATATAAGGAAAAATTTTTTATGACGAGGGTGGTGAAACCCCGGCCCAGGTTGCCCCGAGAGGTGGTCGATTCCCCATCCCTGGAAACATCCCAGGCGAGGCTGGACGGGGCTCTGAGCGACCTGATCTAGTTGAAGATGTCCCTGCTCATGGCAGAGGGCTGGACTAGACAGCCTCTAGAAGCCCCTTCCAACCCAAACCATTCTATGGTTCTCTTTCCCCAGATCCCACAGTCTTTCGAAACACTTTTTTTCACAGCATTACCATGATATCATGGCATTTCACAGTGTGGCCACCGGTTGGTGCGCGGAGCTCCCCGACGCTGCTGTAGCACAAATGGCTGGTGGCGTGGGCTGCTCCGTCACCATTCCCAACACGGGCTCCCTTATTTCTTTTTTTCTCTTGCTCAAATCCCTGAATAGGTGCATTTTCTTCGCAGGCTTGCCAGCCTGCTGCTTGCTGAGTGATCCCTTGGCCTTGTTGACTGTGTCTACTGAAGGCTTGAGATCATGGAGGTTGCTCAAAGCAAGAAGCAGCAGGCCAACTCAATCTCTTACCAACAGCAGAAGACTCTTCAGGATGCCTACAGTGGGGAAAGAACTAGGGAAGCTGCTGTAACACCAACAGGGTTGGGTTTGAGGCCGATACAGCAGAAATGTGCAATGCAAGGCCATCCTCCCAGGCAAGGGACAGTGCAGCACTGGGTTATTTCTACTTGGCCTCTGATTAAATACCTCCCACAGCTCAGAGCAGAGAAGAGATGCCAGATCTATTACATTTATATCTCTGGCCATCTGAGCAGACAGATGATTGTGGCTTTCTTTCTCCCTTGAGTCCCTCCTTACCACCCTGGGCCAAAAAAAGAAACAGCAAAGGAACAGGCTATGGAGTAGGAAAAATGATTCCTATATTTTGGATAAATCCCAAAACCATAAAGCTGCCTGTGAGATGTACCTGAGTTATTCTGCACTCAGATACTGGAAGGATGGTTGCTGCTCACTGAAGCTAGGATGATGGCCAAAGCCTTCAAATTTTAGTGCAACTCACTGGCCACAGAATGATTTGATGGTGCATAGTGGAATAGTGTTTAAAACCAGATTTGCCAAGAGAACTTTTACGCAGATGGTGATGAAGTTTGTTTCCAGCCTTAACAATCCAGGAATATAAACTCTTCCTGTTGGAACTATCATCACATTTCAGAATTATTATTCTCACAGGAGCTACATTTAAGCACTGTTATTGCTCAGCTAAAGCCAGTAGCGCTACGGTGCTTTACGCCAGCCCAGGAAAACCTTCGCGAAGCTAATGTTGCTTTGCATTTACTGAAAACACTCTGCAGCATTAATACAAGATCGTAACGTAGCAAGTGCCTTTTGAAAAGTGCCCTGAGCTTGGCTTTTAGATAACAGTAAATGAAAGAAGATTTGAAAGACCAAATAAGGCAAGTAAACAGCATCAGTTCTAGATTTGTGTGACTTTACACAAAAGTTAAGTTCTGCTATTGTCCTTCAAGCGCTGGCACACAAATAAAAGTTCAGGACTAAAGCAGCAAATCATTCACAACAGCATGTACTTTATAATGAAATCTTACAGAGCAATTTGCTAGTAATTTATGTCATGTAGCAGCCAGAATCAACCACTTATGTTTAATTTCCAACAAATTAGAATTGTCCAGGGTAGTAATTCTACCTGCGAAGTGATTCCTTTTAATGTAGTACACATATGTAGGCATAAATACACGGTCATTGGAATCCGATTCCATGGCAGCAATAGCATTTTATTTGTGCTTTGGCTAATAGATCCTCCTCAGTGAATGAAGATATGCAAATTTTTATCATTGTGAAGATACATTACAAGAATTAAAATGCAATGCCTGCATGAAAATTAAATGGGGTATAAAAATAGCTGCGACAGGTTCTTTCTAATGACTTCTATGACAGATGTAGGCATGATTAATGACGACGCAATAATGCCTTGGCTGAACTTAATCACTAACACATCAGTTAATATTGACAAAGAGGAAATGAATGATGCAGAGGCATCTACACCCAGAATCGCTAGAACAGAGTGCGTATTAACTGCTTTGGGAGGCTTAGCATCGGCAAAGGTGATACGTCATTCGTAGCGTTGGACCCAACTCGTCTGCATGACTGCTTAATGGGCGTCCTGTGGAACTCGCGTCACCAACCATGGTCCTGGCAATTTCTTAGTCAACTGGTGGCTAATAAATCCTCCAGGAATCAATCTTTAATTTGTCGCTGGTTTTTTTTTTAATGTGTAGCCAAAATATTTAGATGCACGGAATATGTTGGCACCCTTGAGTCTACAAACTATCTGGACACATTCTGAGATCCAAGAGATTCAACAACAGCGGGGACAATTGCAAGTAGCCGCTGTGGCTCCGGAATTTAACTCCAGGATTTTCATATCAGAGCCCTAACTCAACTCTGACCTGGAGGATACAGACTATTGCAGAATACATCCCAGCTCAATTTAAAGATTTCTGACAATGAACGTGACTACACAACCATACTCAAGTTGTCCAAATGATTAAAAAGAAAAACACATCTTATTTCTGGATCTTGCTCTACTTGCTTTTGGAAACTGTATGCACAAAACGTTACATATACAGTACAACTTATTCATGTATTTTGTTTTCTTGAATAAATTAAATGGAATTAGCTTTTCAAGACTTGCACGGCAAGGCAGTTTTTCCGGCTCTTGAAGAGAAAGCCCAGATCCCTTGCCAGATGTTCGCCCTAATCCTGCAGTCCCTAACATTGTACCTCGGAGCTGATGGACACACGTGGCCTGAGGAGGGATGCCACTGAGGAAGCCAAACACAGGGTCATTTCAATTAACTTCCATGGGAATTGGTACTACAGCCTGAATGGTTTAATCAATGACCAGGAAGGACACATGAACCTTGCACTGGTAACGAGGACATACAGCACAAGGATTAAATGAATTTTAAATAACAAAGGAGACGATGCAGTCATACCTGGAGCTAGGTTAACTGGCAAGCTGGGCTAGTGCAACCAAATTGCAAGGACAAAAGCAGAACGGCAAAGTTCTACGCCAGCACCTGCTGCAGAGCAACACGGAGCGGCGCAAGCAGCCCAGGCTTCGTACTGCTGCCAACCACAGGCCTGATCTGGGGTGGCAGAGGCATTGGGAAAGACGTTTTCATCAAGAAGGCAGTGCAGCACCACTGGGGCAGGCACCCATGGAGGTTGTGCAGTCCCCATCCTTGGAGGTTTTGAAGCTTGGATGGAAAAGTCATGGTTGGTCTTGTCTAGCATTGGTGATAGAGCTGCTCCAGTGTCTCTGAAAAGTGCCGGCCATATCTACAGAACAGAAACTGCAAAAGCAATGGAGACATCGCCATGCTCCAGAAGTTCACCATGGGCTCCTGGCGCAGCAATGAGCAGCTGGGGGAGCAGATAGAGGGAGAAAGGATGCAACGCCAGAAACACCAGCTTGCGAACACTCCTACTGTAGATGTGTTCAGAAAGTTGTTAGGGCAGAGTCTAAGAAAGAGCCGAGGAAACTGATCTGATGGAGACGCCAAATGGCTTACCAGAAGCAGAAAAACAGAGAGTTTGATCTGCTTAACTTCTCAAAGCAGGGATAAAGAAGTGACTGGATGGCACTCTATAAACACATTCACACTGTGGTAATGCTGCGTCCTGCAAGGGCACTCCAATACACAGGAAAGCGAAACAGGAAAGAACAGGTGAGAGATGTGCACGGGCAAATTCAAGGTAGGCGTAAGAGATTTTAACAGTAAGGCTATTAAACCCACAAAGGAAGCGATGGATTCACTGTTTCTTGTTATCATCAGGCTGAGCTATTGACATAAGTAATTGATACAGACAATCAGTGACATCGAGGTCAGCAGCATACAGGAACCCTGACTAAATCATTTAACTGTGCATTTTAGACACCGCGTCCCATTCCTGCAACCGCTCCCGGAGCTCTTTGCAGTTTTCCAGCGGAAGGCAGAGGAGCCGCAGCCCGGCAGAGCAGCCCCGAGCAGCCTCGGCCATCCCATGACGACAGACATGCCACCAGCCACATCCAAGGCTAGCGCAGCTCAGCCATCCCACGGTGACCTTCATCCCCCAAGGAGCGTGGGAGCACGGGCCTCGCCGGGGTCGCGGCGTTGCAGCCATGCCAGTGCATCGCCCGGGCTCTGCAGGGCTCCACGGGAAGCGATGCAGAAGGATGCTACCACCTCAGGTACAAAATGTAACAGGGATAAATGTGAAAAACTGGTCAAGGGGAGGAGGCAGAGCAAAGACATGCCGAGAAAGGAGCAGAGTACATCTGGAAACACCTGGGGGAGATCGCTGCGCAATGTTTTGCAATAAAAAGCATTTTCTACCTGGACAGGGGAGGCAAATAGATGTTTAGAGAGAGCAGAAAATATAGAAATGTGAACATAAAACAGGTGTATGGACTTAAAACAACCCAGAATTTTTTTTTTTACTGCCGCTCTGGACGGTGTTTGCAGCATCCTTTATTTGGCTTGAAACAGATATCAGTTTCTTCACCTACATACTTTATTTCTCCTGTGGACAAGATCACTTTATAACTAAATAGGTTTTTCTTTTGTTGACCTGTAGCAAAGAATTACCAATAAGAAAGCAAATTTATTCATTTCTGTGTCAAGGTTGACTCTGTCCTTGGGAGACAACGGGCCATTTCATGTGCAAAACTCATAGCATTAAGTTACATTATGCTCATACCTTTGGGCCAGGTTAGGCTTTTATCTCCTTTAGAGGCTGGGACATATAACAAACATCAGAGACTACAGCCACACTGAAGCCGACTGACCTGGCCCTATTTCTTAAGCAGCCAAGGTCAATGTTTTTAAATTCCTCGGTCAGGGATTTAAACCCTGGAGATAGCTTAGCCTGGGACTCTGTTACAGCCATGAAAAAAGAGAGGGAATAGGCTCGGTGCTGGAGGGCAAACTGTCTCACAAGTTACAAAGACAACTTTTGGCAAGTTTAAAGGAAAATGTAAGAAAATAAGTAGGTGAGAAATTAGTGCCAGAAGAGAACAGCTCAGAGACACACCAGCAGGCCAGGGGCAAAATGGGAATTTTTTAGACCAAGCCTATTTCATCCCCAGACAGCCAGTTCGCCCCTGGACCATTTTCAGTGCCTTTGCAGCCGCAAGAGCAGGACAATGACCTCAGCTGAGGTAGAATTACCAGTTTTGGGTGTGTTTACCCTGGTTGAATTAGTTGCCCTGTGTTTAGCAAATCTTAAAGGGAGGCACACATACGGGAAGAGGTGGAGAGAGAATGTGTTTGGTGCCTATAGCTCACGGGAGAGGAGCTTAAATCTGCTCTCTGCTATCCTACTGCAGGAATTACACTGCTGACCACTAAATATATTTAAGTGCAGCAGCACGTCTTAGGGACAAGGGGAAATAATCACTTTCTCACTCTGATTAACAAAATTCCTTGAGAACTGGCCACGGGACACCCTGAACACCCCTTGTTTCTCTTTCATAATAGCACAGTTCCTGTTCCTTCTTCCCACCTTCCCTATATTTCTGACTTTCACGGTTAGAAATAGGAGTTTATACCTGGGATATTTAAAATGGATGAAAACTCCAACCTCTTAGGGCCCACCCATGCTTGATTATGTCAATGTGCTACGAAAGGCAGATCAACAAGCACCACGTAAGGCAGGGGCAGAGACAGGGGTGTATCATTCGCACCGCTAAATATGCTCTACAAGTACGTAAAGGTATTTTGACGGTTCCCAGTCACTTTGGTGGCCCCTACACCTCTTGCCATGCTATGAGCATCTGGCCTCTGATGATGTTCTCAGCCTCTTCCCTTCACACCACTTCACTTTGCTTTAAACAATAAACTAGTGGCTGCAAGCTAGCCAGATATTTAGGGTGGCTCCCAAGAAGTACAATACTTGAGTCTCAGTAGTTCATGCAGGAAATATTAATATAGTCGAACACTTCAAAAGAAGAGAGAGAAAAACCCTTTTACTCTTGCCAAAACACCCCAGTTCCCATCGGCTTTGCTGATTGTACTTTTTATTGGAGGTGTACAATGAATGGAATCTCTTGGGCAGAAAAGGGAAAGTTGTTGCAAATCAAGGCTTCAAAAATGGTTTTATAGGATGAAAAGGAAAATCGCTTCCTCCCATAGGCATGTGGATTTTGTCTGATTTTTTTTTTTTTTTAACGTGGGCAAAACTGTTTGGCATCTTCACTGGAAATTTGGGATTCATTTCTTCTACCAGCTTCACGGGACTACCGACACGTACAACTGTTTTTCCACATGTAGCTAAATATCTGCCTACCCCACTCAAACCTTTCACTCAGTATCTGTGGATAATTGCTGCCTAGGCTGCTCCAGCGTCATGAGTTGAATTTTCCAGACAAGCAACTGAAAAACAAACAGGTCTGAGAAGGCAAAGGGCAGCGCTGCGTCCGCAACAGGGATTTGCAGGGCGTGAACTGGAGATCAAGGTCTTACGGTGGGTCCTGGAGCGACCTCAGTACAAAGGAGGCTGAGGGAAACGGCAGTGCATGGGGGCACAATGGGGATCCCTGGACTGGAGCAACCAGGGGCACCCCCTGCAGCAAGCGCAAGCACTGCACGGCAGATGTTTCTAATTGTAGTCTCATGCATCGGTGCAAAAACCTATCCTAAAAACCTACCTGAACTGCAGGGTCCCTCCTTCATCCAGCAAAAGGATCAGCTCACGTGCTGGTTTCCTCTCCTGCTCTACAGCCCTGGCAGCTGAATTTCAAAGGGGCTCACGCATGACTCGCTATCAGCCCATAACATTGATGTGCTGAGGAAAGAAGTAGCGCCAGGGACAAGACAGGCTGAAGTAGTTCCCTGGCCTGAAAGGGGAACAGATGCTGTTCACCATATCTTGTAGCTTCCTGCCAATGCTCTCCTCTTTCTAAGGGCTCTAAGAAACGAATATCATCATTTTATTATTTATCATCATACCTGAATTGACTATCAGATTGGTAGAGGCTACACCACTATTAGAATTAAACCCATTGTATTCCCCCCTTACACTTGATCTGGAAGATACATAACAGTTGAGCATGGCTCAGTGAGCGTGAAGTGGCCTGCCAGGGAGTAAAGACACCTAGCTGAAGGAGAAATACCTTCTCAGGCAGCGTGGAAGAAAAAAACTTCTTTTAAATCAACTTTTAGACTTGTTCAGGTCTTATAGCAAGCACTGCAAACGATACTAATCTATAAGTTTCTTTCAAAGCACGTGGATAAATGCTCTGGTAAACCAGATTACTGCTCCAGCATGGGCTGCGATCAATAACGGCATAAAATAGGCAACGGTGGTTGTGGGAGTGTGTGAGAGGGATGAGGCCAGCCACCAGCGCTCAATTCACTGGCCGGCATCAGCAAGCAGGGCAGAAAGGAAGCTGCCTCCAAGATATTAATTTCATACAGTTTTAATGAAAAAAAAAAAATTGCTAGAGAAATAATCAAGATCCTACTAACGTCCTCGCTGAGGGGAAGATCGAAGCATGAACGTGGCTTTATTAGCCACGGGAGGATGTGGATGCCATAGCGGTGGGCTTGACACCGTACCGTAAGCGCAGCTACCGCTGGAAAGCATCTTTATTAAATAAAACACAAGCTGGAGAAGCAAGCTGTGCTGCTTGGTTCCCTCCTCAGGAACTGTCTTATACTTTTAATTTGACTATACATCACTCACCCCCCCAGCTTTTACTTCTTCTGCCACCCTGGTCCTCCAATTCCTAACGACAACTATGGTGACACAAAACCAGAGTCAACCTTATTCCCTGTTCCTCTCCCCCGAGGTTCGATTTGGATGCATGGACTAGTTCAATTATCTCCATACTCCTGGAATGTCCCCGCTAATTAATTTTTACCACTGTGGCATCTACTGAAAGGGAGGAAATCATCACCTCGAGATTTCACTGCTGTTTAACTCCTCAAAGCAATTTCTTAATGTAATTGCATTTTCTTAAGGACAAAGAAAACTTTGTGATGCCACTTAGCCGGCTTTCGGAGAGGTTATGCGAAAGGCTGCTGTAACTCTGAGATAGCACCTAATTAATGGGCCTGCCCGGAAGGCAACACCTCCCTTCCAGGAAAATAAATGCTGTGTTTCGAGGTTGGTGTTTGCTTTATGTCAGAATGAAAAATGATGGAAAATGGTAGCCTTTTAACACATTAAAGGTTATAACACTCATAGGAAACAAACAAACAAAACCACCTTGACCCCCAAACCTATGAGGATGTTTCAATATCTCTACGTTGATTCAGGGCATCTCTTTCTGAAAATTTGGCTTTAAAACATTTCAGCCACTTGTTTTCACCTCCAGCCTTTCAGGTTTGAATAGATCTTTTTATTTTTGAAAGGATCTTACCAAAATCAACCATTCTGGCTCTGGCACTGCCTTGAAGTGTACGCATCAAGATCGCATAAGCCCAGGTTCACCAAGCTGCTGGGTCTAGACGTTGAATTAGAAGCAGCTGTTCTAGCCAGGCTGTATGAATGCCTCGTGACTCAAAAAGATCTCTTAAATTCTCACTAGTACCACCTTCCTCGCTACATCATTGCTAGCTCACTGTGAACAATAAATGCATCCCACCTGCCACTCAACTTCAGCATTACCTTCAAACCAAGACTTCTTAGAGAAGTTTTCTTCTGAGAAGATACACAAGCAGCACTTCCTTCAAACATAAGTAGGCAGATATGTTATAATTTTCAGTTACTGCCTATCTATGCTGGTATTTATCTAAACTGGGTATTTACCTTAATGAGAACAACACAGAAATTAGAAGTGGTTATATGCTACAGTTCAATTACCTACAGCCTTTAAAAGTGAAGCTGAATACAGCAAAAAATAATATTACTATATACAGCACTTTTTCTATATAGAATATTCTCTTGCTTACTGTTAGTAGGCAATACAAGAAATATTCCAAAATATAATGAAAAATAATTTTTCTTAACTTCTTGGACAGCTTGAAAGCAAGGTGTAACTTGTGGTATTAGAATTTTTAAAATTATAAAACCCACTGAAATGCAACAACACTCACTCATGCAAATAGTTTCATAAAACCATTTGAAGGCATGAAAACAACCTTTTCAGTATAGACTCCCAGATTTTAAGAAAAAGAGATGATCTATAGCTATTAAACATACACTGCTGCAAAGAGGGTATCAACACGTTAAGTTCCATGGACATGTAACAATAAAATTAATTTAATCCCTAGGTAACCAGATAGTTATGGATGCAGTAACTAGTCATCTCTATACTAAGAATCTACTTCAACATTAAGACTCAAATCAATTTCAGCTGCCAACAGCTAGACATCCTGTGAAAAATACCTTCCTCCCCTTCCTGAGAAATATTCTCTCCAAACTTCTTTAGCATGAAAGCCAAAAAGGGAGATTTGGAATCTTGAAGTATTTTGCAAGTCTTCAGAAAGGATAGTTTTATGTTCTGGGAGAAAACACTATAGCAGCCTAGTCACTAACTAGTGGACAGTACATCCTACTGCCCTAGACTTCTTGAAATAGCAGATTGCAAGGGTTTTATTGGTGAAATGCGAGTATACATTAGACCAATAATTTCTGCTTAGGCTACCTGTGGAAAATGTGATCCTCTTCAAAGCATGATAGCAACTCCCTTCAACAATATATTGCAGAATTTGTGTTCAGGTAGAAATATATTTGCCCAAAAGCGCTTCAATACACATTTATACCTTGTAATATGTGTTTCTGTTAATTATTTGTCAAAAGATAAAGTTCTGGGAAGTACGTATGTATGCTCCACTAACATCAGATCATACTTAAGAATAACCATATGATTTCCAGCAATGTAATACAAATGATGACACTATATACTTATCATAAAAATTGAAGCATATATGTAATTATTTCTTGTAACCTGAATCAACTCCAGAGAAATCAGAGGGTAATGACTGAGTTCAGTGGCAGCAGAATCAGACACTAAGGCTGCTCTAACACAAAGATACCACTGCCACTGCAGTTCTTCTGTCATTTGGTTTTGAAACTTCCTGAAAATTCTTAGAGACAGAACAAATATCATGCTTGAAATCCTACAGCTTTCTACAGATCAGTGGAAGCCTTTGCCAGCCATCAGCTGGATAACAGAGCAGGGAAAAAAACTCCCAGTGGTAAGTAGAGCAAGTCCTGGAAGACAGACAAGCTGTAGAATCAGGCAACCCTTAAACTGGGGCAGTATTATTATTAAAAAAATCTCAATCTCAATTAAAAATATCTCAATACGCACGCTGACTTTCTGCCAAAACAAAGGTGCCTCGCAGGTAAAAATACACTTTTATTAAAATATTTCATACAAGAATACAATAGTCAGGATTTCAGACCGATCACAGGTAATGGTTCATTTGCACAGTGACACCAGCATGACTGGATCCTGCCCAAATACACTGCCCTGCAAAAACTTAACTCCTTCATCATCATCCCTCTTCAAACACACAAAACCAGCTAGAGATGTTCACAAGACAGCTATGCGACAAATAAAGGAATAAAGCTGATAAAGCTCAGCTTTCCTGAGCTAGACCCTTTTTTCTTTTCTTCTCAGCCACAAACACACAACTGGGAAAGAAAAGAGAAACACCTATGAAGGAGAGTACAAGAACAGGCAAATAGAAAAAGTGACTGGGAATAACTTCAATATTGATGAGAGGTAATGAATTTAGCAGTGAGTTAGATATTGCAAGCTGACACTCCACTACAGCCAGAAAGGGTCAGGGGCCCTGGATCTAAATTTTCACGTGTGCAGTGATTATTTCTTTTAAGGGTCAGATACCATCTTCATCTCCTGTACCAGGGGAGAGAGGTGGAAATTGGATATACATCATATTAAGGGGATGAACCTTGAAATCTGCTCATTTGACATGTAGGCCATTTAATACTGCACTAAACTCTTCCTGCATGTGCATAGGAAGAAAGCCACATAGAGAATAAGACAGTCAATTCTTTATTAAATCTTCATAAAGTGTCTGTTTTCCTCATGCATCTGTGTTTCATTGTCCTACCGTTCCTCAAAGAGCAAGACAGGACCTAAAAGAAGCAGCGTACATCATTCAACACGTTTCATGCCACATCTAATGTCTAAGTTTCCTATCCACAAAATTAATAGCCTGTTTTGATACTTAAAAAAGAATTTTATAGATAAGTAGATAGGAAGGCAGAAAGAATTCAAAGGAATACTGACATACGGGTTATCCCACTTTTGGATGCTTAATGGATTATCAAACTCTGAGCTTCTGTTTCCAATTCATAAAAAAGGAATTCAAGAAGTCATAATAGATAAGCAAGAAAACCTGAAACACTCTCCTAATAAATTAGCAGAATTTCCTTTATATGTCTAGAATATTTTACATGCCTATACCAACTATCATCTCATTAAGGCAGGCAAAGTACTTCCAAAAACTGAAAATTAGAGATAGTAATATTTATATATGCCCTGGAACAGCATACTTACAACCTCCTCCTATTTCATCAAGCTCCTCTTTTTAAATCTTTACTGTTAAATTTCAGTTACTTCTGCTTTGCTGAGTATAAAAGATTTACGACTATGAATACAAAGAGTTCAGTAAAGTCGGAGGACCACACTACTTTTCCAAGTAAATAAGCATCACTCAAAAGACAAACTGATTACAGTTTTGTGTTTCAATAGCTCACATCTTTTATCTAGTTTTGTTTGGTTCTTTAAATTCATGACAGGGTGCACAGTTGAGCTGGCAGTCGCGATTAAGAGGTCAAGCATTGAATTTAAGAGTTTTTTAATCTACTTTTTTCCTCAACTAGCACTTTAGTGTACTAAGTTATTCATATCAGCAGGAGGCTATGGGTGAACACTACCCCTAACCAAAAATACAGAGACAAGCTTCATTATCACCTATTGCTGGAAGTAAATAAACTCAATAGGAGTTCAGATAACCCAAGCACATATATTGCCTTTGAATTCAATAATTGCTGCCTTTTCCTTCTTCTGAACTATCAATTCCTCTTTGAAAAGCTTAAAAAAATTAAGTGTTGTTTTTCTTTTTTTTTTAAGCTTTTTAGAAAAGGGAACCTCTTTTGTCATTAGACAAAAAAAACCCCAAAAGGCAAAAAAAGGTACTCCCATGGACAGAGTCTGCTAAAAATCAGATTATTTCCACAGCATTCTCCTATTATTCACCTGCCAGTAAAATATGTACATTCATTGTCTCTGTTTGAATGTCTGTTTTTATCTGACTGAGGCTATATGGTCATTTTTGTATTTATTACTGAGTTACTAGGTTTTTTTCTTCCTTCTTCCAAAGCATGTTTTTCTGTTCTCAAAAACTGGGCCACATGCCTCTGAGGAGAAAGTAGTGCATTATTTCATTCCCACCTTTTCTTCTTTTTTGGCATCTCTGAGGCCTGCTATGCCCAGAAGTGCTTCCACTCACGCTGGACCATCAAATCAATTATCACAGAAGTCTGCCTTCTAAATATGAATGGCAATGAATGACAACAGGCAAGGCGAACTTTCAGCTTTGATTTGTCATTGGTAATGTAAATTTTTTTGTTTTGTTTTATAGATGTTTGTTATAGAGGCAATTTGACCAAACTCTTCCCCCTGCTGTCTGCAGCTGCATTGCATAGATCGGGAGATGAAAAGCTTTACCTTTGCTAAGTCAAAGACACAAGAGAAAATATGGGACAGGGAACCACTATCAGTATAGAAGTTCTCTTTGCTGTTATTCTTTTATTATGATCATTACTGTCAATGAAAAAAAGCACAATAACAAATTTCACCCAGTTCATTACTAGGTGTTCCACAATTTCAAGGTACAATTGTTTTTCACTGCCTTTGCATCATTTCACAACAAATCTCCATTTACAGTAATATGCTTTAGGTTTTTGCAGCTAGAATTAGCATGGCCTTGTGACAGTACTAAAACATTAATTACTGTATAAAAGCATCCATGTATAAGAGCTAAAGTATAAGACGACGCAAGCAAACACAGTCTATTAAAAAAAAAGAGGTCTACCCCTTGTGTCACGGTCATAGTATGAAATTGATGGTTTCTCCAGTGAAGACTCATTTATTGTTTTGTTAAGAAGAGAATTAAGCCATGCAAATCTAAAAAGTGATTTAGAAAAGTATATTTTTAGTGTTTTTCTTCATTGACACTAATGGTTCAAAAAATGTACAAAACTTACAGTTTATATTAAAAGGCTGAATTATTTTTTGGAGAACTGCTTACATACTACGAAAGTGGATTTTCGACAACTGGGACACACTCAGAAAACCTCAGAGTGAGTACACCTGAAGGTTTGCATTATTGCCAGTATACATAATCTCAGTGGCAGTATAGGAAAGACTGTATTGCCTATTTTAGTGAAAACAATTTCAACCAAGCAGGTAGTAATTTATTTCTTCAGTGATAGACAAAAACCAAAAATTGTTTACTGATGTCCTTTTAAAACCCTCTTTGATTGTGAGTCAGTTCTAATAGTCTCAAAGAAGGAGGTTTAACGGTACCACCTAGTGGTGCCCATGGACATACGGGCCAAGTGGGCATCATATGGACAAGCGCTGTGAAAGCTTCCTAGGCGTTTCTGCCAACCCCCAGAACTGTTAATGGCATGACTTGAACCCTGACTTCAGATGCCCTTGCTATTTTAGCACTTTGAAAGATTCTACTTGAGGAAGGCAATTGTGCGCTTTTTTCTGCATAGTATTAAAATCTTATTTTGTAAAAAAAATATAACAGATTTCCAAACAGGCAATTCTATTTAAAATTATCTTTTCATACATGCTATTACTTTGATGTTTAAAATGCTATGCCTTTAAAAGGCATGAGGCTACAGTGAAATCTTACACTACTTCATTCAACTGGAAATAATACTTCATGAAAGACCAAGATTCTTCTACTAGGACAAACGGACTCCCAGCAGGTGAAGCAAAAGCAGTATCAAGTGATTGCCATTCAAAAAAACCCATTCCTCTCCCCCCCCCCCCCCCCCCCCCCATATTACTACCAAGTAGTTTGAACTTTTCTTCATATGAAGGCTGCATACCTGCATGCAAACACAGAACTGTACAATATTCAAACCAAACTGATCACGAAGATGAGTTCTGAGAAGGGGATTATACCTTACATCCATTATTCTTATATTAAAATACAGCACTTTAAAAAAGTACACTTAATATTGTGTAGCTGTACGCTTCTACGGGAGAACTTATCTTGGGCCGCATACCTCCGGGACACAGGGCTCTACCCACCCTGGGGACAGTGATGCACAGACACCAATATGATGGATACCAAATGTCCGTTTATTTGGCTGCGTCACACGCTTATATAGCTCTCGCGGTTCCTGTTCCTGCCACTCCTATGGGGAGGAGTCTGTCTTTCCGTCACAGCCCGTGATCTTCCGGTCGCCGATCCCTGTCTATTCCCCTACATCTCCCCCTCCCCATGCTACTAAAATTCTACAAAGCTACCTGCGTAAGCGGATACATATTGCGGTCAGGTCGATATTCATGTAACGCTCGCAGGCGCTCTTTGATTTGTCTTATAACGCAGCATAACAATGGTAGCCCACAAGTAACCATGGTTACTACACACAACAAGATCCCCCCAATTATTACTATCCAGTTCCAGTTTATATCTCTCTTTGCCGCCCTTTCCCAGTGTCGCTCTCATTGCAATATTGCTTGCGATCTTGTCAAGGAGCTCATTTCTTTTCCCAATGGCACGGCTAGCATGAGGATCCATGTCAGCAGACCCTGCAAAGAGACAACTCAGAGAGGGATTATTCATTGTACATCCTTGCACAGTTCTGCTTTCACACACTTTGCAGGCACCCATTCTATGCGCCCTTCATTCTCAACCGCGGCGTAGCCCCTCCCCAGGCATCTCAGTTTCCATCCTCTCTCCCATTGCTCACTGCCTGGGAACCTTACTCGTACCTGCGGATAGCGCTCGCCTGCTTGAGCCTTGCCAAAGTGCTTCTCCACTGCTGTAACTTGCTCCTGCCCGCGTATAAAATGATTAAGCGAATATAATGCACGCATTAAAATAGTTTGCTGAGCTGCTACGGGTATAGCTCCCTTATACCCCTCCCCCTCCCCAAGCTGTATTATTTTTGCTTTCAAGGTGCGATGAGCGCGTTCTACTATTGCCTGCCCTGTGCTATTGTAAGCAATGCCGTGTTTTAATACAATATTCCAAGCTTTACACCATTCTTGGGTACTTCGAGCCCCTTTTCTCTAATTTCTTGCCATAAAGTTCGCACCAGCTTGGCATCTATCGGCGTCCACTCCACTCCTCCTCCTGGAGCTAATCGGACAGGGAAGATCCCGGGCATCTCTGTCCTTACTCCATCGAGGCTACAATCTCTAGCTATCAGCCGCCAGTTAGGTAACTCGACTGACTGTCGCTGGGGCGCACCCTTCGTTAAGAGTCCTGTCTGCCGCCGAGTTACTTCCCCTAGTGCGCGCATAGCCTGCTGCAGCTGCCGCAGCACGTCCTCCGCGGACCCCTCCGGAGCTGCAGCGCCCCGGACCTCCCCTTTTGGCGGTCCCTCTCCTCCCTCCTTCTGACTGGTCCTCCGAGTCCCTGCTGTTTTGTGCCTCTTCTTTGCGCGCTGCAGGCAAGCTGCCCCATCTTCCCACATGTGGGCATCGGTTTCTCCCCCAACTTCTGGTTCGCTGCTACTCGAGGTTGTTCTATACTCCCCCTGCCCTCCCCTCCGGGCACCCCAATCCCCCTCCTCGTCCGACTCCCATCTCAAGGGTTGCCCCGGGAGCCAGTCTCGAGGGTCGGGCAGAGGGCGGTGCCGCTGCCGGCGCTGCTTCCGGCGCTGGTCATCTTCCTCCTTCCGCTCCGTCACTCCCGCTGCGTCCGCTGCCACGTCACCCTCCCCGCGCGCCTGTGCCAAATCATCCCAGGGGTATGCGGGGGGGGGGCACTCTAAAGGCCCCGCTGGCCCAACAGGGAACACCGCCGCTTCCCGATCCACCTCCTTGGGAGCCTCAGACTGAGTCGCTGGCCAGGCTACTCCGTCCGAACTCTCCCCTTCTTCCCCACCCCCCGCGATGCTTGCCCCTGTCTGCGTCCCCACTGCCCCTCCTGGGTCTCTTTCCGGGCTACTGTCGCCTGTAGCACCGTGCAGGCACCGCCGCGCCTGCCGCCACGTCTCCTCATCATCCCGAGCTTTCAATAGTAATCCGTGTATCTTTCCCCAGAGCTGTATGTACTGGGTTTTTCCCATCATAGCCCTTTCGGCTAACTCCTCTTTAATCCTCACCCACTTATCCGTATCAAATATGTCTGCGGGACTCCGTATGAGCCCCTGCGTAATCATCCATTGGATGGCCTTTGAGGTAGGCGCCTTCGATATCGAAGTACCATATTCCTTCCCCAATCCCTTCAGTACCTTCACGACTGATTCCATGGCGCGCCCGCCGACCTGCGGCTCCCCGTCCCGCCCCTGCGTGCCCCAAGCTCTCTTTCCCCCCGGCGAACCTGCCATGCCGCCCCGCCGACCACGTCGGGGTCACCACTTGTAGCTGTACGCTTCTACGGGAGACCTTATCTTGGGCCGCATACCTCCGGGACACAGGGCTCTGCCCGCCCTGGGGACAGTGATGCACAGACACCAATATGATGGATACAAAATGTCCGTTTATTTGGCTGCGTCACACGCTTATATAGCTCTCGCGGTTCCTGTTCCCGCCACTCCTATGGGGAGGAGTCTATCTTTCCGTCACAGCCCGTCATCTTCCGGTCGCCGATCCCTGTCTATTCCCCTACAATATTGTAATTAAAATAACAGATAACTAACAAGTAACTTCACCTGTACATGAATACCTGCAGGACCAGTCTCTCAATTCAGTAGAAGTACAAATATAAATAGTAGCTTAAAATATAGTTTAACATTTTCATGACAAAAAATTGGGTTATACCAGAATGATGAGGTCCACACTACCACTTACTTGCATAGTCTACAGTTGTAGGAAAACTACTGGTTTGGGGAGTTTTCAAAAGTATGGTTAGATTTTCTTCAATTTTTAAAAAAATACTTTTCCTTTTCAGTTTCTGGTATAAAACAGTGTTTTATTGTGACTCAGGTTTGCATAGAAAGGCTTCCATTGCTTCTGCTTAGCCTGGAAAAATATAAAACCAAGGAGAATGCAATTGCAGGCTTTTCTGTAAAGGCCAATAAGATTGGCCATGACCGGAACATATGACAGGCAAATGAACGGCACATGCACTGGGAAAAGATGGACTTCCCCAAGTGCATAGTAAACACAAATGCAGATTAAAAGATTTGCAGACAACAATGAGATGTGTTCAATTTTGGAGCTCTCTATTATAGTTTTCATGTGTCTATAGATCCATCAAATATTTAAAGGATAAGCTCTTAATTTGTATAAGTTATTTAGATCTGTAATTTGATTTCTTAAAATTAATTTTAATTGTAAACCAGAATCTAGACACAGTCACTTTCCCCTTAAACCACAACGGTTCTCCCCTCGTGTCTCTTCCAATTCATTTCTTGGCTAAAATATTACAACTTCTACAACAAATTGTTAGAAAACTCTGTGGAGTTAAAGACTACATTTGTGGGTCCTTTTGGTATTTTTTTTAGACACTTATTTCTCTTCTGTGGCCATCGAGTAAGTTCTTTCTGGATCAACCTACTTGAGCAGCCTAATGAAAAAAGGGTTTGCCGCTCTCTCAAGAAAGCTGCTTTCACCAACTGAGCATGTTGTATCCATCAGCACATGAACTTGAAGACCATTTACCCTGGTTTCAATGACTTATATCTACCAACTGACAGAGACGCAGTCTTTGGTAAATGATTGATTTACACTCATTGTTCTGCATGCCTGCAGCAACAACAGATATTGAGAAACAGCTCATCATTTTTCTTTCAAGTAAAATAAAATCTACAGATACCTTAGATTACCAGCTGAATGAAAAAAAAATTATTTAACTGAAGAGCGTGAACACCTCTCTTGTGAAGACATTTTTAAGATTATCTGTTGGAATTAAGCAAGATCCTGAAACTGCAAAATGTTAAAAACTGCATGTAATAAAAATTTCTTGCAGAATATTAATTATAACAGAGCACAGTTAAATATACATATTTCAAAATATACAGCCCTAAGAGATAGTTTACATCAACCAAAACATTATGTTTGGGTGTATTTTGCCACGGAAACAAAATCCTGAAACAGAAATGTGAGTTGCAGCCACATCTACAAACCATTTCATACTGCATGAAAGAAGGAAAGGAAGGCTTGGAACATTTCCTTTGGTCCTCCCCACTTTCCATATGCCAGTTGTGAATTATGCTTCATAAGATAAATAACTAGTCAAGAGTGAAGAGATCCACTGCTTCAGATCACATCCTCAGGCCTGATGGGCTGACTACCTGTCAGATAATGTTGAAAGTAGGATTATGTCTGAAAAGGTTGACAGACCACAGATTTATCTCCCTAAATCGAACACTGTATGTTTAGCTAAAGTTGGTGAACTTTAACTAATTAGCCCATCATTATGGTAAATTCGTATTGAATGATTTTCAAAAAGGCTGAATCCAGAGCCTATACTGCATATACTTAAGTTGAAATACTGGTCGTAAAAACAAGCTATTAAATGACAGATTTATTCCTAAAAATTTCAGCTGAAGAAAGAGCAAACGCAACTTTTTTAACCTAATTTTTCAAGATGAAGCCTCTTCTAAAAAAGACCACATTAAAAAAATACACACACACACACACACAAGCTTAGGCCACTAGAGTTGAAGGTTGAAATCAAAAGCTTACACAGTCCTATACACATCTTATTCTCCAGTACTTTTTGTATATTCTATCAAGTTCTAAATTTATGAAAAAAATATTTGCGAACAGCAATTTCACTTGAAGAAAAGAACAGTATAAAGATATGCAAACCTGGTGAAAAATTAATCTAAAATCTTAATTGCAGAAAGACTTTTGGAAAATAAAAACTCATTTCTAAGAAGGAAAACATGTTTATCTTTCAGTTCACAGTGACATGACAGTGTTCTCGTTGGAATAAGGTCTACACAACAAATGCAAAAAAAGTTAAAGAAAACAACAGAAATCTTCTGTACTTGGTAATCATGGGAGAGTTGTTAGAACTCTGCCTTAGACTTCTCTGAATGTCCTTTGCTACTGACCTGTGAAACAGGCACTCATAAAAGAACAGGAAATACAGTAGAGGTGGAGCTGATTTCTGGCTAAGCAGAGAAAGCTCCAAGATTGCACTTGAAATAAAAAATCTGATGGGAGGATATTTTAATATTCTGTATCTGTTCTTTATAGATTAACATTTGTTTCTTTTGAAAGAGTACAGAAAGGAAAAGGAAGAATATGCAGCCTCCAGTTCCCTCTGCATTTCAAACAAAATCTTTTCAAGCTAAGGAGGATCTTATTTCTCCTACTACCCACAACAATTCTAAAAGTGAATCCTGATTTGGAGTCTAAGGGTCACTCCAGTACAAAGTATCATAATTTGTATGCACATACTTATCTTCAACAGATAATGATGCATTTGCTTGACAACACTCACTTGTCTTTCAAGTACCTAGTTCCACTGTTTCTGTTTAGTATCACTCAAGATCACATCACTTCACCACCTACATCAATACAACCACTAAATTTCTGAGCTAATTTTTACGAAGATACACTAGACCACCCTCTATATTGCAATTTCTGATACAATCTTTACAGAGCACTGGTTGTTAATTTGATTTGTAGATGAAAGATTAGGTTTTGGGGTTTTTTTTTTGTTAAATAGAACTTCTGTTCAGATTCAGCCAAGTCACCAGTGACAGGGCGAGAGGGAACGGCCTCAGGCTGCGTCAGGGGAGGTTTAGGTTGGAGATTAGGAAAAACATCTTCACCCAAAGGATTGTCAAATATTGGCACAGGCTGCCCAGAGAGGTGGTGGAGTCTCCATCCCTGGGGGTATTTAAAAGAAGGGCAGACGCGGTGCTTGAGGATATGGTTTAGTGGTGGGCTTGGCAGTGACAGGTTAGCGGTTGGACTCGATGATCTTAAGGGTCTTTTCCAACCTTAACGAATCTACGATTCTAAGTCTGGTGCCTGCTGTGCCCTGCCTGGATGAAGTGTGAGAGTTGATCTCAGTCCTATGGGTAAGGCCATGGAATGCCAGAAATAGAAACCAAACTGTGTCAGGTCTTCTGACTTCGTGCAGGTGTTGTCTGCGCCCAGGAGGAGAGGTCGCCTTCCCCTGCACTGGATGGAGCTGGCGAAAATTATCCACTGGCACATCTCTCTGATAATGGCCCTGAATGGTAATACGTGGTTTTGGCTTGCAGCTCGACTGGGAGCATTCCCTGGTGCTTTGGGGGGGTCATGGCTCACTCCTGTCTGAAACTCAGCTCTGCCAGACGTCCCCCGTGGGATACCTCCTCCTGGAAGTTGGCTGGAAGTCAGGACAAGAATGATAAATTTAAGAGATGTCCTTTTTCTTGCTGATTTTACCCTGGTACATTCTCTAGGATGTCAGGCAGGTTTCGCGTGACATCGTGGTGTCGGTGCAGCTTCCCCACCAGGCTGTTATTTCAGTTTCAGTATGTTAAACCGAGTATGAAAAGCAGCTAAAAAGGCACCTGCCAGTGACTTGTGCCTCGTGTGGCCTTTCGCTGCTGCGAGCTCAGGCCGCCTCTTTCACCTCTCCAGCTCTCGCTGAATGCTGTCCCCACGCGCCTTGTCTAATTTATACTGGTACAAGTCCCGGAGCAGAAAAGGGAGAGGTTTTTGCGGCAAGAATCGGGTGTTAGACCTGCTCCACAGAAGTGTTCAGGCATTCAGTAACGAAGAAAACCACTATTAGTTTAACTAAAATAATCTGAAAATGAATTACAGAATTAGAAGCTGATGAGCTTCAGCTGACCCTGGCTTTCTGAGAGGAAAGAGCAGTTTGATGGAGAAGAAAATTATTTAGGGAAAGTCAGTTTTCCCTGTTTTTAAGACACTTCTTGTTGACCACTCCTGATGTAAACTGCTGGTTAACATTAATTTTACAATGGGGAAAAAAAGAAAAAAATGTTAGTTGATATGTGCACCATCATGTTTCTGTGGAAGGAGTTAGACTCAGGAGCTTCCCTGTTTTCACATATGATTTCCCCATACAAGTCTCCGTACCTGGCTCCCCGTGGGGGCCTGGGAGGTACTCGCTGCATCGCCCTTAAATTGCACCTCGAGCAGCGCGTTGCCCATCCCTGACCGTGTTCGCAGCGAGGAAAGGTGTGAGTGTGCTCCCTATGCTTTTGGGGTGAGAGCCAAACAGTCCCCTCTGCCTCCAGAATTGCTGGAAGGGCATTTGCTCAAAGGCTTAACTTATTTGTTAATTAAAGGATTCTCTGGGAGTGACAATAAGTATTCTCTGCAGAAGTTCAGCTTCATTAGGAGAAAAAGCTTCTATTTCTTTTTTTTTTAAATAAAGCTAGAAAATAAAAGTAGATTTTTATTTGTCAGGCCCTTTGTACATGGGTAGGGCTGATAAATTTACCACTATAACCTAAAATAAAGAGACCCAATTACCCAAGTGGCTGCAATGTAACCCTCAGCTTCCTCCTCCTGGCTTGCAGAGATCTGTGCGTGCTAAGGCAATGCACCTCTCTTGTTCACCTTTTTCCAGAGTAATTACTGCTTATGAACTGAATCTGGCAACACAGGGTATTGCTAGGCTCAGAGGAAAATATCTTTGTGTTGGTCATATTTCACTTATTAGCATGCAGTCAGATGGCTGCAGTCACTGATGCGGGGGTGCCACGCAGCAAACCAGAAGTGCTGGCACAGCTGATGCAGGACTCGGCATGCTCGCTGCCAAGTTTGCAGGATTTAAGTTATCTATTTAGTTTTCTAGGTTTGTTTGGGGTGGGTTTTTAAAGTTTAAATATTGGTGATTTATTTATTTTAAAATATACTTTTTTAATCTATTAGTCAGATTTTATTGCAATGAAAATATACCTGAAATAGTTCTACCCCATGCAAAGACCTTCCCTTTCCCTTTTTGTTTCCAAATAAAGATTTAAAAAATATTTTTCTATAGTCTCGCAACACAAAAAGGATCTCTGAAAATTACTTCACGAGGATTTCTGGGAAAGACATAAATTGAACAAGAGCCTGGGGTAAACGCTCCGCTGGCATCCGCAGCTGTATCTCTGGTGAAACCCACGGCAGCCTGGCTAGTCGTGCCAGCCGGGCGCCTGCCCCGAGTACTGAGATGTTTCCTGCGTAAGAAATGTTTTCTAAAGCCTGATGGGAATACAATAATTTGGTAGATATGGATTTTTAAAAATTGCCTATTAGGGTATATTTCAAGTGCCAGTGGTATATTGTAACAGCAATGACTTATAAGCACTGTAAACATGGTGGATGTGTCGTTCCCCGCCCCCCCCCATTTGTTGCTCTAGGTGCTGCCTATCCTCATTAGCTCTAATTACAAAGGGGTGCTTCAGAAAGACTCGTTTACCACTATTCTGCACGACAGTAACGGGCCCGCGGGGAGCACCGGAGGTCCCCAGCAGGATGTCCCCTCCCTGCCCCCGCGCTGCTCCTGCCTGAGCGCGCCCCGGAGACACGCCGAGGCTCGCCGGTTGGCCCTCGGTCCAAAAAGCTCCGAAAACTCCAGTGGTGTCACACCTGGAAAGCCAATTTCCATGTAAATAGGGATTCTCCATGGCGTGCCGTGGGTCGTTTTCTGTGCACAGGGCTGCTTTGTGAACGCACCCGTTCCAGGCTGGGTTTGCAATTTTATTTTTAATTTACGGGTAGATGTGCAAATGATTTTTTTCGATTTCCAGACATAACGTTTTCATTGCACTGCAATAAATCCATTATCCAAGGTTGTAATATCTGTATCTGAGCTTTGGCTGGAAAATTACTGTTGTCATTTGCACGGGGATTACAGTCATTATGTACTTGAGTTTCCTAAAACTCTCTGGCCGTCTAGTCTGGTCCTCTCGGCGTCCGGGCCACCAGGTTTCACTCAGTCACCTCCACATCCAGCTCAGTAGCTAAGTAAAACCGCAAATTTGACTACAGTTTAGATTCCAGAAATATATGAATTCTGAAGTGTACTGTTACAATCTGGTCAAATTCCTTTGAGTTTCTGTCTCATTAAAAGCCGCAGCAAGGTCTGGAAGACCAGCACGGTAAGAAGTTTCCCATCGCCTCAAAAGAGTATTTTCATGATTGGTTTTTTCCTAATTCTTCAGCATCATTAGGATCTCTCAACTTCTTCACAAAACAGAGCCAATGCTTTATTTTTTTCATTTATTTAATTATAGATGCACCTGGTTTCTGCAGGACTGTGTGGGAACCAAGGAAATATTATGTCCCGTACTCTCAGTTCTGCCACCAAACCTCACACTAGTTAGCTTTAAAGCTTTTTATAGTTTATGGGGCTTAGTGTTATTTTTTCAAATGTGTGCATATTTGATTTTTATTTACCTAGAAGAAGACAGTGTTTGTTTAGCTTTAAAAATGATACAGACAGCCTGGCGTTGAGATGCTCCGTTATCCACCGACTTCTGGAAGTTGGAGGCGTTTTCATGGAGATCATGACCTGCCTATATAAAGGGATAACAGGAGCAGTAAATCACTTAAGAGTTGTAAAGACTAAATAATTCACCTGCCTAGGCTTGCATAGTGCTTCCGCCAGTCTCATGTCTGAGAGAGTTCTTACACGGCGTCGAGAGAGGACTGACTCGTGCGGTCTTTGCAGTGCCCGAAGCAAAGGCAGCTCTCCAGCAGCTCCTAACAGAGCAGGTGGGCAGGCGAGGGTGCTTCTCCTTCCCCTGCCTCCTGGGGAAAGGGTGCTGGGGTTTGGGCGGGGGGGTGTTGGTGGGTTCATCATCGGAGGAGGGCTGGGGTCGGGTCCTGCAGGCAGAGCTGCCGCCTGCTCCCAGCCCCGCTGCTTGGCGCGTCCTTTGCCATCAGAGGGGTTTTAGCGGGTAGTTTGTTTTAGCAGAGCTGGGTGGAGAGCAGTTGAATGGTCCCAGTTGAGTATTTGTACAAATCCCTTGGAAGGGAGCACTCCTGGAGCGGGTATGCTCTCCAGCCCTTGCCGTCAGCCTGGCTGCTTCTCCACAGTAGCCAGGAAGCTAATTTGAATTTATTTTTTGGTGTTGTTTTGTTTTCTACTGCGTTAAATAAAACGAAGTCAGGACCTGGAAAGCTTAAAGTGCCATTTCATTTTAGTTTTCAATTGCATATGAAAATAATGCTCAGAATAGCTGGAGGCGCCCGGAAAGAACAGCTGGAGGATGGAGAGACGTGGGAATAATGACTGCGGAGGGGTGGAAATCGTGTAAGGCTTTGCCAGCATCGTAATGAGTCCTGCAGTGCAGATGAATAGAGTGATCTTTCCCCAGCATGTTTCAGCATCCAGTGATCTGCTGGAGGCTGTATTCCTGCCACCGGTTTTAACAGCCGCCCGTAGGCATATCGTGCCTGGCCAGGTCTGACTCTGTTCTGACTTTAACCTCCAGAACAAAAAAAAAAATGGCAATGAGTTGTCCAAATGGCTGCAGTACTTTGTCTAAAGGAATAGTTCCTGACGTTTGCTTTAAACCTGCTGCACGATAGCTTCGCTGGGTCTCTTCCTTTCAGTCAGCCCCAGACATCGCCAGCTGTTTGCACCGCTAATGAACACTGAGCTCTTTTCAGAGAAGCATCCACAGCAGCTCCAAGAACTCCTTCCCGAAAGGCACCACTTGATTAGGCTCCATTAGACTGGACTTCATTAGGAACTGGGTTTTCCTTTGCACCTGATTAATTAATGACGTGTGTGGTTTTTATTACCGATTTACTCAATACCGCAGCATTTTTCTGCAGCTGCTCTTAGCCGAATTCAGATTTAAATCCCCGAAGATGCCCCCAGCTTTGCAGCCCGCCGTACTGCCGGTGATGGTGAGCAGCATGTCCCTTTGGGAGTCTTTGGGAGCCCGCGCCGCCATCTGATGGAACCCCAGGTACTGTGAACGCGGCAGCTCTTCTCTCCCCGCATCTCCTGTCCTCAAAACTTTTACTAATACACAAGAAGACACCCCCCCCCCATCCACACCTGTGCACCCTAATCCATGGGAGGCTGGGGGAGGAGGGGGTTAAGAGGTTTTGCTGAGGTACCTTGTTACAATTAAGGAAAATAATAGGAAAAACAGAGCTTTACTGTCAAGTCTACTGCCTGCCTGCTACGGGGCTCCAGCAGTGCGGCTCCTCGGAGCAGCTTTGCCGAGGAACCCTGCAGAGCTGTATATCAACCGCGAGCGCACAGACCTCCTTTATTTTTAGGTTCGGAACAAATGGTATTGGAGGAAGGTAAAACCTATTAAAATATTTGAATAGACGTTATATATGTTACATTGGCTCTATTGATCTCTACAAGCACATTTCAGGCAGCAGGCTTCCATGCATCTAATTCTGGTATATTTACACAGATATATTAATGAATCAGTTTTTGCTATAAAAGCACACAAACCCCATTTCCAACAACATAATATGTAATATCTACTTTGTAACCTGTAAAATACTCGGCGATATGGCCTGGGAGATGAAGTGCTACCTCTGCTGGAAGTTGAAGAAACGCCACACAATTTTCCTGAGAGTAATCTTCGGAGCCTGGGCATGATATATCAGAGGCACAAAATAGAAAAAAAAAATAAAATAAAATTGACTGCCTAGCCCAAGCCTTCATTACTACGCAGGATACAAATCCTAGCAAGTAACTTTCCCTCACAGGCGAACATGCTCTCAATAACTTATTAAAAAAAAGAAAAGGAAAGAAGAAAGGCTGCCTTTTTAAGCTAGAATGACTCTGACTTTCCACTGCACATCCCTCAGGCAATAAAATAATTTACAGTATGTTTCAATCAGATATTGGAAACAGCGCTTGCTTAAATTGTCTCGGCTTTGCTGGCATTTGGAGTACACGGTGGCTTAGCAGCGCTCCCCGGCTGGGAAGGTGTCGCTCCCACCTCCCGCATCGCCCGGTCCATCACGGCTGCTCTGCCAGGCAGCACTGTGGTCCCCTGCCCGCCAGGACCCGCAGCCCCCGGATAAGATGGTGTCACCTGACCTGATTTATCATTTGCTGGTCTTGTTTTCTGTGGTGTAAATCCTACCCCAAGAGTATTTATAGGTTACTCCTTCTCTCTAGCTGATATAGATTGTTGTTAGAATACCTTTGGGTGAAGCAAATAAAAAATAGCCACAAATATAATAGAAACTGAAGCAGATGCATCAGTTTTTCATATTTATTTTTGTTGCTAGAGCTTAGAGAGAGAAACTAATTAATTTGCTTAGGCTAGAATGCAAATTGAAGAAACCAAATCAGCAGGTAAAGTCTCTGCTCAGGGCCACACAGCCAAAATAAATTCAGTAAATGGTGTGTTTTCTCCTTAACAAATCTTACAATAAAGAGCATGATAGGATCCACACCATGAAGAGCAGCTGTCTGGTTTAAAACAAACAAACATCCTTGCTGTCGTTTCTCTTGATAGCTAGCGAGCCCTCATTTTCCGTTCTATAATCCTTAAGACATGAATGTACTTAGGCTAAAAAATTCATTAAACATTAATACAAAGCCTGTTTTAACTTCTGACTGTTTGCTTCCCAAAGATAATTGTTTAAGAGAATGAACTGTACTCCCTTTGCGGCTTTTCCATATATTTTTCAAAAACTAATACTAGAATTATGAAAGATAGGAATAAGTACAGCAAAGTAAATTAAATCAAATTGCTGAAGCCTTGGGGAGGAACTAATGCAAATGAATTAAACACACAGAAGTTCCAAACAGCTACGGAGTAAGTTTCCTTCCGAGCATCATTACTCTGAAGATGCCTGAGACGCTGGCACCTTCGCTAGCTGTGAAGTCGCTATCTTGTAAAAACAAAACCCAGGGAAAAAAAACCTCTTAGCTCCGGCTACTATCATATATTGTACTTTTTATCGTCCCTTTCCTTTTCCGTTCAAGTTATTACCTGCAAAAGCGTAACTCTGAAATGAGCAACCAAAGTTAATTTTCTTTTTCTGTCACTGGGTCTCATCTGTTCACGGATAGATGGAAATTCTGTATTTTAAAGACTGTTTTGACCTTAAAGGCAGGGGAAACTTTCATTTAAAAGCTATTTATTATGCTAAAGTATCTTGTAAGTAAATAAACCAGGGGAAGAAGAAAGAGGGGACTGAATACCAATATATGCTAAAAGTCATTAAAGCAGAGCTGCCATGGAGAGGTGAACGGAGAGTTATTGTTCACTGAATATAGTGCATCAAATGGAAGCAGCAAAGCAAACGGAAGAAGGGAACATTATTAGAAATTGTAGACAAGTTTTGGGTGTTTAAACATTAAGTGGGCAAGTAATGGGAGAAAATGACAGCAAAGTCATCCACTAAAGGCTTTTTAGCACATTATGCACACAGCTTTCAGAAAGTTCCTGTCCCAAAGCTTTCCGCAGCTGCCCTCTGTGCCCTCCCCCGCCCCCGGGCGCTCAGGACCAGTGGAGGATGCGGGGCCGGGAGGGTCTTCAGGCAGATGCTGTTTGAGAGCCCTTATATTGCATTATTTTATAGGCTAATATGTGTCTGGCTCAAAGCTGGTGATAATTTTACCTGGATTTAAAAGTATATGATGGTGCTGGCTGTGAGGGTAAAGGCAAGAGGGCTGAAGAGGTTACGGATATGGAATTATCATGACTGAAAGGGCAAGAAAACCAGGACACCTTACTTCTCAGGGCAGAGGAATGACTGGATGATAGTAAATACTAGGAAATTTGATTAGCAATTTCTCTGATATCCATTAAATATCCTGATTTAGAAGGTATTTGGAAAGGGCAAGCAATTGTAAGACAGGGTGGTTAGGGTAAAATACAAGAATCTGTGAAAGGCATATCAGGCTTGACTGGCTAAACAGCTCTCCCTTAGAAGGAAGCTGAGATCTGGCACATTTTCTTTCCCAATAATAAGTCTTACCTTTAAGCCAACATTTCCCTGCAAAGCTACTGCCTTGGGATACTATTAGTGAAGCAGAATAAGGTGGAAAAATTGTACAGTGAGGGTAGAGGAAGACACTGTTGGGTTGTGTTGAAAGGGCAAACGTTGGCTGGAGAGAGAGACTGGTGGAATAGCTTACGAATTTCTTTCTTCATATTTTTTATTCTGTACCTGGGCACAAAGAATAGTCATGCTGTGATGAAATCTTCTGATGACACAAAATTGGGGGATATTATCAATGGAAAGGCTGCTTGCGGTATTGAGGGTTTAGGATTTCTGGTCTTTTATCTGCAGTTGTCTGTGGCTGTATTGCAGTCCATATACCAGTTAAGAATCTGGCTTCAAAATTATACAAAGCCATATGGTATTTAATCTATGAAGAGGAAAGGTCAGGCTGGGATCGATAAGGTTTTGACTCGGTAGTTTCCACATCATCTCTTCTTCATCATTTGGGGAATCTCAGTCAGGGGCAATTGTCCTACGAGTTAATATCTGCCATTTCACAACCCTGTACTGCTGAGCCCTGTATCCTACCGCTGATGCTATTCACCGCTTCTGCCTCTCGGCTCGCCCTGCTGCCAAATCATGGTAGGCCCCTCCCAGTAATTCCAGACTTGGATCATGATACAAGATAAATGGTGATTATTGCAAGGAGTGACAAATATGATAGCTGGATGTCATGGGCTCTGAGCAATGTCTCAATATGACAGTCTCCAAAATTTGCCTTAATTTCAAGTACTCTGTGTTTAGCTGGATTCTTGTCTAAGCCAGAGCAGCAAGTATGGTTCCTAATTTACAGGAGCTGAGGGAATCTGTTTACAGTTTCCATTATGTAGGGTACTAAATAACAAAGAATCTGAAGGTTATTGGTATCTGTGATGGGGATATCAACCAGCCAGCAGTGTGCCCAGGTGGCCAAGGAGGCCACCAGCCCCCGGGCTTGTGTCAGCACTGGTGTGGCCAGCAGGAGCCGGGCAGGGATGGGGCCCCTGTGCTCGGCCCTGGGGAGGCCCCACCTCGAATGCTGGGCTCAGGGTTGGGCCCCTCGGGACAAGAAGGGCCTGGAGGGGCTGGAGCGTGTCCAGAGAAGGGCAGCGGGGCTGGGGCAGGGTCTGGAGCACAAGTGTGCTGGGGGGCGGCTGAGGGGGCTGGGGGGGTTTAGCCTGGAGAAGGGGAGGCTGAGGGGAGCCCTTCTCGCTCTCTGCAGCCCCCTGAGAGGGGCTGGAGTGAGGGGGGGGCTGGTCTCTGCTCCCAAGTCACCAGTGACAGGGCGAGAGGGAACGGCCTCAGGCTGCGTCAGGGGAGGTTTAGGTTGGATATTAGGAAAAACATCTTCACCCAAAGGGCTGTCAGGCCCTGGCACAGGCTGCCCAGGGAGGTGGTTGAGTCTCCGTCCCTGGAGGTATTTAAAAGACGGGTAGACGTGTCCCCTGGGGCCATGGTTTAGGAGGCCTGGGGGTGTTGGGTTGGCGGTTGGACTTGATGATCTTATGGGTCTTTTCCAACCTTAATGATTGTATGATTCCATTGTATGCTTTTGGAGAGATAATGGTAAAAGAGAGCTCCTCCTGGAAGGAGCATGGTGTGGACTTTGGGAAAACCATTCTTCTGCAGAGCTCAGCAGAGATTTTATATTTTTGTGGTTTATGTCTGTAAGACAGCTCTTTTAATATGGGTGCAAAAATTTCATGTATCTTACTGGCAGAGGAGGCTTTCAGGATTTCTTCTTTCTCATGGGCTAAAAAATAAACTGTGTTTTTTTGAAAAGCCAGAATATCTTGTCACTTACTGTTTTGTATCCAACTGCAAACACATGCATGGTTTTCATGCACATTACCTGATGTAAATAGCTATGCTGACAAGAGCTGAGTGCCAACATTATTCTGTCCAGGTTGCTCTTATTATTTTGCAATGATTAAGTTATGAAAAGGCAAATGGGAGTGTAAAGCTAGGGTTTTGCATACACTGTATGTTGGCTGTATTTTATTTATTTATTATTTTGCTGGAATCAAAAGTCTGTCAGAGTTTGTAGCTGCAAATCTTAATTACATAAAATGCAGTTTAGTTGAAGTTATGGGAAAACAGCCCGTTCTGTGCTTACAGGAGGAATAGCACAACTACCACCTGAGTGGACAGAAAAGGTGAATGTGATTATATATTTGTTGAAGCCTGAAGGCAGCTGCCGGGATGGGGTGTGGAGGGGTGTCTGTGCTGCCTCATCGATCCGTCTTGCACCACTGCAAAGCTGCGTCCCCCACTGAACGCAGAGCCGCTGCCTCAACCCTGTGCCAGGGTCATTGTTGCCTTGAGCACTTTATCTAAACTTCGTCAAGGCTTTAATCTCTTTTTCTCCCCCTTCCTCTTCCAGAAAGTCCTGTGTGTCAGAGCCTGTGGTTCCTGTGTGAGGCTTGGGAGGGCTGAGCCTCCTGGGCTGCACGGGCGCGGGACCTCTCCTGCATCTCGAGCGATAACGTCGGTGAAGCAGCACAGCGCCTTTAAGTACTCAGCAGAAAATGTCAATAAGCAGAATGCAATGCTTTGGACATGTACATTTCTGTTACTAGCTGATCGGTATCTCTCGAGGTTGTACACTAACCGTTATTGAATTCTCCTCTCGTGGATGCTGGGTTACGCTGCGGTGCTCTAGCCTTTCAGCAGTGGCTCGTTAAATCTCTCTCTCACACTAATTCACTTACGAACCTCCTGCTCTCCCTTCCCGTCTCCCGCAGACCCCCCCACCGTGGAGCCCACCTTCCTGGAGATTCGGCAAGGCCAAGGCCGGAGCATCACCATGAGCTGCCGGGTGCTGAGGGCGTACCCCACGCGGGTCCTCACCTACGAGTGGCGCCTGGGCAGCAAGCTGCTGCGCACCGGCCAGTTCGACGTGCAGGACTCCACCGAGTACACCGTCAGCAGCCTCTCCCGCGACAGCTACGGCATCTACAACTGCAACATCATCAACGAAGCCGGCGCTGGCCAGTGCAGCTTCCTGGTGACAGGTAGGCTTGGCGGTGTCTTGGTGCGGGCGAGTTGATGGGACGAGCGTGCTGCAGGGTCGCGGGTCGTTGGGTAACGTTATTCCTGCTTCAACTAACGAAAGGGATATATCCCTCGATGTAGAGTCGTGGCCTAAGGCATCTGGGCTGGATTCTGGGGAGGCTGGTAGCAAAACAGGAGATTTATCTTATTTCAGTGGTCTGAGGATAAAGATTTTTACGTGCAAAATGTAAATACGCCTTCTCTGCAGGCATCTGTCGATATGCTTTTGAGAAAGGCCTGAGAGAGTCATCAGGCAGCAAATTTCTTCCATTTGAAATTTGCAATAAGGCTTGAATTTCCCCTTCTCTTTTGGGACACTCTGCGAGCTCAGAGACCAGGGCAGGCAGACCACAGTCTCAAGCAACTTCAAGCTACTGGAGTACAGAAGGGTGTTGAAATTTGTTCCATTTTTCAAAAAGCAAAGGACTTTGTGAAGTTAGAACACAAAATCACCGGCTCAGGGAGGATGTGCAACCCCTGCCATGATCTACCCGTGTTGTTTAATTAATGCGCTGGATTGAAACAGTCTTTATATACCTTTTATCTTTAGTATCTTGGTTCTGAATGTTAAACTGGGTGTTTAGACATGCACGTCTTGATTCTTCCCCTATTGGAAATTAGTTACCATGACTTGAAGACTCAGCTGCCTGATCCTGCAACACCCTGTACCTGCGGCAGACGTTATGCCCAAGGCAAGGCCCTCTGGTCACTGGAGGCACATCCCCTGCAGGTTCCGCATCTCTCTAGGCTGGTTGTCCAGACGCTTTTTAGAATCCCTGGAGGGCAAAAGGCACCTCTGTTAAGTGAACCAACAGACAAGAAATTCAGAATATTTAGAGGAGAGCTGTCTTAGAAGGAAAGCTTCCCCATCTTAGTTGGGATTTTATTCTTGTCTAACCAACTTGGGTCCAGCTACAAGCCAATCTAAATTAGGTTTTGGTTTTGGGGTTGCTGGCAGCCTGGCAGCTCCCTGAGCCCTGCCGTTGTTTAGGGAAATAGGTGTTATGACCAGCTTCACTGTTCCCAGCAGAAAGGGCATGGATTTAATGTATGAGCTGCTGAGGGACCGTGCTTTGCGCAGGTCCTGGATGTCGGAGTAGACCCTCCATATATACCTGTCCTGGGAATACAGGAAACAATCCAGTTCAGCTCCCGAGTGTTTTCCAGTAAAATCTGTGTTTATAGGGGAAAAAAATGTGGGCCTGCTTTCATGTGGATACTTTTAATTTTTTAATTTTGGACTTAATGCAATGGCATCTCATTGGCAAGGATTTCACCGGGGCAGCAGTGCACAGCACAAATGTGGTGGGAACACAGCGAGCACCCCAATGACTGATGGCTCTGCTTCTTTCAAACTGGGATCAAGCCTTTGGCTGACTTATCATTCAGAGCCTGTGTGGAGGTATTTTCACAGCCACCGACTCCTCCAAATCTTTGGAGTTTAATCCAAAAGGTGGCTCCGAAGGACACCAGAGAAACAGTCTTTTTCCTTAAATGAGTAAATGCAGTTCAATTTACTATTCATCATGGTTTAGACCTGAGACTGTGGAAACCTATTCCAAGGCAATTATTTTGCCCAGACTGGGGCAATATGAGTGGCTTTCTGTGATTTATTACCATGCCAAAGCAAGGCACATAACTGAAAATTAGTACTAAAATGATTTTATGATATACTGTCCTGCATCCCTCTGTGTGCCTTGCTCATTTTTAGTTTATACCATTATGCGAATTTATGGTTGCGTTAAGGATGCTCAGAGTAATGCTTTGGGTTATAACTTCCATGCTTTCCTCAGTCTTTTAAGGTTAAAACTGACATATTTAATAAATATATTCTTTGACACGTGGAGTTGAAACTGCTTTCAGGAAAGAGCAGCAGCTGTATTCTGGTCCCAAGTCGCATCAGGGCAGATGAAGTTAAAGTGTTGGGGAACTGAAAACGTGGAGGAGAAAATGACAAAGTGCTTACAAAGGAGGCTTATGTTTCATTGGGAATGTGAATACAGAAAAGAAATGGGTCACTTCTTAGACACACGAGTGGAGAAAAAAAGCCAAATAAATAACGCAGCGGCAGGAATCTGGTGATAGTGGAGGGCTTTTCCTTTGGGTGGAATAACGGGAGTTGTTGTAGCCCGTTTTTAGTTGGTTTTATTTCCAGGTTTGCATGTAGTAGCGGTGTGCTGCAATGCTCACGTTGCAGGGGCTGCAGAGAAGCATTGGTATGCTAAGGGACGGGTTTTCAGTACAGTATTAAAAGCAGCCTGGTTGAAAAGATTTATACAGGCCCTAGAGTTTGCCAAACCTGTTTTTACTGCATTTGTATTTTGAGCCAGATTTGAGAAGATGTAAGCAAAATAAATCACATGTGGAAAAGGGGCTTGATTTATATCGGGTGGGCCAATCTGCGGCTGATTTAACCTGCTACTGTCTTAAAAATAAATAAGAGCAGAGAAGCAAAATTGTATTTGTGGGAAAGGAAGTTGAGTTCATGCTACTTGCAGCTTCACTATATATTTTATTCAGTGGTTGTTAGTGCACATCAGATCCAAAGAGCAACAAAAAAAGTACATTTCAGGCAGTGTGTCATTAAAACCCTGCCAAGGCTGGAAGAAAAGAGAAAAAAAAGAAAAAAAATAGATGCACACAATGTCATGAATGGCACAGAGCCTCCATGCAGGTGGAGGAAGGATTCGAGCGCTGGAGGAAGAGGCTGGGTAAGCGCAGGGAGGGTCCCTGCTGGTGGTGGCGGGGGCTACCTGGGACCTGGAGCCCTCCCGGGGTTGCATCCTGGCTCCTGCCAGCCCAGGCTGCCCCAGGGACCCCTTTTTCTCAGCAACCTGGGTCTCTTCAAGGCAGGGGAGGTTGTACTCTGTATTTTCTACGTTCCCAGTGTGCAAGAGATTGATCAAGCAAACCCTTGCGTTGCTCTCAGAAGGGCTGGTGCTAGAGTGGGTGCACAATTCCCTGCACCTGGGGAGCTATTTAGGATTAAGATTACCCATAATCAAGGTTACCTGACAGGTCTTGGCATAATACTTTATCTTCGGCTGCCGATAACTTTGGCAGGCTTTTGCCGCTTGCGCTGAAATTTGCTCTGCTGGTGGCTGCCTCGGGCTGAATTGTTCGCAAAAGTTGCTGACCAAAGAGGGTTTTTTTTTTAAGTAAGGAAACAATATCTTCTTTCATCCACGTTAAATTCTTGCAGCTGTTTAATAGGTGTGTTTGAAAGGGTCAGACGCACATCCCTGCGTGATTCCTCGCTTAAGTTACGCTGTGAAATCTGTCTGTCCATCATTTATGGTGCTGGCTTGACAATGCTATATATAATTTATGAGATACTAATTAAAGTAGTAATCATAACACGGGGTAGTACTAAACAAAGCTACTAATGACATTATGTTGATGCAGCTACTTTTACCAATTAACTTCTGACCCCACTGTTGAGCAAAGACACTTTTGAACGTTGATTTTGTGGTGTTCTGTTTTGTGGAATTTTTTTGCCATAAAATATTGCGTTAATTAACAAGCCGATCTTTAATTATTTACTTATCCAGTCTTGCATCACACTTTCCGAGAGTACGTCAAGCCAATCTGCTCATAATTAGGTAACTTATGGTTGTTAGCCGTGAGCACGACTGGGGGTTTCCCTTGCTTTGGTGTTACTGAATTAAAGACAGAGCAGAGCACACCACGAGCAAACCTGGGGGCACGCACGTACCTGCCCGTGTCCCCTCTCTAGCTGGGGGTGTCTCTCAGTCTGCTTGAGGATCTCCAGCCTCCTGCCTCCCTTTACCACATGCCTTAGGAAGTTTGAATCTGAAGAGCTGGATATTGAATCATCCCTTCTGTACGATCCCAGCATCCATCCCCGGTAGGAGCTGTGTGATTCCTCACACAGGAATGTGGATGCAAGAGGATGCAGGAGCATCCTTGCTGGGAAGTTGTTCGGAAATTTCTGCCTCTGTTTCTTCTTTGCCCTTGGCACCGTACGCGGTATCACCGTGGTCTGAAATCGTAGCAGAATTGCCACCCAGCCTTTTGCGAAAGCCGGGATGCTTCTGCCACAAGGGCGTCGTCTTAAAATAAATTGCAGACATCTGAATTTGGAGGGTATGGGGTTCTTCTCCATGGCCCTGTTAGCTGAATTAGGCAGTGTTCTGTCATTTAAAGTTTTGTGGCTTTGTTAATCCTTTCTTATTAGAGAAGGCCTTTTGCACTGAATTGAGGGACAGAAGCGTACCTTATTTGTAGCTCCCCATTTTAATTTTTCTTTCTGAGAAACTCCAAGGAATCCATGTAAAACAACAAGCAGAAGCCCTTTTTAGAAAGCTTGTTTCGAAGGAGAATCATTGGACTCTTTTTACCTGCACAATCCCAAAATGTCAGGATTTTGCCAGTGAACTGCTTTCACCCTACGTTGTTGGTTTTGTCAGGGTGAAGGCAACTTCCCAAGCAGGTAACTCAGTGAACTTGTCATGAGCTGAACTGTATGTGTGTAGGCTGGAAGACCTGGCACCGCCTCTAATGTCAATTCTGTGACTCGCTGCGCGGTTGCCCATCATGGAACGATTGACCAGTGTCTGAACGGGTGGAGAGGCTACAGGAGCTGTGTGTCATATTTCTCTTTACAAATACATTGAATTGAGCCATTTTCCTCTCCATTTGCCAGGAACCTGTAGCTGTTAGTGCCAGACATGGGGGTCATTGCCGTTGGGTAGTCCCTCGCAGCGGCCAAGGGATGCCGGGCGTTACTGAACCCTTACTTGCCAGTTAGTCAGGATTTTCTCTGAAACCATTTGTTCCTCCCCGATGTTCCAGCTGAAAACTGCTAGCAGTTGTTTTAGGCTTTTGGGTTATTTGTGTGAGTTTTGCTTGACCAATGTGGTTTTTTGGTAATAGCTCTCGGATCAGTACAGTGACATGGGCACATGAGAAAAGCTCATTGGCAACTGTGGAAGTAGAAACACAGGGCTCCGGAATAATCTACCTGTCTAAAATATTTCAGAATAGTCTTCCTAAACTACTGAAAGGTTAACTGGTGAGTTGGAAGTAATTATTCGCTCTTTTTCTCAATGAGATGTATGCACGCACAACTTAAATTAATATTTTCATTACTTTGGTAAGTTTTAAAGCTACAAGAGACCATCCAGTCTTCTCAGTAGCACTCGCCCTTCACATACTCTCAGTTTAAGGGGCTCTCTAGGGAACTCAGAAATCATGCTTGCGGCCAAAATTGTGAATTAGAAGTGGAAGGGCTGGAGAGACAAAGACCCAATTTTCCCCCTCGTTTCAAAAATATACATGTAACTCGCATAAGAGAAGGTGGAACAGAGTTTCTCGCCAGGGTGTGTTGAGGTAATTACACATTGCCAAGCATATGACTGTACATTTGCTTTAGCAAGGGCATCTCACCTTTACCTCACAGCTTTTTCAGTGCAGCTTCAACACAGTATTGTTGGATTGAACTATCAAGTTTGTCTTCTGTCATTATATCATAATAAAAGACCAATGATTTATTTCACTAATTAAAATGTCTTGTAAATGGTCCTATTCACCAAAAGCACCCCAAGCATGTTGTCAAATATCTCCATTGTTACTGAGGCGAAGGAAGAAAATCTACAGGTAAGCACCATCTGCTCAGAAGTTATCACAAAGTGAGAAAACAAAACAGAGAATTTAAATTTAAATGCAAGTCCTATTTTTGTAATATACCAACCTTTTTCTCTTTTCAGACCGGGATTGTTTGCAAACCATGACCTTGATGATCCAAAGACTGCAGCGACACAAAACTCTCCTCCCACAGACTTACTGGGTGAAATCTGTGGAGCCGGTTTGGATTTGCTTAAAGAAAGAACAAAATAAAATTATGAAAGTTAACTCTCAAAAATTAAGATGTCCCTTGCTTAGTACTCATTCTAAGGTGCTAATTCAGAAGTGGTGAATATCTGCAGTTCCCATACGATTTAGCAGGTTTTACAGATGCTCAGTGTTTCTCGATAATAGGGTCCCAAATTCCCCTTGATCACTGAACTCATTAACTCATTAACAAGAACAGCACCGGCTCATAATGGAGAATTAGTTGAACTGTTTAAAAGACCCAATATTGAATATTTGCATTCAATAGAAACAACTTCCGAAGTGAATACAAACATTTAAAATTGTATGTCCTTTGGGAATGAAAATATAGATTCTGAGTCAGTCATTCTAAGTGGTTGATATTTTCTTGCATTTTCAAAAGAAGCTTCCAAATAACACTAACATTGACTGCTGATCAGTTGTAACTCAGCACAGTCCTGATGCCATTGAAACTGGTAGGATATGTGTGACATGGGAAAAAGGGTAAGAGGGAAACACATGCGGAGGGTACAAGGAAAGGTAAACAACACATATGTTCATGAGCTACATGTTAGAACAAATTAGTAATTATATCATGTAAAAAGAGATTAAGACACATTCTCCTCTGAAACACCACAATGTGCATGTAGCAGATACAGCGGCTTATAATTATGTTTTGTTGGAACATCATTTACTGTTCCTCCTTACATCACGTAACATCATGCTTTGTATAAACTCAAAGCTATTTTTCAGGGCACTGCCCATTTCCTCCATTCATTAAACCAGGATTTCACCCCTTCCTTGAGAAGAAAGCTGTCTGAGAAGCTCACGCAGGATTCCTCCCTCTCCAAATTACCTTTTTTCCAGTCTTTTTAATTGGATTATTTTGTATTTCTCTACTCAATTTCACTGCTCCCTTCTCTTTCTACCTCTCCCTCCTTTCCTTTATTCTTCCATTAATTTCTTGTCCCACATTATATCAGCCTGTGATTACACCATCACATTAACTTGGTCATTTTTAAGTTATTATCTTCAAATCTAAGAAGCGTGTGTGTGCATATATGCGCGTGCATACAAATTATTGCAGTATTATGATGGAATTAAGCAGCAGAAAAATATTTTAAATCAGCAGAAAGCAATTCAAACACTACACATAATTATAATGGCACTTAATTCATACTACCATTTTTTGGTAATGACAAATTACTTGTATAGAGGCAAGGTGATTCAATAGAATGAACCAATAGGGACATTAAAGCAGAAACAGATTATGAATCAATATAATGTAAAAATAACATAAGAAAAGAGAGCTAAAGCAAAATTACTCTACAAGCTGGGCTTCTCTAAAACTCCTGCATCTAGCTGCAGAGACTGCCCCTCTCTAAAGACCTTTGTCTTGGTCCCTTACAGCTCAGCCCTGATCTCATGGAAATAAGTGGCAAAACTCGCGCTGATTTCAAACACTTTGATTTCCTTCCAACAACTAGCTGTAGTAAGTGACACGTGGAAGCTACGGCAGATGGCTAAAAACACACAGCCTCCATCATAACTGTCACGCAACTTGAAACATTAAAATTGCCTTCAACTTGAACTCACTTAAAGCAGCAAATACTTTTTGCATAGCATACGAGAAATTAAGTCATTTATGAAAACGGGAGGAATGACTAATTGTTTGCACTCGCACTGTATTTTCAGCCAGGTTTCTGAAAGGGATTTACAGAAGGTGTAAGTGAGCTTCCCAACACCTTGTGCCGTATTACTCTGCCAGGCTTACAGATGGACCCACTGAAGCACTGAGGGGCTGAGCTACTTGCCATAAATCCTGCGCACGGCAAGCCTATGGTCAGAAGGGGAAAGATAATAATTAAAAAAAGACCTTTCAAAAGGCATTCCATCACACCGACCAGAGTCAGTGGAAAGATTCAGACAAACTTTCAACGACTTAGATCACTCCTGGAGCTCTCGTACATGCAGGAAGAGCTAGAACGTCCCAAAAGAGCAACTGCAATTTATAGTCAGTAACTTTGATATTGAACCACCACAAAACACTTAATCTCCAACTGTTAAAACTACAGTGACAGACTACTGGGTCAGAAATCCGTGTTCCAAAAAGTTCCTGACTATAAAGATATTACATTGCTTGCAGCGGCACCTCACAATCTGTATTAGGATATTTCAATTGCTATTAACATATTAAGTATTTATTAGCTGCTCAGAAAAATTCAGAATAGATTTCTTTCACTTTGAAATAGTCAGATGTCACAAAACCAGTATTTTTAATTACTGTAACAAACTGTGTACCGATAACTACTTCTAGCTCTCACTTTCCAAATATTCATGCACTAATATTCCTTCAGAAATGGAAATGGAAATGTATGCACTAATTAGAGTCCTGTTACTTACTGATCTATACGTCAATCAATAAATGATTGCTTTCAATGTAGAACACGATTGTTCAGAAGGAGTGTGCTACCCATCAGTCAATAGAAAGCAAACTACGAGTACAGATATGACTCAGCCATATTCACTTCCTCTTCTAAACTCTTGAAAAGAGAATCTGTCTATACTATCTCAATATTCTTAACATTCTGGGTTTTTACTCAACACAATCTGAGGTTATTAAAGTAATTTAAAGTGGAAAAAATTAGGAGCAAATGCTATTCTCAACCACAAACTGGAGTAGACTTCTACAGAGACGTAACTACAGAGACTTCAACTGGTTCTTCAAGCCCTTAAGCAGAAGGGCACGCTGCACTCTAACAACGTATTTTTGCCTGGTTCTCCACACTCTTCCTCCCAAAGACCTATCCTCAACTAAATACAGTTATGAACAACCTTAGAGGAAATGGTCTAAGCTACGTTCTATTTACACCACATCTTGAAGATGTACATCTTTCAAGGCATGCATTTAAGTGTTGGTTTCAGTGCCAAAACATTTTCCCTTGGAGAATGATGTTTTGTAGACAGAAAGAGCAGACCTTGTAAAACACGATTACTCATGTGGTTAAACTTAGTCCTGCTAAAAAATAAAGACAAACAACAAAAAAAAATGACTAGTGCATGATACTGCTTTAGTCATATTTCTGAAAAAACTGCCGAGATGCCAATAAGTCTGTTCTGAAAACCATCGTAACTCAGGAATCTTTCCTTTTACCACCATTTTCCTTTATCCCTGAGTTTTCATCAACACATTCCAACTCAAATTTCTTTCAGTAAACCTCAAAAGCCCCGTTATTTTCAGTAATGCCATTAGAAAAATATATTTTCATGTCATTGTGATATTTTAACAACTTAGAAACTATAAATCCCCCTTATTATGTAGATGCAAACACCCTCTCAGCTTTATAAATGATAACAAAACAATAATGTTGAAGGTAGGTGGTGAATGACTTGTTTCTGCTATGAACTCCTGCTCTTTACTTGCTCTTAGCCTGTCAGCACCTCATAAATTATTCCGAGAACTGAAATCAAGGCACATTTGGCCTCATTTTTGAAAACAGCTAATTTAAAAGAATCTTCACAATCTGGTAACTTTAAAAAGATTGTACCGTATTTTTACCGAAAGGGGTTGCGATGCAGGAAGCGCAGGTTGTTGGGAATCAACACTGAAAACAAGAAAGCGAAGCTAATGGGACCAAACCAGTCATCCTTGTAATTTCAGTCTTCTACAGTGAGAAACAACAGCACTATATTTAAGATGTAAGGAGGATGAAAAGGCAGTGTACTTCTTCCTGTCTGGGTCTACCCGGCTGTGTAACTACACCAAGAATTCAATGAGACACAGCAGTATTTTCACCCCAGTTGTATCTGCGCAGAGACCTACAGCAGGAGTACAATAGTAATAAAAACCCCTTTCAAGTACATAGATCTTTTTCCACTATAAATTTAATAAGAGCCACGCCTCCACTGAAGACCACGTTCATGTCATTTCAGTTACCAACAGCTGACATTCACCCACCTCAGCAAAGTCAATGACAGAGTCACCTGCCGAAAGTCAAGTTAATCCCAAACTCCAGCTAAATACCATAAAATTTAGGGAAATTTGTTTTGTTGATGAAAATTAACGTCTCTAACAGAATTTTGGAGGATTATTTCCATTTTAAACACAGAAGCACCGCGACGTACATGTATACATGTCCAACGAAAAACATACACGAGCATTTTCTACTGAAATGGCACAAAAAGCGATGGGAGCAAACTAAAGAAGAAAATTAAGACATCACTTTGTCAGATCTTAAAAAAATTTAAAAAAAAAGAGTCTCAGAATAGCAGGCAAGTTCTTTCATGTTGACAATGTAATACAAAAAGATTAAGAGCTACTGAAACAATTCAGTGCTACCCCTTGTTGACTTCTGTAATGAATTAAACTCTGTCGTAAACTCTGGAAATGTATTGTGTTAGTTTTTAGAAAAATCGTAACTAATGACAATATCCCAACTAGTTTTTGGTTTTTTATTATTATTCATTTTTCTACTTTATGTAAGAAAGAATCAGTAAGTATTAATACCATTAAAATATTTTGAAAACCATAGGCAACTATGAAAACTGGAGGCTACCCAGTACAGCGATGGAGTGCTCCTCAAACAGCTTTATGTATCATAAAATATTGCTGGCTCTTAAATTAGTCTTTAAGTTCATAGTCAAATAAATAACATGACTTTAAAAGAAATAAATTGCATATATATGATATGAAGGAACCGCTTTACAAATTCAAATAGTATCAATCAAATAGAAAGTGTCTGCAAAGACTGAGAATCACATTGGTTTTGTATTCCCAACGAACAGGTTTCAAATACATCAGATTCATAACAACAAAAGCACTTATCCACAACTCCACAGCTAAACCCGCTGAAATGGAAACAGACATGCTTTTGAAGGTTAAAGTTTTATCTAGACTACATAAGCAGCAACAAAAGTATCAGGAAAAAATATTGCATGAAATTTGCAATTACACATAAAATTACTGAAAAAGCTCATCTGTCTCAAAATACATACATTTTAATTAATTTATCATTGTGCCTAAAACAAGAAAATGGAGACATGTTTCCAGTTGTCAAGTCATGAATAAAGCAAGAGAAAGCAAGAAAAGAAATGGTAGGTTCCTTTATTGGCCAGGCAGTAAGCTGTCAAATCTCCATTCTTTTTTTACATAATTTTAGGTCTCATTAAGACCTTAATGGAAACAACATGATTTCTTCCCCCACCCAAAGCGTGTTTTTTATCCTAATTTCTCTGTAGGCTAGTAAAGACCATATTTTTGAGCTAGCAATGGCATTAAACAAACCACAAGAGAGTCTTGTGAAAGACAGGCAACAATTTTTGAGTCTATTTCATATATCCCCCTCTTTAATCTAGGCCTTTTAATCTTGCCTCAATCTAAAATCATTTCTGGCTGACAAGCGTCTCTGCTGCTTCATGCAGGGGGTGACTGAAACATCCATTTGCTAAGACAATCCACTTTCAAAACTCTTCTTCCAGAGCCCTTTCAGTTCTTAGATCACCATCAGACAAAATACTTAGGTGCATCATAAACTACATTTAGAAATGGTTCTTAGGAAGACTACTTCAGTAGCCAGGTATTCTCTAGGAACACGGCAAGGTCACCTTCTTTCCTTTAATGCCATATTTAGTGCCATCGCTTTTCCTGTCTCCGGTATAGCTCCCGTATTCCCCATCCGCTGTCCTCTGCCATTCTATTAAGAACCCTGTAGCCTAACAAAGCTCTTAAGAAGTTCTCTCTGCTGAAGAAAGTATTTTGACAGAGACTTAAGGGGGTGATATACGTGGAACAAACTTCAAGTAGTAGAAACAAGAGCTACATACAACTCTTCTAACAGATACTGATAGATATAAGCTAGTCAGTATCCTTAGCTAAAGTTAAAAACCCCAAACAAACCCAAAAAACTCCTAGTTGAGAGCTTCTAAGTTTTCTAAGAAAGTTGTACCGTGTTCAAAATTCTTCCATTTTTGTTGCCTAGATCTTCAACCACCTAACCCCCATTCTGTTATAAAAAGGTGACTGGAGGTTATGTAGCACCGGAGGTTATGCAGCACTGGAGGAATACAGAACCAAGCTCCGACACAGGGAACCTTGATAACACTTGTTTTTCCTTCTGTCTGTATTTTTGTAATGTGCTGCAATTTTACATATAAAAAGCAAAATCTCTTATTATTTCAAATATCCTGATTTTAACAGAACTGTGGCTTTTTTTTTACCTCCAGTGTGATAAGCTTAATTTTTCATTTCGCAATGCCTGTGTGACTTGCTTCATCTCTCTTACTGCGGGACTTTACTGACTAGTCACTGCTGATCTGGCTTATTTTCAAGAGGTCACCATCGATGCTTTCTGTCTGTAAGCAACTTAGTGCTACAATAATAAAGGAAGCTATATAGAAAAAACAAAAAGAGGCTTGTTTTGGAAAGATACTGTGACAAGTTTTGCCCACTGGGAAATAATTTATTTTTTCAACTTCTCTGCTACTTAAAAATTAAATGCCCTCTCAAAGGTAAAAAAGAAAAAACGAAAGAGAACACATTCCTTTGACAATGCTCAATGGTGAACATGCATCCATAGTTTAAAAGTGAAATTATGCAGTGCTTCCACCTATGGATCAGCCATGCAATAAACAAATTACAAAAATAAAAATAATTCAAAAATTAAAAAGTCTAAGCACAGAGTTATTTTCAGTGAGGACAGCAAATGAATTATAGGCATGCTGGGTTTGAACTGGGAACTCACCATGGAGCTTTTATGGAAAAACATCCTGCTCCAAACAGGTAAGGTCTTCACGTAAAGGGGAAAAATGCACAGAAATTAGATGAAAACTCAATCACCAACAAGTACACTGTATATCATGCTATTAAGATTTATGCAGAAGGTAAACAAAATAATTTTTTATAACCATTCATGATGCCCTGAAAGAGATGTAGACCTCTAATGTAACCGCATGCTGGCGCTCACAGGCACAACGGCTCACGTGAACAGTCCCGCTGACAACGCAACCGCCCACAGAAGCAGGAGCTGACGGGGTAGGCTCTCCATGCACAACGGCTGGGACAAACGTAAGGCATCAGTTGCAAGCAGGATTTAACGTTATAATTCAAGGTGAACACAGGTTAGGTCTCCTTCCTGAAATCTCCTGACAAATCTGAGGCAAAAGCAGTCAAGAGCCTTAAACAGGTATTAAGGTCAAAACTAACAGAAAAAGTAAATTAGCATCAAAAGCAACGAATACGTGGGTGTTTTCATGGAACCCTGAAGGGCTGAGCGGGACAGTTTTACAAATTTACTGAAAAGAGGCAAGTCCTAAGTAAAAACGACAAGTACAAGCACAACCTTTTCGAGAAAATTACTCAGCCCTTTTTCTGGGACAGAGACACGCTATTAAATGAAAAATCTTTAGCAAGTGTACGGCACAGCAATCTTATTCCCCGCCTTACAAGCTTGCATGGAATGCAGGAAAGAGAACCCTAACTTATGTTCAAAATAACCTGCTTAATGTTTTTGGCCACTCAGCAATTTATCTACACCATGATTTTGTTGTTGGTGGCGTTTTGTTCAAATATTTTGCACGGCCTCTACTTTTTAAAGTGGTGTCACACCCCATTAATTTTAGTGCATTTTTAACGGGTATCTCCCTTGTTCTTTATATCGCCCTTGAAAAAGCCATCGCCATACTAACATTTGCATAAATCCTGAAAAGGAGGAACAGGAGGTAAATTTGGAGCTACTCACACGCTCAAGGCTTCTTTGATTCTCATTTGGGATGTAACACCACCCACAAAATTGCTGAATAATTGATGTTGTAAATGCCAATGTGCCATTTTTGTTTTTATACTCTGACTCAGCAATAAATTCTGGCTAGTTGAAACAAATGAAATATTTTCAGGCAATCAACTAACAGAAAAGGTCTATAATAGAAAGATGTATAAAGCACTTGGCCATACGCCTACACAATTAGAAGGATACCAGCCTGATAAAAAAGAATTCTGTGAACTAAATTTGACATGAGCACAACATCAGTGAATGAAGAAATCCCCTTAAAAAAACATTTAGGTGAAGGCATAAACCTAAGACATATATTCTTTGACATGCAAAGATGTAAAAATCCAATAAAGAATAGAATATTGAAGGAAAAAAAAAAGCAATCCTATTTTTTATTAGTAATACAGGCCAAAAAACATACCAACGATCTTTTGAACTCTGTATAAGCCTTCAACTGTTTGTATTTAAATAAATGTTGGGTTAACACTCTGTGGGAGAGCGCTCCTTTGGTACAACCAGCTGCCTTTCTAGACATAATATATCACCTCTGAACAGTGATAAAACCCAATTAAATAGTATGAACAGTATGAATTGTACGATCTCCTACATGCTCAACACATGAAGACCCTGAGTCCAAGACCACCCTAATGGCTCAGGAGAAGATTAGCCCAGCACTATAGCACTGTTTAAATACTAAGTCTTCTGCATAACCCATAGCCAATGGAATTCAAAACCCAGAACGCATCTAGTCTAACTTTGAAGAGTCACTGGAGAGTGGTCAAATCTGATGGGGAGCTTAGAATTTCTAAATTATGATCCTGCATGTTTTGGCAAGTATTTTTTTTCCCTTGCCTCAGTTTCTCTGCCTGCAAAAAGCAGGCACATGACATTCAGCTGAGCTCATTAGAACCCTGTAGAAGCTAACACTTTTTTTTTTTTGCACAACTTACTATGTTGACCATGATTACCCTTGCAAATTAACAAATTCTCTCCGTTTTAATTACAAATTGACCCAGGTGGATACATGTTTCAATGGAAGGTTTTGTTTGTTCGCTTTTAACATGGATACAGAATCTTGTTTCATGAAGAAAATGTAATTACACTTCCAAAGACTATGGTAGAGTCTTAATAAAAAGCCTTAAGTGTGAGAGAGGCAACTTAACATTTCCTTTCTGTCTGGGAGACCTGATTTCTTTTAAGACAACCATTTTTTTCCTATGATATTTACGTAAGCGATTGTTTTTCACTATTTCCTTCACATAATACGGATGGTATGCTAATTGAGAGGGAGAGAATGTACAAATTACAGGATAACCCAACCTTGAAATGACAGCACCAGATGGCTACGCTCGGTGACAGTAACAGGGCAATGTCAAGGCAAAAAAACTCACTGAGGTTCCCCATTCTCGTAGCTAGTGAGAAATTCCAAAGGAAAATTATTGAATGAAGATGATTCCTGATTCAAAACTCCAACTTTTCTAATTTCTTGTCCGAGTCTGAGTTTTAGCAAATTGAAAACTGACACATTCTTTGATTTTGTGTTACTGTTTAACAAAAACCATTTAAACTTTTAATACGGTGTGCGACACCCACTTAATTCTAACCCTCATTGCTGCACGTTGCTGTAGCGAGAACCCTTTCACAAATAGTGCCGTCTGAACACAATTTAGTGCAAATCACTTTATTTCATATCAATTACAAATCACTACAGTAGTTGCTTTATTACCAAAATGTATTATAAAAGCCAAAGGTGACACAAAACACGTCTGAGGAATGTGCCAGGAAGAGAATGTCTGGCCTCACGATGCAGGAAAGCTGACCTACTGTACTGAATTCTTTAGCTTTACTTTTTAATTTCGTTCTTGACTTTTTTAGTTACTTTTACAGTCACTTTTTCCTACTTTATTGTATCATGACGACATGACTTTGCATTCCTTATCTTTGTTTGCTTCAGTAGTAGAACCTGGGATAAACTAAGCTCTCTGAGTCAAAATAAAACACATGGGTATCAGCGATTTTCAGTACATTTAACAAAAGCAACGAGAAACACTAAAATGATAAAATTGCACGGGACACTTTACCTACTTTTCCCTTTCCTTATTGGGGGTGGAATGAAGGATGGGATAAAGAACAAATAGTTTCATGTTTAAAAACACACTATCTACATCTTTCGGATGGAAAAACGTAAGGTTTATTCCTTTTCCTATAAGGTACATTGGCTGCCTCTGTTTTGACAAGACCCAACTAATGCAGGTTACATCCTGGTGTTTCACTAAAGCTATAATGAATTTGAGAATGAAGTATGATACAAATATAATGACTATATCCCTTGAGAAAGTTAAAACAAATGCTGCTGTCAGAGACACAAACTTTTACAACAGTTTTTCTTTTGGGGCAATTATTGTATCTTTTATTCCCCTCCTTCCTCTCACAGCTCATCTGCGTCCCCGCATTCTTACAAACTGGAAACTAACTACAACTCATTCCACAAACACAAGGAACGCTTATAATCTACTGCAAAGCACAAAGCTGTCTTCTAACATACTCTGATTCACTGCCTTTTATAGACAAGCATGAGATGGATCATACAGTTCTTCCCCTTTCAGATCTATAAGCCCTTTGTAAATAGCAATGAATTAACCCATTCACCAGACCTGAGAAGGAATTCAGCATTACTATTAAAATTTTGAGAGGGAAACTGAGGCACGGATAAAGACTTATTAAATCTAGCTCTTCTTCTGTCTTACATCCCCCTAATCTTTAAAACATAAGATGCTTCCTTGCTCATTAATGTTAGAGCCCCTTCGGGAAAGCCTATCTGCTCCTCAGAATGTGCTGACAGTACAAACTGCAGGGAAGCGAGTCAATGGGACAACAAAATATAGGGACAAAAATTAAGTGCTTCATGAAGGTGCAGAAATTACAATGAGAGACTTGAAAAAAATCAAGGGAAAAACGGAGGGGAGGGAACAAGGAAACAATAATGATGGCAAGAGGGGAGGTAATGCTCTGAGATATTCAGTGCTGAGAATGTAAATTGTGTTCAGAATAAGAGTTTAATGACTGATCAGAAAATGTTCCAAACCCCACAAGTTTACATGAGGGGGAAAAAAAAAAAGCACCTGTGATGAACAGCGCAGTAACGACACAACAGATTCTGGTCTTTCATTCCCATAGGGCTACTGTGAACATTTTTTAAAAATTTACTGCCATTCCACTTGTCAAGTAAAATGACATGCTTTGCAGCTCTGCTTGAGACAGATGATATTAAGAGCACTGATCAGTCCTTTCAGTACCTGAGAAATATTTTGCTGTCTTGGATACTAGCAGGAAAAAAACCCAACTTGCCTTTTTGGTTAATAAAACCTGCAAACCTCAAGATGTCTAATATTAAAGAAGCTTTTTCATATGTTAAAAGCAAATGAAATGGAAAAATCCGGAACTACTCATGATGTGGTATTCTTTTAGTTTTGCTTTTTACTTTTAGAAATGTACTGCAACAGATTAAATTTTTAATTCTTTAAAACTAGCAACAACAGAAAAGGAATCTGCTTTGAGGGCCACTGAACAGCGGCTGTAAAACCCAACTGATAGCCATTTCGTCTCCTTTTCTGATCGCTGCACAATCACAAGGTTAAGCAGCTGCTCCCAAAGAAGAGCCTTGTTTCCTCGGAGCAGTGCTTAAAGGTGCTGACCATGTAGGTGTAAATACATCTGTCTTTTGCCATTTGCAGTAATACATGCCTCCTACACTTCTCAGAGTGAGGCAGATGGTCCCTGTCCTGTCTAAATATTACACTGTACAGACTTACATCGCTATGTGTTTCTAGAAATATGAGGGCAGATGTTAAATATGTTAAACACACGCTTTGCCCCCTGGAGGTTTAAGTTAAGGCTGCTGTCTCAATTTGGTCATTTTAGGCATGCCAGGCTTCTTGGATCCTAGGCATTCCTCTTAAATCCCTGCTTTATAAATACAGCTTTTCATGTTAATTTTGTGTACTTTCATCAAATATTTTGGATGCAGAACAAATGAAGGAAGCTCTCAGCTTAGCATTACACATCTACACGGGCTTCACTGAAAATTATGATCCTCATTCATGAAAACTCTATTTACACAGCAGGGTATTTCCCATGACTGTTGTTTCCCCCCCTTACATAAGCCTCACCGAGTATTTTAAATTTAATTAGTTTTAAAAATTACACAAAATAATAGGACACGGACAATTTGTGAATAGTAAAATTTACTTACAGAAAACTATGAATATAAACACTCTTTGAATACGTTTAAGATATTTAAGAATAAAACATTAAATAAAATAATGCAGATTTATTACATTTGCAATGGTTCTGGAAAAGCTTGCTGGTATCACCACAGCATTAAGGAAACAGCCTTTGCAAAAGCCACTTCATTAATTACAGTTGTAAACCAAGTGCTTTTTCTAAGATCATCCTATCACCCTACCTTCCCCCCGAGAGACCCTCAGGCGGCTTTTTTTCCTGTGTCTTGTCCCCCATAGTTCTAAGTGTCTATTCCACTTCCAGGAGTCTACCAACTGAGCCCAGAATTACATTTCTGTCCTTCCCTAACCATACTCTTCAAGTGACCTTTTTGATATTTTTCCCTCTTTCAGGAACCGTAACTTCCCACTTACCTCCATGCACACCAACCTCCCTCCGATCCCACCTCCCTGCCCGTCCTCACCCAAGATCACACCTTCCTATACTTTAAAAATTCACCTGATTGCTAGTGCAATCTACTTCCCTTGCCCACATTTAAATTGTAAGCACGAAAAAAAGAGCCAAAATAAGCAACTGAAATGTGTGGAAGAAGTGAAACCACATTACCCTTGTACCTTTTCTTTACTGTTTCACAAGTCCCATTTACAATTATCTATGAAGTTCAGGGACTTATCTGCAGACAGCCTCTGTGCTTAGGGCAACTGCGTGTCCGTAGTTCAGGATTTGGCTCAACAACCCTAATGAAATTCCTGTTTACAGCAGCAAGAGCAGGACTGGATTGTTAGATAGACATACTCAGCAATACACGTGCACACATGTGCATACATACGTAAGCTTTAGAACCTTATCACACATACCTAGAGCACTAAACAAATAATAGCAGATTTTACAGGATGTCCAGAACACTCAAGCACAGAATATGGGAGTTACTCGGGGAGAGGGAATGTCCGTGAGCTCTCGCCTGAAAAATAATTCCTGGTTCATGAAACACACGGTAAAATTCACCTCAGCATCAGGGTTTGGGCAAGAAACCACTGAAGCAAGAAAGGCAGTGCCTGCACCCATTTGCTGAAATGCAGGAAAATGTTATGAACCTGCAGGACTCTCAACTGTTTTGTCCAACCACATGCCATACGCGATCTATTTTTCTTAAAAATATAAAAGCAATCTGTAAATTAATGGATCAGACTTTTAACTAGAAAACATTCAAGGTTTTGAACAACCAAACAGGGGGGTGGGGGTGTGTGGAAATAACATTCACCCACTAACTTTATGTATTAATTGCAAAATCTGAAGATCTGAAATTTAGCAAAAGTATCAACTGTTCAACAGTATAAATTAACTTAAAAATTGTTATTGTTTATAAAGCTCACAAAATATTCTTAGTAATTTTAATACACATATATTTAGCAGAGCTTTTCACAACGAATATTTTGAAGTGCTTTATCATGGCACAGAGAGAAGTACCAAAGTGCAGCTGGCTCTGAATGAAAATCTGCACGTGAATTTCATAGTACAGAAGAGTCACTTCAGAGGAAAAATAAGGTCAAGAAAACAGCAGGATTAAGTTTTCTCTTTATGCTCAACCTGGCTTACTGTCTTTCCATTTCTGATAATCAAAAATCATTTCTGCTTGAAAAGTTTAGAAATCAAAACAAGCAAACTTTTTTTTTAAAAAAAAAGCTGACTACAGCTCTGCTTATGTTTCATACCAACTCCTGGTGTGAAACCTCTCCTGATGTCAGTGTACAGTATTTCCCATACGGTTGACTGCAAGAGAATGACCCACCCAAAGGAACACTCCCAAATTTTGAGAGATTTGTTTTCAGGTTTTGTTTACTTATCTGACACTGGTTTTCTTTTCTTGTCTCGTCTTACCAGCCCCCCCCTTCTATTCGCCATTAAATTACATACTCCGAAATGAAAATTAAGAATAAAACTAAGCATCACTCGTAACACAAATGTTAGGAGAGGTTCGTGCAGGTACACTTACCCTGTGCGTTTGGTGATGGTCCCTAATGTCATTGGCTGCTTGATTTGAGCAAGAGGCAACACCACAGACAAACTTGGAAGAGGCAGGAGCCGCGGGTTCCCAGGATTATTGTTTGTGAAGTTATTATAAGTGTCTTGACTGTTCAATTTACCTTGATGGGATAGAGATGTAAAAAAAGAGATTATTGGAATTTTTTCTTCATTTATCATTTCTAAAAACCGCCTGAAATAAGCCATTGCCAAAAAAAAAAAAAAAGAAAAAAGAAAAAATGAGCTCCTATTGAAAAAAGTCATCTTCATTTCAGGTAAAAAATAAATGGCAATGGAAGCAGCACATATTTAATTTTATATATGGGGATAAGGTCGCCTTCCATGGAAAGGAAATTACTCCTGCTGCTCGCCTGACAGTTTTGTTCATCAAAATGTTTTTGAGTTGGGTTTGAAGAACAAACTCTAGATTCCAATTCTCTATTGGGGGGGGGGGGAAATTCTGGAAGGGAACTATTTTCCTAAAGTACCACATACAGTGTTGGTAATTGAAAGTCCTGAAAAGGTCGCTTTTGTTTTCTCTGCGGATAAAGGCGCACATAATAGTAATCTGCTGAACTAAGACCGGAGGAAAATCACAAGTAACTATACAAAATAAAGCCATGCCAAACTGCATGTAAAAATGTAGAAAGTATCAGAAAAGTAACAAACTCTATTCGTTCAAAAAAGAAGAAGAAAACAAATGTAGGTACTCAAAAAAACAGGAAGGGGAAAACCTAGCAAAAAAAATCCCAACAACCCTAAATTTAGCTTGTTTCAAAGAGGTCTGGTCTGGATATACGCCCAGTTTAGATACGCTTTCTTACTTTCTGTATCATTCTGTAGTCACAACCTTTCATTCTTCAGTTAGAAAAGGAAACTAGCTACAAATTTCATGGACAGTAAAGAAAGAAATGTGAAGAAACCAAAGAAAGAAGTTAAACAAAAAAGGGGCCTGTCTGTTTATAACAGAATCAAAAGTACTTTAAATAGACAAGCAACCATGAATTAAAAGGTTTAGATCATTAACTTGTTTTTCTGTGTTCCTATAATGCTGTGAAACGCTGGCTTTGTTCTTAATCAAAAGGGAGCCATATTGGGAATTAGGTTCCTAAACAACCGATGCATTCTACATAGATATTATACAAATCCCAGGCCAAATCCATACAATCTGACTGAAGAGCAGCCACCTTTTTTCAAGGAAGAAAAACAGCACAGAAAAGGGTTTCTCACAGGAAGCTGCCTGAAAAGCTTTAATGGTACTTCAGATGGATTGAAAATAGGAAAAGGAAGGCGGAAAAAATCTTAATGAATGTCTCATCATCCTAAAGACACTCAATGCTTCCTTCACCCTTCTTTTAATACTATATAACTGTAAGCTTAGGGGTTTTATTTGTTTTTTCTACAAAGTCCATAGACCTCTGCATCTTAGAAAAGCACAATAACAAAAATGATGAAATTACAAAGTGTATTTTGTGTTAAGTATCTGGCCTGAACATTGGTCAATACATTTTAAGAGAAATAGCAAGGCTTTAATGAATAACAAGCCTATTGAAGTCTCAGAGAGCAGATTTCATTAATAGCAATTTTCCTGCACCAACTTGGAATAAAAAGAAACAGGAAAGGGGGGAAAAAAACCCAGCTCCATTTTAAATTAAGACTGAGATGCAATTAATTTTTTTAAGATTAGTTTCACAATACATTCTTGGTTCTTGTAGAAAGGGGTATGACTAGTTTTCTGCATTATCATCTAATTAGTTACTGCTGCATGTAATCAAGGCCTTTCTGAAAGTGTTTCGCTCCCCTATATTCACCTTGAGCCACTGCATGCTGCACAGCAAACAGCGATGGTATCTACAGAGGGGGCTCCAAATGTCTGTAATTTGTTTTCTGTTACTTGTTAGGAATATAATGATTAACTATGAACTACTGAACCAAATGACTGTGTTGTAACAGTCCTCTCCCTCTCTCAAGGCACATTTAATTACTCAGTGCCCTCCGCTCCCAACACTGTGTAGTTTTCCATATGCAAAACCTTCAATTGATCAACAGAATATTTGCATGCAGAAAAATGAGGCATTTACAGACATTCTTCCTACACAAGGATGAGCTGCTTCTCTTTCACAAAAGTGGAGGAATTCCAAGGCAGCTGAGGATACTCAGAAAACTGCAGGATTAGGCATCACAGGAGTTTTTTATTAATTGTAGCAACAACATCCTACAAATTTTTAGGCTCACACATAAGAAAAGAAAACACGAAGCAAACAAAAATACTACTGAACTCCAGGGAGAGAACTGAAAATGTGTAAAAGAGGTGCTCAGTGCAACCAATACCTAAGATGATGCTTCTCTGACAAAACAACAGAGGTCAAGCATTTCATTTTCAAATGTATAGCTTAATCTGATGTATACAAATATCAATAAAAAATTAACACAACCAGAGCTCATAATGCACAGCACTTCACAGCACAAACATGATAAAAAAATTCAGCTATGACAAATGGAAAAGCTGTGAATACCTAATGTATACCCCAGTAGCCGTTGCCTGCCGATCTGTATTTTCTGCAGCAACATTCGGTTGCTTAACCATTAAAAGGGATACAAATTAAAAATTAGAAGTTGGAGTGCTACACAAAGGAGACAAACTGATCCTGACAGTAAAGTTCTTCTTGGAAATCTGACTACAACAATATTAAGATGGTGCGGATGAGTGAGGTTAAAGAAAATTGCGCTTAATAGAAAAAGTAAAAATACTTGCTTTCGTTTTCACTGAATTATTTTTAGCAATTTTTTATGATGGAAATGTTCTATACCGTTACATCTTCATTGTATGTTGCCTCAGACCTATCAGAGAGGTACGTGCTTGTCGTCTTAACTGCGTAGCCTTGGGGATCCAGTAAATGCACTCTTATGGCTAGGGCTCTTCCCTTCCTAAGATTCAGCAAAAGCTGTATTGTGCATCCTGAACTTCACTGGAACAAAACAGCATCACACAGTATATTTAATAAGTAATTTTAAAAACCCACAATTTTATGGCGCGCTTTTGTACCCATCCAGAAATTTGATACAAGCCCCTCTCCATTCCTCCAGCCCTTCGAAGTCGGGAGACTCCTCCTGCAGCAAATGGGAGTTGTGTGCGCACAGGACGGCCGTATCAGGCCAAAAGAGCACAAAGAATGCAGTCAAGCATCAACATTATTTCTACAGCTCAAGCAGTTGTTGATTCACTGTCAAATGACAAGAAACAAATAAGCCGAAGTTTAAGTCCGCTGGAAATATCTAACATTTTTCATACAGCAGAATCCTGTACTCAAATTACCTTGCCGCATGTGGACAGTATATATTCATTCTTGTAAGGAAATGCATATATTAATAGAGAGTAAAACCCTGGAATTATAGCTTCAAATAGAGTAGTTTCACTTAACACTGACAGTTTAACTTTAAATGTATACTGACAGCTACAGCGAATCACATCCTATTGACTATTCACGGAATACTTTCTATTGCAATTAATTTAGAGAAAATTAATCACCGTCACAATTTCATGGCAAACGTGCCCTCTCAAGAATCAGTCTGAACATCTCCAGCAGAGCACCCCGAGCAACGAGGCGCTTTCTCTTGGTAATTGCCCAGAGTGTGAGCTTAACAGCACTCAGGACCCCGTGCAAGGCAAGTCCTTTTGGTCAAGTATCATCTTTCCATGGGCTGCCATGAAAGAGGTTTTCAGATGACAGTTCAAGAGCTGTGCATGGAATACATTAAAGCCAGTTTAGGCTAAGGTTTATTTTCCCCATATGGATCCTCCCATTCGCCTGCACTCCCTCTCCAGCTTAGGCCATAGCTCAGGACACGTGCAAAAGGAAGCACTTGCATTATTTTCACTGAAATACATAGACTCAGGGTGCAAATTCCCGACAGTAGCTAAACCCAAGTCAAAAAAACTCCTATGGTTAATCCTAATTCAGCTTCCATTGGAGAAAAACAAAAGAAAAAAGTCTTATGTCTCAATTTAAGCCGTTGGTAAATCTCTTCTTAATTTTACTAAGGGGCTTGCAAGCAGCCGAGGACATCGCGGCTCTGGTAGTCTGACAGCAGAAGTTTATCTACAAGTGCAGCATTATATCGGACAAACGTTGCCTTCCGAGACACAGAAAATACGATCTGCCTCTGTACCCGTTTGCTGAAAGTCCACAACAAAACCGCCATCATCCACCCAAAATCTGAGCCACACTTTTCCAGACACTTTATTCCACAAATACTCAAAGGGAAAATGGATTAAGTTGAGGATAAAAGTGAAAAAGAAAACAACAATGGGCTTTGCTGTCAGATGGAGGGAGCGGCTGCCATGCTGGCCTGGCCGGGGTGTATTCCCAAGCCAGCCATCATTAACAGACTCACTTCCACTGAGAAAAAAAGGGAGGCCTGAAAGTGCCGGACAAAAGAAATCCCAGCAGACAAAGGAAAAACAAATTAAAAGCACCATTATAAAACACAGATGCTATAAGGAAAATAAACTTCACAAGATTTACTGGGTTTTGACAAAGCTGGACATCTGTGGAAAAGACATCAGGAGCAGCTCCCAGGTAGGGCCCGGCGGGCTCGTGTCCCCGCTGCTGCACCCTCGCCTCCACCCTCGCCCTCGGCCGGCTGCGGCACCGCTTCGCAGCTACGCAGAGGGGTCGCCCGCCGCCCTCCACGCACCGTCGCCACTGCAACGTCACGTTACTGATGGCTACAGTTTCTGTCTATAATTATTTTATTTATAATTATTCTTAAACCTATAAAATACAAGGCATGAAGGTGAGTTTTAAACATTCGATCAGATCACACATTTCTAGGTTTTCAAAATTTTTGGATACGAAAGGAAAGCTACACTTAGGGGAAAACATGCTAGACTTGCTTGTAATAGCTTGTAACACCGATTAAAAAACATTCAGTAACTGAAAGCAATTAGTACAGTAAACTTGTCCTCTTCCGGTCAGCTAAGGGCCTCGATGAATTCAGGCCAGGTTTCAAATTGGTCAGCATTTGAACGGAGTACTTCAGGGCACTACTGTCAGAGATCACCTCTGAGGAGAGAGGAAGGAAAACATCCTGATTTTTGCAGCTCCTAAAGACATAAATACACATCAAAACGCAGCACGGCAGATATATTCCCACCAGCCCCAGGGAGCTCATCTGTGAACAAGCACAGTGCAGCCACTGCTATGCAAAGAGACTTTACTGGATCCTGAAAGAATTATGTTGATGCAGCCCCACTGACCGCTCTACTGTTACTTTGCCCTTCCCTTTAGTCCATACATACTACCCTATTAATGCTACCAAATCACTTTTTGCCCGATTCGAACCCAGCTCTACTACATCTCTACCACAGATCCAGCCCCGCACGCAGGCAACAGCCTCAGCCCGTCAGACGGAAAGGGACCTCGGTAATTCACAACCGAGCTTAAAACCAAATCGACACCCTAACACCTATGGGATGCTGACACCGACCTACCACCAAACTGAAATCAAGTAATTTTACCCCTTAAATTTCCCCTGGCAGTTTCGATTGCACACGTTATGTCTCCTTGTTCTAGTGTCTGGGATCCTCTTTTGCGTAGAGGAATTCCACCCTGTGAGTGAGCAAGGCAAACGCGACTTGGCCCAGGCAGTTTTTCTGGTAGGAACGTAATGATCATAAGGATTTTAGTTTCTCTGTACGCTTTACATGAAAAACTGAAGTGGTATCAAGCACCTGTCAGCCTCATAATAAAATGATTCTATGTTGATTTTTTCCATTCTTCTTCCATTACTCCAATACAAAAAGCTTAGTAAACGCAGTGTCATTAAAATTCAGAACCCACTTGATTAGCTTTTATGCCTTACAGTACTTAACAGACTACATTTCAAAGCGTACCACGTAGTCTACTGACATTAACACTACATATAAACATCTTTAATTTGGTAAATAAAACCGCAGTAACTCGAGGCTATGCAATCATATGGGGGCCGAGCTGTAAGAAAATGAACTGTGTTTGGCCATTATTTCTGTTTACTGTAACACTGAAGATTCCTCAACTAAACGTTCACTGATCATACAATGCCAGGGAAATAAAATCCTTTCTAACTGGCAGAATGAAAATGGCAGGAAAAACAGAAATGTCATGGATGTGGTGGTTTATTTTGCTTTGCTTTTTATTCAATACAAAAAGCTTCCCGGATGAGAATGGAAAGCTTCCCAGCTTCAGTTCCAAGACTTTCACCCTCGTTTCTGACCTTTTCTCAGACATGTTCCAGTATAATCTGTAATCTACTACAGTCGGAAGAGGAAACAGCGGCGCCCTGGTGAGAAACGCTGCCTTGTGACCTGAACAGAGAACCCTGCGGAAGCAATGCTGGCTCGCAGAAGTCGTTTGGAAGAGCTTGACAGACAAACTCAATAGTGTCCCGAGAAACACGCTCCATACCACGAGCGCTAATTACTGCCAAAGCAGGCTTTTGCTTTCATGGTTTGTTTCATTCAGCCGAACGTGTTTTATCTTTCTTTGTAAAATGTTACACATTTTCCTAGAAAAAGTCAGGAAACTCATTATTTTATTTAACGATCATTTCTAAATTAGAGTTACACTGCAATTTCCTTGAATTGTACCCTGCCAAATTTAGCCTCATCTCACACCTTAACCCTCAATATTTCCAATACAGTTGGACCCATTAAAGGAAGAATACTATGTATTAGCTACAACATGTACGCGCGCATGATCCAGCTACTTACGGCATATTTTTCTCTCAGCTAAACTGGTGCAAGTCCAAAATCTATCACTAACTTGATTCCATTGAAATGGATGGGAGCAAATAATGCAGCTGGTTGTTTTCCTGATGTTTAAAACCAGTTGATATTGAACCTTTTGAAACACAGCTGCACTAAATCTCATGACTATCCTAAGAAAGCAGAACTTTCTGTTTGCATCCAGGCAAGGCATGTGATGGTGACAGGCAAGCTCAGAAGTCTGAATACTCTGCTGAGGCATGCAAGCGCCAGTCCAAGTATCTCAGCCACTGATGAGAGAGTCCTCTGCCCTCTCACCCAAGCTCCTTGAACTTCAGCTCTTCCAACTGCTTGCCAGCATCATTCACTCAAAATCTGACCATGGCCTCATGATGTTCCTTTCCTCCTCCTGAAGCCTCTCTTTCTTCTGCTACCTTCAGTTTCAGAAACTTTCTCCCTCAGTAATAAAGCGTCCCACTGACACCTGAAAATCCCCTCTTGTCTCTTCTAAGAGAGTAGGAACTGCCGTGACCCCTTTGCCGCCTGTTGCCTCTACCTGGCCATAGATGGGTTATAAAAGAATGGTTCAAACTTCAAGCTGGGATTTGACCCTGTCATTTGCTTCTACAATTAGTGATGTATGGCTGGCCATTTCGCCTACCTCCATGCGTATTTCTTCTATTCCCGCATGGAAAAGAAACTACATTGACAGTCCAGACTAATCAAAAAGGAGAGGAAGCCACTTCTGCCAGAACAGTGACAGTGTCCCAGGCCCCACGGCACCTCTCACCAGAAGCTAAGAGGACATCCATAGTGTTTTAACTGCCTTGTGTAAAAAATAGCTTCTTGAAAAATCTGAAACAAATGTCTGCTTCTTCCCTTGCCGTTTCCCCTCCTCAGTTTGTACAGACACCAGTTTGCTATGCTAAAGTTCCTCGAAGAGCTGTACAGTAAAGGTGCCTTGAAGCATTTCCTTAGAAAACAACCCCTCCACCACCACACCCAGCCTCAGCTAATCATCATCTTTCTGGATTTATTTAACTAAAAATATTGTTGGTGCAAAGCTCAAGTTCATTTATGGGCAAAACTCTCCTTGAAGTAAAAACAACAACAAAAGTTGGTTGCCAGCTGTGGGCTCCGGGCTTTGCAGAGCTGTAAAGCAGGCGGCAGCAGTAACACTTCACCAAGTTTGCTCCAGATTGTGGCTACGAGCAAAATCAGCCAAACCGGCCTTTCAGCTCTCAGGTCATCTCCCGTGCATGCCAGCCACAGGCAGGGAGGGGTCCAGACATCACCATCCTATTTGTACCAGACCTTGAACCTTCAGCTCCTCACAGATTAAAAGACTGCAAGATTAGCTTCTTGTAACTACCATGGGTACAGATATGGGATATTTTGCAAACAAATGCGAAGGTGCACTGCCCATCCTCCCCAACATGTGGCTGTCAGCCAGCTCTGGACCAGAAGCTGTGGCTGTAGCTACCACAGCACTGGGCTTGAGTTTGCAAACTCTTCTTAGGAAGGGACTATGTGAGCTCAGAGTTACCGCTCCACTAACGACGTTATCACACAGGCAGCTTCTAGGCACTGTGCAGAGACTCTGTTACTTCAATTTCTTGCACATGGGAATTTTATGAACACAGTCTGCTGGTGAATGATGAAGCGCTTGAGAAAACAAATATGCACTATTACCGCCCCTTGTCATGTCTATCAATCATAATTCATATCAACACAGTTTTGAACTCAAAGCCTCCTTTCAGGGATGGCTCTGGGATGCTTCAGCATTGTGAACTTTAGAAAATGTGGGTGTCAGCCTTCCAAATGATACTGAATGAAATGATCTTTATGGACTTAATTTTTTGTGTGTTGGGACAACACAGTCAGAAAAACTGGTCAGCTTGTCTCAGAAACTGTCTACGAATTGCTGAAGGGCACCTCTGTATGCAGCTGTGTTGGGTGAGGAGACAGGGAAAGTTTAATAGCAGCCCCGACTCAAAGGGCTTAGCTCGACAGAATTTAGTATTGACAATAAACTACATGTTAATACATTTGTGGCTTGTTTTTAACTCCCGCCTTTTTACCGATGCCTTATTTTCCCTTGCTCTAACTGCAACAATTCGCACAAATATTTTAGCATCTGAATTCCAACCAGGTTGAAATCACAGTATTTAACCCAAGTTATGCGAAATGAAAGAAAAAAAAAAAAGTGCCTTGAGAACCACTGCATTTGAGAACTTGATAATAATATCCATGGATAATTATAATAAATGGCTTGTCTGAAACAGCCGTAGAATAGGAACTGAAGTAAACCATAGCAATCTCTCCCTCTTCCACCCACCACACACCCTCGGCAGCTCTGCTCTTTACCCATGACCGTTAAGGATGTTTTCTGGCTCTGTGACAGCATCGTGACTCAGGTCATGAGAAGTGTCAAAGATGCATTTCCTTGAGATGGGAAAAAGCAACTGATTTTAACAGCCCACAACGACTAAGCAAAAAGAATAAGCCCAATCAGCATATTTAAGGGTAAAGATAAACCTTTTAAAAGATACAAGTATATTTTATTTCCAATCTTAATGCTTACGTTTCTTTCCATAAAGTGTTTACATTTTTCAGACTACCAAAAATGCACAGTTGATTTAAATGCCTGAAGAATAATAAACTGAAAAAAGACAACAGGAGCAGCACTCATTTACTGCATAATCAATCACCAATCATATACACAGGGCATCTGATTCAGCACGAGGGATCAGCCCTGGACTCCCTTTGAGCAGTGGCTGTGCCCCAGAATACCCACTGCCAGGGGAAGCAGAAGGTGTTTGGGCTGGAACTCTGCAGGTCCATCAGATAAAATGATGGTTCCCACCAGCTCTTGCCCCATTGCTTTCCCTCGCTGGTTACGAACACGGAGCTTCACATGCTTTCACCTTCCTTCGTGCCAAAGTTTACTTGTCATACAACACCCTCAATACTTAAATCTCCTCCTTTAGCTGATACGGTCTCTTGAAAAACTCTAGATTCTCTTTCTCACCTTCTGATCAAACATATTACAGGCTTCTATCAGGTGAGCAAAGCTACTTCTTGTCATTTCACTGATCACAGCTCCCTCAAGCCACTTACATTCCTTGACCCACCAACAAATTCCTGGACCACGCTGTCTCCCCTGTACTAGACCTCTCTTCTCCCGACCTAATCCCAGCCTTTCCCCTTTTGTGCTTTGGACACGAACACCATTCAGAAAACCCTTCCTGCATCACTGCTTCAGTGACCAGCTTTTCAGCTGGCTTGTTATTTCAAAGCTCAATCTTAGCGACTGCTTTTAGGCTGATCACACTCACTTTTCTTTAAAACGCTGTTCAGCTGTGTGCAACCAGATCCAGTCCTCTGCACAGACACATAAAGCATCCCGAGAATTCATAAAGCAGTTGAGCACATTCCTCCTTGCGCATCACTAATATTGCTATTTATCAATTTCCACTTGGCAAGAACTGCAAAACCCTATCAAAAGCAATGCACAACCTGTAGGATGCCTCTATTACTCACGATGCACGAGAAGGAAATGCACTAGCCTGTCTTTTATACACCTGGTTAACTGGTGAGATGTGCAGATGGAAAAACATCATTTTACTGTAACTTACGAGGAAGCAATTGTGGGAACAACTGAAAGAGGAGTAGAATCCCACAAGGTCATTTTATTAAGTCATTTTCAGAGAAACACTTAAAAATCCAGTTACCACTTCTCCTTGGACTCCCTCAGTACATGCCTCTGACACATCAACACTCGACCCTTTAGAAATTTTCTTCAGTTTGATGTTACCAAGACTGAAATCATCCATCTTGACAGGAAAACTTCAGTGGGACGCTCACATCTGTGGTAATCCAACTCCTCTCTGCCTTCCACCTTCCTTCCACCTCGCGATCCATCTTTGACATCGCGGTCTCCTGTGCACTACCTATTACTTCCCCTCCGCCTGTCTACCCACAATCTTTCTGAAACCGTTTGCTTCCACCACTGCTATGGCATTTGCTGTGCTAAATCACTCAGTCATGTATTTTTACACTTCATATCTCAAGAACTGCAATTCCCTTCTGATGTCGGTCTCGCTCCATTTTAAATTTATCTGGAATACCCACAACTCCTTCTTCAAATATAAAGGCAAACATACATTTGCCCCAGCCTCAAATCTACACTGTTTACAAAAGCCCACTTCTAAAACACTTTATGTACAGACACGAACTTCCCTTGTGGCAGAATTTATCAGTCTACTTCCCTACTTATCTGAAGGGAATGGATCTTTTCCTTCCACTTCAGAAACGATCCAAAATACACCACCCACCTCTTCCACTCCACTGATTCTCTACCTATAACATTAAGGGGGGGGGGGGGGGGGGGGGGGGGCGAAGGCAGCTAAAACCACAGCTCATTTACAACCAGTACGCTCCTGGCCAGGACCCAAACTGGTGCTTATGGTCCGCTGTTCCTACCTCTTCTCCCCTGCCCTACGTGTTCAATCTGGGGGCTGCTGTAACCGCCGGGGCACCTCTGCGTTCGCTTCCACAGCCAAGAGGCTCCGCATAACCCGGGGATCTTTCCAGAAGGAAGCAATGGTCTCTGTAAGTCGTTAGCAGAAAATTCCCACCAGGTAAATTTCCCCCCCCCCCCCCCCCCCCCCTCAATTGCCTTAAAAACATAGAGAGACTTCAAACGAGAGCGTGAAATCCCATTTACTGTAATACTCATTGCCACGCACTTCGGCAGCCCGTCGCCCGTGGAAGCGGAGGGTTTATGAGTGGTTCAGTGACTGCAATGGAAATCCCTCCTGCGCTGATAAAAAAGCGGCGTAGAGACCAGACCTTCTGTCCGCCGAGGGGGTCTACATCTATTCTAAACCCAGCGGGAGCGCCCTTAACAGTTCGCTCGGAGCCATCGGTCCGAAGGACGCGACGCTGGAGGCGAAGCGAACCCCCGCGAAGGCGGGCGGGCCGCGGGCCGCGGGCCGCGGGGAGGCGGGGGAGAGGCGAGCAGCGGCGCGGCGCGGCGCGGCGCGCGGGACGGCGGCCGGACAGCGCCCCCTGCAGGGCCGGCGGCGCCGCCCTCCGACACCGCCCGGGCGAAGCGGGGCGGGTGGTTTGCGGGGAAAAAGGGGAAAAAGGGGAGCGGGAGGCGAATTTGGGCTTTTAGGCGAGGCTGGAAGGGGAATTGTCTGAAAGTACGTTCAAAAAAAAAATAAAAAGAAATATAGTCAAGTGCCATGCTGTGGAAGAGAGCAATGATTAAACAAATAGGAACATTAAAAGCCCATTAAAAATAAAATCAGCCCTATTCTCCAGCTTGCTTTATCGCTTCTATACAATTACAAAAACTACGTTCGGTCGAGAGAAGCTACGGTTTACAAAGCTAAAACTTAAAGCTTAATAGAGACCTTTCAAACAACTGTGTTTTAACTCGTGTTTACAGTGCCAGCTCTCGAGTCAAACTTTGGGAAGGAACTGCCCGCCAGTGCTTTAAGTTATTATACAGTTAATTTTCTTTGAAACTATTTTTGTCTGCCTCTCTCTAAATAGGTGGTTTCTTAAGTGAGTGTTACTTAAAGGAAACCAATCTGTTTTTCAGGAAGGGCTGATGATGTCAGTCCTCTCAACTCTGCTTTCCCATAAGAATTCTTCTAGTAAAAGGAGTTTCACTCTGGGAAATAGTGAAAAGTAACATGAAAATATTTACAGCATCTCAGACTGCATGTTTATCAAACTTCTCGTTTTATGTTTGGATTTTAATCATGTTGCGACCGTGACAAATGAAGGAAAAGTGAGAGAAAACTTTTTGACTTAAAATTAAAAAAGATTTTGCGATGAAAATGTGCTATACTAAAGTATTTATAAAGCGCTAAATACAAGTCTAAATGCAACATATACAGTATGTGTTTTTTCATAATTCTAAATATCCATGCTCCATTTCAGCGTAGGTATTAAATCCGAAACAGAACCACTGTGTGTTATGACTGGTCCTTTTGGAAAAACTACACCCTCCAAATAAATATTTCAATCCCCAGCAAAATGACAAGACAAATTCAGAGAGTATCATATTATTATCGAATGTTTTTAGTAGGTGTGGATGTGTAGCTATAGGTCCAATGTGTGCTTAACTTACTACATTGCTCTGACACTGAAAGCTTCTGCAGTCAACAACAGAAAAAGCTTCTGCGTAGAGCTAAAGAGACTTTAACTTACTGGTGGTGCAAGAAGTAGTGATGATAACAAACTGTAAATTTTAATTTGCAGAATAAAAATAATAGGAGTTATATAGAGTTTTCAATCTTCCAAATAAAGCATTACATTTTACAGCTAAACGCTCCTTGCTATTCCCATAGAGGTGTCCTGAAGATAACGGGATGCGTTTGCATAACCAAGGACATAGCTGTGTTTTACCTACTCATCCATTAATCCACACGGTGTACCTGTGAGACAGGTAAGTACCATAAACCCCATTTTATACAAGTAAAAAGGTCACATAAGGCCATATTCTACCCTAATGTTCCACCCCACAACCAGCCGATGTTGTAATAGTCTTCTAACAGTAATAGCCCATAAAAGGATCCCAGCCCAACTCGGGTATTCCTGACTACGCACTCTGGCAATCCAACGGAATGACAGAACTATAACCTCGCTGGGTTAGCAGACAGAATAACCCAAACAAAATCTGTGTTAGCTATAATAGGTGCAAAGGAAATATCTCTTTATCATCCTCTATTTAACAGTTTACTTCATTCTGCTAAAGAGAACAAAGCCGAACTATGATTAATCTGGAAATGAAATCATCCCCACCCCCAGTAAATGCTTACATTGTGTGAGTAAACAGTTCGTAGGGTACTCTGAACAAAATGTAAATAGATTGCCTTGCTGCTATATACATAGCGAACAGTTTCATTTTGAAAGGAGGAGTTAAAAAACAAGTGAGAAAAATATTACAAAGCCTGAGCTCTGAAAATATTTACAAGAACAAAAGCTAATCGCGGGTTAACATCAAGAGGTTACAACTGCTAATCAAAAAGAAGATAAAAAGCAAGCACTTTGTTCACACGAGTCCGGTCTTTTGGCCTGACGTTGCAGCCACGCTAGTGTAATGCGAATGAAATACCAGCAGCAGGATTAACAGCAGTTTTCCTAAATTAGGGCTTATCGAAACTTTTCTAGGTTGCAAAGGACATAAAAGGAAGGAAATCATGACGACACTAACTCCACACACACAAAAAAAATCTTCCAGAAATAAAACCAGTTTACCACTATCTTCTCTGATCGGTCACTCAAATCAAGAATTCGTCCCAGTGTAATGGTGCTCTCTGGGACACGATCTCCGGGTTTATTTCCACTCTAACCAACCACATTTAGAGCGATGCTTGAGGAAAGAAACAATTATTCTTCCTGAAGAAAACTACAAACATCAAGTAATTCCACACATGGGGAACACAGATATTATTCTTCTTGTTACACAGTAGAAAGCTGATAAGACAAAACCTGCTGAATAAAAGTTACCAAGAGTCACAGAGCGAGTTAAAAGTAAAGCGAAGAACTAAACGAAGAACTGCTCTCTTCCGTTCTGAGTACCGAGTCCTGTCACCAGGCTGCCGTAACTCCTCCAAACAACAATAATTTAACATTATAATACGCTAGGGAGCTGCTACAATCTGAGTAAACACATCTTAGTTCACAAATTAAAATCATCACCGGTCTCTGGCTAATCCAGCAGCCACACACACACACAAAATCCCTCCACTGAAAGCCACTGTGAACTTCAGGGGTTTTTTTATCAAGTTGATGATAAATGGCTTTTTATCAAAGGCATAAAATATGGTTCAATATCCTGCCTGCCTTCAGCCAGGTAAAGTAAAAGATTACTGAAATGAAAAAGCAGCAATAATATTACTAAAAACATTAAAATATTTTAACAAATTGATTATTTTAAATCAAATTATCTCGTCTTTTCTTCTAAGAATTTTTTGAAGACAACTCTGCTAACTCCTCCATACATTCCCCACAGATTCCTCATGGAAAATCTTCATATGAAGGTTTGCAAGTTACCAACACACGGTCTCAGTACGTGTCCAACTTCAAGCCCTTCTACACCACTGGAAAGCGATGAGCACAATTTGTGTGAAGTTCTCTGGAAACCAAAGTCACGTTCCTGCCTTAATTCGCAGCGCCCATGTGTGGCCTTCAGGGGAGCTAACTGGTTAAACAGAGCTAATTTTTAAGTAATGAAGACTGCACAAAGATCTTGAAAAAAATCTAAGTTATTTATTATATTTTAAGACAGACATTTGAAAACTGAAGCCCTAAAACTCTTGAGACACTCCCATAAATGCTGCTCCCTTTCTCTCAGTAACTTCATCCAAGCATGCCTTTCTCCTACCTAGAAAATCTGTCCACCACTGAGGATTCTAGAGGAAATTAAAATGCTGTTTCTGCTTTTAAAAAGAAAATAAGTGTCAAATCTATTCAAAACATCAAATGCACCTAAGAATACTGTAAAGGCAACAACCTACTGCAATTTCCCTTCACAGAAAACAGAATTGGTTGGATGCAAGCTACACAAATTGATAGCTCCTTCCTCTCCGTGATATCAACAGTTAAAAGGGATTGGATGTGCCATCATAACCTTTGCAGCGCTCCCCAGCCTGTTTCGAGCTTGACGCGCTGAGCTGCTGTACAACCACGAGAGAGAAAGTAAAATGGTAGATACGCAAATGTCTCCAAGGAGGAGGAAACTACAGGTCACGTTTTGGGTGCCTTCCAGTGGCTCCAGGCAGAAGAGCATGGCTCCAGAGCAGCTATGCAGAAGAAAGTCCAAAGAAAGGCGAACATTCAGAGGCTGCTTCTGGGACAAGTCTGGGTCCCTTAAGAATCAACAAGTCATAAAAATGTTCCTTTGATTCAGAAATCCCACAAAGGTTCTCTCTATAGCAGCAAAGATGGTGACTATGACAGCACATAGTTGGCCTTTCACAAGCACTTTCTAATCCTACTCATAACTGGGGAAGAAGGACCGTTCCTTGCCATTTTTCACACCAGAAAAGGATGGCTACCCGTACCAAACTGCTCTTTGAACTTTCACTGCTGTGGAAGCTGTGACTTACTCTTAACAGAAAGGAGGGGTAAGGATGCAGCAAATCCTGAATCCAAACAAAAGCAGCTTCTAGTACAGTTCTCGTCAAAGAGAGCCAAAAAGAACAGCAAAGACAAAACTGGGACAATGATGATTTTTGAATCTTTTTTAGAGGCTCCCCCTCATGCCCTTTTAGTTTCCCCAAAGCACGTCCACCACAGGGGTAGGATGTACAGATCAATTCCTACAGATTTTTTTTTTTTCCTTTGTACATTATTTATCAAATTGCTCACACACACACACAAGAACTGGACAAAAAACTATGCCATCAACTTCACATTGCCTACTTTCCTCATTTCTCCTCAAACAGTATTTACTGTGGATATCCAGTTGTGCTTCACGGTCAGAGACCACGATGAGCAATGAGAATTGTAGGTAACCGCATTTGAATATAGACCAGGTTACCGACTGTGTGTTAGAAACAAAACTTGAAACCTAAAGACCCCAAAACTTTCAGTTTAGAGTGGAAATTATTAACACATCTGTGATAGCAGAGTTTACTTAAGTCAGTTGCAAAACTAGAACTATCTTTCTGAAGTATTTATACCGTGGCTCATTCCTATAATATCTGCATACATTACATATTTTTTGCACAATACCTGCACCTTATTTTATGAAACTCATTTTTTAGTGACACAAACTATGTGGGCAAATAGAATGAACCAAATGGATTCTTGCAATCTCCAGTAAAATCAATGTTTCTGTTGTTCAGGTTGTTAGCAAATACTACTGAAATGTGAAGCTGGAAGGCTGTGAAGATCTTTAGGCCAGCACCTCTGCAGGTATTTAGGTACCAAATCTTTTTGAGTCAAGCAGCTACACAGCACGTACTGAAATATCTTAGAGGACATGGGCATTAATGACTCAAGGGGAAAGGTTTCCTGACAATGTGAGGGGGAGGAAAAAAAAGGAAAAACAAGGAAAAATAATAAAAAAGGGATTTACCATGGAGCGGTGAGCCAGACGGGCTGCTTGACAGGCCTGGAACAGGGCTACAGCGTCCTCCTTGTTTAGATGTCAGCTCTTGCTCAATCTCTTCCAACCCTGCGCTCTTCTGGAATCGGCTCATGCGATTTACCACCCGGGGTGACATGTGCGTTAAATACGAAAGTAGTATGAGGTAAGCATTTTAATTAAAATATTCAAGATGCTAGGATTTTTTGGACTGGTCTGATATAGAGGTTTTAGAGAATATTAATCTAAAAGGGAAATTTTGTGTGTATAGTTAATTTAAAACCATAACAGCATAATTGTTAGCATCATTTTTCATTATTGCTTCTATTTGCTACATGGAAGACAGCAATCACATCAATTCCACAAATGCCAGTGTCTGTAATTTTTTATGTTACAACTTTGGCATTTAAAATTGCAGACAGAAACTCTTCAGGGGGAAGGGAGGGGAGTGGGGAGGGGAGTGCTTGGCCTGCAAAGTTTAAAGCTCTTCAGGAGTAGGACTGTGGTTCTCATGGTTTTAGAGAGCTGTAAGGCAAGCTGTTTCCCACCAAAGACAGCAGTACATATCCTCTTAACGCTTTATGCAGAAAAAAGGGCTCTTCTCCTATCTATATCCCCATGAGATGAACAGGGGTGGATTAAGCACTGCTCTCCTGAGCAGCTGCCAAAACGTACAATAAATATCAAAACTTATTTCCTGCTCATTTTCTAATAGTCTTGACATGAACTGCTAGCAATTTTAAGTTAAAGCACATAAAGATTTATATGCTGAAACAGGAAAGGTGGTATCAAAGAATTTTAAAGCATCTTTCATATGAAGTTTCTTGACCAGGGCTCCTGCATCTATGCAGAACGCCTTCTGCATAAAAGCTTTGATTTACTGCATGAAGTTAATTGCTTTGAAGTATAAATATCATTAAACAATATACAAAATAAAAACCGAACACAACCATATATAAATAGATTGTCATTGGCTTGTACTTTGTTTTAAAGTGTTTCTGCTGGCACAGAGAACTCTGGGGAGAAAAAAAAATCCATGCACAGGCTGTACAGTTTCTGCATCTCCATTTTTCACACCGCTATTAGTTCTAATGTTACTTCCCTGCAGACATGACCTGAAAGCTAAAAATTTACCTAAAAATCACTTACAGCATATCATTTTTGCTAAGCTGAAATCAGTTTCTCTATAAAGTTGTACAAAGCACATTATTTTAACAATTTTGGCCTGATATGTGTGCTTTGGTGAATAGACGGCTTGATCTTGAAAGTGATGTTGTCTTAAAGTAAGCATTATTATTGCAACGAGGTCACTGGGTTAAAATTCTTTTATACATTTTCCTATTACAGGCTTTTCTGAAGGTGTGCTTAGGGGTTCTGTCTGGTTTATTTAAGCAGAGGGTAGCATGGTAAAAGGTCTGAGGATATTAATAAAGGTCCCCTTTTTGCTTGTAAACTTCTTACTGTACATATAAAAAAAATTAATTTTTGCCCTGTATTTTCTTAAAAGTTAGTTACTGCCCCAAAGGAAATGCCTAAATGGACATTCTGCATGATGTTTTCCTTATATATGTAAAATCATTTTATTTTGTCTGAATTATCATCTAAGTTTACTTTGTAATTCCTAAGGGTTATCAGATGATCATTAAATCTTGATTTTCTGTCAGGAAGAATTAATAATCCTGACTTCTGAGTGAATTTAGAAGCAATAAGGGATTGGAGTCAAATATTTGAATACCATTTCAATGTTAAATCAGTTATTCATGTTTCAACTTAGGCTGACTGGTAGATAAAAAATAAATTCAATTCATAAATCCTTCTTTGCATTTTAAATTTTTTTTTTTCCTCCCTCAGCTTGTTAAAAAATATACATGATTTTGGTGGGGATTGCTGCTTGGGTGTCCTGTATTTAGAACATCTTTTCATACAAGTTCTAGTAAAGAACTTACGTAGCCATATGCCTAGATCACATATAATGCTATCTTAAAAGTTAAAAATAAATTCAGTAGAATAAAATAAGAATTGGTTTCTGGGTGAATTGGTCAAATTCTTTTAAAGGAAAGCTAAAGTTAAAGGAAGACTTTCATATTCTAATGCTACCTTACAAGAAACTGCCACTTCACAGCCTGTGTTTCTGGTTATTATCTCTGACTGTATTTACTTTAAATGGCTGTGTTTTTATTAATGAGATATGTATTCACTTGTCAATCACAGTTACAGAGACCTCTGAGGGGAAAAAAATTCAATTAAACTATAGACTTTAAGAGATTTTTGTAGTCTTCTTCCTGTTTTATGTGTTTTTACATCTGAGGTATCAGTGAAGAATATAGAGCCATATTGTCCCTGCACTTTATATTCTCTTGTAGTGACACGCCAGACTGCTCTTCTTGGCACAGGGTGTTCAGCCACCCTGTAGCATGGCTTTGTATTTACAAGATACAGGAGGTAGTTTTATTCTCTGCTTGCTTTATTGCGTTTCTTTATTTAACTTGTGTGTACTGCTGCACACTATTTAATGTCTTACCTGAAGCTGTATGAAAATGCTTTCCTCAGCTATATTATTTTCCATTAATTATCTTCCCTTCCTTGTTTTCCTAGTTTGAGAGATTTCTGATTGGCTTTCCCAAATACCATATATTTATCCCATATATTTTTGTATACATATATACAAAATATACATACAGTGCATACATTGTAAATGTACATATATAGTACATATTATGTATATGTTTATAGCTTTAGGCTTGGAGCCTCCACAGTATTTTGAACCCATATGTCATTCCGTCTGTCTTTTTGAAATAAATTAAATTATATGCCTGTATTCTGTTGTTCCTTCTGTGTTTAGGCTGAATTTGAGGATACAATATTCAGCCCTCAGTGATCCCGAGTTTTGCAAATCTAAATCATGTTTTAGTTTCTGAAGCCCAGCTTCAAAAAGGCATGACCTACAAGCAAAGGCATGTTTGCAATTAAATCTGAATAAGTATTTCAAATTCTAGATCTAATGACAGTGGAAATTAATCCTTTTTGGGATATCAAGCAGGTTGACTAGAAGCTCAGGAAAATATTTAGTCAGAAGGTCAAAAGCGTTCTGTTATACTATCATAAAAGTTAGTTTATGTATCTTGTTTTCCTGTTGATAATGCATAGTCTTTTCTAGATAAAATAATATTTATGCTTTCTAGAATAGAAGCTGGTTTTAATAATGTTTTGTTAGTTTGGAGACTTTTCTCCCATTATATCTTTCAGACAAAGAGCACAAAATCTCACTAAACAGATAGTGTTTATGTGGGAGCAGGAGAATTTGGTGCACTTTCTCTTTTGTACCTTCTGGTAATTCCTTTCTTCAGTCCTGTTTGGACCATAATTCTACCCTGAACAAGGGCTTTTTGGCAGATGCAGTTTTCAGTGGTGGCTGAAAGTTATACCACGACTCAAAGCAGAAACAAAAAGATTATACGAGAGTTTTAGACCAAATAATTTACTATTTCCTTGAAGTTGCCCTGTATTTTTTAAAATAAGTTTAGCATATGTCATACATTTGGAATAAAGTAAAGCTGAAATTACTTGTGCTTCGTGTTTTCAGACCGTGCCAACTGGACAGACATCTGTCAATCACTACTGTCCTTACAGATACAGTCTTTGCTATAGTAAGGCCACAAAAAGTAACAGAACAAAACAAAAAAGCCACCAAAAAAATGCACCACACCAAAACCCCATACAGATATCTGAAATCTATTTTCATTTGATACTTCACAAAGCAGTCAGTGCTGTATTTTTTCCTTTCTTTTCTTTTAACTTCCTAGTTTCTTTGTTTTGCATGCTGACTCTTTTCTGTTATGTGTTCTTTGTCTGTGGTATACAACGTTCCTAATTCTTGGTGACATCTCAAGAATTTGTGAAAGCTTGTTTCTCTTCTTGGTATATTCTTACTCTTTGCTGTTGTAGAGCAGACTCTTGTCAATATTGTGTTTCTGGTGAAATCCAGCAGAAATCTAGGTGTAGTCAAATTAAGGAAGGATAAAAGTTTTCTCAGTCTTCCACTTTTCTCCCCCCTCCTTCATTATCCTTGGACGACTTCCCCACTGGGCTTTTAGCTGAAGATGATGGCAGACACTCTGGAGAGTTTATTATTTATTTATCTTTACATAATCCAGGGAGGCTGATCTCCCCACCGCAGCACAGACTGAAGTCCCTTTGGCTGTGTCTGTGGCATGGACAGATGTTTGATGGCATATTCAAGAGTCTTGGTCCATGTGTTCACTGCATCTGCATACTGATGCATAGTGTTCCTCCGGGCAATTTGGAAGGAAACCCAGACACACAAGCCAGAAGTGACCTGGCTTATTCTCTACTGGGTACCTCAAATAAAATTAGTAGGGTGCCTTGCTGAGGGATGCACCTGCTCCGCAGCTAGGATGTGGCCAGCACATGCACCATGGGTGCAGGATCATAAACTACTGTGGACTATAGCCAAAATCACAGAACTCCTGTACCACATCCATAGCAGCACTTCGTAAATGCCTGTGTTATGGGTTCGATCATACCCGAGTATGGCTGTTATAGTTGTGAATATGTTAGTAATAATATTTTACATCTATTAAATACTGAACCATTACTGGTAGTTTTGTGCAATCAGGAGTTTATCAGGCAACTAACCTGAATCCTAGTTCTAACTTATCACTGAGTCCTCAGAAAGTGATGAATATCCCTCGTCTACAACTTCTGTTTGTTTTTTCAATATATGCTTTAGCCTGTGGGCATATGTTAACTATTTTAAGAGCAAAGCTAAATAATAGATGCTAATTTATTTTCATTATGTACAGTCACTTATGAAGAAGTCTCACTGAAGAGTTCTGGCTAAAGCTTTGAACAGATTAGAAATGATAAGTTGGCAAAAAAGCAGCTGGCTAAACTACAAGGATTAGACCTGGAATATCCGGGGCTAAGTGGTTTGCTTAAATGCCACCTCTGTATTTGACCTTGGATTTTTTAAAGACACTTAGTGAGATTTCCAGCACCGCTTAGATGTATAGGCAATAATTCTACTAGACATCTATCAGTCTTGGGGGGATTTTGAAAAACGTTTATGCTCTTGCTCTTACTCATACACTACAGTGGAAATAGAAATGGAAATAACATTACTATTTCTTATCAGAGTTTGTTTTGTCTTTGTAAGTTTTTTGGAGTTGTCCTGTGTGTATCCATAATGCCTAGTACTGGAGTCATGATGCAAAGATCATTCTTCTTTGTTTCATTAATTTAGACAAGAATTGAGCATTTGGGAAGATGTCTGCTTGTTTATAACAACTTCGCATATCCCACTGCATAATCACACCTCTTTTTTTTTGTTTGGGTTTTTTGTTTGTTTGATTGTTTCCTGTGTCTTAAACCTATTGCTGTTACTTGGTATGTCTTTGCTGTGTATTTCTGAAGAGGGTATGTTTAAGCATTCTTCATGCCACCTGTAAGAGATGAATAATCTGTCCCTTAACTTCTTAACAACTTTCCTTTTTTATTTTGTTTGGGTTTTTTTTGTTTGTTTTTTGTAAAGAACTCCATTTTCAAGGTGAACAGAATTAGTCAATTTTGGTGCATGGTTTTGCTCATGCAAGTCACAGTACCACATGGCTACTGTTACAGCACAGACCTTAAACTAGATCCTCTAAAAGCTACTGTGCACCAGCCTAAAGGCTTCCTTTCCTCTTTTAGGCTTCCGCATGCGATAGTCACTGACAGCGCTGAAAAGATTGGTCTCTGCATAACAGTCCAGTGTGGCATGTACCCTGCCTGTACCAGGCAGGTAATGGCTGCTCTACTGCTGCTGTGTTCTGAGCCCATTCTCTCCTCCTGTTGCAGCCAGCATCTCTATTTGCTCAGCAGGATTGTCCCATGTATTTTCCCACTGCTGTTACACTCTTACCAGCCTTCAATATAGCACCGAACTATTTCTTTCTCCCATTCATCTCTCTTCCATGTATTCGCCTTTCCTTTCTGGACTGGCTAGGTGGTGTTGCTAAAAAGTTTAGGCGACATGAGATTGTAGATGTAGGTTTTACTGCTCTACAAGTTAACTGCTAAGTTAACTAATGTTCTGTTTACAAAATATGAGTGCTGTGCATTTGTTAGAAACTTCAAACTGTAATATTGTGAGGAAATGGGCTTGGTGGGTTGTAAATTTCTTTTCATTGATAAATTGGTATGAAGATGCTCCTTTTTTTTCTTTTTTTTAGAAACCTGGTGGGGTTTGGTGACATAATTTAAAATGCAAAACAGTCTTTCTGAGGCTTATCTCTATCATTAATCTTATCAGTTAGCCGTGTGCAAACTGCAGACTAAAATCCTGTTAAGTACAGGTAGTCATTGCCTATGTTGTAAGCAGAAGTCAGAAGTCTTGGGTATTAGCAATTTGGATTAACTACTGTATCATTTTTTCTAGTAAGACTTTACATGTTAAAAGACATAATCTATTCTTCCTCTATGTGATAAAATGTGTTTATGTACACATACATGAAAATACAAACTTATTTTAGAACATATAAGGCATTTTTATTTAACATTCAGAAGGTCCCTTCTGTGAACAGTCTTGTCATCATACGTGTGTGATAACGTAGGAAAAAAGGGGATGATCTTTTTTCAAGAGGCACTGTGTGACCTGACCTGTTTTAACAGTTCTTTTGCTGGACAAATGATTGTATCAGTCACTTCAAACAGCTGTAACTGAACATGCACTGATCACAATGCAGAATGACCTTTTAGTTTGCTCATCATTAAGCCCTAGTTAGTAGACCTTTCAGCCTAATGCAGAATTTTTTTTTTCAAGGCACCCTGCTGTACTTTTCCTGTTTAAACTCTTGAATTGTTACCTATTTTAAGGATCTCCTGTGCCCTGAAGATATTGTGACATTTACTAATCCTTCCCACTGGACTTTCCAGACGTTATGGCTGTCTCACGCTGTGCTGGACTCTAAGTACATAAGGCTTGGTTTTGAACTATAACTCAAAACAAAATAAATCTTGGAATATAAGTACATACTTTATGAAAAAATCTTTCTAACAAATTTTGTATGAAAGCTTTTGAACAATTTTAATTTACAGTTTGTTTTTCTGTTACTGCCGAGTAGGATATTCCAAAATCACAGATGTAAATTTCATGAAATTGAAAAAATATTTTAAAAAGTTCCCACCCTCACAGAAAAAGGCTGTAGAGATGGCTTTCTGTGTCCAGAGCCTAGCTAACTTGCCAGTGAGGTTATTAAGCTGAAATGCAGGCTCTCTTTTATTTACTACTGTTTTTCTTGCTTTTTCCTATTGACATATTACATTGAAAAATTGGAGAAGTTTGCTAATTGATTTTTTCTTCCGTCATAAACAGCTGATGAAGTAGTTTAAGAGCCTCAAAAATGTCATTTGTTCTTTAATTATTCCTTGGATATCTAGTGCAAGAGAAATACTTGGAAATCAACAAAAATTATCATCAGTGTTCAGCAAAGTCTCAGTCCTGTTTTATAGAAAATGCTGTCTAGAACATCTAGTTAAAGAGAATACAAACAAAAAAGGTAACATGTCCTTTGATGAAAAGTTTAATTCAACAAAACAGGCTGTGCTCTTAAAGCTGATGCACTCTGCTCCTGGTAGACAATGGACAAGCTGTTCATGATTTTCATTGCTTTGGCTTGAAAAGCAACCAGAATTCCTTGGCTTTAGGAATTATAAGAAAATACAAGGAAGAGGTGGGTGGTGAAGGGCCACAGTGCCTAGTGAATCACAAATAGGTGTAAACTGTTAACACACTGACTTTGTTATTTGTAAAGATGAAACTAGTTCAACCATGAAACAAATGTTCCTTGAGATGAAATTGAAGGAGCTTGTAGTTAAAATTGGTTACATACAGCAAAACATAATTCTAAGGGACATTGCCAGCTCTGGGCAAAAAATATCTGATGGATTAATGTTATATTAGTGGCATTAAGGATGTATTTTCCTAATCATTTTGTCTGTCAGTAAAATCTGTACAAATTCCTACTCTCTCCTACCCCAGACAGAGTCTCCTGACATTCTTTTCTTCCACCTAAATCCATAATTTCCTTGTTTGTATGGTAAAACTAATTTTGGAGTGGTACTGTAAATTAGATTTCTAAAAGGGAAGAAAAAAGCTGGAAAGAAAAATAATGTTTATTTTGTGGCACAAAACATTATTTTCAGGGCTAGAAGGCATCTAAGAGGAGATGCGGGATTCTAAAGACTCTTCCATGTGACAGTGAAAAAGATTACCCGACAACCCTCATCCTTATTAGCAAATCAAGTCCTCTGTGTTCAGCAGATGCTTAAGGCCAAGATTTGTCCCTGAATGACTTGCTCATTTTTCTGCACTCACAGGAGTGACCTGTTTTGAGCCTCTTCTGCTACCTTATACACAGCCAAGCTACCTGTGCCCCATCCTTCCCTTCCATCGCTTCGGTCTGCAGAAGGGTTAAGAACAGAATTTGAATTCCAAAATATTCCTAAGCATCTCAGTATAAGGTGTTGTTACTGTTTCCCATCCAGCCCAAGTGGTCATGCCTGAAGTTATGAAGGAAAGACTAATTCTCTGGTGTAGTCAGCACATTACTATCATTTTGCTTTCTTAGCATTCATGTATGTAAAAATGTTTTTGTTCACATTATGAATGTTGGCATTGTCATTTGGGTATAGCTATTTTTGAATCAAAATAATAGCTAAAAACTCATGGGAGAGTTCTTCTCGTTTAACTCATTCATCTGTTAGCTAGCCTTGAATTGTAGTTCAAGTTAATTTCAGCTGAAAGTACTTAAAAGACCACATATGAACATTTAACAGAATATTTAAAAACATTGTGTCAGCAGTCTTAAGATTGTATCACTGCCTGACAAAACCAGTGACAATCACTGTTAACCTTGGCATTGCTTGTTCAGCTACCCCTGCCCTTCTCCTCTGAGGTCCTTGCTATTAGGTCAGAAGGAGCTGTATTGTTGGGGAAGGGATACATTGGCAGATTCTGCAAGCAAAATAGATCAGGATTGTGGAGTTAGTTTTTGGGTTCCATTATGCTGAGAGAGTTGTTACTGAAATAGCCCAGGAAGCCTTAAAAAAATTACACACCTTAGATACAAGTACTAATAAATAGAAACTATCTGAGCACTTTAATGAAAACTTGTTGTTCTCTCTCAGTGTTAACTGCTTCTGTACTTTTATTCTTTATATAAACATAAAGGGTCAAATCTACCTTACGTGAGCACTGAGGTCTCACACTGAATCATAAAGGAGTTGTCTGTACTCTGCCAAGAAAGAAATTCAACTCCTACATTCCTAAAAGTTATTCTATTTTACTGCAGTCTGTCATGTCTAGTCTAAATTACCTTCTTGCATGAATTCTTTAATAAACAACAGTTTCACATAACCTGCATATGCCATTGTTGCAAATAATTTATAGCTCAAGTCCCATGCAGTATCTAGTTGTTCTCGGTCAGGGTGTGTAGAGAAGTAACTCTCTACTGAGTTACTACTGAGGGTAGTGATGAGATCATCCTGCCAGGCTCAGACAGGAGCTTTTCTTTAACGTTATACAGTGAAGGTGTGGATGGGCACAGAAGATTAAAGCCTGTGCCAGTCGGTCATACAGGAGTGATGTAGTTTTAAGTTTTCTCATACCATATTCAATTCCATTTAAATATTGCAAAATGCTGAATTGTAAATGTTAACCTAGCTATGAATAAAAAATGCTGATATTTTATTTAATCAAAAATAATTATGGATAGTCTGCCTTTATTGTATTATTTAAAATATTTCATTTTGCATTTAGACTACAAGTTATTGCAGAGGGTTTTTTTATATATATAAAGAGAATTTGTTTCTGATGCATAAAAAATACAAGAGAAAGACTTTTGCAGGCCACAAGGAAAATTGTTTGCTTTTGACAAGGGGTGTCAGTTGTCTGGGTATGGAGGAAAACTACGGTAGGCAGTTCACATGAAACAGCAGGAAATACTTGCTTTTCTAGAGTGTTATCTAACTCCTGTTCTGAAAGACGTTCCTTTACAGAAAAGAGAGCTTTTTTTTTTCCCCTCTCTTTGAGTTCATTACTTTCATGTTCTGTGCAAAGAATAAGCATCTATGCATGGGAGGTGTAACTGCCAGTATTTAAACTGCTAAGCGCTAGAAATGGGAAGTGGAGGTGGGGGTGATCCTACTGAGGCAAACATATTCTTATGCCACCCTTTAATAAAATATTTTAAGGAATAGCTAGAAAGCTTCCCCTTTGACTTTCACCTGGCAGGTTTTGATTGTAGCTTTGTAAAGGAATTGGTATTGACTTGTGTCAGGCAGTTTTGGAGGAGAGGTGAAGAGCCTTGTCTCTTGACTTTCTGTGTGTTTTGTCAAATCGAATACTTCCATTTGAAGTGTGAAGTGATGTCAAGAAATGCCTTCAGCACAAGCTGGTGCTGGTCTCTTGCGACTTTCTTCTTTCTTAAAAGTATCAGATTAGATTGTAAAATGATGGCAATCTAGCTGGACATAAACGCGTTTATTGCAGGCTCAGCAGCCATTACATATCATTAGTGAAAGGAGGCAGGGGGCAAGGGGACCACTTTGATGTCAGTTTGATTCTTTTTAAGGACAAATGCATTTGGATGAGAAGATGCTAACTTTATGGCTGCTTGTATACTTCAAGTTCAGAACCGATTACTGTCTGTATTTCTTTGTCCTGTTCGTAACCTTACAGTCAACTTATTTTCAAAATAAATACAAACGGTAAGAGCAGAAGTGTTAATAGAGGAGCTGGGAATAGGAGATTTTTGAAGCCATTTAAAATTACATTATTTATTAAGAGTATGGTCTATTACTGTCAGACCAAACCTGTGCAAAATGTGAATACAGATTTTTGCAATGTCACACGCTTTTCCTTAACAGTGAAATAGTAGGCACAATTAAAACAGGGAAACTTCTCTTTTACATCAGCAAATCTGTCCTCTATGATGTGACACGGTTTTCATTAGAATATTTAATTTTACTATTGGACAACTGCTAAAAGTGTGTGTTTAGTCATGAAAGGAAAGATGCATTCTCTGGTTTTTGAGGTTTGGGGTTTTTCCTTGCTGAAGCAGACCTAGTTTATTTACTCTCTGAAATTTGTTTCGCCCTTCTGATTTGTAAGATACACCTTTTGCACTGTGCATGGGATGCAAGAAAGGTTACAAATTAGAAGTTCAAGAGGAAATATCTGAATAAATGTAATTTTATTGCAGTGGCTCTCTTTTTCTCTTTGTTATTGTTACTTAGACCTGGCCTTCTTCCAGGATTTGATGCATCACATATCTTTTTCTTTTTTGTGTTATTTTATTAAGTACTATCTGTTGTCTTATTTGGTTTCAAACAAATCGTACATTCATGCCCTAAATGTTTCACTAGTCAGAATAATTAAGTTGATCAGGTCTGGGAGCATCAGAAGGAAAATAACAGGGTCATTGAAGCATTCAAGCTCTAATGGGAACCTGAGTTCATTCAGATACCAAATCTAATAAGTGCTTTACACCTGTATACACACTCCCAGTGAGTAAGTTCACATTAAAAGTTTAGCAGTACAGTTTCAGTACTCTGTTTCAAGGCAATTTTAATATTGGTCTTAAAAGTGCTGACATGAAGGCCTATTTTCCTCTGTAATTTTGAAGGCCAATTACCCTTGGAGGAAAAGAGAAAAATAGATTGATTTGTCTTGTAACCCCTGAGGCAGGCATGTGTTGTCTCAAACTAAGGCTTTTTCCATTGCAACTCTTGTGGAAGAGCTTTCAATTCACATCCCAAGTGGTACTATTAATAAAGAAAGCAAAGTCAAATTAAAATATTAACTAGATCATTTAAAGGTTTGAGGAATCCTAGCTTATTGGGCCAATTTTTTTTTTATTTTTAATTTTTTTTTCAATCTTCAAGGCCTGGTGTAAACAATAGTAAAATTTATTTTAAACAGATTAATTTAAAATAGGGTTTTATTCTATAAATACTTAACTTTATTAGATTTTCTTCAGCTATAAATAGGATAAGTACTTATTTGCTTAATGGAATTGTGATACAAATGGTCAACATCCTAGATTTTGGTTGCAAAAGTGTTACTTTTATTGTGTTCCTATACTGTATTGACTGTGGTCACAGCTGAACTGGGCTGAGCTGGTAAATGTCATCACGCATGTCATTTAACATTCAAACTTCTCAAATTATTGATTTTAAAAGCATTTTTATGTATAACACACTGAACATAAATGTTTTTTCTAGTGGTGTTCTGCATTTTCATCCAACTCAAAGTCTACAATTAACAGTGCCCTGCAAGCTAGGGCTTAGTGGCAGTGGTAAGATTAGACGTGCCTTTGTTCCCTCTTAATCTGAGTGAAACCCCTTTGTGTCAGGACTTAGGTCCTTTAGCTCTCCATATTTTAGACCTGGCTCTGTCCTGGAGTGGTTCTGGATTTTAACAACTTTTATACAGCAAGTTAGAAAGAATCCAAACATCAACGTATGTTCTCAATGAGAAATTGTGCACATAGGCTGGTCTGGGAACCTCCTTGAGATGAAGGTACTGTGTGTTACCTAAATGACTAACACTTTTGAAGTGAATATTGTAAAAAGGCATACATATCAACATACAAAACTATCTTACCTTAAGTTATGATGATAACTTTGGCACTCCTGACTTCTGCAGATAACTCGGGAGCTGTGTGTGTCTGCTTTCTTCTGAGGAGGATCCATTCGGTCTTGAGAGATGTCCTTTTAAGTCTGTTACAGTTCTCCTAAATGCTTTTTCTTCCTATCCTAGAAATCTTCTTAATAGCTACACAGACCTCTTCCTCTTTATTTCTTCTAACACCTTTTCTTACTCTTCAACACCTTTTCTTATGTATCACTATATTGGTAAACATCCTACTAACCAGATCAACACAACACACGATACCTTTATAATTGACATATAATTTATAATTATATGTGCTATCTGGTTTTGAGGGCTTTAAAAACAAAATAAAACCAACCCCCGCTGTTTCTTTGGCCTAAGGGTAAGTTTCTTTTTCTCCATCATAACAACATATACTGTGTATATGCTCAGGTTATCACCCAGCTTTCACGTGAAAGTCTGGGGTTGGACCTAAACCAAAATAAAACAGGCTTTATAGAATTTGACCTCCCAGCTACAGTGTTTGCTTGAAATCTCAATGTTTTCTTTGAAATTGATGCTAAAACAACCATTTTAGCTGTCATTTGATTGTCAAGAATTTGAGATTCGGGTTAGGAAAAAAAGCTGAGAACAGGGATGTTGTATCACTTAATATTTTTTCTTTTTTGGTTACAAAAATATCGAATCCAAATGAATATAAAATGATACAGTGTGATGGTTATGAAGGGTCTAGTACAAATTTTGCCAGGCATGTTCAGGGTGCCTGTTAACGTTGACATAAGAGTGTTTAAAATAGTGAAAGATTAAAAGAAACATTAACTGTACAGTTTCCCTTATCCTACTTAGAAAACTTTTATTTGCCTATTTCATCTATTTGCAATAAAGATCTTTTGGAAAGGGCTGTCTGTTTCAGAGGGTTCTTTCTGAGGTGTTATTTTGGCTGCATTTCTCCCATAATTGTTTTTTACCTCATTGCTTTTTTTTTTTTTATATAGGCCACACATTTTGAAAGATCAGTTTGAAATCAAGTCTCACAGAGATGGACTGAATCTTAGCAGAATTGAGGGTAGAAGAGCCATTTTCTCTCAAGGTGCTTCTGACAAAGATTTCTTTCCAGACACTGGCAACAGTTTTGAAGCTCTCAATTTCCTTGACTAGCTTTGAACTTCATTCAGACATTTTGCATCATTAAAACTGGACAATCAACTCTATCTAGTCTTTCTGGTAGCTGATTGTCAATACACAGAAATACTGTATTACAGGAGCTTCGGTTCTTTTTCCTAGATCCTTCTAGACAGCAATGTCTGAATGAAGTCACTTGACTTAAACTTCTGAGACCATTAGGAAAACCCTAAATGCAGAATATGTTCAAGAGTCATTGAGAAGCAGCTATAAAACCTCCGGTGCTGCTGTTAGGCTAGACCTTGATCTACACTGACTTCAAGACACATCAGTAAATAGTGAGGAGACTGATCATGCTGCAGCCACAAGGACTGTGGGAGAGCATGGATTTAGCCTTAAACTAGCTGGCTCAAGAATGCTTTTAAGTGGCTGCAGGAGCATAGTACATGGCATAACATGTAAAATACACTGTAGGAGCAGAATAGGTGCCTCTGGCTAACCGCACCCTGAGCTCTGTTGTGCTGCAGATCAGCTTCTGTGAACGTAGCAGACAATTTACACAGAACTTGTTTTCTTAAGCGGTGGCTTCATCATCTTAATAATGTTTTGATTTTGGCTATTTTGGCAAAACTAAAGCTGCACGAGAAGAAATTTCTTTTTTTTAATTGGTATCTTTCAACATCAGAGTAAAGGTATGCTTATTCAAAGTAGTATCTTCTGCTAGTTTTATTTTTTTTTCCAGGAGTATAATGCAGAAATGCAAGATAGGTGAGATGGTAGATCTGCAGCCCTGGCACGATGTAGAGATGAAAATGATTTTTGTCTCAGAAGTATTCATGCATCCGTGAGGTGCCAGATCCATGGATCTTCCCTCAGTTTGTTGCTTGTGTGACTTTATTCATAATTTTTGACAAACCTTCTAACCTTTTTCCACAGCTATTGAATGGTTAGAAATCGAGATGGAATTTCTGTCAGCCATTTATCACAAATAGAAGTGATCACTTTTGGTGAAGTTTGTCATTGTCACCATGAAAAATGTTAATTTGTAAATCCGCAGTTATCTCTATCTCATATGATCTCTGCAAGATTATCATGGAAATATGAACAGGATTGCATGATTGGAACCATGATCTGAATTACAGTAGCATGGCTATGGGCTGATTTAGCCACCATTGGCTATTGAGGACTAGACATTTGCATCCTGAAAAATCCAACATCCACTCATTTGAAATCTGTATATACTGAAAATATTAACAGTTATTCTTAACAGAAAGAATTTCAGCTCATCTTAACATGTTAAGGTCATTAAGAAAATTTTAGGATTAGCTGTATGAAGATAGCAATCTCCTGGCTGCAAAACTTTGCCGCTGTTTTGTTCCACATTGTGTCCGTTAAACTTTGAACTGTAAACTGTTTATGTGCTCACATACTAACCGTGCAAAAGAAACAGAACAGTTGTCATTGAAATAGTGGGTAAAATGACTCTCCTAAGACCTGTATAGTGGAAGATTATGAATTTTATCTCTAGTGATAAGAACTTTTAATTCTCTTTGTATCTGTGCTTGTGGTAGAGTAATGGTTTACATGTAAACTAGCAGGCTCAATGTGCTGCAGTTCTGGAAAACCCTGTTCTTGAAAGAAATCTTTGAGTTGGCAAATGAATAGAATCACAAGGAATGAGCAGGGTACTTTGCTGTCATTCAGTGTTTGACTCTGTTGCAGGGATCCTGTTAGATATACAGAAATACTTCAAGCTTAACGATGGGGATACAGGCCTACTGCAAACAGGTAATAAAATCTCTTCAGTTCAGATAGTTTACTTTGCCTTGCATCTATGTGGTCTGTTCCTAAAACACAGTCTAGTTACTTATTTCTTCTAGTTCCTACTCATGTGGTATTGCTCGCTTCCACTTGTGGGCAGGCTGACTGTGACGCAAAACTAAAAGTCTTTGGTTCAGGGAAGAGTGTAGTTGAGTCCTTCAATATGTGAATCACAAAAGATGAAGGAATTTCTCAAGAAATACAGAACTTGAGGAATTCACACGTTTTATTTTCGTACAGGTTTTTTTGAATCTCCATTTGCCTTTTTCTAAATATCAGTCTACCTACTAGTTCTACAAACTCAGCCTTCCTTTAACTTCTGCCCTAAAAAATAACCTGAGTTTGTCTGAAGGATGAGTGTGTGCGATAAAAATAATTTGACCAATATTGTCTTTGCTGCTTCTTGCATTTCCAGTCTTCATCTTGTGTTACATGCTGGCTGCCCCCATCTTTGGATACCTTGGTGACCGGTACAATAGGAAAATCATCCTTGGAGCTGGTATTTTCTTCTGGTCTGGTGTAACATTAGGCAGTTCATTCATCAGTGAATTGGTATGTTGCTTTTTTAGAGGGTACTATGAAAATAATCTGCATACGTCTTGCAGGAGTTGATAAGAGTCCTCTGATCCCATTTGGAAAAGCTATCAGTGAGCACTCACTCCCCAAGCCTGGAGTAAATGGACTTTGTACAGGAATGCTTTATGGGATGGTGGAGTCCAGCCTAGGCAACGGAGAACCCACACATTACTGTTGCAATTGATGGGATCTTACTTTTGTCCTGAATGTTTGTTGATTACGACCCTAGGGTGTAGCAGCTTGCTCAGCAAGCTTGTGGTCTATGGACCCTATCCTGTAATTCCCTCTGGGTGTCACTCTGAGAAGTCACTACTGTGCAGAAAGTAGAAGGCTCAGCAGTGGAATGCAAGGGAAGCAGGTGTGAGTGGAGGGAATACAGACCTATGCAAAAGGCAGCTGAATTCTTATTTCCTCTGGTGCATTTGATCCACTAAAATGCACCTCTTTAATAGTAAGTTTTCTTTCTTGTGTGGGATTTTTTGGACTGTAATATGTCTTTTGCCTGCAGTATTGCTGGATATTCTTTCTTTCACGGGGACTAGTTGGCATTGGCACGGCCAGTTATTCCACAGTAGCACCTACCATCATTGCAGACCTGTTTGAGGAAGGAAAAAGGACCACAATGTTATCTATCTTCTATATCTTCATTCCAGTGGGAAGGTTGGTTTTCTTGCTAGTAACTGACCCGCCTTTTGCAATTCTGTCTGACCGTGCCTGCAGTTCAATATACCCTACCCTTGATTAGACATATTTTGATGTTTATCTGCATTGGCTCTTGCAAAACAATTTGTCACTTGCTTAGCAGGTTCAAATAGGGCTGGTTAGGCTTATTTCTGTATTTACCTTGAAGAAAAATTTGCTTTTTCCCCACAGCATTTTTTAGGGAGAATCTAAACTCTGAAAACTGTTAGGCTTTGAATAAAATATCGAATAAATTCTAAAAGAAATATGTGCATGGACGTAGGTAATTTATTTCGGGGTTTTGGAAGACAAAAGCTTTCAGATATTTGTTTACTTGACAAATTTTTCAAGAACCCTCCATTAAATGTCTCCCAAGGAAGAACTGGCACTTCCCTCTACTCTTTTAGTTAATTGACATTGTGTCTGAAGAAGAGGTGGAGAAGGACTTTTTAAGTGGTTGGAGGCATACTCTTTATTAGAGCAGGCAGTCAAGGCCAAGCCCAGAAGGCAGATTAAAACTAAAGGAATTCTTGCAGTGCTTAATTCATGTGGCTAGCATAGAAAAGAGTAAACAATAAACTGCTTTATGGGCTGTCTGGTCTGGGTTTGCAGTGTCATTCTGAATATGAATTCCAAGGGGAATCTGTGACATGATTGCCACCATCTCACGCCTGCTCAGAGGAGGTTAGGCTCTGTTTTTAATACTGGCTGGCAAGTAGACTAGCATAGACTGCGAGGGTTGTTTCTGTTTATGTGGTTTGAAAACCGTAACAGAATACTTCTCTGTCCTCTCCTTAGCTGGCAAGACATGTCATTTCAGCCAGCAAGAATTCATTGGTGCCTTCTGATTATTCCTTTCTGTTGCTTACAGTGGTCTTGGTTACGTCCTAGCAGCCGGCATGGCAGATGTCACAGGTGACTGGCACTGGGCATTCAGGGTGAGTTATTCACTTTCACTCATGGGGCTGAGCCATTCACTGTAAAATCAGAATCATCACTGGGGTTTGGATTACTTATGTTCATTGTGTTAAAAGAGGAGAGCAGTGGAAGGACTTTCTACTACCTGACTGGTCATGAACTCAGTGTTTGAGAACTGTTCCTGCAGGACAAGTGGGAGATTATGCCTAGCTCTTGCAGAATGAAAGCGTGGGTGGAATTGCGCAGCAGCCAGGGCAGGTGCTGATGTTCCTCTTACCTGAGGACACAAGACCTCCTCAAAAAGAGGAAACTGTAGGTGACATGATCATTATACTGGTAGCACCAGTATAATTCTTCAGGAAAATACAGAGAGATTGTTTTCTGAAATGCTGTTGGGAACAACTTCTATTATTTGATGGTTTAAAGACAAAAGCTCTTCTGTTCCAGTCATGTCATCATGACGTCTCTCCATACTGATCACCTAGTGCTTTGGAAGTACGTTGTCAGATCCTCCTGACTAATCTGTAAAATTAACTAGCAAGTACAGGATGAGTGGGGAAGAATGTTTACTGGAATAAAAGTAATATGTAATTCTAACACTGAATTTGAACTGCTGTGGCGTTTTCACTGTACAAAAAAAGGTATCCTTGAGCTAACCAGCCTTCTGTCTACAGGTAACTCCTTGCTTGGGAGGGCTGGCACTGGTTCTTCTGATTCTACTGGTCCCTCACAGGACCCAGAGACGGACAGCAGCACACAGAGCACTGAGCATCTCCGGCACAATACGCGTAGCAGCTGAGAAACCAGGTGTACAGAGAACTGCCAAGACTACTTGGTGTCAAGATGTCATATCACTTGCCAAGAAGTAAGTGATTTTAGCAACAAAGGTTCCCTCCATTAAAGAACGACCATTCTGTTATTAGAAATACGGCCATCAAATCCTGCTCGGCTCCTTTGTATTGCATGCCGTATAAAAGATGATCGAAACGCCATTAATAAAAATCTTTCTTCCACACTTTTACAGGAATGCTACATACGAGGTTAAAACTGTCTTTGCTTCTGCTATCCTCCCATTTTGAGGAGGGGGAAGCAGGCAAAGTTATGATGGCAGTGTGCTCCTGTTTAAATCAAACTCCACTTTCTACTAAGTTTCCTCTTCCCTGTTGCTTTAGCGTGTAGGGTCAGCTACATTGGTAAAAGTGCATATTTTGCAGGTGTAACTTTATCTGTAATTCTTAGTGCCTGAGGAAGGTTGGATCAGCATGACTCAGGCAGTCTTTATGTGGTATTTGTGAGCGCGCTGTGCCTCTGATACAAGAGCCTGTAGGACCCCAGCATGGTTGATAAAATAATTGTACATGTGTTTTGACCAGCTAACCTGTGGCTGGCAGATGACCACGTCCTTTTAACCACGCAAAAATTAAAGTCAATACCAGCTGACGTGCAGGACGAAGTAAAACACTGGTTGCAGCAGGTTTCCCGCTCCCGTGACCTGCGGCCCGTGACAGCCCCGGCCGGGGCAGGGAGGAGGCGCCGGGCCCGGTTTCGAACAGCAGGTGCCGCTGTGCGCCTGCGCCAGACCCGGCCCCGCACTGCCCGCGCCGGCCGGCTGCTCCCCGGCGTCCCGGCCGAGTGCTTCCGGTGCAAGGGCTTGCTCTCCTGGGGCCTGCTCTGGCTTTGGAGTGGTCTTCTTCGAGAGGATCCAGCGTTTTCTAATCGACAATTAAATTGGATTCCTGTTTGCGGAACAGCAAGTACATTAGAGATCCAGTTTGTTGGATCATAATTTGTAGGCACTATCGTCTGAAGTGAATTAAAAAAATGAACTTTCCTGAGTCAAAAATTAACCTTTCTGACATTTCAACAACTAGGCTATTGTCAAAGTTGCTTTCCTACAGAGATGCTCCTTACAACCTCCAGCAATGTTCTAAAAATAGACTTTAATTTTCTTTTCCTTTAGCAATGTATTTCCAAAGCATAAGGATGTACTGCCAAAAACCAGGTGGTTCCACTTCTAATCAAGTCCAAGAGCTCCTTATCTTTAGAAGATAAAGAATTAGGTTCATATTGTAACAAATCCTCTAGTCTGGTTGTCACCTGGTCATTTGCAGCATTTTTGTTTAGCCTTAAGATTTTGTCCCTCCCTATTGACCTCAAAGGGGACTTTCTCCTAAACTATTTTCTAGAAGGAGACCAATAAAAAGTTAATTTTCTCCTAGAATAAGGCATGAAGGAGACAAGATTTGGATAGTTTTTAACAATGCTTCTCCTTTTGTCTGAAAACTCGCTGTGTAGGCTGAGAGTCTGTTTTTTACTTACTCAGGTAGAGTTAAGGAGTGCTTCAGCCACTGCATCGTAACAGTTTGGAAGACCCAGATGTTACTGTCATTTATGCTTGTTACCCAAAGAACTTAAAACCATCCTGAGGCATTTAGACTTGCACACAGAACACTTTCATTCCACTACTAAGCCGTTAAATTCTTGCCCACTCTCTGTTGTAGTTCTGCTATAAAAAATTTCACAGCAACTGTTTGAGCAAAGGTTGGCAATGAAATCTGCAAGACACCAGGACTGGAATTTAACATGAAATCAGTAGGTCATACTCTTTGCTCTAATCAGTACTTTACTGTTGGGGTTCATAGATAAAGCTTCATCAAAGCTCATATCTTTAAGGGAGTGCATTTTGATAATAAGATATCTGAATGAATTGGTTTGTTACTGCTTGAAATCCTGGGTATTGCAGGTAGGCTTCCCCTTTTACCTCACACCTCATTCTTTCTAATAGCTCTTTCTTTCTTTTGACTTTCAGTTGGAGTTTTGTCTGGTCCTCGCTGGGGCTGACTGCCATGGCCTTCGTTACCGGAGCCCTGGGAGTGTGGGTACCACTGTTTCTTTACAGGGCTCAGGTTGTTCAGGGCATCGTATCACCATGCCTCCAAGAATCATGCAATTCATCTAACAGGTGAGGTGTGTGTGACTGTGGCAACACACTTGGAAACACTGCACAGTGCTAAATCACAGTTTATTTCCAAAGGCAGAAGGTAGGATGTGACTGTGAACACTTCTTGTGAAGGCAGCTGGGTGAGAATGTTAGACTAAATTGCTTCCTATTTGTTTGTTTATAATCACTTGGTTAACCGGAAAGATGCTGCCAGCCCTATTTCAGTGGAAAGAAGCAGTAACAGGAACACTTACAGGAAAAAAGGAGCAGCTTTAGCAAGGAGACTTCAGTTAACAATCAGCTGTGTGCCCCAAGCTACTTAAATACCTATTTACGTATGTTTAGATCATGTGTTTTGGTAATGTCCCTATTATCTTCTTGTTAGTCTGGTTTTAAAACTCCTGCCCTGTTGGCCAGGTCATTGTGACTCCCAGCATAAAGCAAGCTTGATGAATTCGAGCTAGTATCATATCATTACCTCAAAACAGGGTAATTTGGTCCTTGAGTAACTGCCAGTGCAGCTCTGCTTACAGAGGCTGTCCAGACCAATAAAGATTCATGAATAAGTGTCAGGTGTTGGATGAGCAAGGGGCATTCACAACAGGAGAGGACTTTGAAGTAATCATAACACAGCTTTTTGGAGATCACTTCTCCCCAGCTAGGAAGAGAATTTTTTTCCTTTCAATGTGTTGTTCCAGAACAAGAAAATGTGTTTGGTGTTCCTCTTGAGCCTTCATGGCTACCCTCAGTATCAGTGAGGGACACTTCTCTTCTGTGTACTGACTCCCTACCAGTGGCCTCCATACAAGTGTCCCTCCTTTTCTTCTCGAGACATCCCAAATCTAGTTTCAGGCTCTGCCTTCATGATGGATTTCCAAGAACCAACTGCTTACTACATTGCCTTTCCAGGTAAAAACAATTAAAGGGAAAAGCAGTAATCATACCTTGAGCATGTCCTCTGGTAATGGGGTTCTTTTGCTTTTCTGCAATGGAATAACTGAGTCAACTCAAAAGTGGTTTCCGAGTTGTAGCGTAACCAGATGGATTGAATAGTCATCCACAGGTACTTCAGTGGGAAATGCAGTTGTCCTTCTGCAGATGCCGCCATCGGCACAGTCCTTGATAGCAAATAATGCTGAGGAAGGGAGTGAACTCGGGAGTCTGGCTAAGGGTAGGCAGAGAAGGGAAGCTGAACAGTTTAAACTGATCGGCCGTATCTGTTAACAGATACACTTTAAATATTTCCTTTATTAAGCTGAAGGTGTTAGCCTATGTTTTGTTTTCTAACCCACCTTCTGAATTATTATTCCACAGCAGTGTTGTTAGAGCAGACATGGTCTTCAGGGAAGTAAAATGGAGCACCTGATAGTTTAACCTCATGTACTGCTTCTTACAGGGTGCTTTAAAAATAATCTTGGCATAAGCTAGTGCCAGAAGCAGCATAAGGCTGGTTTAGACTGTTATTCCAGAGGGATGTAAAAAAACATAAACAACTATGTTAGACCTGTAGCTGATGGTGCTGGAAGAACTGAGCTGCACATTCCCAGACCTGCCCAGGGATACTTTAAGGACATTTTCCCCTCTGGCTGTTCAGCAGTTGCAAGGCTTTGTTTAAGGATCAGGGCTGTGTCACTTAGATCCCCTGGAAACACAAATTCAAATGGCGCTACTGCTCACTCAGGTCTCAGTCCTTTCAAGGTAGATAAATAGGCAGTATGGAGTTTTTACTCAGGTCTCTGTGCAGACACTTTTGAATAGATCAGACAGATGAGTGAGCATTCTCAGACTCTAAAAGATCCCACAGGAGCCTTTCCACAGGACTAGGCTTCTGTACTTTCCTACTCCCCATCAACTGAACTGTGCTTGGGTTTAATTTTGGCTGTTCCTTTTTCTTCCAGCTGTACGTTTATTTCAACTGTAGTTTACAACACATGAATCTTGTAAACACAATTCCATGAATGCTTTGATCAACTAATGTCACCTTTGAACTTGCCTCTCTCAGACAAATCTCTAAAACAGTTATCCGCCTAGTGATAATCTATATTGTCACTATGAAGCTGTGCTGGTTTCAGCTGGGATAGAGTTAATTTTCTTCACAGTAGCTAACATGGGGCTCTGTTTTGGATTTTTGCTGGAAACAGCATAGATAACACAGGAATGTTTTCGTTCCTGCTGAGCAGTGCTGACACAGAGTCAAGGCCTTTTCTGCCCCTCACCCGCCCCACCAGCGAGGGGCTGGGGGTGCACAGGGAGTTGGGAGGGGACATGGCTGGGACAGTGACCCCAGGGATGTCCCACACCATATGGAGTCATGCTCAGTACATAAAGTTGGGGGAAGAAGGAAGGGAGGGATGTTCAGTGTGATGGCGTTTGTCTTCCCAAGTAACCGTTACCCTGCGTTCCTGGGGATGGCTGAACGCCTGCCTGCCCATGGGAAGGAGTGAATGAATTCCTGGTTTTGCTTTGCTTGTGTGCGTGGCTTTTGCTTTCCCTATTACCCTACTCTTATCTCAGCCCACGAGTTTTCTCACTTTTACCCTTCCGATTCTCTCCCCCATCCCACCACGGGGCAGTGAGTGAGTGGCTGTGTGGGGCTGAGTTGCTGGCTGGGGTTAAACCACAGCATGAGCTACAGTGAGTGATAGATCAGAAACCTGAAGATCTTACGGGGGAGTACAAATATGCTTAAAGTTTGCTATTTTGTGTAGCAATACTTTTTTTTTCATGTAGAATTATTGAGTTCTTCCTAATCAGCCAGAAAGAAATTAAAAAGTAGAGGCACAGTAGTTGAAAGGGATGGATTATATCCTAGCTGGTTACTTTGCTTTGCAGTCAGAGAAAGCTTAGGAATATGCACAGAACTTACCAGGTAGCACTCTGAAATATTTAGAAGCAGTTGTGCTCAGAACACAATGCTCCTGTCCTCATTTGTCTCAGGAGAATTATGATGCATTAAACAATCAGTGGCACCACTGGTCTTGTTGCAAGAGACTTGCTTTGTCATTAGGATCTCAATTGGGATAGAGAGAAAAGCATACATGTAAGTCCCTTTGGAAGCTGAATCTTCTAAGCTATTCAAATACATACTTTAAAACATGAACTTGTCATTCCTGGAGAACACATTTGCATCTGCAGACACAAGAAACTGAGCGGCATTTGAAATTCTGTGTTCAGAAAATACTACATGGACCTCCCACTAGTTAAGTATTCAGTGTTCTTTGGACTCCTTTGGGAAGTGGTAGATGTTTCCTATAGTCAGAGAAGTGACTCATCAGCTGTGCTAACTAGAGGGTTATAATTTAGATGTATATAATTCCACATGATAGGATCTCTTCCAAGGCAGCAGATTGTGATACAGAGTTATTCCATCTGTGTTTTAGGGATAGCTGAGTAGATTGGTTCACAGGGTAACCAAGATGACTGTGTCTCCTCTAAATCACTGGATGTCCAAGCCAGGTCATACCGAGAAGGGTCCTCCTTCAGCCTGAGTGCACAACACCTGCTCCGTAAATGGGAAAGTATCTGCTCCACAGGAGAGAGCCTCAGTTCCAGAAGCATAGCTTCAGTGGAGGCTTGGGATTAAATCCATTTGGAAGGAATGTGAGGGCTAGATGAAGTGGAATAAAATTCAAGTTCCCCATTAAAGATTCCTCTAAAACTAAAGGTATAAGCTAAGACCATTCTTTTTCCCACAGTATGGTCTCATTATGCTCAACTGAACCCTTTGCTTTGTCACCAGCCTAATATTTGGAGGCATCACCATTGGGACGGGAATCTTGGGTGTCATTGCTGGGGCAGAAGCTGCAAGAAGATTAAGGAAGATAAACAATAAAGCTGATCCTCTGATCTGTGCCACAAGCATGTTCATTTCTGCTCTGTGCCTCTACATAGCTCTGATGGTGGCCCAGGACAACATCCTTTCCACTTTTGTAAGTGCCAATCTCTCTATCATTATCAAAATGTCTTCTGGGATCCTGGGGAGAAAAGGAAGCGGGAGGAGGAGGCGAGGGGTGGCTTTTGCAGAATTCTCTGCGGTCTTCTAGACCATAAAGAGGTTTCAGTGACTTGTGACAAGGTAGCCTGCCAGCTGAGCACTGTGCATGTTGCTCCAACACTGCCTGGAGCTGCGGTCTGTCCTGTGAGAGCCGCGTTGTGCTTTACTTGGTCCAGTACAAAGGGTGGGCAGGCAGAGCGTTGTAAATTGGGCCTCAGGACCTACAGAGTCTGCCCACACTAAAGAAAAGTAAGCCTATGTAGTTAGCTGCATGAAGCTAATGTCCCTTATCCAAAAATGTAGCTAAAGGAAGTCTCAATCGTATGTTAATTTTTAATGCTCTGTGGCTAATTTAGTATTCTTATATATTTTGCTCTCTGAAGACTTGAAGATTGGTGTACTTGTGACTGTACAATACGGACGGTTCTTGTTAAGAATAATTTAGCCATCACCTTCAAAGCACCAAATCACTAGCTGATCTTCGAAGTCAAGCTTTTGGCAATGCAAACTGAAGTCTGAATCACTTAAATTCTCTTCTCAGTAAAGGGAAAACCAGAAGCTTACTAGGAATGACGAACAGTTCCAAAAAATCCCTGTGAGAGGGAACTGAATGTAAATCTTATTTTAACTGTCATCTGGTACAGCTAGGGAAAGACTCCAAGCTTTTTTCCTGTGACTCCATAGCCACAATTACCATGATTAACATAAATAAGAGGATCCAAGTAAAGTTAATTACAGTAATCAACAGTTCTCTGCAAAAGGGTACTTCTGCAGTTTTTTCACTTCTAAGAAAAACACTTATTCAAAGAGGTTTTCCTTTTGAATCCTCAGGAATGTCTATTCCTGTGGAAAAACACCTTTACACCAAGGGAAAAAAGAAATGGATTTGCATGTCTGAGTGTGTGTACACAAAGTAAAATATGAAATTGAAGATTGTTTTTAGATTCAAGAGTGGAGATCTGAGTGCCAGAAGAATTAGTCATTTTCTTTTTCTGCTTCTCAGGTTCCCACCCAGTCCCGCTCTGAGTATGTTCCTCAGTACTTTTTTTGTCACTGAAGGTGGAGAACAACAGTTTGATTTGCCAGTCTGTGTTAGATGAATGGCTCAATATATTGGTTTTGAATTACCAAAATATACCTTTTATTAGGACTGATAAAAAGAAATTTGTTTAAAATGTTTCTCTCCTTGTGTTCTGTTTTCAAGCAGTGTTATCTGGAAGGAAATTCTGAACTGGGATATGGATAATTCTGTTCCTTAAGTTTCTTCCCGTGGCCAGACCTGTCGGTCTTTTAATCAGAGACTTTGCCATTTTGTCTTTTGTTTTATGCACTTGATTCAGGTGTTCCAACACATAACGTCAACAGCGTGCAGTGGTAATAAATTGTATGTAATCCAAGCACCTGATTCTTCTAGCACTTATAGCACTACAGCTGCTTAACTATTTCCTTCTCTGGCACCAGCCATACCTCTCCTTGCTTTCTAAATAAGATCTGACACTGGCCATGCTGGTGTGAGAATTGGAGCGGCTGCCAGCTGGTGCATCTAATTTGAAGGTCCCACTGAAGCAAGTCTTCCATTTGTGCAGGACACTAGCAGGAGACCAGCTTTCCAGTCGCTCGCTACTCAGGCACGCTGACGCTAGCAAACCTGTCTCCATCACTGCACAGCGCCAAAGCTACTGAAGCAAAAAAGCATACGTGCATCAGCGTGCAATTACAGTAGTTTCTGGATGGTGCTTTCCACTGTCTTGAGTGGGTAATGAAAGGGAACAAGACAGGTTTAATCAGTTATGGCCAAAGCTGGAAGAAATGTTTCAAAGCACAAGAATTCTCAAGTTAATGTGGAATTATGGCAGGACATCCAGGGTTTCTGTTGGGGTAGGTGGACTGAAATGACAGGAGTTCTTTCTCCTCTTTCTGGACACGCAGTTCTTGATTTCAAAGACCACCTTTGAAAAGACAGAGAAAAATTATCTGTCTTTGTTATCTCAGAGGAGGCTTTGTCTAAATCTGTTCCTGTCTCCAAACCAAGACGAAAGACGTGCTCTCTGTGGTGCAGCAGTTGCTTTGGAAAGTCGTGACTGAACCCTGTGACTGGGAACCTTGGACAATATTTGGTATTGCAGTAACTTTGATTTAAGCAGAGTTATCTTTGATGGTAATGCTGTATCAGGACACAGTCTTGCCCTGCAGCCTGCCTTTGAAGGAGGCATTCTGCAGCTCTTGTCTCTGATACACCTGCCTGATGTGGGTCTTCTTGAAAATACAGAAATCATTGATCACCTATGGTCCAGCCATACTGATTTCCTACTCCTTTGTTGAGGCTTGTGACTGTTTAAAAGCACAATATCTGTTTGACACTGACATTGATGACAATCTTCTCTTCATATTAGCTTTAGGTATGAATGTAAACAGCCATCTACAGAGCAAAATCCCCTTAAAATTTGGGACATTATTCTGGTTGTATCCTTGGGAGACCAACATTAAATGTTGTCTGTTAAAAAAGTTGGGGATCCCGGAGAAGGTGACAGCAATAAAATAAGTTTCCCTCATTTCTAGGTACACTTAGGACAGAATAGGCATGCCACAAACTTGATTGCACAAATTTAATGGAAACCTTTTCTATATTAATTTAAAATAAGAACTTGAGACAGTATAAGGAATATTGAGTGATGGTAGGAACAGAATGATGCACTTTAAATAGAGCATTGCTGTGTTGTTCTCCTTCCATCCCCAGCACTTCTTCCTAATCAAGTACAGGACTTCCAGGATGTCTCCACCTGTTTTGGAGACAAGAACGTACAACTCTCTCCTCTTTATTGATTGCAGTTGTTTTGCAGTTGGATGGCTTAGTATGCCAGCTATTCAACCATACTGCATTTATTCTGCATGAGAAAGTATAAAATTGCCATCGCTTTTAGACACAATACCTTGATAAAATCTGTAGAATGATTTATTACTTCCAAAACTGTCTGGGTTAAATTTTTCTGGTGACCCTACAACTGCAGGCCACACAAGACCTTAGGAAAGAAAATAAAAGCTAACAAAGTTGTGTCTCTAATGTTAACACAATTCTGTATGGCATAACTACTCTCCAGAGTATGAGGCCTTAGCCACTGAATATCACCTTTTCTCATCATGGATAATTTTTCACTAATTCCTATTCCTTCAAACTCTAGGTTGAGAGCATAACTTATTTCCTAAAGATTAATTTCACTTCCTTTTCTTGCACTAGGCATGACATACTCTTGTTCTTAGGGGCTTGTAGAGACTAAATAACTTGGAAAAAGTGTGAAGAGAAAGGAAAACTGGAAACAACACTTTAAAAGTGCTAAATATCACAAGATTCCTATAAGGGAGATAGACCAGCCTCTCATTCAATATATAAAGGCAGGTAGTTATCTATTCCAGTGATGGTATGTAGGAACAGCTTGGAAGTCTTCAGAACCTTCTGCTCCAACTGTTGTATTTGCTTCTTGTTGTATCTAAAGTATCAGCCAGGATTTAAATAAATATCTTTTGGGTTTTTTGTCCGCTTTCTGTTTCACTTTGACCTGCACTATCTCTTGCTAGCTATGGCACAACTGACAGAATTTACATGCCGTTATGGCTGTGTAGCAGGATTCAACTGCACTTCAGCAGTTGCCTGATTCCTCTGTGAGTACGGCTTTGACCCCTTCACAGGCTGCAATTCTAAGCTAAGCAATAGCACATTTAAAGTTTATTTGCATGGAATTGGGGAAAAACAAAAGAGAGGAAGATCCTTGATGAATTTGGATCTTCCGAGACAGTTCAGGGAGTATCAGCTTGAAATAAGATGCTGAAAAGCTAATATTTTCTGGTGGCTACAAGATTTGACATTGTTAGTCCTTATTGCCAGGTGGCTTGGCAAAAAGCTCAACTGTGATACTGCTACCCATGTTAACAAACACAGTTCATTTTGTCTTTGGCCCAAAGTTCTCTAATGAAAGGTGTGTCACTTGCTTTCCAGCTAAGACTTGCATGCAGCATTGTTTCTGTAGTCTATAGACGGTTATTGCAACAGTCATGGAATTGGAGAAGAATGACTGCATTCTGTCTCTTGCAAGGGCAAGGTCTGCCAACGTTCTGTCAGTGGAAAGTGGGATGCTTACATCCAAGAGCTAAGACATAGCCAAGGACTATGTGAAATGAGTGGTATTTGTTATAAAGCTTAAAGAACAGTAATTATAAATGGAGAAGTAGATTCAGCTGCAAATTAGGAAACCTATATAAAGCATTTTGAAGATGTCCGGATAAAGGTCTATACCAAATATCTCTGTACTTCAAGGAACTTTTTCTCCTGACTAGTTTGGAGAACAAAACACATGAACAGTACAGACAAGAAACACAAATACAGGTAGGGGTATCATCGGGAGGTGTATAATGGTTCTTCTTAGGAGAATGTAAGCTACCCCTCTGAAAACATCTGATAGTTTGCCACTGTGCCTTTCTTAGGACTGCGTTTCCCTCGACCAGATGCAACATCTTAACCAAGACCTCACCAAACAAGATGCTGGCCCCTGTTGTTATAATGGATTTTATTTCCTAGGTTCTGTCTGACTTTGTGGCCTGTGTCACTAAATAGGTTCTGCCTTCTAGAACTGCTTCAGCTTAATAGCGTAGCTTTAATGCTTTCCTCAAGTATTGATTAGTCTGAACAGCCTGCTCAAATCTATGTCCAGGACTGGCTGAAAGGGTTAATCTTTTCTAAGACCACAGCTGTAAGAGCTGTTGCGGGCCGTACCCCTTTTCCTGATGACTGGGCCTCCATCTGTGATGAATTAGGGAATCCCCACAGGGCGTCAAGGCTTTGAGGCTGCCTGTCTCTGGGAGTCCATTTCATTTTGGAAGTTATCTCTCGGAAGGAGCCTATAAGAGTACTTGTTCTGGCACAGAGGTGTTCTGTTGGTTTCATTTGGAAACCTGACAAAGAAAGATCTTTGAGTACTTCTAAAACTGGTGCTGAATGTTTCTTTTCACAGGTTCTTGCTTTCCCCTTCTTGGGTTCAGCAGTTCATCACAGTTTATTTGGGAGGGTGGTATATGTTCCCTGTTTTGGTTCTTCTGCTGAGGATTTGTGACACAAAGCAACCCACATATCTTGTCTGGTTCCTTTCCCCCCTTTAAGATGAAGTAAGTGTTTTTAAGCATAGACAGAGGTGTTTAATTTATAAGTAGATGGGTGTGGACAACAACTTACATAGATAAGCACAGTCAGTGAGCCTGCCTTCATCCTCACGATAAAGAAGGTCAATGCAGTGTGTATAGTCACTGCTTTCTTCTTTTTTGCAGATTTTTATTGCATTTGGAGAACTGTTTTTATCTGTAAACTGGGCTGTTGTGACAGACATACTGTTGGTAAGTGCTTGTGAAACTATTTCCTTATTTCAAGTTTTTCAGCTTTTCTCAATGTAATATTGTTCATGAGCCTGCATCTTAGTGACCAGAAGGACCTCTGCCTTCTAGGAAGAGGTGAATGAACTCTTACTAAGAAGTACCTACTGATTACCGTTATTGGTACCCTGCTAACGTTAGAGGTGTAATCACGTGCACAGTGTAAAGCTGTGCAAAGATGCCAGTAACAATCAAAGTGTGGTGGTGCAGTAGTCCAGGCTCACTGTATGCCCAGACAGGAGCGGTACTGATTTGGATGAAACTCATGCAGGTGGAACTACCTAGTGCTTCTGGTGCCCTGTCGTGGTTTAAACCCGGCCGGCAACTCAGCCCCACCCAGCCGCTTGCTCGCTCCCCCCACCCCAGCGGGATGGGGGAGAGAGTCAGAAGGGCAAAAGTAAGAACACTTGTGGGTTGAGGTAAGAACAGTTTAATAATTAATATAATAATGATGATGATGATGATGATGTAATGAAAAGGAAAACAGTGAGAGAGAGAGAGAGAGAGAGAGGAGAGAGAAACCTGGGGAAAAAACAAATGATGCAACTGCTCACCACCCGCCAGGCCCCGAGCCACAGTCGCTGTCCCCCAGCCAACTCCCCCCAGTCTATACACTGAGCATGACGCCATATGGTGTGGAATATTCCTTTGGCCAGTTTGGATCAGCTGTCTCGACTGTGTCCCCTCCCCTCCCTGCTCCTTGTGCACCCAGCAGAGCATGGGAAGCTGGAAAGTCCTTGACTAGTGTAAGCACTACTTAGCAACAACTAACATGTCAGTGTGTTATCAACATTATTCTCATTCTAAATCCAAACCAGAGCACTATACTAGCTACTATAAAGAAAATTAACTCTATCCCAGCCAAAACCAGGACATACCCACACTAGTCTGGATTTTCTGTACAGCTCTGTGTTGTTGGATGTCTGCACCAGAAGAAGGGTTACTTTCTTCTATAATCAGAGATTTTCTGTTTGTGCCCCAAAGGTTTGAAAAGATGATCCAAATGAAGGAAAGTCAATATTCTGTAAGCTAATGTTAGTGAATCCATTACAGTTCATTATTCTGTGAGCTATTAGCAAGTCCCCTTATTCCAGAATACAGTGCAGATAAATTCCAGTGCTGGCAAGTCAAATACATAAGTGGTGCTACGCTGCCAAAGTGTTAGGCAAGCAGCGATGCTTATGAGGCTCTTGGGGATTCCAGGACTGACACCACAAGCCCAAAGAATAGCAGTGCATTATTTCACTTGAATTCTGTCATCAGTAGCTTTCTTTAGAAAGGAGTGATGTGAAAAGCACACATCTTGTGGCACAGTTAGTCTAGGTGTCAGTGAGAGGCTAGTTCTGTTTATCATTGCAAAGAATTATAAGGTTAGTAATTTTTTAAAGTACTTGAGTTTTTACTCAAAGGAAAAATTTGGCAGCCTTTGGTTTATGCTGCAGCTCCACAGTCACAAATCAGTGTCTGTGTAAAATATGGGCCAGATATTTTTGTTACTATCACTGAACTATGCAGATCATCACAGCCCTATGAAGTAGTTTATATGATTTTTTTTTTTGAAATCCATAGTACGAACAAGCTGAATATAGTTTATCAGTCAAATAAGGAAGCAAATGGTCTACCTTGCTCATATCTAGTAATCAGACTGCAGAAAGCTGATTTAAGTACCAAAGCCAGAGCTATTAAAACGATTGCCAATCCTTTTGTTGCTACCCGTGGGCATAAGACAAAGCATTTGAATTGGCACTATCCTTTTCTACAAAGAGTACAGTACTGTATCACAAATGAGACACAGACTCTCGACTTTGAAGAATTTTCTTCTGTGGGATCACTGTGTTGCAGAACGGTGAGTGTGTCTGTAACCCAGACATTTCAAGCAGGATGCTACCTGAGAGACAGAGAGCGTTGAGACAAGCGTGGCACAGCCAAAATGCTGATGCAGTTGGTACTGAGAGAAGGCAAAGTAGGGAAATTTTGTAAAGCCATCAGGACAAGGGAGAGAAGACACAAAGGTAAAGGGCAAAGCAGAACAGAAATCGCTGTCTGCCGTCCTCAGGTTAATGATGGAAAACCAGTGGCTGAGGAAAGCCTAAGCAAGAGTCACATGAGCATCTTCCATTTTACATCATAGTTTTTCATTCTAAGGGAGCTCAAGTCTATTTGCAGATTGCTACTGCAAACTCCACCATCATAATAAATCTTTCATATGAAAACCACAGTGAAAGCATTAACACGTAGCACAACATGCAGCGATGCACAATAATATGTCACAAGAGTTTAGGACAGTAAAGAAAACTTGCAGCCAATGGCTCATGTGGAACACAGTTGCCTACAAGGCTGTCATCATTGCTTGCTACCACAGGAACTGAAATTTCCAACTGAGGTTGCTGTCACTATGGTCTTAGTTGCTCAGATATACAGCTCGCTTGGTATTCCTAACAGCTAACTGAAAACAAGTCGTAGAAAAGCTGAGCAGAGATAAAAGTAGCTCTATTACAGTTTTCCATGTAAAAGGATGTGAAAGTGTATAGCCAAGTGCTGAGCACCGTCTAGTGACAGAAGAGACTAGCTGTGAAGCACTATAGAACCTTCCTTCCACTGACTTGACCTTGCCTTGTTGACATGAGCCTGTTCATCCTCACACTTCACAGCTTGCAGAACCTTCCTTTACATTCTGATTGAGATGAAGGAATGAAACAACTTGTATTTCATGCTTCTTCAAGAAAGCACAGCTGATATTGACTGTTGCGTTATGTTCTGAAGTTACTATTTCATGGTATTGCTCTCTACATGTCAGTTTTCTGCACTCTGGAGTTTTAATTTTAAAAAACCCAACTGCAGTCAGCATTAGTGAATTGGTTGCCTGCTTAAAACCTCAGCCAGCAGCAAGAGGGTTTCGTTTCTTCTTCGACTCTCAAAGAATGCTCAGAAACAATTATCCTATGAGACAAGAGCTGTAGCCTTGAAGCAGTGAACAGGTGCGGAAAAACCATCACTGGTCCAAAATGAACTTTTTTATTAGCTTCTATTTCAGTTTATTTTGAAATCACTGGGTTTTTGCAACAGAACCAAGTACTATTACAATTAGCATTCTTTTTACATCAATTGAGGCACCATTAAAGGATTTTAAGAAACATTTCGCAGTTTACTTGTCTTTGAACTCCTACATCTGCATCTTAATTCTCTCCTCTGTCATTGTTAAAGAGGAAGATGACACCACTGAGTTAGATACTGTTGATATACAATGGGGAAAGCAAGGCAGGTGATTACTGTCAGCTCTTTCCTTCAATTCCTTTCTGAACCCAATCTGCAAAGTCTGCAAGGAGCTGTGCTTTCATTCAGTTCAATCGCTCCGGTCTCGGCTTGCTCAGGGAATGCTGCATCGTACTGCAGCCTGCAGGAGGACTACAGGGAACGCCATTGCCGTATCCTGGATCCATGTAAATCCAGAAGGGGAGGAAGTTCTCATCTCTCAAGTGACTGACACTCCCCATTTGTATTTATTTTTGAAACTTTTGGTTTTAGGCACAAGCAATATTGCATCAGTTGGCAACAAGTGGGAAGGTGAAAAGTTTGGCAGAGCAGAGCTCTGTAGGGGTGTGGTCCCCTGAGAGCAGCCATTGAGTGTATTACCATGAACGTGCTTCGGGTTGGATCTGTTGAGTTCTAAACATTGCTAATTGTATTATCAGAAAAATGGTGGGATTCAGCAGAATTTGTGGTTGTCTGCTCATTCAGTGGCAATCCTCTTTGGAAGCTGTGTTTCATCCTGCTGAAAACCCATGGGTTCGGTGTATTACTGCTATTACATTGGCTGAAGGGTGCTGCAGATAACGACAGTAATTTATCTTTTTGCATTGTTTCCCATGTGAGCTGGTAGGTTTTCTGTTAATGTGGCTGGATTTGCTAATGCATATTCTTATTTTGCCACAAAAATTACTTTCTTCCCACATGGCACTACTAGCCAGACAATGTAGCTAGGAATTCATTTATCCTGCGACCTGTGGAGCCGAAGACAAAGGAAGATGCTGACTGAATGATAAGGACTTTCTCCCTTTGTGGCTAATGCATCAAGATGCATTGCATGTAGCAACCTTTGTGCCTCTTATTCAGCTGTAAATATGAAGGTATCTACTGTACCACTACAGTCATCATGTGGAAGTGGCGAAACGCTGTAGCTGCCTTGCTTACAATGCGCTGGCTTACTGGGAGGCTGTACGTGGAGTGTCCCTTATGAGATATGTTTGCCATCTGTGAGGTAATGGGACTCTGTCTTTTAGGTTTCTGGCAGCTAATAGCATAGGAGGTGCTGGAACTGGAAGCTAATATGGGGTTTGGGAAGGCTACCAGCACGTCCTCGTCTTTGTTTGGAAGTGCCCTGGGAGGTATTGGAGCACTTACCAGCCTGTCTGTTCCATCTGCTTTTTTAGCTGACAACTCTGTCACATAGTCTGCAGGAGGATCTCTAAACCCTCCAGAGTCAGCACGACAGGGTTTGCAAACTATATCTGTTTGGGGCACCCCGCTTATCTGTCAAGGTATCTGGACTGGGATCTCCTAGGAGATGACAGGGTGTCATGTGCATTGTCGACATGGCACGGGTAACCGGGCAGTCACTGTGGGCAGGCAGGATGCTATGGCTGTTTCAAAGTCCCTGTGTGTGGCAGTGTTTGATTTCTTCTTTCCCTAGTGAATCCTACAGTGCCTTGAGCTCTTGCATGTGGTTTGCATTGTGCAGAAGAACCTGAATAATAGCACAGACAGAGTTTGCATGGGCCTTGTAACTGTAGAAAACCTCCTACGCTTCTCTTACATTTTTCTTGTTACAGCTTTGTTCCATGTGTTTCTTGTAGTTACAGATATGAGCTATTAAATGAATGTGGTAAGGAGGCGGTGTGGGGCACTCAGAGAGCGAAAGTGCATTTATCTTTTCTCATGCCTGCAATGCCCACAATATGCATAACAATATTTGATTTGTATTTCTCAAACAGAGACTGTCATTATCAAAAAAAACCAAAAGAAATCTGAGTCTAGAAGAGATGACATGATATCCTTGGAGACCCAAGAACCGACAGTGTCCAGTCCAGCCCAGTTGGTCATAGCAAGGTCTACTTCCCAAGCTCAGAGTTTTCGACTGTAGTTTCTTTATCTCTCTTTCTGTACAAGAGCCTGTTCCCAAAGTGCAGACACTGAACTGGTACTCCAGGCAGGATCTGAGAAAACAAAACTTGGGTAGGCTGCGTGCCCTCAGTCTAGGCCAAAGTGTGCCATGACCGCAGTGAGGAGGAGCTGTTGCACTGTTCCTTCATCCCACGGATAACAAGGATTTCAGCTTCCAGATCAGCTGCAATCTCACATGACTCTGTTCTTACACTGGCAGGGGACTGGATGCAGTGTGATGGCAACATGACATTAAAGTGGTTTTCTGTAACTCTGAAAAGATCTCCAAGACATCCCTGCTTTAATATCTATTATTGTTGAAGCACTCTGTCTAAATTTACCTAATGAAAAATAAATATTCCTTCCGTGGTTAGAAATACCTACATTGGAGAGACCAGGAATGGAAAGGGATACAAGCTAGCTGGATGTGTACAAAGTGAAGAAGGAGGTTGTGCCTTTTAACAAAACTGCATTGTATAGAGTACTCTTACTGGGTGCCAAGATGCTCTTTTAAGATGTTGAGTGATTTGCATGTCCGAGTTTGTGGCCATTTCTGGCTAAGAGGGGCACTGCCAATGTGGACTGGTTCTTTACTGAAACTGGTTGCAGTATGGGGTAAGGGCGACCGAAAGGCTCCTGCTGAATGGAATGGGTTATATGAGCTCTTGAGAAACTTTCTGTCTGAACAGAGGAAATTTGGCTGTAGAAAACAGGATGTCTCTGCTCATTGCAGTGTTTCTGGCATTCCAGCAGGGTGTAAGGCATGTTACTGCTTAGAAAACTCCGTCTACAAGAAGGGTTTACTCGGCAGAGATAAGAGGACAGATTACTGACTATAATTTTTGCTAATTGTGTTGGGGGAAATCTGTCTATTTTCTTTAGATCAAATGCTCTGTTAAATCTAAATGGGATTCATAGCCTCACTTCCTACGGAAACAAGACTTACTACAGTTGGTGCCTGCTTTCTCTTTACGTTTGAAACTGTAGATTTCAACCAGGTTTGATAAGAGTTAGAGACCCCAGGAAGACGTGATTCCATATAAGCCCTGTGAAGATAGGTGACCTTGGTGAGAAAAATTATTGAAATTGGCACCCCCCAGAAGAGCTGTGTTTTAGGGAAAGGCTCTGCAGCACATACATCTTGCTAAACATGAGAGAAAATGTTAGAAATTAGTTTATGAGAGAGAGACAAACAGCATGAAAGCCACAGCAATGGAAAAAGCTTGGTGTGATCCTTAAACTACAAGATGTAAATTGTGCATTATTCTATGAATGGCTTTTTGTAAAAATAATATAAAGATATGTTATTTTTATAAAAATAACATATTCTGAGGCCTCTTTAAACACAAAGAATTATAATAAAAGTCTAAGTTAAATGTGAGAGCAGGATCTTTTTTTTTCCTTCTAAATCCAACTTGTCATGCATATTGGTGTTCCTTTAAGGCAGCTATAGAGCCACAATAGCTTATATACCTTGAGTTTGTCTCTTGGTAAAACACCAGTCACCCTATTAATTAGTGTTTGAGACACCCTGAATGATGTTCGAATCTGTTTCCAAAAAATCACGTTGGGATACAGAGAAATGGGAGAATATTAAGCATTTTGTCTCTGATATAAACAAGTGGTTGCAAAACAAAGGTATGAAGGTTTAAAATTGCTTCTGTTTCATTCTGACTGTGAATGCTTTTTTGCATAAATGTGTTATTAAGAGAGACACAAATTATATAGATCCTACTGTACTTTTAGGCACAGTTGATATTCAGGAGCACAGACATAAAGACCTTCTTACCCCAAAATGACTATATTTAATTTAAAAAAATAGTTCTAATTTATGTGATGCTTTGCCATGTTCTGGAAGTGCGCCACATCATCTTCTTCAACTTGTTATTTAAACTGTGTGCACCCAAAAGCATAATCATTTTGAGGTATTGTTACTAGACTAAGACTAGCTATATCTCAAGTGCTATCCAGTTACAAGCAGCAAACTTCTGCCACCAGAGCTATCACTGAAGCACCATCAGCCACCTTCTGGTCTGCCAGGTGGGGTCCCCTCCCTCTATCTTCACGTGGTCTGCAAGGTCTCAGCTGACAACCTTTATAGACATGGCAGCTCCTTCAGGTTCCGGGCACCCCAGTTTCCCCCCAGCAGTCTAGACCATGCCTGCTGACACAGTGTCATAAGAGTTTTCCTCAGAGGCTACTAGTGCTGAATCTCCTTATTAGTAAATCAGTACAACTGTGTGGGTTACTAGCTGGAGGTTTCTCTTAGTTGCACAGCCAAGTGAATCTGTACAAGCTGCTGGGAGTCTACGAATGGAGGCAGGGGAGTCGTGTTTTTCCTACTTTATTGTCGTTCTGCCTTGTGTGTTGCTTTCTTGAATGGTTTTTTCCTCAACAAAACATCCAGTGTACTCTTTTGCTCTCAGAATAACTCCTCTGTGTCCAAACTTGTAAACAGTGTTTGAATATGAAATACATCAAAATGAATATATTGCTGTCTCTAGGATGTTATAGAAGTAGTTCATGGTATTCACTCTACTAACGTTCATTCTCCTGTGGGTTGTGTTTCGTTTCAGTATGTTGTGACACCAAGACGGCAGTCTACAGCTATTGCCCTGCAGATTTTGGTGAGCCATTTGCTGGGAGATGCAGGCAGCCCCTATCTCATTGGGATTGTAAGTGAATTTTCTGCTTATTGAGCTTTCCTTAGGGGAAAACTTCTAGAAACTGAAAGAGGCACTCTCAGATTGTAGGCACTTCCTGGTCCAAAATTAGAAGTTACTCAAATTGGTGACCTTGATACTAGAATACAGAAAGACATTTTTCTAAACATTTTTGTGTGCATGCAACATCTGGTCCTGTGACACCGCAGGTATGTATAAGATAATGCTATACTTTTAGGTGTGAGTAGTTCCATGCACTGTGTAGAAATTAATTTTTATTTTAAATTTGTAAATTTTTGAAGGTATACATTTTTGCAAAGGGTGTCATGGGCATTGAACTTGGTTTTAAGCACTTTCTGCTAAGTTTCTGAGGAGTTTCATGGAAATTAATCAAATGCCATAAAACCTAAGATTCTTAGTTCAAATCTTGAAGTTTGAAATCTTGCAATTAGTCATTGGTCTCTTGAAAATCAGAACAAGAGTGACGGCAATGGTTGCCTTTTGATGCTACTTGGCATTCAGAGCTCTGGTCTCAAATGACCTTAACCTTGGATTCCCATATTGCTCGAGACCTGATTTCTCTGCCCTTCCTACATTTACTTGATCTTATGTGCTTCTGGAAAAGCAGCCCAGCACTGTTTTCTCCTGGCAGTTCATTTGTTTTAGTTCCAGTGGATGATATCTGTCAGTGTTGTTTCCTTCCTTCATTATTTTTGATTTAAGACACAGTAATTCTGCACACAGTAGTTAACCAATCACCCACTTTGATTTTTTCTGCTTTACTGGACATGGGAGAGAGAGTCATTGTTTTTGTTGTTTTGGTTATGTGGAAGTTTATTTTAAGAAGTTCACCTCAGGAATATCTGCCTTTGTTTGTCACATGTTAACAGTGTTAGGGTTAGAGAGGGCTGGACAGAAATGACTGAGCGAGCTGTGCTTGCAGGCACAGCTGCTGCTGGTCCAGCCAGACAAGAGACCCTCCTTGTCCTCAGCTGGGTGTAAACTGGAGTCTCAGCTGTCTGATCTGTCTGGCAGAGAGGACAGCCCTCCCCCACTGAGAGATTCCTCCTGTTGGCTCTCTTTTTTTGGTAAATGAATAGATCACTTTGCTCATTGGTGTGTATCATGAAACTACTGCCATTGCACTGATTTGGCTGTATGCATGGGGAACACAACCACCAGCATCCCTATGTCATGAAGAATGGCTGAAACGATATACAAAAATGGGAGTATCTTAAAAACCGAACTATGTCTTGTGCATTCACCCTTTGACTATTCTATTGATTTCTTCTTCCTGCCTAAAAGATGAAAATGTTTGTATCTCTTACCCACTGTTCTTTGCCATCTCTGAGGCACAGGCAGAATTGCGGCTTCCTGCTGAATGTGCTGCTGCATCCTGCTAGTAACTGTGTGCAGAATACTTCTTATGCAGTACCTTGCATGCAGTTGCCTTAAATAGATAATTGAAAAGTGTGAAGACAGAAAAAGCTTATACAGATGAGATTAACCTCAGGTAACCTTGTAACTCTGCAAAGAACAGAGACAATAAATCCAAGGGTAAAACTGCTGTATGTCCCAGTGAGGTCCTATGCAATGAGCACACTGTCTGCTGGAATGCTTCTGTGAACCAATACACCAATGCTGCCCACAACCGCTGTCGAGTATCACCGAATCTTCTGCACTCATGTCTTGCCATTGTTTACCAACCTGCTTCAGCTAACCCTTTAGCTTAAAAACTGGCTGGAGAGTCAGGGAATAGTCTTTTTCAGAGTCTGTTTTTCTTCCCTTTGCGCTCCAGAGATTTTCTTACTAAGCATTTTAAAATTAAATGTATTTGTATTTTGGCCATTATACTTGATGTAGCTCCTAGGTCCAATTTAGAGTAGATCTTGCTTTTATCTGCCTAAACTGTCATAAATAATCATACTGAACCCAGCAAAGGTTGAAGAGTCTCATATGTGTGTATTTCAAGTCACATCGCATATTCTAACCATCAAGAACAAATGTGTGAATAAAAATAACTGCATTCAACATTCATCTTTTTGTTTACGCTAACAGGAGATTTCAAATTCCTTCATTAAGTGTTGAATCTTATTGAGTTTTTTGAAATCAGCTTTTCTTTCTGTCTACAAAAATAGTATTCATGTGTATCATTTATAGCTTTTACAACCTCATCCTCCAGCCAGTGCAAAAAGCATCTGCCTTGTATCTTCTTCTCAGTTCCTCATAATGTCACTCCATGGCTCCAGAGCAGACTCCACTCCTGTATCTCTAATTGTTACTTGTGCCTGTATTGATGCTAGTCCCCTATTTCTACCCATTTGGTGTTGTTTAGGGCTGGATACAGTTATCGAATAACATCAAGAAATTATAAAGGTCATAAGGCCTGTCCTGTGCTAGCTATCTGGAGATGGGCTAGGCAATGGTAAAATGAGTTAATGTTTACCAAACGTTCCAAACATTGGTTGCAGTATTTCCTACTCTTGTGACTGGAGGCATGGAAAGTATAAAAGAACATGGCATTCCTTGACCAAGTGGAAGCTGGACAGCAGTGAAGTGTATCGGGTACTGGGTTTGACAAACTGGTAGCGGGCTTTTCATCCCTATCTGCCTAGTTTTGTTCTTTTCAAGGACCACACTGTAAACAGTCTGCTCAAACCAGGAGAGGATGATGATGTTATCCCAGATTAATGACAGCCTTGTTCACTCCCTAGCTCTCCAATGCTATCCAGGCCAAGAACGCTCACTCGTTCCAGTGGAGTTTCTGGAGCATGCAGTACAGCTTCATCGTGTGTGCTTTTGTTGGTGTCTTTGGAGGAGGCTTTTTCCTCCTGACATCTTTCTACATTGAGGAAGATCGTAAGGAGGCGGAGCAGCTTTGAGGTTTCTGTATATCTTTATACCTTTTAAACCTTTATCAGATTGCTTTCTTGTTTGTACACTAGCCATGATATTGGCTCTGTGTAGTTAAAACACAACTGTCTGCATTAGGTTAATACCACATTATTTTCTATTAAAAAATAAAGGCAAAATCCCATCAAAGTCTCAGATTAAACACACCTCCCATATTGAGCAAAACAGACCACGGAACACACAAGGAGCAGGGGAGTGCTATTAGACACACCTTCAAAATGCTGCAGTCTATGGAGGTGATAAAATAGCTTTACTGTAGGTAATGCACCAGTACAGACTTCACGGAAGGTGTGGTTCTTTTTCTCCTCTGGTCTCTCTGAGCCCAGTAGAACCAGTCCTAGCTCTCTGTAATACTTCTCCTTCTTCCTTGAAGGATGTCATATTCAAAGTGTAAAAGACTTAAAGAAAACCTGTTGAATTGGATGGAACACTGTCCGTAATCACCTAGATTCTTACAACTTCCTTCTGCTCTGACTTGGTTTTCTAGGTACCAGAAATGAATGCTGTCTTTCAAATGAAGATGAGCTCTGGGGCAAGATTTGCAAAGAAGAATGTCCTCTCCTTTTTCTTTCCTTTTTGCTTAATGAGATACAACTAGAGAAAAGGCCAAATAACAATTCCTCCATATGGCAGAAAATCCTGCATTCTGACTTTTTTGGATGCTTTTGACTGTGAGTCAAAAATTGCTACTCCATTGGCATATGGCAACCCTCCCCCATCTGTGAAACAGGCACAAGTATTCTGTGGAGCTGGGGAGCTCCAGAAAGTAGTGTATAGAGCTGTCACAGGCACGACTGCTAACCTAAACAAGACAGTAGCATTTAAGGCAGAATGTCTTGTGGAGATTAGGAAGGGAAGCCTACGAATTCACAGCAGGATAAGATTTGCCTGCAGAATTTGGAAAATGTAGATAGTACAAAAAGTGTTTTCAGTCATTTGAAATGACCAAGAGAAGCAGAAACTATCAAAGTCAGTGTCAGATTCAAGAGTGGCGGGTTGTGATCATTTTATATGTAATATGTTAATGGCCTCTTTCTAATCCTCTGAGGCTCTTCAGTGTATCCTCAGGCCTCATCTCCTCATGAATGAACAGTAGTAGCTGTAAAACCACTTAAATGCAATGATCCATGTGAGCACTTACCTCTCAAGTGTGTAAGACTTTGGAGGTGGTATCTATTGTCATAATATCGTGCCAGGTGCCAAACAGGACATGGTTACTGTGGCCGACTTCTGTTGTTTGAGGTGGTGTCGTTCCCTCCAGCACCTTAAAGCCAAAGCCTGAGGAAGATACTAGCAAGTGAATTGTGAAGTATTCTGAATCTTGCCTGATTTTCCCAGTAAATCATAAAGCACAATATTCCTGTAACAACTGCAAATATCTAATATCATTATAAATACCATAACTCGGCAACTGCAGGTTTTTGTTTCTCCCTCTGTCTCCCTCATTTTTAAAAAATCTCTTCTGAAACCTGACTTAAGCCCAGGTAGTGAAATTGGGTCAGAGCTTATGCCATTATGGGAAATAATAGAGAATTTTTTTGTGATACTCTGTAAGAGTGTAATAAATGTCTTTAAAATAAAAGTTGGAATTCTGAAAGACTGAGCAACTCTTTCTGGTTGTAAAAACTAGCCAAAGCCATTATACCACAGACTTTTTGGAAATTCATGTGGTGCCAGAGAGCCCATGTCCAGCAAGGGATTTTTACTACTGGGTATGGACGCATCAGCTTGTAGAGGTCCTAAGTGCTTGCCTTACCATTTTTTGGGCTATTTTTAAGCTACCTGGTAGCAATGTTTGGACTGAAACCTCTTGCTTACATTCAGCAGACCTGCTGAAATTTGTAGCATTTGTCTTACAGCTAGAGGGAGAACAATTCACTTTGCAGCAATGCCTCATTGTAGGATGAATTTGGGAGGTCTAAAAACATTCTTTAGGGCTTTCTCAACTCACTGCACACTTGGGGTTGGACTTGCAAGAGCCCGAGATTCACCTGGTACACCATTACTGTACCACGTGCACCGCTTGATGATACCCACATGGCTCTGGCAAACAGCTCCTTTGTCGAAAAGTTAAATTGTGAGACGAGGTGAAATTCACCAGTGCAATATGCTGTACAGAGATACCATTTGCTGTTACATCACTTTATGCCCAGGAACTGATGGAAGAGTTCTGTGACAAGTGCACATCAGTATTTGAGGTGATAAAATTACTCTGATTTTGTTTAATTCTGTATTTGCTGGTCACAACAGTACCAGATCCTTCCTTAGTGCTTTATCAGAATTGCTCAGAAGCTGCCTATAAGCCTACCGCCATAAAGATTTGCATTGTGCTTCAAGTCTCTTGTACACAATATATAGACGTGTATTACGTACAGCCTAATTCTGAAATTGTCTGGGGATATTGGTACTAGGTAATGATTTGGTTTTGGTAAAGAATTCATTTGATAAGGTAACCTGATACTATGAAAGGAGTTGAGCTTGGATTTAGAGCTGTGAGGATCAGTAATAGAATCACAGGACCCAGCTCTGTTGCCAAACTATAGAGGTAAAGTTTGTGATTGCTAAAATCATTGAGAGCTGCAAATCAGATGCCCCCAACACCACAGCCGATTCCTTGAAACTCAGGCCAAGATCTTGAGAATAATTTTTCCCATTATTCAGCTATGGTAGGTTTTAAACAGCTCGATAGTAGTTCTCTATTGGTATGTTCATGATTTGCTCTGTAAACAGATTATCCATTTATCACTTTTGTAAAGTCAGCATTAAATTCTTAAAAAAAAAGGATCAGAAACTGTTCCTGGAATACTGCAGAGGCACGCATTTGACATATGAGCAAGAGATGCCACATGCTGTTCTGTAGATGGTACATGGAGTCCGTGACAAACTCATTCCTACTCCTACTCTTATCTCCTTTGTGAAAATCAGCGCCCAGGAATTAGCAGCATCACGCTGACTAGTTCAATTCCATCTTTTCAAATGCTTCTCTCTTTTCTTTGTAATGTAAGGGGAGAGGTCTTTTATTTTTGTTATTTTTTTTCTGCATTTTAGTAAGACTAACATTCAAGCCAAGAGGCAGGATGCTCTGAGCTGTGCCTGGGCCTCCCTGGAGCTGCGCTGTCCTCTGTCTTGCTAAGGACCGCTGACTTAGAGGTCATGCAGAGGTGCAGTGCCTGGGTGAAACAGCCCTGGGAGGCTCTGCCTCCAATGCAGGGAAGCATCATTGGTTTGGCTCTGTGTCTTAAGTAAAGATAAAACTTCCTCACTAGGATATGTAAAAGGAGTAGAATTTATTGAAATTTTCTGCATGGCTTGAATTTGCTTCTCAGCAGGTGGCACCAAATTCTGCACCAAGGTGTTACCACAACAGTTTCTTGGTGCTGGCAGGGGCTGTTGTGCACCGTACCTATTTAAGGTATCACACTTTTCGCATGCCATCAAAAACCTGTGTTAGAGAAAGTTATGGAGTTCTGTCACACGGCCAGAGAAGGAGCAAAAGTCCTCTTTAGGCATCAGTTGAAATATCAGTTGTTTTCTATGGTTCCAGCTGAGTGGAAGTAGGAAAAAAGTGGAGGACTTAAAGAAGTTATTAAATCTGCTGCTCTGTCTAGATTGGAAACAGCTGCTGCTGGAAGTGGCTGGTTATTGAGATAGTTTGTTCTGCAGCATTCAGGCTGCTTGGAATCTATGTCCCTTGCATCAAACAAATGACAATCGAACAAGTCAACAAAACTTGTATTTTCTGTAATTGTTTGAATATTCTCCTCCAACTTTAACATTTCTTCTTTGCTCTTTCCAACCAAACTGGTGGCTAAGACGCACTTTGGAACAGCTCCAAATGGTGAGATCTTATAAGTCCATTCAGGTAATGATTTTGATCTTTTCCTCCCCTTCCCTCATTCCCCAGAGCAGGGACAGGTGATTGGTACTGACCTTTAGTGCTGTTTATGTGGATGTTTTTTTAAAGAAGTTTTAGAACTCTGCTTGGAATAAAAACTGCCTTCAGAGTTGTGATTATTTCTAGCTTCTGCTAAAGGCATCAAGTGAGCAGGACGTGTCTAAGATACAACAGTACCACGGTGTATAACTGCTTCTCCAGAGTGATTCCTTCCACCAGTGATGTTGTGTGAGATTGTTATCCACAGAATTTTATTTGTCAAAGACGTCTTGTGTAACTTTTTCTCTCCCTCCCCCTCTCCTTCCCAAGCAAGTATCCCTGTGCGCTGCTCCTGAAAGGGGTTTTGCAGCACCTGAGGAATCATTTTGCACTGTGGCTGAAGGTGTGCAGATGGCAGACCACATCTTCCCAGGCTACGGATTTGTATATTCTGTCTAGGCTACTCCCTCCTAAGAAGATCTGGTGTTCTATTCCTCTTTGCTCTAATCACTTGTGCAGCTGAATTGTCTTTTGCAAAATATTTTGCAGAACAGCTGTGATTCTTTCTAATGCTACTGATGTAGCCATGGGTGTCAAAAGCATCATTTAGCTTCAAAAAAAAAAAGGCTCAGGGTTGCTGCTGTCATTCTGAGGGACCTGTGCTGAGACTGGATCAGTTATGACAGTACCAACCCTGATGGCTGTTTTACTAATTCATTCCTAACTTCCCCCGAAGAAGACTTCACCACCTTCCTAGGTGGCCTGTGTCAGTACTCCATCAATGACAAAGTGGCAGTTTCCCACTGCTATTCTATTGCAGAATAATTGGCTGAGTTATCTTTTGCTCGTCTCCCCTGCACTTCTCTTCCCTTGTACTCCCTCCGTTGTCTAGTGACTAGAGGTTCACCTAGTTCAGCCTTTATCATTGGGTATATAAGTCCTCTTAGTTTAGAACCTGCAGAATCTGTAGAAACTGATTCCTGTTTGGAAAGTGAGCTAAAACAAGTAGGCACTGTCCACCTGACAGTAGCACAATATGAGTACAGGAAGGCGAGGTCAGCCAAATTTATGCTGTACCTGACATTAGTTTTTTCTTAGCAGTCAATCCATCATCTCTGCTTTTCTACCTTCCAGTCCTCACATCAAAATGCAGATGCAGTGTCTGTTGAAATACATTCTGAAATAACAAAGAAACCTAAAAATCCTCCATTATCCCAAAACCTTTATGGCAAAATTTTTCTTCAGAGATCCTTCTGCGGTTTTGCAAACATTGTGCACTCTGCAGGCCTCCTTTGAGTACTGGGTTCTCCTACCCTGCCCGCAATACTGCCAGTTACTGCTGCCTGTGAGGGTGCCTGCGACCTGCAGAGGAGGCACCTATGGCCTTTACCTTGAGGCAGGCAAAAAAAAGCGATGAAAGAACAATGTCTGTGGTTTCCTGCCAAGTGGTGTTGGCATTCAGGTAGCTGGCACTGGCTGTATGCCATTACAAGAGAGCCACTGGGTTCATCTCAGTTCTATAATTATCCTCCCTGTAATGCAATAAAGTCTTGGAAAGGTTCTTAGAAAGCTTTTTATTTATAAGGGAAACAAAGGTTGATATGAAAAGACTCTTGTTCCTAATGCTGTATAGCTGACCAAGGTCGTGTTGATCTCGCTTTGTGCAACTTAATGTTTTCAAAAGTTTTTTTATTAGTATGCAAACTGACTACATAATGTGCAGTAATAAAATGGCTGTAATTTTGAGAGATTAATGTAAGTGCTGTCAAGTCCCATTGTAGAAAGGTCCTTTGTAAATGCACTGTTAAATGTACGCAGGTTTGGAATGTGACTGAATCCGAGTAGGCCTGACTTTGCCCACGGAGCCAGAGCAGGGCTCCATAAAGTCAGGATTCTATACAACGAACAAATGTGACCTGTTCAGGACTCGGCTCATATTGTGGTACTAATATCTGACTTTATCTGCTCATATACTCTGGTGGGTTTTCTCCTACAACTAATACTTTTCTATATTATTATGAAAAATGCTTTTAAATGGAATTGAAAGGTAAATTCATGCATTCACGCTCACAGGTATAATTTTCTTTTCAGTGTTTTACGTGTTGGGCAGGAGGTTTGAAACTGATGTAAAAAGGATGAAGGTCACCATTTTTGAAAGCACTGACTTCAAGCCAGCTATTGAATCTCACCATAATGCACCCTAGTACATGGCCTGACTTTCTTCTTCATTCCTTGTTTTCCAAGATCCTTGCATCTCTCTGTTCCTAATGAAGGCGGTCTGAGCAGCTGTGTGTTCAACACTCAAGAAAATCAAGCCATTTACTTAAAGACTTAAGTATGGGTTTAGGAGCCTAATCTTAGACACCTAATTTTTGAAATCTTGGTTGTAGGCATTTTTTTCAGGAATCTCTCTATCCTGATAAATGAAAACATCACTTAAAGAAATGCAGGTCTGTGAGCACTTCTTAATCTTCAGCCTGGTAGATATTGCATTTGTTAACTTCTTCATGGTTTTTGCCTTTACAGTTTACATTTTCAGTGAGTGAACTTGCTCTTTGTGTGTATTGACACCCACCACAGAGGACGTGTCACTGGAACTGCTATGTCAGAGCTGGGAGCAGACAGATCTGCAGTAAAAGAGGACACCTGAGTTCTTGCTGAGAATATTTCCACAGTAAAACCAGGTGAAAAGATGTTTCTTCAACCCACTTGGATAACTCTGTGGATTCAGCTGGCAGTGAAATGAAATGTGGATCACAGTATAAAGGAACAGAGTCCCCATTCTGATTTTTAAGAGCATTGCAGGAAGACGGCCTTGTGGTATGATGTAGGAGACACATGTTGGTATGAGCATAGAGGTGAAGAGGAGCGGTGATTGATGAAAAATGCTGGTTAAGTAATACAGTTCCTTTTATAGTAAACATTCTAGCCTGGTTTTTGTATTGGGAATGACTAGAGATGGTTCACCTAGTGGGTGGTTAATGGCAGCTACATAGTGTTTAAGCAATACCTTATCCTAGAGAATTATGTTCATGATCTGTTCTTTACCCCAAAAGCCTCTGCAAGCCAGCAGCCTCTCTTAGTCGTCCCTCCACTCAATCTGGGTAACCTGGGATAATTCAGTGGGAATTACACAGTAAGCTGCTGAGCACGGGACTTATTTTTCTTTAGCCTTTTGCTTTCCTGGAAGTCATGGAAGACAGAGCTGCTTTTTGCTCGATAAAGTGAGGAGGCAAGGCTCCTAAAGAAAACCGCAGTTCTATTTTTAGAATTGTTTTAATTGGGCATCAGATATGCGGATCTCCAGCCTATTAAACTGGTCACACTGTGTAGTCTGATCCTCCTCTAATAGCCTGTGATTAAATGTGATTCATCATCATCTCCGCTAAGCGCGTGCAAGTGGGAGAACACTGGTAGTGAAGCAGATGCAGTTATTTTCATACCAGCTGCTTTCTCCTGTAAATTTAGTTTGTATTGTTAAACACTGTCATGTTGTCTTTGGGGGTCTCTGCTTCCTGGTCTAGTGCGATGGCCAAATGTCTTTGCTGCACTTCACCAGAGGCTCAGAGTGCTACTGGAAGGGGTGAGACCGACAGAAACAACAGGACTGAAGTCCAGGCAGAAGCTTTGAAGGAAGCCAGTTAGCTATGCCTGGGGGAGAAGAAAATTCTCATGCTTAGTGGGGTTGCCTGGACTTGCCAGCTTTATTAAGGAACTTTTATCGTTTTTTAAGGGCGAGGTATGGGAGGAAAGGGGAAACATTTGGGTTTGCTGATAGTCCATAAAAAGCAAATGTTTAACCAAAGAATAGCTTGTTTAAGTGAAGAGGGAGATCTAGCAGGGGGCTTGTAGCTGCCTAGAGAAGAGGTGTGGCCACAGGATGGGTCCGCTTCAACAGGTGACTGGGTTTTTGTGATCCCAACAATTCCAGAGCAGACTCACTACAGGTAAGAACATTTCGCTTCCTGAGGGTTGCAAACTTGCCTTAAAGCCAAGCTGAGCTGCCTGCTTTAAGGTGCTTAGTTTTCTTCCTGATGTGAGAATCATCTGCCCTCCAATGATGCTGTGGAGGTGCAAGAAAAGGATCCAAATGCCTCCTCCTCCTCCTAGCCTTTAGTCTTTATTTCTAATGGCCCTGGAAAGCCAGTGTTAAAACTCATTCCTTCTGAGGCAGCGTTCGACGGAGGTGCTGTAATACCTGATTTCCAGTGAGTACCTGCCTATGTCAAACACGTTGTACATGCTGAAGGCAGTGGAGATTGCCAGAGGGACAGTTGGTTTGAGCTGTTAGAATTTTCTTCCCAGTCAGGCTTTGCTCCGTCCTACCCTCCAGTAGCCAAAGGCCGTGGCAAGGGATAATGAGGGATAATGTTACTCTTTATCTTCAGGTTCTTTCCAGTAGAGATGCCTCACTCTTCTGATGTCAGCTGAGGAAAGGTAAAGGCACTTGACAAGAGTCACAGGTATCTCAGCCTACCATAAGAATGTATCTTTGCTTTTTCTCTCCCTTAATCCTTGGAGTCATGGCTATAGGAAATGTATTACAGTGGCCGGGGAGCGCTGAGAGCCCCAGACGAAGCTGTCATCCGTGTGAAGGTGAGAGCTACCAGCAGACGAGGCTGGACAAGAACTGGCACTTACCAAGGACATGAGTCAGAGGGAGAGAGGGCTGGCGGGCGTGCGGAGGAAGCAGTGGAGTAGGAAGGCAGGAAGCAGCTGGCAGTGTAGGACGCAGTGAAAAAGAAGGTGTTTGTTTTGACAATTCTGAATGTGCAAAACAGCCCCCAAGGGAACCTGAAGCCTATCAGCCTCGCAGGGCAGTGAGCGAAGCCACACACGTCTTCCACACGCATTGCATCTTGAGACCGCCTCACCATAGTTACTTGCTGCCATTGCCCAGAGTGGAACTGGGGCAAAGACTGTTCTGAAAGGCTTCGGAATAACAGCCACCAGGGCAGGGGATGTGGGTCTGCCGAGGGCCAGGAGAGAGTGCCCGCTTCAAGATCAGATCCTCACAGAGACTAAAGTAAAGCTTTCAAACGCCCAGGTGTTACAGCCTAAACCAGCATCGAACAGGTGAGTTTTGTCAGGAGGGCTCACAGTTGAGCTCACCGCTCGGCAGTTTTAGCTGGCAGGAATTTAAACGTGCTTAGTGCCATGCCATAACTTAAAAGTAGGAAGTGGCACACAAAGCCAGGACTGTAACGAAGTGAAAGCTGAAGATGGGAAAATGAAAGGAGAGATGATAGGATTAGAGGCAGATAGTAGGGACCCACAAAGAGGAGAAAAAGGGCTGCCAAAGGTCTGATAAAAGATATACTCCAGTTAGGTAGAAAGCTATTGGCTTTCACGTAGGAATAGTTTCTTAGGGAACTATTTTATTATAAGATTAGATGGCAGTCTTAAAAGCTAGACAGTGTTTCTTGCATTTTTTTCCCGAAGTAACCCAGGCTGGTGCCTGATGGAGGCAAGAGATTAGTTTTTTGCTGGTCTGATCTGATAAAATGACTGCTGTGTCTCCCCAGATTGAAGATGCTGCCAAAATTTCAGTGAAAACATGATTCTTTGTTAATCTCTGCAACAAAATGCTGATACACAGCCATGGTGTGCAGTCTGAGACTAACATTGAATTGTTTGATATTGTCATGGCCTCGTTGGACCGGGAGCAAGATCTCCCTGTAAATGAATCTGACACACGAGGAGTACCTAGATTTAACCACTGGAAAACTCATTGTGCAATCCCTAGGAGCTGCCTAAACAAATGCTGAGTTTTCCAGAATATTTTGTACCTTCAGCTGGGATTGTTACACTTGTGGCCAGGATGGATAAATGGTGCAGAGTAGTTTGGAAAATCTGGTCACTTATTAGTTGAGGGGGAGGCGGAGGGAACCGAGTCTTGACTGTTGCACCTGAACAGTTGAAGCCTGAGGGAAGCATACCCTTACTTGAGTTTTGCATGGTGCTCAGAAGGGCCATCTGTCTCTCTGCGACAGCAGAAGGGACATAGGGAACCCAGAAAAGTGTCTGTTGGCCACACAGAGCTCCTGCTTCCAAAACTAATCCAGTGAAAATCAGCTTTAGAAGTATTTTTGTAGAGCTTCAGTGGCACCAAGCCCATTTTCTGTACTGCAGGATAAAACACATATTAAAGGACACACGTGTTGATTACTTTTAAAAATAAATACAGTGACCTGGAGTAGAAAGGGAACTACTGAAGTGGAAAGATGAAATATGAATGCAGATTCATTTCCGTCGGTGGCTGGAGTGTGTCTCAGTCTGTCAAGAATAAACAATCACGCATGGGGGGAGACTTGCCAAACCCAGCACAGGGTGTCCACTGAACACACTGGTTTAAGGAATGAGTCTTGATCTGCTCTGTGGCGATAAGACTTGTACCGAAGAGAAGCAAAGGAAAAATACATCCACCTGCTTTTAAAGAGAAGACAAAGACACTAAACTGGCTATATAGGACTAAGCTACACACTCCTTGCAAGCTAAGGGTGGTGTTATTTTAACATCACTGTGTGAGTCTGTCTGTCTGTCTCTCTCCACGGTAGGAATTACTCACCTGTGTGATAAAGTCCCAGTTTAACTCCTGGCCTAGCACTGCTGGAGCGGCAGTTCTAAATCCTCCGTGTCACCGAGCGGCTCCCGCTGAGGTGCAAACTCAGGGGTGGCTGGGCATTTATTGCAATACTTCTTACAACAGTCATTTGCAGTGCTGCCGCACAACGCAGTTAAATATGTCATTTAATTACATTTCACCTCCAAAAAGTTCCATGAAAATTGATAATGTTACCTTATGCTTGTGCAGCAGAAACCAGAAGAGGGATATTAAACCCCTGTTACTAACATCCACACCCCGACCATTTCAGAATCCTAATCTCTGACTTAGTAGGGGAGTAGCAGGAGCGAGTATTCAACATCGTGCTCTTGGCAGGAAAACTGCTGAAACCAGAAGTGTAGCTTTTAATACATAAATTACCTATTTTACATACTTGCAAACTATATCTTGGGCTATGTACTTTGTCCCTATTTAACGTACCTTCAGCAATCAGTTTATGTATGTTGCATTTGCATTACTCCTATTTTAAAATTTTATCAAATGCACAATCTTGTCAAGTATTAACTTTGCTAATGCTTTATAAAGGTGTGCGGTGCTCAGGCAGCCTTTTTTTCTAGTTCACAGGTGCTTTAAGTGTTACAGGTGACTTTAATTGTGCTGATCACTCCTTTAATAGCAACCATGTGTTCTCTCTCATTTTACATTAGACCACTGCAGACTTACTTCAGTCTTGTCCTGAGTACAGGTAGGCTTCTAAGTCTTGTAAGAACCAGAGTCTTTTAGGTAGGCTTCTTGGTTATTTTTCTGTTTGTATGCCTCCCTTAGCAGTAAATGTTTCATTGTAAATGACAGATACTTTAATGCTGTTTTGTTTAGGAAGCATTTCTGGTGTGCCATGCGTAGGATATCACTAACCAGAGTCTCCAGCAGCAGGCACGTGTTGGGATGCTCGAGGCTGGCTTAGGACATAAAGTGTTAATACAGATTTTTGTATCCATGGAGAAATAGAAAGGCAAACAACTTCAAGCTCTCAGCCAGCTGTTTGAGAGAGAAGGTGTAAGAAGCACTATGGGATGAGGAACCGTCCTGGGAGGTAAGAGAAATAAAGCATCCTCTGGGTAACGTATGCATTTAGCTACAAGGTGACTGCCGGCTCTAGAAGGGAATCTTAGCGGCGATATTGGCAAATTTTGTTTGTTAACTACGCTTTGAATGAGCTGTTGGCCTGTGGCTGCTTCATCTTGAATACAAAAACTGAAGCTAAAATGTACAGCTGTCTGTCATGTGTTTGGGAGGAGACCCTGCTGGTGTTTATGCAAGAGTGCACCGGTTCCTGTACAGCCTCTGTACCCCCAGCGACGTTACTTGTCTCTGTCCCCCATCAAACTGGATGCTCTTTGTCATTGCTTTGCAGGGGTCTCAGAGGAGCTTTCGGTTAGGTAGAAGGGCTTGGGGTCAGACATAGCTGCTGCTCTCAGTTACGTTCTCTTCATGCCTCCTGTAAAAGTAATACTTAATGAGTAGTACAACAGAGAGGCGAATTAATATGCACCTTGGATGGACACACAAGCAGTTTGCCATTTGTCAGCTAAAAGAGAAAACTCTGCGCAGAGCCGCAGAGCATTTCTCATTGCTTGCTTACTTTACCTGACAGCATCCCCTCTGCAAACAGGCCGGCTGGACGTGCCTGGCGGCTGCCCTGCTTTGGCAGGGCACCGTGAGCGCCTGCTGTGCTGACCCGCTCGTCTGCAGCGCGTGTCAAACCGGAGCCGCTGCACTGCGCGGGGGCTGCCCGCTCGGTCGCCCCGTCCCTGCGCCGTCGCGGCTTAGCTGACCTTCAGGAGCGGGCTGCTGCAGGCCCCCCACCGCTGGCACGCACCGGGGTTTGACTGTGCGTTGCTGACAAAGCCAAACGTCGTCGTCTGGGAAGGCAAGCCCTACTATCATGTGAGGAATGACAATATTGGTGCTGAATCAAGAGACCTAGAAATGTAGAAATCGAGTAAGTGTGGAGAGACAGCAACTGTGTGTGTCTGTGCACGTTGTATCTGCGCTCTGCAGCGTGTCCTCTGTAAGGCTTAACCATAAAAACTATATTGGAGCACTCATTCTCTGCTGATGCCAGATTGTTTCCTATAGTCTTTTTTCTTTAAATATCAGTCTGCTTATAGCTTTTAATTATCTTAGTTAAGTGTATCTGTAGCTTTAGTAAACAGCCTTGTGGATTTCGCTGTGAATTTATTATCTTCCTGATACTCATCATCCTTGTATTCTAATGTTATTGTACAACTTCTATGTGTCAGCCTAAATATTTCCCCACATACCTTTCAAACCCTTCTAGTTCTCCCTCGATAACCAATCGCTCCAGTCCTTTTAATTATATTTACAGTTTGCGTATTTAGTTTGTCTATGCTGCTGCAGAACTGTCAGAGTTTTCAGTGGCAATCTTCCTTGGACTACAGCTATCAAAACAGCCTGCCAGTTTCCCATCTGCTAGGGAGCTTTCCGGTCGTATGTGCATCACTGTCAATAGCCTGTGTTCAAGAATTAGGATATTGCCTGAAATCCTTGTTTGCCTGACAGGCCCATTTTCTGTAACATCTTGTTTAACTTGTGCTGTAAGTGACATCACCTAAATGAGAACGCAACGCCCGACTGATAGCATTGCACGCTATGTATGGCGCAGCCTTGGTTTAACTCTGTTTCCTCCCTGAAGTACTTTTCTAATAATTGAAGGGCAGGTTGTAGTGGTTGGGGATCTCTCCTCAGGGAGATAATACCCCCCCCCGCCCATGATTTACCAGGGACTTGCTCCGAGCATAATTTTCTGTAACGAAGCACACACACCAAAATGCTTTTGCTTTTGAGTGACAGCAAGGTCCTTGGAGGTCAGGTAAGGAACTCAATAACATACAAAGAGAGTAGGAAATTTCCCAGCTCCACATGCCCGTGCAACTGGGCAAAAAGGCTGGAGAAGCTATACAGGCAGCTGGTAGGCGCTGTCCCCTTGAGGAGCGTAATGCAGTGGCTGGTGTATGTCCTGCTTTCTGCTGGCTGCAGTGAGATTAACTGGCAGAGCAGGTTGAAGAGAATAAGATGAAACAGCTGTGGCGTGACAGCTAATTTAGTTTTGTATATGTCTCACTACGTAAGTTATCACTGTAAGGCTCTTCTTTGTCTAATAGTGAATAACAACAGATAACTGGAGATTATGATGTTTTCTTAATCATCTTGACGCCAGCTTTTCCGCGATAATTCACCCATACGCCAGCTGGTGCACGCTGGTCTATATGTGCTGCCATTGAATAACAGGAGGACGATGATGCTGCTGGCTGGGGAAATACGCTAGGATCCACGATTCCTGGATTTTTAAAGACAGGCTACCAAGTTTATTGTGTTCTTTCTTGCCTACTGGAGAAAGCTAATGCCGCCTGTTCAGAGGCATTACACCTGCCTAGAGTCTGCCGAGAGGTCTGATACACTGCTGTAGTAGAGAGGACTTCAGCTCTGGGAGCCCTGTATGTAAGGCAGATCCTCTCCGGGTAGGATTACCAGAAATGGATTTCCTTTTTTGGTTCTGCCACAGACAACCTGTGTGAATATTCCACACACTGTTCTGGGCACGGAGCAGAAAGATCATTTCATCCCCAGCGGGAGGCCACGGCACTGTTGCCAGACCTTGTTGCCTCTCCACTGCCATCCTTAATCTCCATGTAAGTCAGCTGCTTACAGCAAACCTGAGCTTCTCCTAAAATTTATGTCAGGTAAATGCTGAAAAGTGAATTTTAACAGCCGTGTAGATTTGGTGCGGGGAGGACTGATAGCCACTGCCGTCATCAGGCAGTGAGTAAGGCAGTGGAGCTGCTTCCCTAGCAGGTAGGCTACGTAAAGCCATTGGACTCTTACAGGCTTTGTCGCTACACCGATGCTCATCTCATTTGTGTTTCTAGCAATAATCCCTGCAGTGAACGCCGTCAGGATGAACAAAAAGATTCCCTTTAGCATTCATGTAGCTCTTGCAACTTCAAAGCCTCTAATCGTGCACTGCTGAGGTGGGTTGGAGTCCTCTGAATCCTGCAGGGATAACGCTAACGTGTTTCCGTAGCAGATAAAGGCGCCCGAGGCAGATGCAAGTAGGACTGTTCCCCAGCCATGTTTTCATTGCTTTGCCCTGGATCCAGCTTAATTTTGACTCTTATTATAGTGCCATAAATTAAGTATTGGATGTTTGACAACTCCCTGTGGGTCACATTTGCATAGGTTTCAAAACCAGGGCAAAACAAGCGTGCCTTCTGTTAAGCTGATGGCTCTCGAAATGAGTTAGGCATCCGTACCTGACCGAAGGCTGCAACGGCATATTAATTCAGGTTGGGGTGAAGGGTGCTGGTATCTATCTTGCGAAGATCACGCCATACAAAGCGTTCTCTGATTGAGCTGTCAATGTGTAGACTGCTTCTTGCTCATCAGACCCTGCTTTGAACTCCATAAACAATTTGAAGCAAGCCGTGAGAACAGCACGGCGCGATCTCGGATGAGTCTGGGCACACTCGGCGCTGTATGTGCAGAGTTACGGCCGCAGTGAAAGTGCTCTCCAAGGTGTGTCGTTTATTCAACTTTATTGATAAAAATTCACTGCTGCTGTCAAACCTCTGGCCAGCGAAGGGAGCCCGAATGTCTTGTAGTGATCCCCAGCACGCAGGACGATAACCGATGGCGAAGTATAAGCTGTTTCAGGAAGCGGAGAAGTAGCACTGTCTTGTTTATAGGAGTGCACCTCGCGCCTGGCACTGAGGGATCTCTAACCCAAGTCGGTGCCTCAGGATACCACTAGTGCAAGGGTAATTGCAGCCAATTAAAAACTGGAAGAGTTACTTTTGCAGTCTTCCTCTAATGTTGAACTGATCTCTCAAAAGAGAAGATAAAAATTAAATTTGCATTCCAGACTTTGGTTAAAAAGTGAAGAAACTGTTCCATGTCATGCATAAGCTTTTGTTGGCAAATGGTGCAAAGGAGGATTGGATTAGTCTCTTTGAAATCATACGATCTCTGAAAGTTTGCTGTGCTGCTTGCCTCCTCTTTAATCGACTTGTTCTCTCTGCAGCAGCTTCTCTTCACGCAGTAGGTCAATAGTGCTGCTGCAGGATTGAACCAACTGCGGTGCTTTGTTAAATGAAGGTTTTGCTCCTCAGGGAAATGAGATCACATGAAAGAGAACTGATGTCTATCCTGAGCTCTCGTGTAGTACCTGGTACTGCTTGCTGGCAAATGTTGGATGCTGTTTCTGAAGCAGCCCAAACAATTCCACTGTCTGACATCAGCTTTAAATGTTATTTCCTGGATAACATCTGAGTAATTAAAAAAAAAAAACCCACAAAAATTGGATTTCAGCAATCTTCAATGATAATTAAAAGCTCTGCTCAGGAGGGGAAGCTGTGATATTTCAGAGCACAGTTCTGCACATCACCCTTGTGGATTTGTCTTTTGGATTTAACCAAACCTTTTTTCTTTAACCTTTTTGTTTCTTATATTTCAGAGATTAACTCGTGGGTGAAAGCTATTCTTAACCCTTGCCTAAAGTGGATCTAGGGTTAAATCTACGGTCAAGAACAGAAATAGCACAAGTTTGAGCCAGGATTTTCTGTCTAGTACCCTAGCTAGTAGCTAAGTGACTACTTTGGGTTGAGGCTGCTTTACTGGCATGTAAAAGCCTTCGTTTTGTTTCAGGCAAGGATGGAACATGCAAATCTTGACACTTGTGAAGCTGAATTCCTGCGTACTTAATGTCACTGGGTCCTTGCTTAGAGGAAATTGCTACTGACTGGTGGAGTGGTCTTATTTCAGTAGAATACAAGAGTTGAAAGCAGGTGGTCAAATCCCTAGTGCATACAGAACCACCAGCGTGAGGTGTAATACATTACCCCCCGCACCACCAGCTGCAGCCTGTACAGCTACTCCAGCTGCAGCAGAAATTTAAGTGTCTCATTTTAAATGATTTTCCACTGTTGGAGTGGGTTTGACCTTCCACAAACCTTCGCTCTAGTGGTAATTTCTAGTTTTAAGTATTCCTGTTGCCAGTAGCGGCGCCTGTTCCCTGCCTGCGCGCTGAGGCAGTCCATACTCCTCAACGGACGCGCTTGTGCAGCGGTGTTAGAAGGAGACAAAACGCTCCTATAACTGGTACCAAATACCAAATGCTGACGGAGCAAGCTCGTAGTGCTTACCTGCTGCTTAAAGGTGTGGAGGAAACAAGCAACCCCTTCCTTTCCTCTCGCTGCCCCACCGAAACCTCAAACGAACCAGGCTGTGAACCATTTGTGCTGCGTTGTAGGTACCTGCACGTTCCTGCCTGCCAGACCCACGCGTGCCTCTGAATCCTAATCAAGCTGTCTCCAGAACCAGGGGTAGGAACCAACATTTTGCTGTGTTGGAAAATGTAATTTAGAGTTGCGTTTCATCAGGTACTCCTCAGCTACTGTTTCCAGTTTCATCATCTAGAGTCAGACCTTCTGCTTTACTAGGATGAAATTGCGAACCTCTTGGCAGAGATCTGAGTAATTCTGGCAGCAGAGGGCACAGACACGAACAGATGCATGGATCGCAATTGCATAGGCCTTAATTCCTTTGGAAGTCAGGCAAAAAGAACCTTTTCCCTCTTTTTAGAAAGACAATACGTGTTGGAGTTGAATGCTTAATAGCGCTATGCTAAGTGGATTAAAAAAACAAAATCAGTTTTTCAATGACTTTATTTCACCGTTATTCTGGTGAATTTTTTTTAGCCACAACAGTCTGGCGAGGTTCTGCTTTCCCTGTTACAGCGAAGGGTTGCAGACAAATGTGTCAGACATGCTTATTCATGCTAATGACAGCCATCCGTCTCCTTACCGGCAAAGTGCACTCCTTGCACAGTTTTATTTTAAATCCATGGAAAAAGCCTTTCTCTCCTGAGTAATGTCAAAGGCCTCTCCACCTGTATTTTTATTTCTTTGTCATCATCTTTCATCCTCTACTAGCATAGGTGCATCTCTTTCTTCTTTGCTTTAGTGAGTTTCAGTGATTTTGACTTATGAATGGCAAGGGTAGTAGAAACTTGATCTTCCATTGCAAAATACATCCCATTACTTCATCATTTCTTCCATTCAGAGAGCAAAGTGTATTTCGTACACACGTGGCCTCATCTGCCTGTGTGGTAGAACAGCTTTGTACTTTAAAAAATTTCTTCAGTTTCTATTTTGTCTGATTTCACCATTTCTATTGTTTAGTTTGGTTAAGATTTGAAGCCCTGGCAAGTCTGGCTTGCAAAGCAGGTTTCGGTGAAGACTGAGAAAGCAGTTTAGAAATCTAAACTCTAGTCTTATTCTGGCACTGATTTATCTGAGTGAGTGACAGTCAAATTCACCCTCTGCCTTGGCTTCCCCCAGGCTTGCCAGATGGGGGTTGGGACGGTGAATGCGCTGAGAGGCAGATCCTCCGCAGCACTGGGAGCAGTGCGAAAGCTTGCAAGTGTCTGAGATGCGGAGTATCTAAATGCATGGAGAGCATTGCTTGTTATCGCAACAGATGACTCTTGCCTGTTGCATTCCTTGGGTGGTTGCTCAGTCATTAAGCATAACCTCAAAGCATTTCTTCTCATAGGGAGACATAGAAGGCTCCTGCTGTGATTGTTGTGAAGGGAAAGATTTTTTTCCTTCTGCTTATGATATCAGCATTCCCAAATGCTTCATTAATATGCAGAGCATGAAGGGAAAAAAATCAGTATTTTTGAAGATCTGCCTTATGATTATGATTCTGACGAGCTGCTCCTGGGCCACGGATAAGTTGGCACCACAGCAGTCGGGTGTTTGCAAACAGCAGCAGCAGGGAGAACGTGTGAATCGGACCATGGCTAATAAGGTGTCCGTCCAACCAGCTGTAGAAACTGCTTGACCAGTTGTAAGCAGCTGTTGCCTTCTGTGCATTAGGGTGCCCCTACAAGGGCGCAGCCCCTTTCCCATTCAGCTGTCGGGTGAGCTAAGAGTGATTTCAGCCCAAACTGGCCGCCGTACTAGGGACATGGCACGTGCCGGCACGCTGGTACCCTGAAGGCTGGTCCTCCCACTTTGCTGGAGAAAGGATTGAATAATTTCTTGGTCTCCCAATGAGTTCCCACCAGCCTCTCTCCTTCTGCCCAGAAAGGTGTGTATTTTCCTACAGTTCACAGGGAAATCAATCCTGGAGCAGCTCGGAGTAGCACTGGGAGGAAAGCCGTGGACCGTGCCTCGGCAGCGTGCAGATGGGTGAACACGATGCTCGGGAAGGCACGGAAACTCGGTGACTCGCTCCTTTGGGCGGTGATCTTCTGGGTCAGTGCTAAGCTGCTCCAAGTCGAGAGAGCAGCACAGCGAAGCAATGTCTCCACTGTCTTGTCATTGCCCATTTCTTGGAAAAAAAGATTACCAAACCCTTGAGAGAGTGTCTTCTCTCCCTGCTTACAGAAGTTGGGCTCTTCCTCACTAGTGAAGGGTCCACAGCTGGCACCTGCACGAAGAAAACGCAGTTGTATGCTATACGACGGCTTTTGTTTAATCCCCACTGCAGTGATCAGACAGAGCTCTTCAGTTTCCTCTTTGCCATTTACCAGCTTATTTATATCCAGATAAAGACTGTGCTGGAAGGACAGTTGCTGGGGGCGGGGGGGGAACCTGGGCAGTGAAGACACAATTAGATGTGTTCAAATACAGGAAGCTTTAGCCATTCTCTATCACTCCTCTTCTGTACAGGCTTCCTAATCCCATTGTGCTGACCAGAAGATTTAAGATAGACTAAAACAGGAATTGCAAGGGGCTCCTAGCATGTACTGTTGATACTAGGCAGTCCTTGATAACATTTTTTTTAAAATCTACCAGACACGATTACTAAGAATGTGTCCGTACTACAATGTGCCTTAATCCCAGGGGACAGTTGCAATAAGAAACATCACTGCTGCGCTCAGCATAGCTGGTCAGGCATGTAGTGCTGTCTTTCAGATTTCCTGAGGAAAGAGTGAAGCAGTTAGCAAATAGTTTTAGCTAAAAATGACAAAAAGAAAAAGGACAGCACTTTTAAAATACCAAAGCACTTTGCTTTAAGACTTCCAGTGGAAAAACTGGCTTTTACTTAGGAAATGTCAAATGTGAAATGGAAAAAATATCAACCTTTAAGTGTTACATATTACAAAGGTGAAGTAGAATACTTCATTTGGGCTAGAGAGATGTTCTTTGGTCGAAAGCTAAGGGCTTTTTTCTGTGCATCTGGGAAAACTTGTCTGCTTGTTTATCCCAAAGCAAATCTGTTCTCCCGACCCTGAAATTTGTCTCTCCCACCCCCCAGATTAGTATGTGTGTGCAATTCCACTACTGAAGCAACAAAGAAATCCTTTACTTGTCACCTCTGGGTCCATAGGACCTAAAGGAGTTAATCAGTTCTCATGTCATGCTGATACGTGGAACTGATCCTGCTGCCAGGGCGGAATTGTGAAACAAGGTTCTGTGGATGATTTGCCAACCCCCTTCTCTGCCTGGTCCCACGTGCATTTTGGAAAGAACTGCCAAGCCAGTTGCGCCCAGAGACCGGGGCAGCCAGAACCACTCAACTTCTCTCTGAGTTTTTCCTTTCCTTTTTGCTGAGGCTGTGTGGAGAGAGAGTTTCCCTTTCAGTTACTATTGCATAATTTGAGGTTATCACCTTTCTGAATATTGCTGCCTTATGAAAGCTTCAGTGGTGGAATTACAGGGCTTTTTATTTACCAAGATCTTCACAGTCCCGCATTTTTTTTCACCTTAAAGTAGTTTTACTAATCGTTCTTCTCATGGATTGTTGCCATTATTTGTGTGGATTTGCTTTTCTCCTATAATTTCTGCTCTTATTTGGAGGAGGAAGTGTTGCCAAAGGAGTCGGGTTACCCCTGATAGGAAACATTTATTTTGCAGGTTGCTGTGTTTGGAAGGTGCTGTTGTTCTGAATTAAAATAAAGTTATTGCAATTCTGGGAAACCGATGTTGAGGGCTCAGCCCAGATTCCAAGGAGTCTCTATGGCCTTGCCTGAATCGACTCAAAGAGGCCGCGTCTGTGCTAGATTCTAAAATGCACTAGCAGCGGTACGGTGATACTTTAATGCGTGTGTTAAAACGCACTTTTCTTTTTCTATGCTAGTGTCAACAGTCTAGCTACCACCCCATAGATCCCTGGTCTAGACAAGGAAATGTCCGTAGATTTCTGTGCCAGAGGCAATGGGAGCCTTGAGAGGCTGGTGTAGGTGGCTGTTCCTTCACCTCAGAAAGGAGAATTTTAACCCGAAACTGAGTGTCGAAATCCTAGCAGAGGCAAAACTGACTTGACTGCAGCTGGTAGCAGTGAGGGGAGGAGTGGGGGCTTTAACTAGTTATATGTTTGGCTTTAACTGGTTATGTGAATTCTGATCAGCCTGCACCTTTTCTCCAATACAAATTGGCACAGAAATATAAAAGGCATCTCCTTGCTCTGAAGGCAGTGCTAAGGAGCCGTCTCTGTGAGTTGTCTAGACTACCCTAAAAGATGTATTTAAAGCCCATTAGCTAAAATGAGTTAATTATCATATTAAACAGGTGAAGCAGGCAGGATGACTTGTGTTCTGTGGTTGTAGCCTGAGAAAGCTGGAGTGCTCTCCAGCACCGGGGAATCTCAGGGCTCCACTTCTGCGTCGGAATGGCCAACAGTTCTGTGCAAAGGCTGCAGTAGCGCAGCGTCGGGAGCTCACCCAAATTTTGGAGAAATCAAAGGATCCAGAACCAGAGCGTACATGTAGCTCTTGCTTCTGAGCATCAGTTAACAAAGTAAATAGCTTTGTTCATTCCCTACCGTTGTGGGTTGGCAGGTCAACTGGCATTTTATGGCTTTAATGGCTTGTGAGCTTGCTTAATATGTCAGAATTGGTGGAACAGACTGTGTTTAAAATTCAAATGATCCATTTTCATATGAAATCTGTGTGGGATTTGAGCAGTGTCCAAATTAATGCATGGCACATTTGAATACTGACTAATTAGACTTAACAAATCAGTAAGAATTGGGCACTGGTGAGAAATAAACCTATTAAAGAAACAGAAAAGCAGTTCATTTAAAAATAAAATAAAAAAACCCTGACACTTCATGTAGTGTTTCCCATTCACAGAGCTTTTGAAATGCTGATTAAAAATGCAGTGACCTCTGGGATAAACCCTGGCTGTGATATGCAGAGCAGCAAGGTAAAGTTTCAGCGAGCAAACAACAGAGTTAAAGTCCTGACCGATAAAGTGCAAAGCTCAGGGCCATCATTGCTGAAGGATTTGTTTTCCAGACAGTAGCAAGAGAAATGAAGTAATTACTTTAATGACAGAGAGACTGTACTATTGATGTTTTAAAGTGAGCCTATGCATCCTTCCAGGGCATAGTGAATACTTGATTCCATGCTATACTAGCTTGTTTTAAACATCTGAAAGATAGGGTCCGAGGAGCTCCTGCTGTATTTTCTCAGCAATTTTGCGATGCTTACATGCTATTCCAATAGGAAGTGTCCTGGGACCCACGACAGTCTCACAGAGACCTATGGAAATTACTTTATTGAAGCTTCATTTTCTGATATTAAATAACGTGGGTTTGAGAGCTTCTGTCAGAAGGATGTCTTGTTCCCTGGGTAGGAGGTGTCTGAGGCTGATTTTCTCAAACATTCTCACCAGCAGTCCTGCAGGAGGGCTTCTCCCTTTGGAACTGGGCTGCTCGAAATGGTGAAAAGGAAGTTCTGTATCTAGGCATCCTCCATGTCTCAGGTGAAACGTTTCAGTGGTTTTCTTGCTGTGTCCCATGTGCCTAGCATCTGAGCAAGAGGAGGATACGCGAATTGTACCATGGAACACGGAACTGGGTGTGTGGCTTTGTTTTCTGGGCAAAGATCTGTGGTTTGGCCGTACGTGAGATGAGTTGCAATGCTCGTGTGCAAAAGCACTCAAGATCTGAAGGAGGAAAGAATCATAAAGAGTAAGTATTTTCATAAGGGTGCTAAGCTGACCGACTGCTGTGTGTCCTTGTACTACTACCCCTGGAGGTTACAGGTCTGAAGAGGTTGCAATGGGACAGTAGCCTGCAGAGCAACAGGAGCTGATGTGCTTTCATTCTGCATCGTTTTCAGAGCGCGCCCCATTGACTCCAGCAACGCCTTTCACTGGGAATTTCTTGCTCGGGAGGTCCAGCTGCAGCCAGGTGTCGGTAAGACAGTGACATCGCCTTGTTTTGTACCAGCACCCTGACTTGCAAAGTCTGTAAGCAGCCAAGTCATTCCCTTCCAGCTGCTTCTCATCTGCCGTGTGTAAATACTTTGCCATCACCAGCAATACTGAGCATTCGAGAATACCTGTGTTGTGTCTAGAACTGCAATTTGAAGTGATGGGTTTTTGCTGCAGACGTTAACTCCCTCTCCTTGTATTTATTTGTAACTTAGTCTTTCCTGCCTCCTAACAGGATCACACCATCAAATACATCATTCATCTGACTGGCTAAATGCCGTGATACATAGGCATTTCAGACTTCTATTGACTGAGCATTACGGTACCGTGAACCATGTCTAAGGAGCAATCGGCTGAGTCCTGACCAAGGCCTGTCTTCCTTGTGGTGGGGGAGTTACTTGCCTTCCAACAAAGCATTCAAATGAGATGCTAGTAAAACTTGTGATGACAGGGGCGTTTCTTTGAATTATGTGTTCTGCTCTTTGTCCGTTTTACTGTTGCTCTTAATTTTGGCATCCCTGGTTGATCGTAATTGGTGGATGCAAGGCAGGAGGCTGTTGGCTGTATCACGTTAAGTGAAGCAATCCCAGTAGAGATCAGGGGAGTTCTGCTAACGATCTGGGACTTCTCTACACATAAAGTTGCAATGCTTTTCACTAGTCTTGAGGATGCAGCAGTGCACATGTAACAGGTAATGGCCGGTAGCGATGCAAATAGAGGATGGCCGGGGAATACAGTCCATTCTGTAACTCCACCCAAAGTATGATTTTCCAAGAGATTGTTACGCCCCAGTGACAGATGTGGATGTTCTTTCTGCACTCCCTGCTGGAGCAGCTTGTGAAGCATAAGAACAGATGCAAGTGATAGGAACCAAACAAAAAGACCAGAATTTTCACCAGAATGCTTCCACTGTGAGGTTACCCCAAGTGGTGAACAGACTTGCTCAGTCTCTGCAGAAGAGATTAATTTTGCCCCAGTGAAAAGAACTGTGGCAGGTGTGTCTCGCCCAGACACTGCTCTGGTTATCTCATGAGGAAATCTATTTTTACCTGTATAAATCTACTGTTTTTCCTTAATGCATGTTAAATTGTTTTGCCACCTTGATTTCCCTAGGTAAGTTAGATGATATAAAGAAGCCATTTTATTTCACACCAAAGTAGGCTGCCTTTCAGCTTCAGTATAGTCAGTTTAGCCGTAGGTGTGCATTGGAAGGACCTTTCCTACTGGATTGTAACATCAGAGACATAGCAGATTTCATGCTAAAGCACCCCAGGTTATCTTGGAACTGAAGTTTTTCTGATGGAAGGCATAAGGAATGTGCAGTAAGAAGACATAAAATTTCAATTAGATTTCCGTTCCTGACTATTTCCCAGAGGCTAGACACAATATATTACCAATCTGAACTGTAATCATAAAGTCAGTAATTGCCTTTAAGGGGTCAACACATTTAAGCAGCATTTGCAGCAAGTATTTTCATAAATACAACCATATTACAAGCCAGTGTTCTTCTAACAACTCCTCTTATTACCAATATGCAGAGGCATTGCTCCTCTGTCAAACTAAGGATGCTCATCTCGGATGTACTTCCATTTGCTCTTAATATAAATTAGTCTATTTCAAGAGGATAATTGTGTAGGCTTTGCTTGCTCCCTGGCACAGAACTCAGAATTGGAGCAGGGAGTGCAGTGAGTTTTGGAACACAGACTTGGAAAAGAAATGCTTCAATTGTATTTAACTTTGTTATGTACCTGGCACTACAGATGAGATGCTGCGTGATGTGCAAATTGGAATTTTCAGTTTTGCCTTGGGTAAATTTGTCGCAAAAGCACATGTCAACTACATGTTGGGACCCCAGGTGCCTTAATGACAATATGATACTTTAGGGTTAGGCAGGTCAAAAGAGTTGGAGGATGGAAAATATGGCGTTACAAATTCAAGTTGTGTCAGAGAAGCAGGACAGATAACAGTCAAGGTCACGAAGATGCAAGGGAGGAATTACATATATTACATATGTAGATAGCCTGTAATGATTTTGTTTGTAACAGTCTGTATGCAAATCAAAATACAATAGCAACAGTAAAAACTTGCTCATTTATAGAACTTGGCTCCAGAAATGCAGAGAGACTGGGGGAAGAAATCTGAACTAAAGCAGGTGCGATACTACCTCATCCCTCAACTTGCACCTCTCCTCAAATTCCCTGTTGTATGAAGGGGAGCACCGGAGGGCCTCTGGGTGACCTCCTTGGCCGTCAAACACACGCTTACTGTGGTTTCTGCTCCTGCCATTCGTTGCTTCGAAGCTGAGGCTGCCTATGGAGGCTGCCTTCATCGCTGCCGGCAGACCATTGATTCTGAGTGAACAAGCTCCGCGTGTTACTGCCTGGTTTCCCCGGCCCTATGGCGTGTCTCTCACCCGACAAAGACACAGAGCAAGTTTGCACAGTTTCCAGGCTTCCTCTTTTTGTAAAGAGACATTCGCTCCACACTTTTCCTTATACCAAGAAGCCAAGGGATTATTCCTTTGCAGTGAGGCCCTTCTGCTATAGGCACCCGGTCTAGTCAGAACCTGGATTTTATTCGGTCTGCTTTGTCCTGGTGGGTATTTTTTCATAGCTGCAGCCCCAAAAACTTGGATGTTATACAGTAGAAATACTTGTTTTCTAGGTGATCCTAGATCGTTGCTTATGTGCTAACGTATTGGAACAGCTTTTCTCCAGAAATTGAGGCAGAATGTATATGTTTTCCTGCCATCTCCAGGTCAAATCCTTGAATTAAATGCATAAATTAACTGGCCGTTGGTTGATGTCGTTGGTTATGACTGCAGAACTCCTCCCATATATGAATAAGAAATGCAAGTGCTCAACTCTTCATCCATCCTCAGTATGGGTCGCCACTTTCAAACTTGGATGGCTGAAGCCAGGCCCCTAAGGAGATGGGCTTTATGGGAACGCTGGAGTCCTACTGTTCTGTGATCAGTGGGAGGCGAACAAAATGCTCTAATGTAAGCGTGTCCTGTCAGCCTTCCCTTCTAGATGGCCATACTCCAGTTCTCAGATGAGAAAAACCTGACAAAGCACCTCTGACCTGAGAGAAGTATCCAGGCTCCCTCAGATCTGGTCCTGGTGCCGCGCAGCAATCTAGTACTTGCTGTGCAACACTAGCGAGTAGTAAAGTCGTGCTGATTTTTCTTCACTTAAATTTTGGAGGGGAGTTTTGCTGGTTTGGGGGTGTTGAGTGTTTTGCCTTATGCCTTAGATGCGAGCAGAACTAACACTTTAAGACTAGTTCAAAAAGCCTCTGAGTTTTGGTCTCGTGCGGCCATTTATATGACAGATCTGTGAATGTCGTGGGAAGGGGAAGCGTGGCGGTAAAACACCATTTAGCTTTTTCCCCAACTGGACAAGCCGATTATGCAAAATAAGAGACACATGTGGAATCCTTTGCCTTGTAAATAAAGGTGCCGTTGGGGATATTATGTGCAGGGAGGTTCCTCAGGCAGACTTGCAGAGCTGTGTTAGGATGTCCAGGCTGAGGTAAAAGGCGCCAGTTTCGCCGCCCCGTAGGCAGATCAGGGATCATGCTGTGGTTTAATCATCCCGAGTCCTTTGTTGCAGGTGGAGGTAAGCAGTGCTGGCTCTCTTGCTAGCGCAGGCTATTTCCAGATCTGCACTTGTTCGGGAGTCACCAGGGAGCTCTGTGAGGTGGAAAGGGAAATCAGCGCACACAGGCTTTCCCTGCGCCCTGGGCTGGGAGCACCAGCTCCCCATCAGGCTTTATCTTGCCAAAGGTGTTCCAGTCCAGGTTGCTCCTGCACAGGACAAAGGGTTTGCCTCCCAGCCGCTTTGTCTGTTGCAGACATATGCAGGGGAGCTACATCTGAGCCTTATTCAAGGATGTGGATTGCACGACAGGAAGGGTAAGGAGCTTATGGGAGTATTTCGCTGTGTTTGCTCAACCACGTAACACAATCTTCAGTGCACAATGCTGTACGGGCCCGATTATCTTTCCTTTGATTTTATTTATTTAATTTATTTTGACTGCTACAGTAAAGTTTGTGGATATCTCTTTTTTTTCCTCTCTTTTTCCCCTGTTAGTTTTTGCTTTAGAAGTAGGTAAACCAGACCTCTCACTTCACTGAGTTTTCAGCACAATATGAGCATTTAGCATCATGCCAGCGCATGACTGTGATCCACGCGATGATGCTTCTGTGCATTTGAGACTTAACAGTATTTCATAAAGACACATACAAACAACAGCAGGCACATAAATATTTTGGTGAAGAGTCGATTGCATACAGGAAATAACTTGCTATATCTGCACAATATGGGTTGCAAATGGATTTCTATTTCTAGCCATGTATGTAAGTGACCCAAAGTGTATTCATTGTATACACATAGGATTATGGTCAAAATTTGGATAAAATGTACAATTCTTAACATTAAATAGATATTAAATCTCTAGGAAAATGAGAGACTCGCCTTTCTGGAGACACTCCTTAGTTTTCACTCAGTCTTGCTTCCTGTTACGAGGAGCTACAGCTGGGGCTACTTAATTTCCCAGTTTGTTCAGTTGCACGGTAAATCTAAGCTATTTTCTTGCAAGTTTGTCCACGGTAATCTACTTCCTGCTGCTACAATGGCTAACAGACCCCGGATAAAATCTGCTCAGCGGCTTCAGAAATTAGCCTCATAGCTCAGACTTGTGCTCAGAAGAGGACTGAACTGGGCAGCAGATGTTCTAGATGATGGTGAGCTTTCCTCTAAACCTCCACTGAAAGCCAGCTCGAGTCAGTACTGATGAACACTGGGCACCTTTTTCATTTATATAATGCAGATTGTGGTGTTCGGTTCAGGTGTTTAGGGCCAGCAGTGCAAAGAAATAAAACACCCTTCCAACTGGTCTACGTGGGGGTGGGGGGCTGTGGCAACTTCAGAACGCTTGGCATCGGCATCTATGAAAATCATTGATTCCGGTGGTAACAGGATTTCTTAAGCTGTCGTGAATCTCTGCTGTCGCTGCCCTGGTGCTGTTCGGCCGCGGTGCACATCTCGGTTCAGTTTGGGGTACGAGGCCCTGAGCAGCTCCCGCGGGCTGGATGCGCCGTTGCTCTCCCAGCCTTAAAGCTGCAGGAGTAGTAACGCCCCTGTGCTGTCAGCACGGCGCCTGCCAGGGGCGATTTAGGCCCTGAAGGTTTGCACATCTGGCTGGGAGCCGTTTTGGGCTGGGCTCTGGGTTGCCTTACACCCCTTGCAGTCCCTTTGGCAGCGCAGCATCGCTGAGTTTGGCTGCGGGCCTGGCATTCTCCCAGAGCTGAGCCAAGGCGGCAGTCTGGGTGGGCGTTTTTATCCTAACTGTGATTTACCTGGAATGAATAACAGCTGAAAGGAATTTATTTGCAAAGTAAGGTCAGTACAGAACTTGTCCCCGTGCTTTCAAGCATGGCAGCCACTTTCCAGGGCTTTATAATTTAGTGACAATAATGAAAACAGTTCAGTCTCATATCTGCGGAGAAATCAAAGCAAGAGCTGCTTCTTTTTGCAATTTTGTTAGCAGCAGAGCTGAGCAAAGTGAGGAGACATCACAGCCTAGAAGAAATATTCCAGCCCTTGCCAGTGCAGCAGGTGATAACTGTGATGTGATGGGCAGTGACCGCTTCGGAGATAGATGTACCTCATGCAAACGAAATACTCGCCCAGCCTGAGCCTACCAGAGCCACGCAAAGCTGATTTTGCTGTAAGCAGGAGCTGTTTCGCATGAAGCCGCGAGAAGAGATCTCACACGTTCTTGCGGCTTTTCTCCCCTCTTTGGCACTGGGAGGTGTGCTGCCTGCAGTGCCACCCGCGGTGCCTGGCGTTCCGTCTGTGGCTGGGATTTCCTGACCTTTTCTTTGCACTTGGGTGGATCCAGTAGCCCTGTTTCACCTGATGGATATTTTTCTGCTAATTTGATCTAGAAAAGTGTCTCCTTATGGGTCCTTGTAACCACGCCTTCATAGCGCAGAAAGCTGTGCCACGGAGTTGGCTTCTGTCTTAAAGACACCCTGGCTGGGGTACTGCAAAAAAGAAAGGTTCCTTTAAGTCTCCTCTGTCTTGACAATGATGACACCGCTCTCTGCATCTCTGTGTGAACGTGAAGAAATTCCACTTCTTGTGGACTATGGCTGCTAGCAACAAATTTGAGGGGTAATGAAAAATACTTGATGAACAAGGAAGCTGGTTGAAATACAACCATGATATGTTAATAACACATGCTACAGTATATCATGATGTATCGATGCAGATTCTATTAAGTAAGAGATGCTAAGTTAAGGTATCTTGTGAATAGCAGGATCACTCTTCTCTCCTTTTCCACAACCGCTTGCTCAGGACTGGATGAAAGGGAGGGGAAGAGACTCCCAGATAACTGCATTAACTATGGGTAATAAAAATCCAAAATGTCTGGCACACGCAAAAGTTGCCAGAAGCAGATGGTAAAAAGACAAATGAACAGGAATTGGCAGCATACCTAGAGTAACCCCTGTCTCATCAAAACAGGGAAAGAAAGAAAAATAATCACTGCGAACCACTTAGGAATGACCACAGGGAATCTCTTCATCTGCTGGAAGGCTTCTGAAACGGGGTCTCTGGGAGCCTTGCACGTGAATTAACACTACTGAGGATGCTCTCTAGTCCAGTGCCTTCTGGTATAAAGCGAGCACCTCTCTGGAGGACGCATTATCGACACCAACGTATGGATGGTTCTTCCCTCATTGCTTTCCTTTATGGGAAAGTGCAGTGAAAAACGTAATTCCCTTCAAATTATTTACACGTATCCCTTATGATTTCAGAGGGAATAGCAAGACTGCAATTAAATTCATTCTTCTTAGCATCAAGCCCCAAACCAATCATGTCAAAATAGATCTGATCAAGAAATCCCCAGGAGTGTGAAAAGTGAAGAGGAAATCGTTTCTACATTCTTAATTCTGGCCGTTAGATTTGGTCTCCTCCTACGTTTCTGTGCTGACAAACGGTGCATGTTGAAGAGACAGCAGTATCCCCACACTGACACACAAGCTGACCGCGATCTCCTCCTGAAAAACTCCTCAATGGACTTGGTAGGGTCTCCTCCAAGATTTTTTTTAAAGTAATTATGGCAGAAAGTTAAACAAAGGTAGTAATTTCCATAGGACTTGGAGAAGCCCTGCTCTCTTGCAACCTTCCTATTTGATAGCACCGAGTCTCTTAAACCCCGCTGGTCTAAGTTACCAAGGCACCGCGCTCCTTCCCCAGTGCCGCGGAGATGTAGTCGGTATGCCTCGGGCCCGCGTTGCTCGGCCGGGGATGCCAGCGCCGCTGGGTGTTTGAGAGGTTAAGCACCGCCAAGAGCACGAGCTGGGCAGCAGCTGAGGTAATGAAGCCCATGTAAATAACAGCAAGAAAACAAAGTCTAGGGACAAAATGCAATGGCCTGTGAGAAGCGGTATTTTCTAAAGCGTTAATGACTGAGATATGTGCTCCCATGAGGTGCATTTAGAAAAATCCCGTGCCAAAGTCTCAGGGAACCTGCCTGACTTTAAAGACTGAGGCCAGTGGGAGTCTTTTTGTAGATGTGATGATTGGATCAGAGTCTGGGTCTCTATGGTAATTCGTTGCAGTGAAATGTTACTGGCAGCAATAACTGATCTAATTCTGTAGATCCTCTTTGTGAAATCAAGATATCTGCTGGCTGGTGAAGTGCTTACAGACTCACCCTAAACCTCTTGCAAATGCTACCGCTGTGAGCGATGCTAAAATCTTTTAGGTGTGGATGGTGTATCCTGTCATACTCAAGGTTAAACTGATTATCAGATTTCAGTTTAAGAACAAATGTTGATGTTTCCACGAACTGGTGCTGTTGGAGGTTGCGCTTCCCCCATAGCATGGTAATTTCCTAGGACTGTCAGGGCACTCCTTATTCCACAGTGCCCTCTCAGGGACCAAAAGCACCTGGGGTGACCTGGCCTTTCCTGTGGTCTTTGTGACACATGGCAGCTGTAGCCTCGTTGTCAAATTTGGGGCCTGCCTTGGAGGGGAGCGTGATGCGGGTACTGTGCATCCCCCTGGGCTGAATGTCCCGGCGGGACTGTCTGCCCTCACAGCAGGGGACGGGATTCAGGCAGTCCGGCCGTATGTCGGCTGCTGAACTGTGAGTCGTTCTTGGAGTCGTTCTATCCACCCCTCACTCAAGCCAGGGATGTGTAAAAAGCCACATAAATAACTGATGTTACTTTTAACCTAAATAAATAATTTTAATTGCCTCAAAAATATTAGCAGACAGTTAAACAAAACTGAAAGCACGTCAAAAATCTCGCTCAGCCCTAAGTGTGAGTCGCCTTGTCCCTTTCAAAAGGTACATACGGCCAAGAGCAGCCCTGCACTAACAAACCAGGGCAGGAGGAAGATGTTTTAGGAACAGCAAGTGGCTATCAGGGTTCCTGCACGTGATGCAGGGGGAACGGGGACTGATGGGCACTTGGCGATTTTTGTACACCTGAATCCAAGAGCCAGGGAAAAGTAAGTTACCGGACGGTCACAACATAAAGACAGATTTGACCAATGTCAACTGGAAATGCCTAGAAGGATCCGGCTCTGTTACCACTGCTGCAGAGCTGGGCTGAGGATCAAGTTGTGTGGAAGCGACTTTAGCTTTTAGGAGAATAAGGTCGCTCTTACCCATCTGAATGGGCTAGGTGGAAGAAAGGGGAACATAGCAATCTCTTCTGGGAACATCTGTGGATGAAGGCAGGCTGATAAAACAGCATTGCTGTAAAGCTACATTTATCTTATTATTTTAACGTTTTCCTTCCTTAGGTCCAAAGTTTCAAGTAACTTTTCAATTCCTAATAAATAGCAGAATTTCTGTAGAAAAGCTGGAATACTTTGTATTCCTCCGTGTACCCAACCCTCTGCCTGTAGCTTGGATGATTTATTTTTTTACAGATCTGGTGTTAAGTTGTACCTGCCAAGTCCTGTACGACACTTGGATGTTGTGCAGGTATCTGACTAATGTGCAGTTCAAGGCAAACTGAACGGCTGTTGCATCAGCTTCCACCTGTCTCTCTCACATTCTGATATCAGAAAACGTATTTTAGAGTGGAAGATAATTTCTCCTTGCTTTAAGGAACATAGTGTGATGCCAGGAACAAAGAGAGTTTGAAAGACTGGTTGCAAAGAATGTTAGGTGAAAATTTTTGCCCTCTTTCTGTTCACAAACGGATCCTCGTTCCCGCAAATGGTTTTATTCTTAGCATTACTGACGAGTGCCTGCAAAGGCTCACGCTGCTATCCTAATATCTTAGGCATCGCCTGTAGGGGCTCTGAGGGTAGGGTAGTCTGGGACCTGGTTTTTGGCTGAAACTCCAGACTTGAAGCCAGGAAGGAGAGCAGGTCCTTGGAGTTAAAAATAACAGGGAAGACCTGCTTTGCCTCTTACTAAGCAACAAAATATCTTTTCCAGGCTCCTTTGCCCACCTTTCTCTTGCTTTTTACTGCATCCTCTGTACAAGGAGATTACTAGGAGTCCATTTCTAAGTCGATAGCAGATTATATGCCATTGACCACCTGGAACTATTCCTGGTTAGAAAAAGCAGACAGTTGATTTCTGCCATAATCTTTCCCACCTCCCCGTTGCTCTTGCAAGGACTGCTGTAGCTAATGCAGCAGAGAGAGCAATAAGCAGCCTCTGCTGGTTTTGGCAGAAGGGGAGGAAAACTAGGAGAGCTTGGGTAAGAGCACCGCTTGTGGTTTTACCCCAAAACACTGGTAATGAAGGCTAGGCGTGCAAGTGTTTCTGCAAGGAGCAAAAGTTACTCTCACAAGGCCGGTAACCCAGTTAGGGACCTTCTGGTGCTTCAGATATAGAAAGCTACATTTATCTTATTATTTTAACGTTTTCTTTCCTTAAGTCCAAAGACCTTTATGCCTCTGCTATAACTAGAGGGGAGATACCTGCTCATGCAGAAGACTGAGGGTCACTCCAGGTCTCATAAGTTACAAAAAAGCATAAGTACTGGTGTTTCATATGGTACTGAACTACATATTGGACTGAGCTTGAATTCCAGATCTGCTCATACTGCTTTTTCTAGACGCTTCTGTTTGCTCTGCCTGATCTGTCGAGATGGTTGGTAACATACCGATCCAAAATAACCGAAGTGTAACTATTGGTTCTCGGCAGAACGGGGTCTTACGTTCAGAGAAAACTTGGAGATGCTACTGTAAATGCTCTGCCCTTATTATATCTTAGTGTGATATGTTAAGACAAATTAATTAGTGTGCAGAGTCCTTTGCCTTCATGCAGCCCTCAAGCAGTGCCACACTCCCGTTGCATACTCTAAAAATATCTTGTTTCCTCAAAATGAAGGTCTGAGTTTTGCCGAACTTTTTTTTTCTTTTTGGAAAACACGTTTTCATTTGAAAAGAGTGCATAGTGTAGAAATTCACTTAGATATGACAAGTTTTTTAATGTGTTCTGCAATTTTGTTTTGGTTTAGTTTTCTGCTGGGAAATAGAGACTAAAAAGGCTGGGTTGTTGAGGTTGGTGGGGTTTTTTGGTTCTGTTAACTAAAGAGAAGCTAGCTTTCTCTAACCTCACAGCCTTCTCATTCTGGCACTAGCCTGAAGAGAAGATAGAGCTCAGAGGCTGATGTAGGTGAATAGGAGCTCGTGTGTGTATGTATATATATATAAAGGTAGCTCCAAAAACCCAGACTAGGCCTTCGCCCATCTAGATGCCCGCAGCATGCGTACAGGAAGCACTCCCTGGAGAGAAGTAGCACTAACCAGTGCATACACCAGCATCTATAAAGCACTTGCCATCTTCCAATTAGAAGAGGATAAACATCCTGTTTGTTCTTTACCCTGAAATGAGGCTGTCAAGGAAACCGCATAGGAAATGGTGTATTTAGCAAAGGTACAGCACCTTCGTACCCAAACAGGCTCCAGGACTACTGGTCCCCTGTTCTGAGGCAGCGTCACCAGCAGGAGCAATTCCAATACTCCTGCAAGGCTTATAGTGGAAGGTGTTCCCCTGCTCCACAGTGCAGGCTGTCGAGGTGAGCTGCCAGGGTGAGCCTTTAGTACTTAACAGCCGGGTGAGGTCCCTCATCACCAATGGGTGAAATACATGGAGACAGCAGAAAGAAAATTCAGTTTGTAAACATGTTCAGTATTAATTACTTAGCATATCGGGCTAGGTGTGCGTCGGATCCCGTCCCAGGCAGTGGCAGTCGCTCCCTGACTGGCCTGAAGACCAAGGCGACAGGAGAATGTGAGGCAGCTGAAAGCATGTAAGCATGTTTTGACTCTTTCCGAGTTACCTGGATAGGTGAGCCAGACTTCTCCCTTTGTCTGGGCTCTGTTTGCAGTGGCCAAGGTACAGGAAGGGATAAAAGGGGGAATTTGTTCTTTTCCTTGCCCTTTTTTTTTTTTTGGTAGGTGTAGACATGAAGTGGAAGGGGAGGTTTGGGCCCAAGTTGTTATGGCAAGGTCAATAAGATAGGGGCAAATGATCCTTTAGGAAATATGTACGTTCCTTCAGTAGCTCCTGACTTTCTGTTGGCTTATCCACGTTTGTGTCATGTAGCAATTACAGCTCAGGCACAATGTAGGGTGTCTTTACAAGCAGTGCGTTAATTCATTAAAGAAACTGGGTATCAGGCATGTTCTGGCTGAAGTCTTATTTCTTGACAAAGTACCCAGACTTCATAAAGTATTCTAAGCACTTAATGCAGCAGCAGACAGTATTTTCGATATCTATGGCACCCTCCACCCAGAAAGCTCAAAAGTAAAGCATGATATGGTTTTATCCATTTACCCGTGCAAGGATATTTTGTGGGCAATCACATCTGGGTTAGAGGAACATGATTGCTTTGATTGGCTACTGCCGCGCTGGTGCACGTCTCTGAGGAGACTGTCCCAAATTCTGATTACCTGGGTTTCTAGGCACCTCCTGAATTCTTCCACCTCCCATGTTTAGCCTGCAAGAGGAACGGACCAATTCCTTAGAAACCTGCACGTCCTTGAGCTTAGGAAAGGCTAAGCCAAGGTTAGTATTTCTTCTGAAAAACCTTCTTTGCTTTCTGCAGAAAGAGGCTTACAAATAATAAAACCAAACCAGTCTAGTTCAAACTCTACAAGTTTCGAATGTTGTTTGGATGCTGTTAGGATTCAGTTTCTGTTTATACACATTTTTACTAGAGAAAGACAGCATTTTATTGGGCCAGAACCAGCACAGTCACTTTTCACTTCAGCTTAGTCACTCTTCTACTTCAGACAAAGCCTAAACCACTGGAGATCGGGGGAGGAACGGACAGGGACATGGATACCTTCTCAAAAATGAAGGTAAGGACAGAATTTGGCAAGGAAGGTATTTTTTTTCCACGCCTGTATCATCTAGGTGATTTTTGATAGCCTGATTTTTAGATAGTTCTGTAGGGAAAGCACAGGAGTGTTACTGGCATTTGACATCTTTATTTAGTCCTTGGCTCTGCTACAGACTTAACAGTGAGACCTTTCGCAAGTCACCTAATTGCTCTGTGCCACAGCCCCCATCTGTCATGTGGGGATTTCTATTGCACGTTCTGTTTTCTCAATTCACATGAAGCACCATGTGGCGGTGATTGTTTTTCACCACATGTGGGAGTGGTGGTATGGGGGAGAAGAGTGGGGCCCCACCATCCACTGCGGCTCACTGAAATGCAGATAACTCACCACCTCTTTTATCTCCAAGTATTTCCTTCACCTAGAAATATCTGCAAACTAACCTGGCCTGAGGTTCAACTGCAGGGTGAAGACTATCTGATATAGATGAAAGACATTTACCAGATGCTCTCTTCTATTTTTTATTTATTTTTGCTTTCCATCTGGAGCATGTTGGTTATACGCAGAGACGCCAGTCTGGGCTTGCCGGATTAGCTCCCATGGGCAGAAGACAGGGGACTGGGGAACTTGGTCTCCCTGCAACCGTGTCCGTGGGTGAGCTGAAGGTGGCAGGTGCCCATGCACCAGGAGAGGGAGCTGCCTGCCCTCTGAAGGAGCAGACACGGGGACGTGCTTATACGGGAGCAGGACCCGGGCAATGCCCAAACTCACCCCTCCCTGCAGAAGGACAGTTTGTCACCTGCACCTGCTTCTTCAAAGGCTGGAAGGGACCTTCCCTTCCTCAAAGGGGGAAGGGAAGAAGAGAATATGAACAGCTCTTGCATTGGCCTTTCTCAAGGCTGAGATAGGTGTTTATTCCCACCATTGTCCTCTGAGCCCAACAATGAGGCTCAAATACAAGGGACTGGTGTCCTGCCTGCCTGCCCGGCTGGGATGGCCACAACCAAACCGGTGGGTACGGGATACTGCAGAATATTAGCTTTGGGAACCCTGTCCGCATGCACCAGGATACGCATTTAAATTGCTGGGACTGAGCTGGTGTAACAACAGCCTTCACCGTACAAATATTTTCAGATTGCTTTGAGTGGTTTTTTTCCCCTCCTTATTTGTTCTGTCACTTTTTACAAGAAATTTGGACTAAGCCAGCAAACCCTTACTTGTGTTCCAGGCTGAGCATAGCCATGCAGGGCACTGTACGGCTGCACCCAGAGAAACATTCCCTGCGAAGGTATGCTCTGCACCTGCCGCTGACCTCCCGGGTTGAGCAAACTGCGTCTCTACGCATGTACAGGGCACGCGCTCTCACTGCTGTTAGGGGCTGTGAAATGAAAGGTGAGGAAGTATCAGAGGGGATTTTAAGGTGAGTCACATGAGCTGAGGATTTGTGATTTCTAATGCATCTGGTTACTCACACGATTCTGCAAGAAACAGAGTATTTCCTTGTTCCCATAAGGTTGTTTGATTACAATACTCAAAGCCTTCTTCCCTCCATGGTAATAGGATTGCAACATGTCCCCTGGGGGTGGAAGAAAATGCTTCACATATTTTTCCTCGTCACTGCTCCTTTGCCGTGACTGTCAGCCTTACAGCTCATGGCAGCAACAAGCCCCTTCCGAAGTGCCCAGGGGAGCACTTGTGAAAAGTATCCTCTGGGTCGCTGTGTAAGGGAAGGATTCTGCCTGTTGTGGTACCGATAGTAAGCACACTTTTCCATACTGAAAGAAGTGATTGCTACTTAGAGGAGTATTAGGCATGTGTGAATGATTGCACCCACAGCTTCAGTGTTAGTGCTGCTCATTCTCCATCTGCTCCAGGGAAGATCTAGGAAAGCCGCCAGGAAAATATAGTAGTAAATAATGTTTCTATTGCACCTGCCATCAGAAACTTGCAAAGTGTTTTGCAAGCTACGCTGAAGTCCTGCTGCCACTAGGAGATGGGAGCACGTTCTTGTGCCTTCTGGTAACGTGCATACTGGGAGGTGTGAGGAGAAGACTTAACCCTGGGCAGCACGAACCTGGTGGAGTCTATCTCTGTTTCCAGGCTTGCAGTATGAACTTAGTTATGGAAGGAGCATAGAAAATTAGACTGATGCCTCAACATGGCAATTTAAAGAAACTGGAAGTGCTACCAGGCTGCTCAGCGAGGTAAAAATCCCGCACTGACAGAAACGTTCGTGCTCCTGGGCTTGTTATAGCTGAAGCGCCCGCTGGGCAGGATGCTGCGCCTTCTGCCGCATGCCGTGGCGATGGCACTTCTGCGTTAGGACCCCGGTCTTGTGGTTAATGTCCTGAGCTTACTGCTTCTTCTGAAACTTCGTAAGGCTCTTCTGCCGTTTCTCTTACCAAACTTCTTATATTCAAATACTTGAACTAAAACTCCTGGCCGCTCCTCTGCCCCGTATGGTCATCTGCAGCTGTAAAATGTTTTGTCCTTGCAACAAGTACCATGGAAGCAGCCTGCTTTGGCTCGCTCACAGGGCTTTGAAACGAGCCTCCCCACAGAGCGGACTGTCTTTGTAGTGCCCCAAGAGGCATACTGCACCCGAAGGGTAAGGATTCAGGCCCTCTCCACTATACAGACTCTGCCTCTCCCCTCACATGGAAATAATTCTCAAAAGAAACCAGAAAAACAAAAGTAAAGATGTTGGTGTGAAGGGCTAAAGGAGTGCTGCGCGCAGGGCGTAAGGAGCGCGGGCGGGCGGGCGGGCCCTGCAAGAAGCCCATTAGGTTGTGGGCTTTATCCAAGCTCACGCCGCGACAGGTGGGCAGGAGCCTGCGGAGAGCTGGAATCCTCTCTGCCTCTAGATACTAGCAAGGGCAGGCTGACAGTGCCTTGTCTGGAGGCTGTCACCGAGCCCGTCTGAGCGGTTGCTGTATCTGACAGCCTCATGCTAGGTCTTGCGGTACAAGGAGTTCTGGTTGATCCTTGAGGGCTGGCTACTCTTTCTCTGTTTCTTTTGGGTTTTTTTCACCTTCCTGCTTTTCAGAGCCTTTCAATAAATAGGCTCGCAGCTGGTGCTAGGTGTATCTGTTTGAGGCCTGACACGCGATGGGGAGATACCCCCCTGCTGCAGAACACCCGACCTGGAGCTCTTTGCCGCTACTGAAGACCAGAAGGACAAGTCAGGTTGCTGGTGGGCCCTTTCTGAAGGGATCCCTTCTTTCCACATCTACAAACCTAGACGATGATTCTGGAAGTTGTCCCCTAGCCTTGGACTTCCTACGTAAGGAAGCGAAATGCCACTGGGATGGCTCCACAGCCATTATCACTTCTCTGGGGAACACCTGCCACGCTGGGTGGCGGTGACAGCTTTCCTGGTCATTTGCTTTCCAGCTGCTCAGACTCATCAGAGCTCAGCAGAGACCCTCACTGCTCACCTAGAATCTTATTTGGACTGTCTGGATGTTAGAGTATTTGTGCATCGCTTCAAAGATGATTACAGACATTGAGTTCCTCTTGGAAATGCTCATGGGTAAGCTGGAGACTGTCAGCATGAGAACGTTGTACAGGTATAACCTATCGATATTTATATGGGTCTTGTAGGGGATGCTTCTAACTTTTTTTTTTTCTAAGTTGCCTGTGAACAAGAGGGCGTTCTGTGAGTTTATCGGTGTAAAGGCTTGCACCCATTTGGCTGGCCCCATTTTTTACCATGTTTCCACCAAAATTGACTACTTTCTTATCTCTTCAGGGAGACTTTACTTTTACTTGGTGACAACTGAATGAAGGAAGAAACAAGCAAAGTGGCTTGTCCAGGGCCAGAAATGGTGTCTGTCAGAACTGTGTTAATTTATCTGGTATAATTTTTCCTGATGTTGTGCCAAAACCACAGCTCTCTGGTGAGCTGGTTAGATGGAGCGGGGCATTCTTACCGCCTGGTGTCAGGTTGGGTTTTGCTTCCTATAAAACTAGTTTTTCTCACCCTCTCAGTGATAACTGACAAAAGCAAATCAGCTCCTACCTGTGTGATCCAAACAAGCTGTAAATCAACTCTACCATGTTTGTGTGGGAGGAGAGGATGTTTCCAAGTGCTAGGAAGGAAAGCTGCCTTTTAAGAAGTTAGTTACCTAATTATGTTGGGTTTATGGCATGCTTCTCCAGGGGCTGGATGTGGAGGAGGGCAGGGCTATTCCCATGGTGCTCAGATGCAAGGAAGTTCATTGTATTTCACCACCCATTCCTCAGGGAGTTCAGTCCACCAAAAGTCAAGGAAAACCCAAATGCTAAAAATATTTCTATGGAAAAGAAAACCCACAGCACATTCATGTGGTATCAAGGGCCAGCTCCTTGTGGTGACAAAAGTGCTGTGGCTTGTGTATTGTGAAGGGCTTTGCAGTTCAACAAGTTGTGGTTTCTTCAGAGAGAAAGATCTGGCAGCTTTTTTCAACAGTAATATTTCTAAGGCCTTGGTTTTGCTTCTATAAACAAAAGCTGAGGATTCAAGGGTACCACTGAGCCTATTTTTCATAATGGTAGAAAATGTTTTGTAGATGGGATCAACAGTGATAAAAAAATAAGCTTTCGCAGCTATTACCTTCTAGCTGCTGTCTGGCTGTGGAGCCGTCTAATGCTTGGGCACACAGAACTAATGGGATGTATTGGCTGCCTACCACCAAATCCTTATAAGCTGGGAGAAAAGTGCTCTTGCTGCATGGATTCTTGTGGTGTTGCATGCTGAGGGCTAGGTCTCCTGCTCTCAACTCCAAAGAGGTGAATGGAGAAACTGCCATGATGTAGTTTGTTCTTCCTGTCACTTCAAAGAGAAAGTGAGCCATGCAGGTGGGGTGGGGGGAACCAAACAAATAACCCACCCTCTAAGTATGTGACTGAAGTAAAAGAAGATTCTGGTGCTGAGCAGGAAAGCTCTCCTGGCTAGCCCAGCCAGGCTTGCCTTCAACTCCTTGCATCTCATGGAGATAAGGAGCAAAATTAGTAACAAAATTGTTCCTGAGTCTTGTACAGTTACGGTGATACTTGGATGGGTTTGTTTTGCAGCTAGCTTGGGTGCAGTTTCTCCTGCAAAAGTAGAGAAATGCTGCTTCACAGAAGCTATATAGCTAGGACCTGAGCTGGAATTCAGAAGGCATGATAAAGTGACTACTGGGGTGCAAGGTGCCTCCTTAGGTCTCTGGAGAGTATGGAATTGTATTTCAGAGTAACAGTATTGCTGTTTTTCCATCAAAACAAAATTCTAATATGAGAACTAATTTACCAGTTTTTTCTATTTGATGTTTGAGGTAAGAAATCAAATATTAAGGGGTTGGCACTCAAACTGAATTCCCATAGGGCTTGTACACAGCAGCAGTATGTGCTCTGTGCAGCAAGCAGGCTTGGGATTAGAGTTGAGCAAGACAAAAAAATGCAGTGACATAAGTTTTCAGGTTTGCCTTAGCATAATTTCTCTGTGAACAACTGCTGGTCCCTTCTGTTAGTCCTGAAATAATTTGGAAAACAAGATGATTGCTTACAGCACTGAACAAAGAGTAACTGTGGGTACTTTCTTTTTTTTTTTTTTTTCCCCAACCAGGCCAAAGCTGGACAACGAAGAGTGTAGCCTGGCAAATGTGAATGGGCTTATTCAGCCTGGTGGGGCTGAATCAAATGAAAGGATAAACAAAAGTAGGTTTGCAATTCAGATTTTCTGTTTCAAAGGGGAAACTGATTAGGGAAACCAACATACTTAGATATGGAAAAGGTCTGGAATTTCTTTGCCAGCTGCGGTACAAACATCACCAGGATTTCTCCTGAGTACAGAAGCCTCCACTCCAGTGTACTGAAAGAACTGGAATATAGCAGCAGAAAGTGTTTGAACAAATCTGCCCTTTGAGAATAGGACCATACAGGAGAGGGGATGAAACCAGGCAGCACTGAAATGAGGTGAGGGTAGTGAGCAATGACATTTCTAACAATACATGTAACCTTATTCAATATTTGTATTGGTTTACCTTTATGGAGATTTTTAAAATGTAATGGAATTGAAATGGATAAAATTCAGCAATACAAAATGCATGATTATGAACCTACAGATCAACAAGGATTTCTGCTATACACCACATCTTGGCGCAATCGGATGAGGGAGAAGAATATATGTAAGGGCCAGTTGAAGGATGGATCTGACCTGCCCAACGGGAAAAATGCAATTGCAGATCTAGTAATTGGGAAAGGACAAGGGGGTGTTAATGCACTGCACAAAGCAGGAATGAAATCTTACCTGGAGTTTCGAATCAGGTTCTGGGCTTTGAAAGCAGTGCAGAATAAGGTTATCTATTTCCCGGTCATCCTAGGAACCCATTTTATGAGAGAAGGAGCCTACCCTGTATGGGGCAAGACTCCATCTATAAATACACCACAGGAATGAACAACAGAAGGAGAAACATATTTAAACCAAAGGATATCATTAGTCAAAGAGCAAAAGGGTCTGACTGGGACAGGAATGAACTTAGTCTGAAAACAAGATAAAATGTTATAACCCTCATAACAGGGAGGCTTTAAAAGAGTCTCCAAATTGGAGCTGTGGGGAAAAGAAACTTATTTTAGAAAATGGAGGTCTGGAAGGCCCTTCCAGACCCATCTTTTATGGAAAGGATAATGCAGACACAACGGAACTAGTTGACATTAAAAGCGCCCGGTGTCATCAGGAGATATTTTTTTTTTCTAGGTGGCTGGAAATTGAACTATTTTTTTTAGGAGCAGCATTAAGGTGGGGTTTGGTTATCTCCATCAGTGTTTACCAAATGCCACTTATCTCTGGCTTTTGGGATAACTGCGCAGTTTTCTGCCCAATACGTATTTTGCTACAATGCTTTCAGATCTGCCTGTGAACCAATGTTGAATGTATGTATTCTGAAAGAACATGTGCCAGCCTCTCCCTTCACATTCTCTTCCCCTCAGAGTAGAAAACAGGTTTCCTGATTCTACAACCAGGCCCTAATTCAATTAAAGGAACTGCCGATGGCGGTTTGTGCAGCTTATGAATGGCAGGAAAACGTGAGTTACAGCTGCATTCAACCAGATCCTCTACTGCAAGACACAGACCTCATTTGCAAAGGTTTTATTTTTAATGTTCTTTACAGTGACACTGGTGAACGTGTGGAATTCATAAAATAAGGCATAGGATACATCTGTGTGAATATTGCTGTTTGGGTCATTTAGGAAACGATGCAGGTTGGAGACCTTACAATATTCTTCCTGTTGGAGTGGGTTCTTCCACTATGCAGCCCAGACCTCTTGACAGTGAAGAAGTCTGCCAGTGGATGCTCAGTGCGTGCGTGCTTGCTTTCTCAGCTCTCTCTGCAACCAAAGTGTTTTCTAGTAAACTGGGATGCAGCAGGAATTGACCTGTGGGAGGCTTCACTACCTTAGCTGTAGCTGGCATCTGATGCTTTGAAGGAAAGCAGGACTCTGCCCTGAACAGCAGGAGAGTGACAGTTTCCAGTGCTACGCTTGTAAGCATAGTATTACCTCGTTCCTTTTGCTTGTGTATTCGATTGGATGTAAGAAGAGCTACAGATTGGTCTTGCTGCAGGTTGCATTTCAGGATGAAGCTGGAGATCAGGTCCAGCAGCTCAAATAAGCAGTGGTTATGCTGGTGTATCTATCTTAGAAGAATTAGCTGCCAAAAAGAGCCAGTTGGAAGCAGTAGTTGCAGAAGTTCGTTGTATTCTTGAGAATTATGCACTTAAGCAATGCCTTCTAGCTTTGTGCTGACTTTGTAATTCTCTGTTATTTAGCAAAGCTTATAAAACTTGCTCTTTTACCATGTATCAGTTGTGGTTCATTATGCTTTGCAGCAATGAGCATAGAAATGGACAAGTGGCAAGAATAGCTGTCATTTCGACTCTCGGGTAGCACCACTTGCCGCTGTAGTTAAAGCTTCTTCCCCCCCCCTTACACTTTCTTAGAAAGAAAAAAGCATTTGAACAAACAGAAGAGCCTGCCCTGGGTTTTATTCTTATTTATATACTTATGTGTGTGTATGTATATATGCATGCATATATACACGTGTATATGCATACGTCTATATACATTTAGGTTGAGTTTGGCTATATTTAAAAATGGGTATCAGAGCAGATGGGACCTTTTCTGGCAACTTAATCTGATAGCCTGTATGTTACAGCTATAGACTCCTGTAAATTATTTCCTGTTTGAACTACAAAGGCTTTAGAAAAATATCTCATTTTGGCTTGAATAATTTTTGGTTAAGTAGAACTGCTACAGTTGCTGGGGGATTGGTCCATCCGATCATCCTCATTAGTAATCATTGAATCATTTAGGTTGGAAAAGACCCTTAAGATCAGATCATCAATGTGCGACTTGTCTGCTCTTTGTATCTGTGTAGCTTCACACCCGAGCTGGTAAGGGCTTTTTCACAGTGTTGTCGTACAGATGACTCTGTAACAATTGAGTTAGTTTTCTTATGGATGTGTACAAAAACCTGTGCGAATCAGCCCTTGGCCTAAAAATCTAAACCCATTTGTGCTTTTTGAATCTGATATTATAAAACATCATTCCTAGCGCCTTCATCTTTCTTGCAGCTACTTCCCGAATGCTCTCCTATTTATCAACAGCCTTCTTGAGCAGTAGTCAACAGATCTGTACTTATTGTGGCAGAAGTAGATGTGACACCACGATTGAAAGGCGATATCACTTGCTTCCTACGCCAGGTTCCTGAGGCATTTGTAGCCCTTTTGCCTACAGCACCACAGCATTAAACTCAGGTTTAATGGACTTTCCACTGTCAGCCTAGTCGCCTTTCCAAAGTGACTGCTTTCCAGAGTAAAATCCTTTGTCCTGCAAGACCTATGGGCTGTGTACCAAGACATTAAAACGTATTATTCCAGCCTGCCAGGCAATCGATACCATCCCAGCAGGAAGCTCTGCTGTCCTTATTTACTAAATGCTATAGCATTGGCATATGGTTGTTGATCGCTTTCTTCCTTGTCACTAACAATGTATTAAACCAAACAGAGCTAAAGTTCCTGAGGGACTCCTTCAGAACTATCCCTAGTAATATATCCCCACTTATAATTATATTTTGTGACTTGTTATGTAGCCAGGTTTAATTAATTCAATGTGTCACGGTATGTCTGAACTGGTGTGGATCCCTAATCACGTCATGTGAAACCAAGTTAAGTGTTGTGCAAAAGTCCATTGCAGTGATATTGCTACCTTTCAGCAGGCAAGTGAACTTTTGATCCTATTAAAAAAAAAAAATTCAGTTTAATTTGGCAAGTTCTACCGTTCAATGAACTTTTGTTCATTGGTAATAATTATATGATCCCCCTGTCTCCCTATTAATTGAGTCCATGTCAGCCCTTGGATTATTTTACTCAGGACTGATGCCAGGCTGGCAGGCCTGTATTTATGTTTATAAAATATTGGCACAACATGAGCATCCTTCCCGGCTCCTGGAAGTTCTCTCTGTTAACAGTTATCAGCATGTCTCGTGTCAACAGACCAGAGAGCCTTCATCCCGCTCTTCTAACAATCTCTGAAGTTCTGACTTGAAAGTGTCTAAGCCTTAGTAGCTTCAGACTGCAGCAGAGTCTGTTGTTGACAGCTCTGCTCCTTTATCTAATGGTGAGGCAGTATACTGTCAACACTACTCTTATGTTAAAAGAGACTGGAAAATTAAAATACTCCTTACAGAATATTGTGTTCTTTTGCTTCATTATCAATTTGTTTTAATTCTAGATTCCAATTTATAAAAATCTGGCCTTTTTATGGTAAATAGTATGTAATTTATAGCCCCTTTCTCTGTAAATAAGGCGCTTCACAGATCGCTATCATTCTCTAAGTTTTCTCTTGACTAGTTAGACTCACGATTGCCATGATTGCTTTGGCTTTGTGAAACAGGCCCTGTTAAAACACCAAGCACCATATGCTGGTCAGGTAACTCCTCACTGGCTGTATTCTGTTGGCATACAAGAAAGATGATCCAGGCAGAAGCAGGCCTGTATGAATCACAACTAACATTTAATTAAGTGATCAGTTCCCTTTTGTGTGGAAAATGAAGCCTAATTTAAAACTTCTCTGATTAGGACACAAGACTGCTTGAACTAAGAAACAGCAGTTGATAATAATTTACATACTTACAGGTAACTTCTTAACTGGCAGCACACGTCCCTTTACTCTGCATCTCTCACTGAATTCTTCTCTCCCTTAGCTCTCCATCCCATAAAAGATATGCTAAGTTCAAACCTACCCACCCCTGCTCCATGCTGCTGTGTCTAGGCAGTGGATTGAGAACCTCCTTCTCCCGCTTTCCTTTTAAGACATGAATGATCTCAGAATAATTTGGATGTTGTTCTTCAAATTTCTCTTAAACCTTGACTACATTCAAACTGTGATCCCTTCAAAGAATCTCACTAGTACCTGTAACCACCATTACCTTGGGTAGAAACCTAGCTCAGCTTTCTAGTTTTGGAGTAGTGCTTTGGCTTTGAAGAATGACTTTGCCTTTCTCTTTTTTTTTTTTTAATGCTCATGGTATAGACTTTGCTGTCTTGGTCTCTTTACAAGCTGGGCAGGGCAACTCTCTAGTGAAGCAAGCCCTGCATGTTCTGTTTTGTTTGATCAAGTGGATCAGCCACCAGTGCGGACTTCGGAGCTTGAAACTGTTGAACCGCCAAGAATAATAGCTGGTTCCTTCCATCCTCTACACCCAGTTGTCAAATCCTGTCCCGGATGTTAGTAGGCAATCATTCGGCCCAAGGATGTAACTGCTGTGAGTCCAGAAGAGTGCATCCCCAGGATCCCATTATAAACCAAATGGCTTCACTGTAAATGCTGAAAAGGCATGAAAATCACTAAGTGTGAAATAAAATAAACCCCTCTTCTGAAAGCCCAGATTGGCCCTTCAGGTGCTGAGGCTACAGGTGTTTTTTTTAACTGCAAATGCTTCAGCCCACTTGGAGTACTATAAATTCAAGTGACCCTGATGATGTATTAACATAAATCACATGAGGTTATGAGACTGGGATTGTCGTTTTGGGGACAACGTCTGGGACAATGGATGCATAGCCCTAATTACAGCTGCTAGTATTAAGCTGGAATTTTCAAAGTTGCTCGAGGAAATTTGGTCTTGAAATGAGTTAAGTTGACTTGACTGACAAAACCATGCAGTTAGAGCTATACAGTTTCAGCCTGTTCCACTTCGTGTGACCTCATCTTTTATCTGCCCTCACATGGGCAAAAACAAACAGTGGAACCGTTTCTGTTAATGTTGTTTTTGTAAGGATCCCCTTCTCATGGCTTGAGCCCTTTTGTACGATGCCAGCAAGCTGTTTATAAATTGGTAACTGCTAGGCCTGTCCTTATTGTTTTGGGATTCCTCTGCTCCCACATGGACCTGGCAGTCCCTTCCTAAAATGCTGGGGTAGCGCAAGAATGCTATTTCTGTAACTATCCATTCCACACTGGATTCTTAAATGCTAGTTAATCAGACCTCAAGTATTTAGCTGTTCTGAGAAGTGGGACGCTGACGGCAAATATGCATGTTATCATTTGCAGAATCTGACTCCTCTAGTGGGAGGCAGCAGTAGTTCAGGCTCAACATCCTTCATTCAAACATGGGACGAAGCTTGCCAAAAATACAGCATACTAGTAATTGTAGTTCCCGCTGGGACCTGAGGTGAGACCACAAACTCCGTTTATTTGGAGCACTGAGACTCTTCTGAGCACGATGAAGGTCAGCACTTTTGGAGAGGGATCACTGCACTCAACAGTCCTGAACATGAAAGGCCATTCACTGAGAAACTGCAAGGGCAGCGGTGGTGTGTGCCTGCTGTACTGCCTGCCTCCGGACCCTGTGGTTCCGAGCAGTTTGCTCTGCCTGGAGATCTCTGTTTTGGGGGTTGCATGTGTCTTTTCTTGTTGGGTGTGGGGAGGGTAGGGGTTTGTTGTTTTTTTTTTTTTGGTTTGGTGGTTTGGTTTTTTTGCCTTTTTTTTTTTTTTTTTAAGTTTTGGTTGGCACAAGATATTATAGGCCAGGCAGGCTGGAACGCTATACAAGTGTTGTAACTGAAAAATTCACAAACAAGTATTCAGGCGCTTATGTAGGATTGTAGGGGAGGGTGAAAGCAGCTGCTTGTATTGTTGCAAAAGCTAAATGCTTTCATGGAAATGCAGCTTCTTCTGCACCCAATTTGTAATTTCAAGCACTACGGTGCAAGGGTTAGAAAAGAACTGGGCCTTGGGGTGCCGGCTTCTGTTCAGGGATTCTTCCTTTGATTCACTGCCTCTGTCTCCATCACGTTACTGTTGAATTCAAGGAATTAAAACACCACTGCACTTTCAACATTGAGACTAAGCCTAATGTGCCTTCTGAGAGATTTTAAAACTTCTGTGCATCTTGGGGCACTGTTCCAATCTTCTCTGCTTAATGACAGTGTGCAGGCAGCACCCTGCACACACGGGCTTCAGCGCACCAGCGCCCAGAGCTCTCCTCGGTGAGACACAGCGTATACGAGTGTGGAGGGAACAGGATGATAACCAGGGGGTTGCTGACGTCACTGAGTGCTGAATATGCCTCTTAAATAGCTAAATTAAGAGATTGGTCCCTCTAGGTAGTTTAAGGAGCCTGTTTGAGAGAGTGACTGCTGGAAAACATGGAGTTATATGCTAATGTGCGGCCCCCTTCACTGTATCACCCCCTGGAAGACCTGCTTGACGCTCAGCAGGTCTCCCCGGCACAGCACCTTGTACAAGAAACCTCTGAGCTGGATAAGCTTGTAAATGCTGCTGTGTAATATCAATTGTGAGTAACCAGTCAATTTAGGTAAGAAGTTTCTGAAGAAAAAAGAAGCCAGGAGATACAGTGGGCATAATGGGAATGTAGGTGTGTAATTGCAGGGCTGTGATTCTTTTTTTTGCAGAGCTGCGATCTGGTGGAAGTCCAAGAATAGGTAGGGCCAGAGAGTGTTCTGTCCTTGTCCTGTGTTTTGCTCTTGCAGCCTTGATGACCACCTGATGATACGGCCTTTCATAAAATTTGGTCAGGTAAAGGCTTATACTTGGATAACCTAAAATCAGGGGTTTGGGATCCTGCAGTTTGGTGTCTGTGGAGCTTTGTTTTTCTTAAGTGAGAGACTCTGTGTGTGTGTCCCCCTCTGTTTGAGTCCTGATTTTGAACCAGATTAAGCAAAACATGGGAAAAGGACAAAAGTTGTTTTGAGTCATAGTTATTTAGAGTCTAACAGGTTAGACCATTGTTGGCAGCTACTTGTCCTGGTAATAGTCATGGCTAGATTGGTGTACTTTTTGGCAAAGTGCTACTTTGGGGAGACTCCAGTCCTTTGACAGTTGTGTATTAGAGATTATTGTGACTTTGAACTGTAAAAAGTGATTTTTTCCAAGATTTTTATTACCTGAAAAAGGAATCTGGATTCTAAGTAAGCTGGGCTAGAGATGGAAAGGCATTTCCTTTTACTTTTCATTATTTCCAAAACAGCAATGTGATGTCCTCTTGATGGTCTAGGTCCTCAGGCTGGTAGTAACTGCTTAGATTAGGTAAGGTCTGACCTGGTTATCAACAGGGCTCAGGTCTGGGTTTTGCTTTCCACAGCTGGTCCAACCCACCGTTCCCCTCTGCGAACAGTCCCTTCCTCCCCTTCCCTCACACCCCAGCTGGCGAGGGGGAAGGAGCTGAGAGAGAAGGCAGCTGCTGGCACCTAGCACCAGAGGATCAGCCATCGCCCCTTGGCAGAGAAGGTGGCAGGCTGGTCATAAACTTTGTGTAGGCCAGGCCTAGCCCAGGGACCAGCTACTGCACTACATCGCTGTAGTTAATATTGGTGCACCAGCAAATGTGGTTTTGCTTCCTCAAAGATAAATTATAGCTGTTGTCAAACAGAAGTGCTTTTGCTCGTACTGACCACCTTTAGAACTCTGGACATGGGGAAAAATTGGTAAGCATAGACCAGGAAAAAATAAAATAAACATTTTCAAGCTTTTAAGATACTAACAAAATAATGAAAGGAAGAAAACAATCCCTGAAGGGATGAGCTCTGTTGACTGCACTGAGAGAGAGGAGGGCTCCTAACAAGTGGATTTGTTCTTTTCCTCGTTGAACACTCAGCAAGATGTCTGCAAGCACCTTTCAGCAGAGCACTGTTAAGGACTTGTGCGTGGTTTCATCCGGTCTCATCCGGACAGCATATCTGTGCGTGAGGCCACTGGGACAGCCAGTCATGGGGCATGGGCTGAGGTGCATGAGGCTGGGAGACATGCCTGAGGCTACGTTACTTCTCTGCAGAAAGGCTGCTGATTCTCTTATCCCTGGCTAATATCTGTTAGATGTAATCTACAGAAACTGGCCAGAGCTTGTTCTGGAGCAGAGATGACATGCATAATCAGGAAGAAGCAGAAGGATGAGCTAGCTAAGTTCAAACTTGCTTTTAATTTTATCTACACACCTCTTGGTAGTGTCCCCAGTGTGTGGGAGCTTCCTAGCTTTTAGATAGCTTTTTTTCGGAAGGGCCTGGTGCCGGGGGGGGCTGCCGGACGCCGAGGCCACTTTACGCGATTTCGTGGGCTGATGGGAGAAGCGTTCTTGATCTTAGGACCGGTGTAAATGCTGTGGGTGACAGGTGCAGCTGCTGCCAGAGAAATACAGCCTGCTGTGCAACGGGGGGGAATCGAGGAATGCCGTCACTTTTGTCTCCGCGGGTGAAAGCAGCCGCCGAGCAGGTCGGCCCCGCAGCCCGAGGAGCCGGGCTGCCCTTCCTCGATTCCCCCCCGTTGCACAGCGATTTGTGTGCCGACAGCAGAGTGTAGAGGAAGGAGTCACTTGTGAAGAATTGCCTGCCAACTGCGGCCCCGCCCGCCCCTCCCCGCCTCCCTGTCTCCAGCGTTCCGATTGGCTGTCTGGGGAACGGCTGCTCGGCCAATGAACAGCCTCCTTATTGGCGCCGGGCCGGCGGGAAGGGGGGCTGTGGGGCTTCGGAGTGGGGTTGCCGTGGAGACTGCCGGTGCGGCTGCGTCCCCGGGGAACTGCCGCCCGCCCGAGGGAGCCGCGCCCGGAGCTCCGCTGGGAGCTCCGCGGGGCGGCCGCGGCCCCTATCGCCGTCCAGGGGCGGCCCTGCGAGGTGAGTGTCCCCCGCGGGGAGAGAGGCCTGAGGGGCTGTGGGGCTGCAGCCCTGCTCCCTCACGGCCCTCCTTCCCCCGCCTCGTCCCGGCCCTTCGTGCCGCCCTCCGGGAAGTGGAGCCTGGCAAGCAGCGAGAGGGGCGTCCCTGCTCCTCTTTGCGGAAAGTTACCGTGTTTCGGTAAAAACGGGTGTTGCTAAAATGTGGCGGAGATGATCTTTGCGATCTTTGTAAAGACAAAACCCCCAAACAAAAATCAAGTGGTTGGGTTTTTTTTACATAAAGGTGTATTTGGAGCGTGTGGTTCCCAAGTGTAGCAACGACAACAAAAGCCAGAAAAGCCCAAGTCACTCCTTTCGATTCTTATTTTGAAGTTGAGAGTCGCAAAAGCTCTGGGAACAAGAGCTAACATTTGAAATTTTTAGTTAAGTTTTAAACTATTAAGGTAAAAGGAGATAAGATTTTAAAGGCAAAAGGCTTTAAAGAGAGATATTGTTGCCTTCTTAGGATGTCCTAACCTGTCATAGCCACAGATTTATAGCTGAGACAGTCTTGTAACTGAAAAAATTCAATCTGCTGCAAAGTCAGTCTGACACAGATAACCTTTCCTTTCCTGTTCCGTACATATCCATAAGTGCTGTGGTTTCTAGGCAAGAGAGAGCTCTCTGGTTTGTGCTATAGATAAAAGGTGCAAGAAAACTTCTGTAATTTTTTAAAGTTACTGAAGGTTAACTCATAAGCTATAATGATTCCTGTTCATAAAATGTCAAAGTATCCAAAAAGGTTTTTGGTTTTAGCTTTTGTCATTAAAGGGATTCATGTGTAGTATTGTTAGTGTAATGTATGTTCATTAAATACTGTACAGTAACTGAATAACCTTATAGCTATAATTACATTGCCAATACTTCCACTTCTCCCTCACTGCCAGAACTAGGGTCTTGAAAGCCATTCTGAAGTATTGAATGAACTTTGCATTTTGTTCTCTGTCTCTAGTTAAAATTCACTTTAATGTTATTGTTCCTATGTGGTAGGGCAATTTATCTCTTGGTATGGGGTGGTGGTGACATAGGACAGTAAATTGGTTATTGATTAAAGTATTGCCAGCCTGTCTTTTACTTCTGAATGCTTTCTTTATGGACAGAATAAATAATCTGATCCTGTTTGCTTTCCAGATCCGTTTGTGTTAGGCCCTTCCTCCTAATCCTGGAGAAAGTGTGAGAAGCTGTGAACATGGTAAGGGCTTTTTGAGATGGTTTTTGAGATGTTTTGGTAGAAATAAAATTGAAAATTTTCTCTTTCCCCAGGACTAAGAATAAATTGCATAATGATAACATTGGTTTTGGAGTGTTGGAGTTATTGGTAAATTTAAGAATTTGAAAAAATTAGCTGTAATGCACACATGTGTTCTAGGGAAGCCGTTGCTTGCAAGCCAACTTGAAATTTTGTTTTTTCAGCTGATTTGTGGGGGGAAATTGTTTTGATATTTTATTATTTGCAATTAGTGATGACTAAATTCATTCTTGTAACTTTATGAAGAGATCTCTCAGTATTGTCCATTTACCAAATAAAGTAAAAAAAATGAGAAAAATCCAGTTTGCAAGGGAAACTAGGACACATGTAGATGTAACATTTCTTGTTGCATCTCAACTGTCATTCTAGATTCGAATTGCAGCACTGAATGCGAGTCCCACAATTGAGGACGACTACGAAGGTACCTTCAAAAGTCATAAGACACAGACAAAGGAAGCTCAAGTAAGTAAACCCACAATTTTCTTGATGAAGTTTTGTCTTGATGGGAGTTTTGTCCTCTTTTGTTGTGGGGATTGTTCAACCATAATTTTTTTGTTTTTAAGGAAGTTGTGTTACTATTTTATCTTTTGAACCCTCCTTTAGCAAGCTAAAACTTCACGCAGAGAAGTTATATTAGGTCAGTAAGGCTAACGTTCTGCTATACAGTCTGAATCTGGATTGCTATATAGCAGAAAGTATTAAAAGTGGGAAACCACTGATATTAATGATAAATATCAATATATTGTAATAAGTAAATTTCATGAAGTTGCTCTCCAAAATAGGTACTAATTTTTTAAACCACAGGAAGCAGAAGCTTTTGCTTTGTACCACAAAGCTTTGGACCTTCAGAAACATGACCGATTTGAAGAGTCTGCTAAAGCTTATCATGAGCTGCTTGAGATTCGTCTTCTGCGAGAGGTCAGTGACCTTTACAGAATAAACTCTAGAAACTATTTTTGTTGTACTGTGTATTACTTAATTTCTTATTGGCTTATTAGAAATGTCAGTGTTATCAATTGGCAAGTTGTTTGCTGTTCTTTTTACTTGTCTAATTCTTAATGCTTGCATTGCATTTATATTCTCATTTCTAGGCAGTTCTTTCTGGTGATGAGAAAGAAGGGCTGAAACATCCAGGCTTGATGTTAAAATATTCCACCTATAAAAACCTAGCACAGCTGGCAGCACAACGGGATGACTTAGAGACAGCCATGGAGTTTTATTTGGAGGTATAATACAGCTGAAATAAAACACTGGAGCCCCAGTGTTTGCAAAAACTTGCCAAAGTACAGGTGTACACCTTTCAGCATACACCGTTTGAATGTATGTCTGAATTCTATGTACTTTCTGAAGTTGTATGTGATATGACTGGTCCACCATTCAGTCCCCAACTCAATAGTGACCCTGCTGAAAACTAAAGCAGTGCCAATCCCTGTAGGCAAGTGGAAATGCACATCTGAAAAGTGAAAAATGTTGTTTGTTCTGCTTTCTAGGCTGTAATGCTAGACTCTACTGATGTCAGCCTATGGTATAAAATTGGTCGTGTGGCAATAAAACTAATCCGCCTACCTTTGGCTCGTCATGCTTTTGAAGAAGGTCTCAGGTGTAATCCTGATCACTGGCCGTGTTTAGATAACCTTATCACAATCCTGTACACACTCACTGACTACACAAGTAAGTACAGTACACAACAAAAATTTTCAAGATATGTGTAATTTTACATGTCAATAAATGTAATGATGCAGTTGTGTAGGAGAAAATGTATCTTGTGTAAGCAGTACATTAGGGTATGATAAAGATTTTTACTTCATTATAGAGATTTTTTTATTTCATGATAAAGTATGGTTTTAATTAATTGTGATTACCCTAAAAATAAGAGCCTGTGGTCACTTAGGTTAGAGCTTCTGCAAGAAGTTTCCCTGCAGACTGTTCTCTTGCCTTTCAATGTATGTTCGTTTTGCCTTTATTGATGTTTCCAGCTACATAGTTCCAGGATTTGGGTATAAAACTACAGTCTAGTTCATAGTCTAGTATGATTAATTGTAGTTACAGCAGGTGATACAATTGACCCTAAGATTTTACATTGGAGTAATATCCAGTGGATGATCTGATTCAAAGGAAGTTTAGAAGGGAAGTTGCAAGACGGCAGAAATATTATCGGATACTTTCAGCTGTTCCTACTGGAATGGTCCTGATTCTCTTCAGGCCCACATGAGCAAAAACCTGGAGGGATGCATTCCTTGATTACACTAATGGAATCTGCAGTTAAGACATTTGATAACATGAAAATGGTAAATGATTGTGATTCTGCTTTATGTTTCTAATTTCTTTTGTGCAGGAATGGAGTCTTGAAAGTAAACAAAAGATGTACTGCAAAAATTGTTTAAACAAAATTAATGATATTCTTTTTCTGGATATAATACTTGGGAAGACATAATAGGTTATTTTAACTGTGTGCATGTAATTATTTGACATGTTACAAAGCTATTGGTCTAATTTATGCAAATGTCATATTTAGTTGGTGTATATGAAGCCCAGAAATGGGAGCTTTTGAATGAACCAAAGCAGCAATTGACCATTCAATTCCTTTTTCTCCCTTAGCATGTTTGTACTTCATCTGCAAAGCTCTGGAAAAAGACTGTCTATATAGCAAAGGACTTGTTCTGAAGGAGAAGATATTCGAGGAGCAGCCTTGCCTCCGTAAAGATTCCTTAAGGATGTTCCTCAAATGGTGAATATCACCTTATATAGTAGACACTGCATTTGGAGTGTAAATTTTTGGTTTGTGGTAGTTTAGAAAAGCTGGTGAGATATAATGCTTTAAGCTATAACAACATCTTGCTGACCTACCTTCTATATAATAAATCATCATTAAGTGTTGGTGCTGCTGACAGAACATTCTTCAGTAATGACTTTTGGAGTGAGCTAGAAAGAGGCGAAAAATCTGTTTGCTTCTGCTTGATTATTTTCATAACTAAATCTCTTGTAATCATCTTCCTTTTGTTTATTTATTTGCAGCTGATATCTGCAGCATTCATTTTTGTTTTCTTTTCCTAATTAAAAAACAAAACACCCCAAAACCCCACACGTGTTACTGCTTTTTCAAGCAGTTACAAATTTGGGACTTGATAGATTTTTCTCATATTTGTAGGTTTCAGGGAGTGTTACTGATTTTTAGGGACAAATGAGTACAGTCAGAAGACTTTGTTGGTTTAATTAGTACCCAAGATGCAGAAATTCTTAGTTTATTAAGCTTTCAGACCACTGCAACTCTGCAAATACTTTTCAATATTATGTTTGAGATTTTAGTCCTTTATTACTTTTTTTTAATTGCAGTATGTAAAACTTCTAGTAAAAGTTTGGTGTTGTGTAGCTCTGCAAAGTAGACTGTCTCTTTCTGTGTGGATTTTATAGTATGAGTGGGTAGGAGGAAAGTGGGAAAAGAAAGTAGAGGCCCATATGTCCTGGTTCTGGCTGGGATAGTTAATTTTCTTCGTAGTAGACAGTATGGGGCTGTGTTTTGGATTTGTGCTGAAAACAGTGCTGGTAATGCAGGGATGTTTTAGTTGTCGCTAAGTAGTACTTAACACTAGTCAAGGACTTTTTCAGCTCCACATGCTCTGTCGGGTGCACAAGGGGTTGGGAGGGGACACAGCCGGGACAGCTGACACCAACCGACCCCAGGGATATCCAACACCATGTAACATCATGCTCAGTATGTAAGGCTGGGGGAAGAAGGAGGAAGGCGGGTGACATTTGGAGTTATGGCCTTTGTCTTCCTTGGGAATTTACAGGATCTGTCTTAAATTAACTGACCATTCAGCATCACAGCTGCCTCTAATACTGTAATATGTTCTTGTGATGGCCAGCAGAATTCAAGAAAGAAGTTAAGTTTTTAGTTTAATTATAGTTCAGTCTCACCAAATATAGTAATCACTGCCATGTGCAGATAACATCAGTATCCTGTATGAGTTATGTGTGGTAAATGGAAGTGGAACATGGGTCCTAGTATGCATCCTTAAGTTATGCAATAAATCTGTCAAAAACATGTTTAGCATTTTAGACTACTATAGCAACTAAAATGTGAAAATAAGGAGTATTTAGAAGATATAGATAAGAAAGGATAGATTAAATTTTAACGCTCTGGGGTTCTATGTATAGCAGTAGACCTTTAACCTTTAAGTCCTGTTTAGTTATAGAGAGCATGATTTATTAAGCTGCCTTAGGTCTGGCTCTTAAAATTGGTTATGTACTGAATTAAGCCAGCACTTTTAGCCACTTATTTTTTATTTCTGGATTGTGATATGTCTGAAAAAGTGGTTTGTTTTTCACTTAAAAATTCATTCCTAGACTCAGCCTATACAAGACAATTTTCAACTCCAAATTTTATTTGTGATGACATGAATTCCTCAAAATAGCACTTTGGAAAGAAAGGAATTTCTCAACCAGACAGTATTTTTCTGAACCAAAAACTTCTGTCTCAGAAAGAAAACAAAACCTCCTACTTCCCTTTCATTTCTGTGTTTGGAAAACAGAATAGGACAATCTCCCTTTATGTTTTAATGTTTAAGGCATAACAAAGATTTGAGATGGTGAACACTACTATTTGTATGCTATAAAGTTTGTAAAATAATGTTATTTGAATGCTTGTTTTAACAGTGTTTATTTCTGTTACGTTATAGGAAGATATCAAATCAATCTCCCCAGGCTTTTAGAAAAACAAACAACAAAAAAACCAACCAAACAACAGAAACTTTAACTTGTCTTCGTTTCTTATTTTTTCTTAGTGACATGTCTATCCATAATGTAAATGTGAATGCAGCTGAAACAGGAAGAATCATAGATGAAGCATTGGAGCTACGCAAGAAAAGACGAGCTTTGCTAGTGCGTGACAGAGAACCAGACCTCAGACTGGTCCAGCCAATTCCCTTTTTCACGTATGTCTTTATATTTTCTGTTTTTAAAAGGTTTCTCTGAAGCCACTTATGCTGACAACTGTGCTGCACTTCGGATTTCTTCAGAACACTTTTTTTTTCTTGTAAAAATAAACAAAGAAACCCCTCCAGTGTTTTCATATTTTAGGAGTTTATAGGTTGGTTTGGTGTGCTTACGATTTTAGCATAAACCCTGTTTTCAGCCTTTGAATTAAAACCAGTCATGTAAACAACAACAAAAAAAATCTTAACTAAGAACGGTTTGGCAGCCATTCCAACTGTATTACTGGATTTTTCATATATGATTAGTTTGTATATGAACTTTGAAGTAAGTATAGCTTTTTAAAAAATGTTTTTACTATTGGGATAATGGAAACTTGGAAACAAATTACAGTTCTTTATTTGCAGCCAGATATAAAGATACTAGTAAGTTGTTATATATGTCTTTATTAAGGCATAAAGGATTGGGTTTTGGTTTGGTTTTTTTATTGCACATATTTTTCTGGAATATTTAGTGGACTCTGCATGTAAGTCCTTTTGCAGAGAAGTTGCTTCTACTTGTGGATAAGGGTGAGATTTTTATATTGTTGTTGATGGAATGCAGAACCTGAAAATGGTTCCTTTGACACTACTTTTTTTAGAGTTCAGTATGGAGTGATTTCCTCAGCAGCTACTGCATAGACCTTTTTTTGTTAGAGACATTTTTTGAGATTAGGCATTGGACACCTTCAAGAGTTGTCTGGGCAGGGTGCTGGGCCATCTTGTCTAGACTGTGCTCTTCCCAGAAAGGTTGGACTAGATGGTCCCTGAGGTCCCTTCCAACCTGGGATTCTGTGATTCTGTGATTATTGACTCCCATTTCCTTCCTACTGCAACAACTCACCAATTTCCTCCAAAAACTGTTGCCTGCTGCCACATTTTGTTGTTTTTCTGAGTGGTGTATTCTAGAAGTAAAGCTCCTAGGGACCCCTGTTCCAGGCCTGAAATTGTCAGTGTTTCATATGACAGGAAATACAGAAAGCTATTCTCCAGCTTTTCTAGTCATGGGATGGATTTTGACATGCAAATGTGTATTCCTCTTGCACTGAAAAGCTGCTCTTGCTACTCTAAGCTATTGGAGAAAAACAACGTTGGATGATGTTAGCTTTGTAAATATGATTTAGAAAACAATGTGACAAGAATTAATGAAATTGTGATGCCATTGCATTTCCACATGCAGGTGGAAGTGTTTAGGAGAAGCTTTACTTGCCATGTATCACCACCTCACAACACGTGATCCTCCTCGACCCAGTCTGGGAAAGAGAATTGATCTTTCAGAATATCGAGACCCAGTTCAACAGTTGATTCTTTCTCCTACCTCTACTCATGTCAGTGTTATTCAGCCAACTCCTGTCAGCACTAATCCAGTGGTGACAGTGCCAGATCCTGTGTTACCTTATACTCCTACGACACCCAACTTTCCAAGTCACAGTCAGAATTCATTGGAACCAGGAGCTGCTGTAGGTGAGCAAGGTACTTCAGTTTAAGATATCTTTCCTATTTATCTGAGTATTAAAAGCACTACAGAATGCATTGGGAAATGCTGTCTTTAAACTGCATGTTGGTGGATTCAGAATCTTTTCAGCATACGTATAACATCTGGTAGAAAAAGTGAAGTTGAGATCTATGAAATTCCGTTAACCCTTCACATTAGAAAATGAAGGCTACCTAAACTGCCTGAAAATCATTGATTCCTGACTAAGAAATAAGACCAGTGTTCAGGACAGTGGATTTACTTTCCTGTCTAATGGAATTGAGAGTCAGGTTGATTAGTTGTTCTTAATTGTTACTCCTGCACTGGAGTAACGTCTGACCGCTTCTGGTTTTGTGCTGTTGTGTTGACTCATACTTCAGTTTTTCAGTCTTTAAGATTAGAAGAATCATGACTCTGTTACAGCAGTGATGCATAACAAGCTTTTAATGTTATGAAGAGTCTTCAGCTCCTTAGAATGAATGAGCTGTTATAGAAAAAGATGACTGGATTATTTTTCTGCTCATGTGTAACTTTAAGAACCTGAGAGAGCCAAGCTGTTAGCCATATTTATTTGAAATCTGTAGCAAGAAGTCTGAATATTTTATACTGTAGCTGTATATGTATTTACATATCTAAAGCTATAAAGGAATTACCAGTATTTTGTTGATATTCATGGGAATTTACAGGTATTTCTGGAGTTAAAGGTGACTCCTCTGGTTCCTATTTCAGAAACTTCTTGAAGACTAAAATAGTGAATTCTAATGAATAGTGAAATGCAGAATTTTCAGTAAGTCTGCTTGCCTCAAACCAGCATTTTTTTTGCAAAATGCCATAGCCAGTTTACATTAAAGTCATTTTTGAAAATTATTTTTAAGTTTTTGGTACTGTCTTCAGAAGGAAACCAATGAATCTCAAGTGCTGCTGTAGAATAAAAAAAAAGTCTCAGCCACAAATAACTTTTTTTTGTTAATAAAAAAGATTATCTACTTTTTATTTGGCAATTTAACTTTTCAGTATCTTTTTTTTATTTCTCTTTCTAGGTGACATATCTGCAGGTGATAAATCTAAGAAAGGTGTGAAGCGAAGGAGAATTACAGAAGACAGTGGTGAAACAGCAAAAAGGAGATCTGCTAGAGTCCGGAACACCAAGTGTAAAAAAGAGGAGAAGGTTGACTTTCAAGAGCTGTTGGTGAAATTCCTTCCTTCCAGGTGCTGTACAGCAATAACTTTCATTATGAGAGTATCAGCAGCTAAACAGAGGAGGCAGTTTGGGTTGGTTGGTTGATTGATATGCCCCAACCTTAAAACCACTAGACCCATGTTATTTTTTGAAGCAGATGCAATTCATTGTCTTCTCATAAATTCAATAAAGCTGGCTTTAGTGAAGATTACTAAAAACTGATTGAAAAATAAGAAAGCTTTTATTAATGTGAAACTGAATTAGAGGACAATGCAGATGTCAAAATGGATAAGATGAACAAACAAGGTAGTCTTGGCTTGGACAAAATTTGGGAACTAGATGTAAATCTCTGAGTTTGCTTCAGTTAATGTACTTTCACTGTTAAAATCTGCACAACATGCTATGTTTAGGTTTTCACTTACTAGTGAAAGAAAGAATGAGGACTTCTATGATATTGTGGGTTTTGCCCTCCCTTTCACACAGATTAAGGAAATTAGATCCAGAGGAGGAGGAGGACCCTTTCAATAGCTATGAGGTACAGTCAGAGATCAAAGAGGAGAATTTCCAGCATGCTGGACCACATAGAATGTCATTTGATTCTACGACGTTTATGGAATCTGGTAAGGATTTTATTATAATCCCCACTCTTTTCTCTTGTGTTTCTTCCGTATAGTATGCTTTATTTTCTGTATTTTCCTGTCATATCTAGAAGATACAGAAGTATATGTTATTTTAAATAGTATAATTTTATAGCACAGAAATGTCTCGGTAGCAGGTGTGGGTTTTTTGAAAGCCGTGAGGACTGTTCATTACTGTGTACAAAAGCTCTCTTGTGTGGAGTTTCCCATTTAAACGTATTGGAATACAATTGGAACATATTGGAATACAATAACCTGGGAAGCTGCCATACCAGGATGGGCTGGGAGAGCTGGGTTTGTTCAGCCTTGAGAACAGGAGGCTCAGAGGGGATCTCATCCCCGTGTACCAGGGCTTAGGGGGTAGCTACAAAGGAGATGGAGACTCCCTTTTTACATGGAGAGGACAAGGGGGATGGACACAGGTTGCTCTTGGGGAGATTCCGACTGGACACCAGAGGGAAATTTTTCACAGTGAGGACAGTCACCACTGGAATAATCTCCCCAGGGAAGGGGTTGGCTCGGCCACGTTGGACACCTTCAAGAGTCGTCTGGACAGGGTGCTGGGCCGTCTTGGCTAGACTGTGCTCTTCCCAGAAAGGTTGGACTAGATGATCCCTGAGGTCCCTTCCAACCTGGGATTCTGTGAACTTAATTCTGCATGTATTCAGCACAGGAGATTAGTGCATAAAACACTGTTGAAACTTACTTGTTTCAAGTTATGGTCTGCCTTGAGCTTAAATGCATATGGCTTTGTGTTCATCTGCTTGTGTTAATCTGCTTTCTAGAAAAACAGGATGTTCATGAATTCCTGCTGGATAACCTGAACAATGGTGGGATCTTGGAGCTGATGATGAGATACCTAAAAGTCATCAGCCAGAAGTTCCTAGTGAAGTGGCCTCCTGGCTTGTGTGAGGTGGTCCTTAGTATCTATAATAGCTGGAGAAAGCACAGTAGCAGCCTTCCCAATCCACTACTGAGGGACTCAAGTAATCAGCATATCAAGGTAATGAAACACTTCTTCAGACTTCTCTTTGCTGCTGTATTGCTCTCTGTGTACCAAAAGTACGTAACTGATATCCAGCAATTAGATACAGGTTTTGCTTAGCTCTGTCTGGGGAGCTCCTGGTCCTAGCTGTTGCATCTTTCATAAACTGTGGTATACCACAGCTCATGTAACTGTTCCTGAGCTCCTGAACGTATCTGGGTGATGCGATATGCAAGTATACCCAATACGTAATATGTGCGTGTATGTATATGCACACACACATATAGACCTAATGTAAGTGCTGTAGATGTAATACATTTTACTCCTTTACTCTGCTCTTTCTTTTTCTTCCCTCCCTTTGCTTCTGATATGACACAAAGTTTTGTTTTATCATCAGGTGAGTAGAGGGGCCGCTCTGTTCACACTGGCTGATTGAGGGTCAGCATTTCTGCTCTAAATAAAGTAAATACTGCTTCATTTTAAAATAACCTGCAATTTACAGTTAAAAAAACCCACCAAACCAAAACATACCCCACCCCCCCAGCCTGATCATAAATTTGTAGGTTTCACAAATGCAAATAGAAAAAAATCGTAAGTTCGTTAAATTGATGCTGAACAGGCTTAGTGACACAATTATAATTATAAAACCAGTACTGATACTTCTTGTCCACTGAGCCTGCCTATGTTATCTTTTTAATGTTAGCACTGTGTATTCATTTGGAAAGTTATTTGCCTTTGGTATGACTGCAGTTTGAAATATTTTTGTTCAGATCAACAGTGTTGATACATTTTTGCAAATGAAAAGTGAATTCTGAAAACTATGTTCCATTGACTTAGTTTATAAAACAAACTAAAGTATCACTATGTAGCAGATGTTAATTTTATATACATCTGTGAATTTTTTATTTCCATACATTTTTCATATATACATACCCTTTTTTTAAACAAATGTAAATCTATTTATAAATGTATTCCCTTGGTTCTCATTATGACTGCATAACTGTGTGCTTGTATATAAAATTTAAAAAGTCAAGACTTTGTAGCTATACTATTAAAAATCACTGTCCTCATGCTTGGCTATTATTTTTCATCCTTGAATTTACTTAAAACTTCATGTGCAAGCTATCCTGCGTGTAATAAATCCAGGTTTTTAAGATTGTAAAGGGCTATTCTGGTAAGGCGTACTTTTGAACCTTTTCACAAGCACCTGGTTTTTACAGCTGGATTTGTAGCCCTTAGTTCTATGAATTTAATCAGAAAATAGTATATTCTTCACAAAACTACCTGGCAGAGATCCACGGTGATGTGATTTTTAATATACTCCTGAACTTTATCCAGCAAACAATAATAAGCTGATAAGGCTAGAGTACATACTCGGTCTCATGGAGATAAATCTGAAAAAGTTATAGGATATAGACTTTATTTCTGAAATATCAGTACTTCTGCTGTATTCTGCAAACATGCTTTTAGCATGATTTAGCAATATAATATAGTTTTATTTCAGGCAGATACAAAAATAAGGATGTGATTTTTTTTTTAACATCAGGCAATGCTGTTCTGACTACCTTCTTTTATGAGCTCAGATTTTTAATTTTTTCATAATGTTCCTTCTAAGTATTATTTTGTTTTGTACCTGTTGGTTGGTAAATGCTATTATAGACATCTAGACAGAGGAGTAAGTAGTTATAGTTTGGGAATAGAAATCCCAAGAGGATAAGTTGAAGGTTTTCTTTGAATTAAATTGCAAATATAGTGGTGGGGACTTTTTGGGGGTATATTCTTTTTTGATATCTCCATACTTTTTTCTGAAGGATATGATGTTGATGAGCGTTTCTTGCATGGAGCTGCAATTAGATCAGTGGCTAATGACAAAAGGGAAGAGCTCTACAGGTGAGAATTGGATATTACTTCCTTCATACTCTAAACACACTAAAGGTATATGAAGAAATGTTTCCAGGAATTAATGGGATTTGGGAGGTATTTTTCCTTAATGAATATTTTTCAGATCTATATTTTATTGGTCTATCAATCGTTTGCCTTAAAGTAGAGTAGTACTTTTGTAATACTAGTATGTGGGACTCTTCATGGGATGCTAGTGACTTTATGATAAAATGTAATGGATTGATTTGCAGTTTCTCCACGAAATTGTCATGCTGCCTCTGTGAATGGAAAGTTTGGTCCTGACTTCCCAGGAACCAATTTCTTGGGAGACCTGTTGCAGCTGTCATTTGCATCCTCACAGCGAGATTTATTTGAGGAAGGCTGGATGGAGTTTGTCACTCGGGTGTATTGGCTGAAAGCTCGCTTTCTAGCACTACAGGTTTGTTTTACTTTTGATTTAACGAATAAAACTTTTCCCAAATTAAAATCAATGTTTTTCAGAGATGCTACAGCTGATTCAGGAATCTCAGCTCATTTAAACGTTGATAAAATCAGCTCCAAACAAGAGTGATTTCATTTTACTTTTAAATATAATTAACTGTCCCTAAGAGTAGAAGTGGAAATGAAGTAGGAGGTCTCACATGCTAAGCTAATATTCAGATATGTTTAATACGTAAGTCTTTGTTTAAATTAGCTCATGTTCAGCTTAAAAAAAAATATATTTGGGCCAAAGTTATTTGGAGTAGTATTCTGTAGCTGCAGAATATGGATTTTTGGGGACATGGACTAGTGAATACTACCAAAGTCCCAGACAGTCCAAAATGCAGCTTTCAGCTGAAACAGACCATATGTTTAATTACTCTCCCCTCTGCTTTTTCAAGGTAGCATGATTCTTCTTTTGGAGAGGTTTAATTTAATATGCAGATTTTGAAGCAGAGGATTTTAAACTTATCACTAAGGGAATAATTTGAAAGAAATGTTACTTGATCCCAGATTTTTTTTCCTCTAAGCACTGCTTCCTCAGTACATCAAAGAGTTTGTTTATGCATCAGTTATGTTTAAGTCAATTGTCAACTAATAATGTGAGTCAGTTTCATAAGTTTGAACTAACCAGTTCCTTCTGTTCTTACTTTTTGCATCTAAGGATTCCTAATAATAAACTTTCCTGAGGAAAAAGTGGGAGTTCCTATATGGTTACAGCCATTTTTTTCTTTAGATATACAGAGTTATATTTTGCCTGTGCAGCTTGCATTCATTCCCTGACCACTCAGCCTCAGTATCTACTTCAGCTGGACTTTGCAGAGTAGAAGAATGTTTCTTGACTCAATGTTTTTATTTGTAAAAAATGGAAGAGTTATTTCTACTGTTTCACTCTTCTGTGTTTTTAAATGAAAGGATTTTAGCAATCCAAATTAATCTTTCAGATTTATGCAAGCTGAATTCTATTTCTCTGGCTTGTTTTACCTGTTATTAAAATCACTGGTAATATATACTGCCTCTTAAAATATTTTGTAATTTGAGATTGTCAGTTGGATTTTTTTTTTATTTGGGAGGATGTACAGTAATCGCACTGGCAGTGCCTGCATTGAGTTTGAACGTTTTCTACATGCTTTAGAAACCCTTGCTGCAGACAAAATGCTAGGGTTTTTGTTTTTAATCTGTACTGTTTCCATAGGGAGACATGGAACAGGCACTTGAAAACTATGATATCTGCACTGAAATGCTACAGAGCTCCACTACAATGCAAGCTAAAGCCGGCAATGACTGCAGCACCGTAATACGGTTACCGAACCTACATGTTGATTCTGTTGTTTCTTTAGAAGAGGTAAGAATTAATTTGCAGGCATATTCTCCCCGCTCCACCCCTTCCAGTTTCAAAGGTAATCTATGAATTTGCTCTTTTGTGATGGAAGTTTACCATATCTGACCTAGAATTTTTCTAAGTGAAAAGACAGGTTCATAGTTCAATAATGATGTCAAGGTCATCATCTCCTTTTCAAAAAGATGCCTTTTGGATCTGTTGGTTCCATACAACTTAAGATTGCTTTTAGGCAAAATAAAAATATTAGAGCAGCTGCATGTAGAACAGTAGATTATTAGGTTAGTGTTTTATTTTCTGTTCTTAAACATAAACTTCACCTTTGCTTAAATGAGCTCTTTACTTCAGCAGTCTGTGTTCCTCATAACAATTTGCATAAACTTTTAAACAAGGAGGTGTCCATCTTCTTTCTGTTGCTATTCTGGGGGACAAAATCCAACTCAGGAGATGCTGTCTTTGCTTTGAAGTCCATCTGATGGATGTATTCTTGCAGCACAGAAATGTGTGATTTTGGGATTTGAGGCAAAAAAGTTTAAAATCTTTATAGCACTAAAATCATATACTATGTAATAAATAATGTGGAGTGGATGAAGTGTTACATAGTACGTGTTTTCTTCCTGGTTTATATTCATGGATGTAGCCATAGAGTTCACATAGATTTACTGCTAAACTGCTAGGAGAAATGTCAATAGTCAAATGCATGTGAAGACAAAATGAAAGTTGGATTGTGGCATCTGTGATGTTCGCAGATTGAAAAGAACCTAAAATCTCTGGAGAGATGCCAGTCTTTGGAAGAGATCCAGCGACTGTATGAGGCAGGGGATTATAATGCAGTGGTGCATCTGCTTCGTCCAACACTATGCTTCAATGGTTATGGCAGAGCAAAACATCTGGAGTTTGTAACATCCATACCAGAGAGACCAGCACAGCTGCTTCTCCTACAGGTTTGTTTTGTTCCTTTAAAAATCTTTTTTAGTAAAGGATTAAGAATTATTCCTGAAAATAGGTTGAAAGGATTTCTAGAGGGAGTGTTAATGGTTAACAAGTCTTATTTACAAAGCAGAACATGGAACCAAATCTGTAAATGGTCTGAACAGCATAGCTTTATCGATATCATTAGCAATATGCCAGCTTTTGCTATCTGAGAATGTGGCTAAAGATACAAGATGTCTGAGGCCTCCATGAAATCACCAGAAAAGTTGTAAATTCAGATAATTTCAGTCATTTGCTAAGACATCTTATGGATGGATTCACGCTGTCTGCATCTGATGTGACTACTTCCTGCTTTTGCTGGAATCACCATATATGACTATATGGTGATTTACAACCATTCTGAAACCAAAAATATATCTAGCATATGAATGATTTATATGATGTAGTGTATCTGTCCTGCATGAATGACAAACTGTTGATAGATACATCCAGTAAAATTGCTATAGACTTAGTCCATTTGACACTCTGAAAATAAGTGTACAAATGCACTCAACTATAGGAACAATTTGAGCCTATCAGGTTGTCTGGGGGGAAAAAATGTTGCACAAAAATCCACTGATGGACTGAACCAAGTCTTACAGTCTCCATACCCCAAACTTGGCAGACCAGAAAGAAGCAGGAGGATGTTGCTATAGCGCTAGCCTTATGTTTGTAATTTATGAAGTAATACAATAGTAGCACAAGATCATGAAGATCCAAACCCTCTTTCTGTATGGCCTCTGTTTAACTGCATATTATTAGAATTTTAGACCTACAGCCATCCCTTCCTTCAATATTTTTTTTCTTGCATCTCTTATTAAAAGCAGAAAGATTCAGTGATGTTATTTTTAAAATCTAGATCCTACTTGTGTATTTGTCATCCAGAGTCCATGCACCTCCTACTGTCCTTTTTTTAATGTCATATTTAAAGGTGTTCTGTTACCGTTTCATTAAAGTAACCACATTAACTGTATACAGTGTGCTACTTTGCCTTGCTGTGCATTCATGGTTTTAAACAAACCCCTGATCCGTAGATTTCTTTTTTTTTTTGTATTTACATTCCCTAGGACTCCCTGCTCAAACTGAAAGATTACAAGCAATGCTTTGAACACTCAGAAGTTGCCTTGAACGAAGCAATTCAGCAGATGATTAATATGACAGCAACCTCTGCTAAAGAAGAGTGGGTTGCTACAGTAACACAACTGCTCAAAGGAATAGATACTTCAATATCATCGGTCAACAGCATCCTGAAAGACTCTTCCATAACACCAAGCCTCATTCGATTAACAAACAACCTGATTCAGGTAACCCATTCACCTGCACTAGGAAAGACGTGTTGTGTGCTGTAGGCATTCAGACATGATACAGATGCTATCTGAATTGCCACCCACTTGCAGTGGCATTTTGGGTTACATTTTTGTTGGGGGGAAATTGGAGGAAGATGAATGTTACCTTCCTAATCTTAATTTTCATTTCAGTGTGTTAGAGATGCACTGAGCACACCTGTGCTAGAATCAGTAACAACAGGTACCTTCAAACACCAAGCTGCCTAAAATAATCAAAGAATGGTAGTAAGATAACCCAAGGAGCGACACTATTTTCTTACACTGTTTGAAATTGTGATAATACGAAGACTGATTGAGCTGGCTGCATGCAGTTTATAAGTTAGGGCGCTGATCTTGGCTGTATGTGCTTTGGGCTAGAAGACAAGATCCTGTAAGCCTTACGAACATGGTAGAGCTGCTTGCCAGTGCTGGCCACGCTAAGGGTTTTTGCAGTAAAAACAGAGAGGATGATGAGAAGAGGGCAGGAAAAAAAGTGTTGTAAGGACTGTTTCTAGCATTATGAATACAGCTAATTTTACCCTTTTAAAGAGGAGGTATTTTCAAACCTTAGAACTACTGAATGAATATTTTCCAGTCCAGGCAGACTCTCGGTTCTGTTAAGAAGCTAGTCTAGTTAATGTCAAAATTCGATGTGCTTGCAACTCTCAAATCTCCGTTTACTTCAGTAAAAGCCAAGGACCTTCACTCCTCACAAAATCATACTCTCATTGTGTAAAGTTGTATGTGTGTCACTGTTATGGAATGTAATGGAATTCTGGAGAACAGAGTATTCATTGTAATATCCTAAATGGTTTCTGTAATAATAATAAAAATGATTCTTTGTCTACATAAATACCAATAGAAAAACTATTGTGAAAGAATGTGAGAAAAGTGTAGGACTTCAGAAATTTCTGGCACTGTGGCAATAACATGGGCAGTCGTCTATGAGAAATGGTAGGGCAACAGTTCCATGACACAGTATTGTGTTGCTCAGAATTTATTCAGTTACATCATTTATGTAGCATCTGTTAATGATTCTAGTTGGTCTTTAACAGTTGTTGTAAGACCTGGTAAAGAATTCAGGAATACTTTTAACTAAGCTCCTCTTCCTTGCTGGGCTGTAGATAAATTTCTTGTACAGTAATGAGGCCTACTAACACTAAGATTTTATGCTGCATGTTTGCTTACTTTGAGTTGTTTGTGTACAATATTAACAGAGAAATAATTAGTTGGAAAATGATGATGCAAGAGGAATGTCAGGGTAGAGGAAATGATCTTCTACCCTTCCCCATACCGGCTGACCTTATTTGTAGGACTTTTTTACCACCACTCATTGTGAGAAGCTGTGACTCAACTTTATATTATTTCCTTGGGATAAAATGCATTACAAACTTCGGGTTGTTAGAAAGGATTCACATCTGACTTTTATTTCTTATCACTTTGTTTGTATAATACCTGTTTCTTTATTAGATCATAGACTGCAGCATGGCAGTCCAGGAAGAACCAAAAGAACCATACGTCTCCTCAGTGCTTCCATGGATTATCCTGCACAGGATCATCCAGCATGAGGAAGATGCTTTTCAATCCCTTTGCTGCCAGCAGCAGCAGAACCAAGGAGAAGGTGAGTTAATGATACACTTTTACATATGGAGTTGAGCTCCTTACCATCTAGCTCTGGAATACAAATAATAAAATACTTGTTTGTCAGCTTATCTTGCTGGCTGAAGGGAGTAGAGCAGTATGCAAACATCACTTTCTTATTCACTGAGGAAACCTCTTTTTGCCAGATGAAGCATTGGCTAGTTGGATTTAAGTCAGTTCTGTGTTACTTAAATATTTACCAACTTCTTTCTTCCAGTGTGTCCTGATACCCCTATGTTGCCTTCTTCACTCATGCTGCTGAACACTGCTCATGAGTATTTGGGAAGAAGATCCTGGTGTTGCAATTCAGATGGTGCTCTTCTCAAGTTCTATGTAAGTGTTAGCATCGTACAATAATTTAGGTTGGAAGGGACCTCTGAAAATGATCTAGACAACCCCATCTCAAAGCAGGGAACAACTTCAAAGTTACGTTAGATTGTTTATTGCCTTGTCTTCATGTTAAAAATTCACTCTTAAAGCCACTTTTCTTCTTCTCCCAGACAAACACACAAATGTTTCAGTCAGTTTAATCTGAAGAGCAAAGGCTCGTTATTCTGGACCCGTGTCCATCAGTATGCTTTCTAAACAGGGCTTTTTATCAGACAAGAGATGCCTTTGGATAACCTATTCTGTACTAGAAAAACATCTTAAGTGGGAATTAGTTAATGATCTACCTTGCCCTGAAAGACAAAGCACTGGAGAAGTGTTAAGTGATTATTCTGAGCACTTAGGAGAAATGTGAGCCTGTATAAGCCACTGCTTATAATAAAACTTCAGCTGAATGACTTGAATTTTGTGGTGCTTAACTTCGGAAGATGCATCTTCTCCACTTTAAAAATAAACAGAGGTAATCATAGAATGGTTTAGGTTGGAAGGGACTTATAGAGGTCATCTAGTCCAACACCCCTGCAGTGAGCAGGGACATCTTCAACTAGATCAGGTTGCTCAGAGCCCCAGCCAGCCTGACCTTGATGGGGCCTCCACCACCTCTCTAGGCAACCTGGGCTAGTGTTTCACCGCCCTCATTATAAACAGTTTTTCCCTTATATCCAGTCTAAATCTACCCTCCTTTAGTTTAAAACCATCACCCCTTGTCCTTTCACAACAGGCCTTGCTAAAGAGATTGCCCCCATCCTTCCTATAGTCCCCCTTTAAGTACTGAAAGGACTCAGTAAGGTCTCCCCACAGCCTTCTCTTCCCCAGGCTGTACAACCCCAACTCTCTCAGCCTGTCCTCATAGGAGAGGTGATCCAGCCCTTGGAGCATTTTTGTGGCCTCCTCTGGACCTGCTCCAACAGGTCCATGTCCTTCTTCTGCTGAGGGCTCCAGAGCTGGACACAGTGCTCCAGGTAGGGTCTCAGCAGAGTGAGCAGAGGGGCAGAATCGCCTCTCTGAACCTGCTGGCCATGCTTCTTTCAATCCAGTCCAGGATACAATTGGCTTTCTGGGCTGCAAGCGTAACGTTGTTGGCTCATGTCCAGCCTTTTGTTCACCAATACCCCCAAGTCCTTCTTCGCAGGGCTGCTCTCAATCCCTTCATCCCCCAGCCTGTATTGATACTGGGGGTTGCCCCAACCCAGGTGTAGGACCTTGTGCTTGGCCTCGTTGAACCTCGTGAGGTTCTCACAGGCCCACCTCTCCAGCTTGTCCAGGTCTCTCTGGATGACATCCCGTCCTTCTGGTGTCACCTGCAAACTTGCTGTGGGTGCACTCAATCCCACTGTCTATGTCACTGATGAAGATATTAAATAGTACCTGTCCCAGTACAGACCCCTGAGGGACACCACTCATCACCAGTCTCCATCTGGACATTGAGCCATTGACCACTACCCTCTGGATGCGACCATCCAGCCAGTTCCTTATCCACCCATCAAAACCGTATCTCTCCAGTTTAGAGAGAAGGATGCTGTGGGGGACTGTGTCAAAGGCCTTACAGAAATCCAGATCGATGACACCCATAGCTCTTCTCTTGTCCAATGATGTAGTCACTCCATCATAGAAGGCCACAAGGTTGGTCAGGCAGGACTTGCCCTTGGTGAAGCCGTGCTGGCTGCCTCAGATCACCTCCCTGTCCTCCGCGTGCCTTAGCATAGCTTCTAGGAGGATCTGTTCCATGATCTTCCCAGGCACAGAGGGGAGGCTGACAGGACAGTATTTCCCTGGATCCTCCCTTCTACCCTTTTTAAAGACGGGCACAATGTTTCCCTTTCTCCGCTCCCCAGGGACTTCCCCTGACTGCCATGACTTTTCAAATACGGCAGAGAGTGGCTTAGCAACTCCATCAGCCAGTTCCCTCAGGACTCTGGGGTCCACCTCGTCAGGTCCCATAGACCTGTGTATATCCAGGTTCCTCAGGATAGAAAGGTGCACTCTGATACTGGGGACACACACGACATATTGCTGTTACTTGGTGTGTAGAGGACAACTTCGAATGATCTTAAGTCTGAAACATTAAGATGATGTCTAATCTTATTAATTAAAGACAAGAGTTCATGAATTAATGTAGGGAAAAAATAAAAACACTTTATTGCAGATACAGTGCCACTGATATTACTTGTGTGAGACTAGTTTACAGAAATAGGGGTAATGTTTGGTTGTAACTGGGGAAAAATACATGTAGTTCCTTAATGTCATTTTCATCATCTGTCTTCAGACAACTAGGTAACTTAAAGCAATCTTCAGCTTGCAGATGACTTTTTTATTGATATTTGTGGTGTTGTAGGTTCAGGTACTACAAAAAGAACTTGCAGCATCCCCTTCTGAAGATACTCATCCATACAAAGAAGAGCTGGAAACAGCCTTGGAACAGTGTTTTTATTGTTTATATGGATTCCCTAGCAAAAAAAGCAAGGCAAGGTACCTAGAAGAACATTCAGTACAGCAGGTATGTATTATTTAATGTCAGTGGAATATCCTGAAGTCATGGAAGACACCCCCTTGTTTGGTTTTAAGCACCTTAATATATTTTGGAGAAAGATTACTACTTTTTCATTGTAAAATATAAGTATTTTACATATTGTAGTAAAGAAACTAATTTAAAAATATAGAAGCCTTTTTGAATATAGAGGGTCAGATATTTGAAATGAAATGCTAGGCTTGTTCACACTGTCTGCCATTTTGAAGCTATTGACAAATCAATTTTATTGAGCCATGACTTTCCTGTTTTCAACAGAGAAGTTCGAGTTTGAGGAGAATTAGAGGAAAAAAATACAGCTTGAGAAGAAAACTTTAGCAGCCAGCCTTGCAGTTTATGAATGTGAAAAATGTCACTGTTAAAAATTATGCAAGTAAATTATACTATAGCTTATTTTGAAATCTGTGATGGTAAATATCTGGTAGCTGTTTATGAGAAATGTGTGAAATTCAGTTGAGTTTGGGAGAAGACCAACTACAAGGGAAGAGGGATTGAGGAAGAGGGGCCTTGGGAGGAGGGTTGTGGTATTAAGGAAGACACAGAAAAAGCAGGTCAGCAGTCCTCTGCCTTGAGACATCATTGATTTTGTTCAAAAACCTTAGATGATTTTTGCATTTACCAAATGCCAAGTGATCATAAAATTATAAATGAAAAACGGTTTCATACAAGCAAAACAGTTGTCTGGCTGCTTTGAACAGACCTTTTTAAGTACAGAAGTACTGTTATGTTATTACTCATTGAATATTTGTGAATTCTGGCTTTTAAACTTACTTGTTAGAAAATTAAGATCATGAGAAAATGGGAATAACTAAGAAAAAGGGAAGTATAAGGAGATTACGCTCTGCCCCCCCCAAGCAAATCTGTTAAAAAATTCTTCTTGAAATCATTGACAAATTGATTTTTAGTAATGCGACGTCCCTGTTTTCAGTACAGAAATAAAATTGACTGTAAAGAATAATATGAACAATAAAAAGAGACAAACTTACTCTAGCAGAAGAGAACTAATTTTTTTTCTTTTTAACTTTTCAAGAAAGAAAAGTGATGGAAAAAAAGAGGAATAAATACTGAAAGTACATTTCTATAGAGAGTTTGAAGATTTTGAGTCTCAGAATTTTGTCTTATTCCCATTTCGTTCATTATTCTTACCTGAGTTTGAAATTGAAGGTGTAAAGCTTTTCTCCTCCATATCTTACACATGATCTTAGCATCACTGAGGATGCTTGCAATTGATTCTTGCTTATAAACAACTTTGCTAAGCAACTCTTCTAAGCAAGTAGAATGACTTTATTTTTCAGTGATATACGCTAAGTTACAGCCCAATACCGTAGTCTTTTAAATCAGTGAAATCAGTGAGCAGTATCCTATATTTGTGAGCAGCATAAATTAGTCACACTTTCAGTTGTTCTGTTCTTGGGAGGTTTAATTTATTTCCTACTAGAGTAATATGTATATTCTTAAAAATTAGAAAAGCCATAGAAACTTATCATTAGTACTCTTCTGAATTTTTGAATTTGTGATAATTTTTTTCCCCTCTCGTCTACCTCCCTCTTCAGGTTGATCTAACATGGGAAGATGCTTTGTTCATGTTTGAATATTTTAAGCCTAAAACTCTTCCAGAATTTGATAGTTACAAAACCAGTACTGTGTCTGCTGATTTGGCCAACCTTTTAAAGAAGACTGCTACAATTGTTCCTCGAACAGGCAAGCCTGTCAGCAGCCAATGTACACTACTCCACTCTGTCAAGGCAAACTCACTTCTATTCTTCTGTCTACTGCCTTGAAGTCCAAGAGTTTTCCTGTCTGTCTTAGCCCTAGTTCTTTGATGGATTGTTTATTTGCTGTATCAAATCACCTTTCAGAACATTTGATGAACATCTGACACCTGCAGGATAGATGGCATCAGTGATCACTCCTGTAAGTCTTTGCCCTCCAGTGGTACTGATCTTTCTGTCCTTCATGGGTAATTTGTACCAGTGTTGGTATTCCCAGTTTTCTCCTGTCAATTGAGCTTTACTTGTGTCAGACTCAAAATTATAATGGGTGCTTTTCAAGGTAAACATCATAGTAAACCTGGGAAATTTTACGGACTGGACTAGCTGAAATATTGCGTCCTCAACCTAACTGCATTTCAAAGTTGAGCATCATTGCTTTTGAATCAAATTCCAGGATTATATTCTAGGAAGAAATGTGGTGGGACAGGGAGCTCTCTATTACATTAGTGTTAAGCAATATCTAGTGAAATAAGACTGGGGTTTTAATTTCTTAGCACAAAGAGGTGAGAAGAAAATTACGAGTTGAAGTAGAGACGTTAAATAGCTTTTAGACAACAGAATTGGTGGTTGTTAAAGATCCTGTATTGCACTTGTAAGAGGTTTGCAGAATGGCTGCAGTTTTATGTTGCTGTTATCAAGACGCAAGTAACAGCTTGATGAGTATGAAGTGGTGCATTCCTTCTTCATCTCTTTTGCAGAGAGGAGTCAGGATAGCACTGCAGCGGTGCTGTCTGACTCCAGCTCCACTCAGGATATATTTAATGAGCCTGCCAGTTCTCAAGACAGCCTGAGGAAGACTTACACAGAGAAGAGGATTTCTACTACCTGTGCTGATACGCTGTTGCCCAGCAAAGAGACCCTGGGAGCTACAGAGGAGAAGAGTATGTCTGATTTAATAGAAAATGTCAGCTGGTATTTTCTCATTAAAATGTTTCTTGTGGCATGCAGAAGCACTGAAGTATGTTCCACGGTGACTGGGAATTTTAACTAGGCATTAGTGCTGCATGTATGTGTGTAGCTTAAAATTGGAACCGTGCTTTGCTTATGTGGCCATCATCCCAATTTATACTACCTGTTAAACCTTACAGAGAAAAGAATAATTATAAACTGCTTTGACTGGCGTGCCTTCTTTTAGGTTATTATTTACTCTTTCTTCAATGTTTCAAATCTCTAAATAATTTACGGAGTAGTTATTTGAAAATAATCTCAAAAAAACCAGTTTTTCTTTTGCCTTTTTTGTTCTGGCCTGGTAGCAGCTTGATATTCAGTACTTAGAAGAGCACAAGTAGTGGAATTAGATATTTTATTCCACTGGATACTTTATTTCAGTGGAGAAAGTGGAATTGCTCTCTACCAAACTTTTCCATATATAATCGTACTAAGTGTTCTGTATGCCACTGGAAAAAGTGTTTCAAAATACGTTAACTGGAATTTCCCTTTGTCTGATGTTTGTACAGTTGTACGTGGCAGTAGATAGAGAGGGCGGACTTCAGTAGGGAAAGACAGACAAGACCAATGTATAAATTTTGCCCACTTTTCTGGGTTGTGGAACCAGAATGTTACACATCATTGACATTTATTAGAACAAGTGTTGTATTTTTCCATCAAGCTATCTGTAGAGTAAAATTATAATGGATACATAGATTGTCCAAGCAAATTTTGAAAAATTTCTGTTCTGGAAAATGTTTGACTCAAAGGTCAGCCTTATTGGAGAAAAAGTTAAGGAGCAGCTTCATACTTAAGGATGAAATAGACTTTAGTATATCTCTAGCCTGCTGGAAGATAAAATCTAATATACGAAGCTCTTTATCACAGTAAACTTCTTTAACACAGTAAACTTCCATGACTAAAAATCAAAGTTAAAACAATTAATCTGAATGTAGCTTGCATGTTTTCAGCAATAATGACTACCTAACAGGAAATGTGGAAGCTCCCACTGTCACAGATGGTTTCTGAAGTAAGATTTGGTATCCTTCAAGAAAAGATGGGTCAACTGAACTACGAGTTACCAAGTGAATCACAAAAATATTTGTATGGAACTGTAGGTCCTACATTATCCAGAAGGCCAGGTTATCTGCTGCTAATCATTCTGTCCAATCCTAAATTGTATTCTGGAATTGAGTTGTTCTAGGTAAATTGTTAAGAATCATACATTTCGCTTGGCAGGATGGCTTTAATTTTCTATTCCTTCTTCCTTTCTTTGTAATAGAATTTAACTGAATTTACACTTTCATTTTGTTTTGTCATGTCCTGTCCCCCACCCCCACCTCTTCCAACAGTACATAAAATCCTGTGCTGTGTAAGGTGTGCTGAATTCTTGCTATTGCTGATGTAAAAACCCAAATGGAGAGAACAGTGTGTGGCTCTGTTAAAGAGCTGAAGATTACTTATTCGTTAAACATCACAAATAGTCTTTTTTTTTTTTTTTTTCAGGAACCACTGAATAATTCTATCTATGCTTTAATGATGAAAAGGATTACCATTTGTTGTTTTTAATTTTTGTAATTTTCTATATTTCATTTGCCATTTTGTAATTTTCATTGTCACTTTTGTGTTCTCTTAATGTTCAAGTTACAGGAAAGTCAGAAGAGGTGCTGGAGACCTCAGAATCTTACCATCCTGCTGAGCCTACTGGCCAGAAAATTCTGATGGAGCCTCTGTCTGCTTCTGGCAATCTCATCAAAGCTGCAATCTCCCCACCCTCACAGGGGGACTGCAAAAAGAAAACGGAGCCTTGTGGAGATGCACCTGAATTTCCTCATGGTCTTCCAGCAGACCTCGAGGAACAGCGGAAGTTCCTGACAGAGCAGTGTATTGCCTCCTTTTGTTTGTGTCTCAGCCGCTTTCCCCAGCACTACAAAAGCCTCTACAGATTGGCATATCTGTACACGTACAGCAAAACACACAAGGTGAGCAGACCACTGGTACAGTAGCTGACTAGCTGTGTTTATGGCCCAGGTAAACAAACTGCATTGTTTTCTCCCATTATACAGTGTTACCGGTTTTGCTGTTGCAAGATTAGTAAAAATAGTTGAGCGCTTTTTTTAACATCCTTTTCAAAATCTTTCAACATTTTGTTTGGCTATGTGTTCCGATTCCCTCCCCCCGCAAAATCCAGCTTGCTATTTGGAGGCTATTTCTCTTTGTTTTATTCTGTTATCAGAGCAAATTTGTACATAGCTGGTTTTTGTTTTTTGTTTTTTGTTTTTTAAATAAACGTGCAGGAAAGTAAGGATGAATTTTCAGAAGTTACTTCATTGCCAGTTTGGGCAGTAGTTTTAGTTTCCCATTCACCTTGTCTGTGTCTTGAAGTAAAGTCTTCATCCTTTGTAATTTTTACCTCCAAAATGAGCGTTGGCACCGTTTGGAAGGAGAAGATAGGATTTGGCAAGATGTTGTTCATCGGTATAACTTAAAAAAGTGTTTGCGTTGTGGTTGTTAGGGATCAGTACGTAGAACTGGTCTGATACTCTGCAACCAGCAAATTGTCAGGAAGTAAAAATATTTGTTTACGTGCTTTTTTAATCTTAAATAAAAAATACTCTGTAAATCCCAGAAGATTTTGCTCACAGGTATTGTTTATATGACTTAATTTTTTAAAAGTTTTTATCTTCTGTTACATCCATTATTAACAGAGAGCCCTCAATGGGGAAATCAATGTTGGGTGTAACATGTCAGTAGCATGACAGTTCAGTCAATCTAGGCATAATACGTGTATGTAAAAATTACAAGATTATATATATGTAGGTTCAATTTATACTTAGAAACAGGCATAATCTGTAAGTATAATAGATGTAAGCATTTAAAGTAGCAACAGTGTGGTAATAACAGTTCATTCAAAAGGCTACCCTTCAAGGTCAGTAGTCTTTTTATTTTGCTTTTATTTGATGCAGTAGCACTAGGGTGTTTTTGAAATGAAGTCTTCTAACAGAGTATAAAAGAACAAAGAGGGAAGGATTAAGTTGTAGTAGGATGTTTTGTACGCCTCTCAGCAACACTTCATGGAGTTTCCGTATTAGGTAAACATTCTGACTTCTGACACCATTGAGTTGAGGGAAGTCAATTGCAGGTGACTCAGATTTCCACTTGGTTGACCTTAAGAGATTTTCCTTTTCCACTTTAACAATGGTGGTAAACTTTTTTGCAAGTTATTGTCCCCTGTCAGTCATCTTCTCTTTGAGTCTTGGGGTGATGAAGATGTGGGAGGCAACAGCTGAACTGGAAAGGGTGCTTCATAATTGCCCTGAGTCAGACAGCTAAAGCCAGCATTTCAGACTGGCAAGCAGTGTGCCAGGAAGATTAAATACTTTTTGCTTTGTCCTGGATCCCTTCACCCGCTCCTGATAACTTCATCAGCTAAAAACTAAGCAGAGCAGACTCTGAAGTCTAATGAATTAAGACCCGCTCAGGCGTATTTACTGGGAAAAACTGATCATGCTGATTTAAGGAGAAGGGTAGTGGAAAAATCTGTAACTACATCTTTTATTCCTATTAGTTTTGATTGTGTGAAGTTACCGTGTAATTGCCCCTTTTGTCTGAGTGATCTTTTTTCCTCCTAGCTAGGCTATTGTCATCATCTTGTTCAATAAAAGACTATGAATGATATGTATCAAATACATGCCTATGGATGGTCAGTATGATATGCACAGCAGATCACCAGATCACACTTAATGATCTCTTAACATTTTAACTGTAGAACTTAGATTCAGGAATACACCCATAGCTAAAAACACACCTGTACTTTCTCAGCCATCATTTTAACACCTGTTTCTCATTTGAAAGGTTTGTGAAGGGACAGTAATGTGAAACCCAGCAAAGGTGCATTGAACAAGCCATGAGTGGCTAAAGGAAAGGCAGAGTTGTATTATAGAGATATTTACTGGGATTTTCCTCTCTTGAAGGGAACCACATTAGAAGTATTATTTCTGATGAGCTTGAAATCACGGGGAAAGAAGCACCAACATTTCTCAGTTATGCCTCATTTACCATATACTTGATGGTTGAGCCCTCTATAAAAATTCTAATTCTGTTCGTCTTAATTATCCTCTTGTTTGCTGTTTCTTAACTAGATTTGCACTTCTCATGACAAAAAAATAGTACTAGTTGCTCTAAGACATGTCCAGAGTTGGAAGGAACTTTCCTGTATTCAGCTTTTGTAGTGTTGCTCAGCAGAAAGAGTATTTCCAAGTCACATGGTGTAGCAGCAGCACTACTGTATAGACAGCCCCTGTGTCCATGGTGTCTTCTGGTCCACAGAGGTGTCAGTGCCTCTCAGTGACATGGGACACAGAATACTTCTGAGACTTACATGAGCATTTATCTACCAAATTATCTGCTGTGATTGTGACTTAACACATTGCTCTTGTCTTCAGTATCTCTGGCTATTTTGTGGTATCTTCTAGGTTTTTGTGCCTTCTGCTCTTTTGTGATAGGATTCTGTAGCTGTTTTGTGGCTTGCAACGTGTGGCGAGAACCTGAAGATGTTCTTTTTGTCTTTCTGGACTATGTATCTGTTATACGGTTGCCTGTGATTGCAGTGACAGAATTTTATGTCTCTGCTTTCCCATCTGGTGCTTCTGTTCTAATATTTTAATTGTGGAATTAATTTCCATTTTATATTTGTTAACATCTGTCTTCATTTTTCCTGTATGTTGTGTTAATTAGCACCTCTGTGCAAACTTCTCTGTTAAGTATAAGGTAAGTGCTCTTCTCTGATTATAATCCCGCAGATGGGTTGAATAGCTAAGGAATACTGACAGTGGTTCAAAATTGTATCATGGATCAGTTTGCAAAATGAGCTTCTATGTCATTCCATCTTTCTGGACAGAAGTTTTTATTAACAGACACTGTCAGGCTGATAGCGTGTAGACTGAACAGTTGTGACCCGATTGATGACTACATGGCTTTGTTCTAGTTATTTCCCTGCAATATCTGCCTGCCTTCTCTACAAGAATCCTGCAATGTGATTAATTCTTCAAGCTGGTGAACACTTTGGCTGAGATCCAGATAACACAAGTATTCTCATAGAAGTTAATGAAATTAATCAATGTGCTTCAAGTAAAGTGTGAGCTTTGCATGATCAAGGCTGACTTGTTCATCGTTGCAGGGTTAAGTGTCAAGAGTATCGTATGTTTTCATGTATGAGGAAAATGAGCAGTAGGGAACTGAGCAGTGTGTATAAGGGAGTGTTTCTACTAGAAAATGGGAATTACCACATTAAGAGAAATCAGTGGTTGACCTAAGTCATGTCTAGTTTTTGAATGCTAATGCTAGATAGTTTAAATTAAAGATAGATTCCATTGTATCCCTAGGTGGATGTTTCCATCATTATTTCAAAAAACAAGCATTCCCTATTCCTTATATTGCTCTTTTTATACTCTAAAGGCTGAAAAGTGCTAGTATAGATACTAGACAACTGTATAATAATTCCATCTTGTAAATCAACAAAAACTTAATTCCCATAATTTAATATTATTAATTTTCTTTAATAAGGTATTAAATACACTTTTAAATAAACTATAGCCTTCAACAAAAGGTATATATGCTGGCCCAGTGCAATATATCGGCAACACTTTTCAAAAAGAGAGATGATGTGTGAAAATTAAGTTCTCAGCTTGAACTTGGGCCTGCCAACAGACAATGACAGTGTAGAGTCCTCCATGTAGACCGCTGCCTCCAGGCTTGAGAAATTTCAGTTTGGGCACTCAACTCCAGTGTGTCTCAGTTATGCTGGTAGTATAACTAGCACATAGAGTGCCTCAGACAGCAAAACAACTTGCTGAGGCCTTTGTGAATCAGTGCTGACATCTTGACTTACTCCTGCATGCATATAGGTTAGCTTTCCTGTTAACAGGTACAGTGTACATTATGAGTTCAGCATGATAAAATATTTTGGTGGTCTCATTTTCTACCCAGCTATATTTTCAAAATCCTCTTCAAGTAACACTCTGTGTGGAACATGTGGCAGTAATCCAGTACAGATGACACAGACATAGATCTGGATTTTCTCACTGTGCTAAGAGAGAAAGGGCTACAAGTACCCTTGAAAAAAAGCTGACATTCCAGAATTGAACAAACTGAAATCTGTGAACAACTTGGAAAAAAAAATCTCTCAGCACTGCATTGACCTTGTCTGGGTTAAACCTCAGCTAGTTTGTTCTCATGCAAACTCCTAGCCAGGCAGTGGGTAAGCAAATATACTGTACCATCTGGGTCAGTGCTCAGAGTATAGACTTTTGTGTCATCCATTGCATACAGATTCTGTTACAGCACACTGTCCCAGCTAGTATCTTCACATACAGAGTCGGGTGATAAAAGAGAAATTATAGAGCTCTACAAAAGTAAGCAATTGCATCTAATCTTAGAAATTAAACGGCCAACCTTAACATTTTTCTAAGCTTATTAATGTCCTCCACAGTAATTTTCAACAGAAGCACTTTGCCTGAAGTGTTTATTTGCTTCCATTGAATGCACTTGGTTTTATTTTTGAGAACTCTTTGGCCTTAATGATATAAAAGAGTTAAATTAATGTCTAAGTGGTTTTCTGTTTACTATTGAAATACCTTTTTCTTCTGCAGCAAGTAGCACTAGTGTCTTTAATCTCTTGTACAGAAGATTCAGGGATGCTGAAATTATAGCTGACTCAATTTTACAAGTACAAACAACCGCGTGCAGAGAGAAAGCTAGCAGCTCAAAGACAAGTAGGGACTGTGCCAGCCTGCTCCTCCCAGACATTTTATAAATCATGCATACTCCTAGTAGAATTATTTATGAAATGTTTATGACAGCACTGTATGAAAAGAAATAAACCTGGGTAAAGCTGTCTCCTTTTAAATTTTACAGCAGAACTGCTGGTCTGAATCTGTGTGTCACGGTCTGTTGTCTAATTTGTTAGCTGTCACTCAGCTGGAACTGAAATCTCTTTGAATTCACTTTTTACTGTCTTCAGATTGAGCAAAAAAAGGCATGTTCACTTAGCCCTGATTTCTTCTCATTTGACAGAATAATGTCATGATGCACAGAACTTTCCTTTTTAAGTTCTAAGAAAAAACATGCTTACTGCATTATTGTACCTATTTGTTTCCCAACCAGAAAAGAATGGCCCTGGTTTTCTAGGACTAGAGGTTTTTGCATGCTCATGGGCCTGCTAGTGACGGCAATCATTGTATGAATGATTATTGCAGTTAGACTTACAGGAGTTTTACCTATGTTCCTATAAATTAATACCGAGTCTTTTTTGTTTGGCCAGTTAACACATTTCTCTATAACCTGCATGTACAGGTACACTCTAGCTTTTCTTCTCTTCTCTTTGTCTGTGTGGAAATAGAGACTTTTTTAGAGGGCTCCAAGATGGTTTCCATAGTAACTAAAACAAATTAATTCACCAAGATGAAAAAAAAATCCCAAAACATTGCCATATATAGTAGAGCACTTTTTAAATATATTCAGATTTCATGCCACTGTTAATAAAACAAAGTTAAACTTTGTGCACAGATGATGGGTATTCATCAGTGGTGGGTGGTGATTGTGAAAGAGGCGTTTTGGTGGTTGAGCTCAGTGTACCAGTAGCTTCTCCATATGGTTTAATATATAGTATTTGTATTTTCCTGGCACATCATCTGTGGTAATAATAATCTCTTGTAATAAAGGTCTTGATGTCTGTCTTTGGTAACTGTTCCCCACAGGGAACACAGGTATTTCATGGCTACAATATGGTCATTCCCTGAAAAGATTAATGAAAATTCTATATTTTAAAGTAGGCAGGGATTTAACCATCCTCTAACCAGATGCCAGATGCCCCTATCTGCCTACCATAAAGAAGAAAAAAAAAAAGGCACAAAAATATTAGACTATTAACATGTGTTGTCATTATGCTATTGTTATTTTGTTTTATGCAAATAGATAGAAGGTCAGTGTTAATGGTGGAGGTCACCTTTGCCACTTTTTTTTTTTGTATACCACCTATTAAATGATACTAACAACTTGTTTCGAGCTAGCTGCTGGAATCAGAAAATTATTCCTTCATTGTTTCTGTTCTGTTGTGGTTGCATAAATATGGTATCCAAAACACTCAGAAGCAAGAAGGGCAAAACTGAATAACGAAATGATTTCTGGGATGTCACTTGTCTTTTCTTTTCTTTTTTTTCTTTTGTTTCTTTTAAACTTGAGTTGGCATCCTCTTATGCTCATTTTCACATAAAATGTTAGAAGCACTAGAGCGACCAACATTTTTTCAAAAAGTTGCAACCAATCATGACCAAGCTAAAAACAAGCATTAGTTTTCTTAGAGCCCTGATACATGATTAAAATCAAAATCTCACCATGCTGACATACAATCTCAACTCACATGCATGCACAGTAACTTTCTCCAAGTTCTTTCCCTTTTCCCCCAAGCTGATTCAGATGACATTATTTTTCTCAGAAGACTCATGTTCCACATAGCAGATGTCTAGGAGCTGGAAGCACACTTGCCAACTGAAAAGACAGATACCAACTATGAGCAGGAAGAGAGTAACCCAGATCTATCACCAGTCAAGGATAGAAAGGCAAGAGGAGCAGTAAAAGTTCTAGGAAAGTGATTTTAGTGTGCTGTTGCCTCCAGTTTCAGGTTTTTACAGTACATGGTAGGAAACAGTGAACCTGAAGCTTTGGTCAGGTTGCCACAATCAGCCTTGAAGAGCTGCCCTTGGCCCTGCATGGTATCTGGGGGTTCTTGAAGTCAACATTAGTAGCAACCTCAGACTGGGCAAAAACAAGTGTCTAGAATAGGTTCAGACCACCCTAATGAACTTCCCTCTTCCCTCAGATGATACATAGCCACTTATCTCTAACAGAGACATTGAATTCTGTAATGAATGTTTAATTTAGTTCAAGTAATGGGAATCATAAACACTGAGGTTACACTTCAGGAGCTGGGAGAGAAATAAAAGAAGGTTCTGTCACATCAAAATAAAACCCCATATACTCACTCAGTGCTATGTTTCTGACAGTGACCAGTAATGTATGTCTAAGGAAAGGTATAAAACAATTGAGGCATATAATGAAACTTCCGCAATACAACTACCCAGCTTCCAGGAAACTGCCTTTTTTTTCCCCCTTGCCATTCCCAATGAACTTCTCCTCCATGATTTTATATTACGGACTTCATAACAGCCTTCTTTCCTACATCTCAGATTCACCTGTATGGCTTTGTTGTATGGAATCCCAAAACAGAGTCAGCCCTTGCACCTTTCTCTCTTTCTCAGAATCAACTGTCTTCTGGTAAGGCAAAGAGATGTAACTCTCAACCTGAAACACAACTAGGGAAAGAACCTGCTACACACGGAGAGTAACAGAGAAAGCACCCACTGGTTATCACCATGCTATAATAAGAACTACCTCTAGAAACTTGCAGCACCAAACTTAGACTTTAACTGTCTGGTGTCCAGAACTTGCAGTTCTGCATAGCAGAGGTCTCCTGCCTTTGCCCAGTCACACCTGATATGAACAATGGCAAGTTAAAGGAAAATCCCTGCTATCTCCCAGCTTCTGGCTCCCAGTGGATGCTGCCACCTTAAGTTGACCCTGCTTACTCAGACCACAGAAGGAAGAGTGTCAGGGATACAGCAGAGAATAAACACATTGCGTTTCTTTTGGAATTAAAAATAGAACAATTATCCTTAACAGTTTGCAGCAACTTCATGCACATGAATGTCTGCATTATAGTATATTGCGTGCATGTACAGCTTTCGTATGTGGGGAACAGTTACCAAAGACAGACATCAAGACCTTTATTACTGGGTTTCTGGTCTTAATCCAATCACTATGGAAGTTTCACTTGCACAGTTAACTCCTTGCTTGCCTTTGTCTTCAGAGTTGCTATTAAGACTGCATAAGAGAGTGAGCACACACAAGAGCAAGTGAGAGAGACTCCTTCGTACCTACTAAAAGCATTCTTCCAATTAAAATGTTAGAAAATCTGGGCAGGAGATGTATGAGTAGAATTACATTAACTTTACAAGGGAAAAGAAAAAAGAGAGGCAAAGAAGGAAAATGGATTGCTACTGGCAAAATAACTATCAAGGGTAAAGTCAGAAAAAAAAAATTAAATCTTAACTCTTATTGTAGGGGCAACTAGTATCACAATTTCCTGCTTCTCCTTTCCCCAGAGGAAGTCTTTTGCCATGCTAGACAAGAAAAACAATGGAAATTAATATGCTTACCTAACTAAAATATGCGGATTCTCAAAAACCTACCTTTTCCCACATACAAAATATCTGCCTGTTTCAAACATAGACATTAATATCAGTAAATTTAATGGAGTCAGAGAAAACTCTAATCCTATACCATACACCCACTTCTATAAAATCGACTTTCAGTCATGGTTTGAGAGAAGGGCCAGGCTATCACCTCATTACATATTTTAATGCACCAACTTATCCAAAATTTAACCATTCATTAAAACAAAGTTTCTAGACTTGATGCAAAAATAACCTTATATATATATGAATTATATTTAATCAACGCAAATATGCCTTCCTGAATCTGCAGGTAGGTGAGACAATGATTTTTTTCAGCAGGAGTTCCTCTATCCTGTGGCTCAGTGGACATTTAATGATGGGTGCTGGGAGCACCATGCCTCTGACATGGTGTTGCTCCACAGAAGATACAGTGAAGGGAAATTGAGAAAATTAACAAAGACCAAAAGGAAGAAAAAAAGGAACAGAGGATGGGAAGACACTGATTCGATTTAGTTTCACTCTTCAGTCTTCCAAACTTTAGTTTACACTATAGCCATAAAATAACTGCCATTTATACAGCTGACTATATTTACAAATTAAGACATAGGATTATACAATTACTTGGCTCAGAAGGGACTCCTGGAGGGTTTTTTATTTATTCCTCAGCAGCTTTCCACACAAGTCTCTCTTCACCACACCAGAAATGGCTTCTTCACAAAGGTGACGAACAATAGCTTTATCATGACATTATTCAGGAATGTAGGAAACGTGATGAAATAATACTTAAAATAACAGAGGAAGCAACCCAGGCAGGCAGCATGTTAGGTCAAACTTATCCCCAGTGCAGAATAGCAAGATTTGCATTATCTCTCCTTAGGAGAGGTACTGGATGACCCGTACAGCCTTTGGCTCAGACAGGCACCTCTGCAACAAGGATTCCCTGTAGCGTAGTGCCTCTTAACAGCACACCAGTGCACTGCTGACACTCCTGGTTTCTAAATTGTCACACCATTTCATAAAGCAGCTTACTCTTCCTGGCACATGAAGACAGTGTGTAGCAGGCTGATGTCTTTTACTTAACATCTGAAAGCTTCATAGTCAGTAGAAAGCTGACAGTAAGAATCTGCATTTACTGAACATTTACTGCATTTACAAAGCAGAAAGCTCACTCTTTCAGGGCCTATTTCCTGCACAGTGAAAACAGAAACCCAGTAAGCAATTAAGTCTTAAAGTTGCCTATAAAAAGCTAGATAACTTTTTCAACCTCAGCCCAACATGTTATTTACAGTTCTTCACCCCATCCTCTTGGAAAAACAGAACTCATCAGTGAAAAATGTCTGTTGTTCACAGAGTTTTCTGTCTCAATATATACACGCTGATCTTTCTAGCTAACTTTGCAGGCTTCCAAGACCCAGCTAGTAAAGATGCCAATAAATCTAAATCCCTGGAGATACAAGCATGGAGTTTTGAACTGTCATTTTTGCCAGTGGATATGAAACAGCTATTTTATTCCATTCTGTTTCCCTAAGAACAGTTTCTTCTTTTGTTGAACAGACAAATTTCTAGACAAAGGTAAGCTAGGGAACAAATAACCCTGAAATAAATGAAGATACGGCTTTGTAGAAGAGAGATTGTCATGGAGGCTGTAGTTACGGGACATAAAGCAGTTTTAAAGCTGGATCTTAGAAGTTTAACAGCGACTCTTGCACCCACTCTAAGCAGTATTTGAAAGGTGCAGGCTTGCTTGGATACTGTGTGACGACTGTCCTTTTACAAATGTGTAATGAGTAATTCCATAATTTGATTTTTGTCTATTTGCCAGCTATGTATCAGATCTAGATGGGAGAGCTTCCTTTAGACACTTAGTGGGGTTAGTTTTAAACTTAGGTTAGGTTCTTCCCTTTTAAAAAAATCTAAATAGGATTTTTTAAAAAAACTAAATAAATTTTTAAATACAGTAGGAGAGCAGAGTTTTAAATGTGATGGTCCATGAAAGCTCTTTAAAATGCATGGTTTTATATTATATGTGTGCTATCTGGTTATCAGATTAGTTTTCTTCCTATGAGTTAGTTATTCTAGTTTTATCGTAGAAATAGCAAGAACGGTTACGTCAGTGTAGACTGCTGCATAAACAAAACAAAGCAAACAAAACCAGAAAAGAGTAAATTTGGGATCCTAGAAGAAAATCTAAACCATAAAATTGAATTTTTTAATTAGCTGGCATTAGCATTTTCCTTTCCCCTACAAATTCCTGTAGCCTCTGACTGAAAGCTTTGACATAACTCCTTTTAATATCAATGTGTAGAGTTCACACAAAAGTTTTGAACAGGCAAGTAGTGTGTATGCGCCTGAAGTCATACCTCCTTGTCTTTAAATACCCTCTCTTTTTGTTCTGAAACCGATAGCATTACTCTGAGGAACATAGATTTAATGGCTGTATAGCCAGAATCAAGACATAGTCAGAGCAATTTCCTTCAGCACTTCTTTCTTAGGTGAAGCTATGTGTGACGTAACCAAGATGAAGTATGGTTTTTTGTGATGAGCTGTTTCTACCAGTTGTATGTTAAGAGGATTCTGTGACGTTAATCAAGATAGTCTCCTTTTCTATATATTTAATTCTGTAGATATTTCCATGACTGCTTTCGGGGTAGGTATCAGCCTGTATCTGATCTTGCTTAGTACAGCACTTGTCTGTTCCATTTTCCAGGTATGACAGATTTTTTTCATTCCTGTATCTTTTCTGTGTAAAAGTACCAGTCTCAGTCTGAAGGTTAAAGGAGTCAAATGGCAGTAAGTGAATACAAAACCAGCTACCATCAGATGAACAGCTTACACTACACTTCTGAAACCCAGTGACAACTTCATTCTGCACCTGTGATGGTTTTAATTTACCTGGCATTATGGTGATCCATTATAACTTTCATCCTTATAGAAAGAAGAAAATTAATAGTGAAAATTATTTTAACAACCAGCATATTTTATGAGAAATATTCCTGGAAACACAGGTCTCAGCAGAAGGATCTCAGTATCTTTTGTGGGTATACATTGCCATAGTGTAAAAATGAAAACAGAAGAACGTGGGATGAAAAAGAAGTAGGGGTTACAGGCCAGTATAGTTGTATAATAAAGGAGGGACTTTCACTGTGAATGCAGTGCAATGATTTCAAAAAGCATTTCCTTTGTAACATAACAGAAAACACTCATAATAGCAATGTAAGTGTTGACATAAAATGCAGATCCCAATTACTTTGTAAGAAGAAGTACTGACAACGGGATAAACTTCACCTTCAAAAATTTTATTTGGTGACTTATAAAGGTGATGTTTTCATGCCTGTAATGAAGTAGTTGTTCCAGCAGGCTCAAAAGAAAAAAATCTGGCTTTGTTTGCCCTTAGTCTGACAGCTCTGTACTAAAGGTCTTACTGAAAATTACTTCCCAACAGGTTTTGGGTTATGATATTTTCATTGTCATTTTCTTGCCAATAAACAAGAAAACAAAAGTATTTTTCTGAATTAATTACACTAAAGTGAATGTTTCAGGACCAAAAAAAAAAAAGACTTCAAATTTTTTAGCACTTCTAGTAAAACATGCAACTTCATATACAGACTGAGATTTTTCTAAAGCTAAGCTAATTCAAAACAAAGACTGAGATTTTGGAAGCTTAAGCCTTTACCAAATGTTTTTTTAAAACAACTTTTTTAAAAAAATTCAAATTGCAACAGCAAATAAGCAATATTCCATATAGTTTGTAAATAAATCACTAAGGTATAAAAGTATTAGAAACTGATGAAAAAGGAAATTAACAATAGCTAGTCTTGGTTTTTGTATCACAATTTGTGAGAAGAAAAACTAAACAATTAGTGCCTGATTGGCACATTTAGTCCATATTAGTTCTTCCTTTGCACAGATCTTGAAGTAAACATACTACATTTCCTCTGTATCTTTTGCAAAGCAGCAATAACATCACATTATAAGAACACAAAAGGAATAAAAATTATTTGTGAATAATTTTTTGCACTTTAAGTAAATGAGAATTCACCAGTTAGTGCCATATAGAGGAGCAGTTACTCTTCAGACTTTGCCCTCCACAGTGATTGTGGCCATTTTTGTATGAAATGGTTTTTTTTGTTTTGTGTTTCTTTGGTTTTTTTTAATCTTAACCTTGCAACAGTAACCCCACAGAACAATAGTATAGAAAGAAAGAAGACATATTTCACCATTTCACAACTGGTCTGCAGTCCTTGAAGCACAATGGATCCATATATGTATCCCAGAAAGGAAATACAGTTTTCTCCATTGCAGGGGCAGGGAACCACATAGGAAAATGCATCCTAAATGCATTGTCACCTGTAAAACAAGCCCTGCAGGCAGTGAATTCTTGTCTTGCAGGGATTAAACAGGAGCAACAGTAAAAGGACTTCTCGAGTTTTACTCTGTGTGCGTGCACATGTGTGTGTTTGTGTGTTTTAGGAGGAAGAACAGTTATAATGTTGAAGGACAAACACATTTTAAGGCAGGGAAAAGATGAAAGAACTACTATTTTAAAATATATTAGGCAATAAAACTAATCTAAAGAAATGTTATCTTCATCAGTCGCCAACTGGCTCAAGTCCTACTCCTGCGACTGAAATCCAAAACTAAGATTTTCCTGAGAAGATAGTAGCACAATGAGTCAGCGATGCACTTTCTTCACGTGTATTGTCAGTTTATTCAAATGTCTTGTAGAAGTATAAAAGCTAAAAATAAGTAAATAATACTTCGAGTCCAGTTGCAGCTCTTTCCAGTCACAAAGAGTGGGAATTAGCTTCTAGATGCATTCACTGTACTTCACTGATGAGGTACTGCACCGTGACTGTGTTTGAACTGGAGGAAGTCTAATGGCTCTTTATGAGGAAATGTGCTTGGTTCTCAGTATTGCTGGGTTGCATTACAGAATTTCAGGTGAGGAAACTTCCAAAAACCAGTCTTGACTGCTGTGGACATCATCAGTATCTGGATGAGAAATTTTGGAAAGTCAGTTCCCATGCTGAAATTCAGAAATATCAACTATCATGTCATAGAAGTTATGATTTCAGCTTGTGCTACTTGCACCCAGGCACTTAGGAAGCAAAAAGATTTGAATTAGGGATGAAAGGAGGAGAGAGATGGACAGACAGGACTGTCTGTCCTGAGAGTTCTCGGCCTAGGATTTAGACAATGAGTCAATGTGACCCTGCTGATAAAGTGTGGGAGAAAATGGGAGAATAATTTAAAGCAGAAGGGTGGGTTTCTTCTTTGTAAGTTAGTAATTGGTGAGTATTGCTCTCTTTCTGAATCTTTGCTAGAAATCATAGGCAGTGTATTCTGGACGCAGCATTACTCTGACAATGTAGGCAGGTAAACGATTCATGGGTAGGCCTTTTTTCTGGGTTATTTTGTCACTGTCTTTTCAATATGTCGCTTTTCTCCTTCAGAATCTGACAAGTCTCTGCTTGCTTTGAGCCAGAATAAATTTTCCTGCCTCTGTATGTACTCAAATCAATAAGGTAAAGCAAAGCAAAGTGTCTTTCTTCCTGAAAACTTCTGTCTAAGCGCTGTCTCCAGCAACAGACCAAAGCTGACAAAATGAAAGGCCCACCAGGAGATGAGTCTGAATCTGAAGTCTTTTAAGTATATGGGCAGCAAGGTGAAGACAGCAAGATGATACACCAGAGATTTCTGTTCCAAATCCCCTTTCAGTTACTGTTATTGCTGTTGCTACCTTTTGACATATTCCTCTCCTGGTTTTCCATTTGCATTTATTCTTTCTTCTTCTACTTGCCCTTTTAAGAACATCAGTTTAAATGTAGTGTGTGGACAAATAATTAGGTATTATTTTACATTTGTCTCTAGGCAAAGACAGCATATGGTCTGTATGACATTCCCAGAACAATGGCTTTATCATAGTAATTCTGGCTTTTAAGAGGAGTAACTCAGGTATAAAATGATACTGAACTGGTTAAAATACTCTTTCTCAATCAAAGCTGTGGTTTTCAAGCAAAATAGTGTCAGAAAGGAATGAATTACCCTTACTTGCTGAATATTGAAGAGAGAGGTTTTGGAAAGATACAAGTCCTCTGAAGGTCCAGATATGGCATGTGCTGGTTTATGTTTCTCTTTGAAATTCAAAGGAAATAAAATTACCTCTTAATAAACAAGAAATGTAAACCTGTATATAAACAGCATATCATCCTCAGATAACAAAATTGATGAATATGAAATGTGAAATATATTTTTCTCCCCTCCATCCTCTTTATTCTCCTTAACCTCTATCTTACTGTTACCTACTGACCACTGTGTGGGTTTAACTTCAGTGCAGGTGTGTTGTTGGTTTTGGTGGTAGCAGCCAATTCTGCTGCTCAGCATTAGTGGTCTCCTTACAGTAGTCCCAGCACTGATGGAAAAAAGAAACTGGCCTGGAAAATACTTACATAAGACCATAAAATGTGCTACTCTGGATTAGACTGGGTTTTCCAGGCAAATATTCCAATCTGGTAGCTATTGTTATCTGAGTGTTTGCAAGAAGATTAGAAATATCTGAGTTAAAGGAAGCAAATACTGCTGCTGAAGGAAGAATACTTTCTTGTTCCTGTAGGACTTTCATAGCACTGGAAACTTAAGATTACTTTTATCTCTACAAGTAATAAAAAAAGCCATCTGTAAGTGAAAACAATATCCTACTTCCTTAAAAACAAAAGATGAAATCTATTCTTCCTAAGTGGAAATAGAGCTCATGCTAGGATTTAAAATGCATATCCTCTGATCTGGAGAAAATAATTTGAAAATATAACAGAATTTCAAATGTACTGACCTTAAACTAATATGCTGTGTTTGCAAGGAAAAGATAGCACTCTTATCTCAACAGTGCAGAGGGCTCTGGAGCCTTTATGAACATTTGTTATTCACCCCAGAACATTTCATCAAGAAATCCTAATGTGCAAAAGTTAAAAATGCTTAAAAGTGTAAAATCACTTCCATCTGGCTCCTAGTAGTGCAGCACTGGAGAGCATGTGCTAGAGTTCATATCCTGTAGGTGATTCTGGCTGAGATATTCCTCAAACTTCCTCTGGTTGTTATTGATTTAAAGATACAGAAGATTAAAAAAAAAAAAAAGGCATTTGATGAAATGAGACTCTCAGAGAAGGAATCACGGAGTGAAATATAAATTTGCCACTATTTAATGGTCTGGAATAGTGCTTTCCCCTCCTCCTTTCCCATTGTAAATAACAAGTATATTGCATGGTCTTTGAGGATTAACAGTTGCACCTAGGATAACTCTTCTTCTTTGTCAGAGATGGGTTGCTGAACTGAAAGTATTCATTATGAGTATTTATTTTTAAAAGGACAAACGTTAGGTCATCTTGTTGACTCTGGGCATGTTTCAGGTTCCCTGTAATCGCTCTGTCAGTTTTTTTTCCCATCAGTCCTTCCCAGCCAAAAAGCATAAAGTTGTATCGTTTTGTCCCTGTGTCACCTAAATTAAGCTAAGGCGGCAGATGTTAGCTGTTTCTACAGCCCTCATTTGCACAGTGCCTCCAACTAATTAAACAATTAAGAAAATACTGTATTAACTTTTACCCCTGATTTGGGACTTGACTAGTGTCCCAAATGCAGTGCTGTGTAAAAATAATGAATGGAAGGGCCTTTGATATTACATAGTGTTACGTCCGCATGGAGAATGCAGGCATAATGGTGCCAGCCATCTTCTGCAGCAGCCATTTCAGCAGCGAGCCTGGAACAGGCAGCAATGGGAGTAAGACTGCCCAAGCCAGAGATGTAGCTTAGAGGTGTGCTTACAGGTGCATGTCAATAACTCGAGGTTATTTCTGACACAAGTGCCAAATATTTACTCCCTTTTTGTGAACACCGAGTAAATAGTTTTAACCACTTTTGCCACAACACTACTGGATTTAGGGCGACTCTGTAATATCCCATATCCAGAATGTGGAAGTCCCATGATACATTTCTTGTTCCCACAGGTGCAGGGGATGCCACTTACACTTCACTGAGCCTCGGTACTTTTTGCCTTAGGTAACTAAATTGGAATTTTCTTGCTCAGTGGCACTGTAATTTATGAACACCTACATGTGCAAATAGTGCAAAATTCATTCTGCTTGTGATGGTTCAGACAGCTGAATAATATGGGGTGTAGGAGTCCGTGATGTAAACCTGGGAAATTTGATGGTGATAAATGAACTGCTGATTGAGAGAGAGCTTAGAGAACTTTTGGAATTGGACAGAATTTAAGATAATCTTTGGTGAAACCATATCCTTTTAAACTCTAAAGAGACAAATTTATTTCGTTAATTGAAGTTGGCAATGGACCTTTACCAAATAATGCTAATATAATACTAAATAATAATAATAATAATAATAATAATAATACTAAAGCAGTAATTAATCAGACAGGTAGTGAATATTCCAGTTAGTTATATTTTTAAATTTGGCTTGTTTGTGAAGCAGTTTGAAATCCGGTAACTATTATTATAATTCTTGTTTACCTTTTATTATAATTTAAGATGCCTGTCTTCTTGCTCCTATTTATGATACCATGGCTGTTCATTTTAACAGCTAAGAGATGTTAATTAGAAAACAAAATCTTTACATTGCCATGCTTATGGCTTAAAGGTATTAAGTTGTGCAGAACTTTTATATGACATAATTTCTAATCTAGTGAACATCCAGTCTTTGGGCTATTAACTTTAAACATTTTATAATGTGTTTAGTTCTAGGTGCAACAACTATTTAATTTGCATAAATAAATGACAATACATAGGGGGAAAAGCCTCCAGTGCAACAGAGGAGGTAGGAGCTCTGCTGTTAACAGTGACTAAGTGAGCAGATCAAAAAGGACAGGTCAAAAAGAAGCCTATTTGCATGAATATATAGAAACTAAGCATTCATTTAAGTTCTGTACTTAAAACATAAATCCATGCTATGCAGTCAAAAGATTAAAGGTTAATGTATTTTTGAAGTGGTAGTGCCAAAACTGCATTGTTACTAAGTATAGTGTGGGTTATTGCTTTTGGTAGCAAGATGTATGAGGCAATAAAGGTATCGGTTATTTTAAAGAGTGGTAATGCCCATAGTGAAATCTTAGTTTTTAAAAGATACTGTTAAGCATAAACATATATAAACTATGCAAATAAGGCAAGGTATATGGGGCTTTCAGTGTGAGAAGCCGAAAATTCATGTGGGAAGAAAAGAGGAACATGAAGAAATTAAATAGAAGGGTAAAAAGTGGCTTAAATGATGGGAAAGAAAGGTAATTTTAGCAACTAACTTCTGCATAGTATATGGGGACTATGGCAGTTGTGGAACAGGCTATTAAACCTGAGGTATTAGTAAACAGGATTGATTTTGAGCACCAGAATAATCCTAGAATCAGGAGGGGGATAAGCCAAACCAAAACAAATGCCTGCAATGTTTAGGAAGGCAAAGAGGAAGTCAAAGCAACCGCCCACTTGCAGAAGTGACTGGAGGAACAAGATAAAATGTCTGAATTTTTGTGATGTAGGTAGTCAAGAGCAGAGCCTGGATGAGTGGCCAGGAAAAGAAGATTAAGTTAGCTGTGCTAAACTCAGATTGAGAAAGGCCTATCAGACAGTTTGTGAGGCAGGATTATGTGGACTGAGGTTGGCAGCGGACTGGCCACCTTTTGGGTCTCTTAATAGGGAATTGACTGAAAGTATGGAGAGGTAGGTATGGGGGGGAAGGACAAGGGTAGACCTTTGTTTTCCCCTTCAAATAATTTGAGAGAGGGAGAAGGATGTAATGAAAGAGAGGGCTGGTGAGAGAAATGTGCCACCAGCACCCCGATACTGCAGAAGCTGGAGACGAGTTTAAAAAACCCTAGACTGGGGGAGGGGACAATATGACAGTATAAATGCAAGGAAACGGTGTAATAGGATTGTCCTGCAGCTTGGTGAAAGGCAGTCTGGTGACAGGAAGGGGAGCTGGAGGGTAGCGCGTTGCAGGGGCAGATGCCCAGCCGCGCTTGCTGTGTGCTGCAGGCCCGAGCAGCCATGGCTGCAGCAGCTGGGGGTGAGGCCGAGGCCACTGCCTCTCGCCTCCGCCCGGAGCAGCCAGGCAGGCTCTGCTAGGTCGGGGTGGCGGGAGAGCGGGGAACCTGCCACGCTTCGGAAAAACGGGTCACGAATGGCCTTTTGGTGCCAGCAAGATGAAGGGCAATGAAGGAGCACCAGCTGCTTTGGGAAGGTTTGGTGGACATGTGGGAGCAGATAACTGTTTTTTATTAATGCTTGCAAACCGACAGGAGCAGCTGTTTACTCGGTTGCTCTAAGTAGGGTGGCTCCGAGCCAGGCTCCGCAGTAACTGGGACCGACATCCTATGTCAAACAGGACGGTCCTCCGGCAGGAGAGGCAGCGAACAGCTCCAGCCCTGCACGCCGCCCCCGGCACCCAGTTGCAAAGAAAGGTGGGGAGAAAGAAAAGAAAAAAACCAAAAAAAAAAACAAAAGCCGCGGCGGCAGGAAATCTAAGGTATGCGGTTTCCATAGGTCGGGCGAACTCCAGTGCGAGAGGAAGCGTCAGCCTTGCTGGGGCGGCGGCAGGTGGGGGCCGGGGCGGGGCGCGCGGCGGCTCGGCGGGCCGCCGGGGAGCTCCGCCGCCTCGGTGATGGTGAGTGCGGGGGGCGGCCCCGCGGCGTGGGGAGCCTGGCGGGTAACGCGTCGGTGCTGCATTTGCACATATCTCCCTCCTCCTCCTGTTGCATGTTTAAATAGGTTAGAGGAATGAGGAAAAAACAAAGTCAAATTTTAAAATGCTTTTTTGCAGTGTTTTTAATGTGGTCAAGGTAAGGACAGGGTGAACACTGAGCAACTGCAGTCATGGACATAACAGACTCAACTTGGGGAAATTAATTAAATGTATCACCAATCAAATCAGAGTAGGACAATGAGAAATAAACCAAATCTAAAAACACCTTCCCTTCCACCCCATCCTTCTTCTCAGGCTCAACTTCACTCCCACATTCTCTACCTCCTTACCTCAAGTGGTGCAGGGGGATGGGGAACAGAGGTTGTGGTCAGTTCATCAGACCTTGTCTCTGCCACTCCTTCCTCCTCACACTCTTCCCCTGTTCCAGTGTGGGGTCCCTCCCACGGGAGACAGCTCTTCACGAGCTTCTCTAATGTGGGCCCTTCCCATGGGGTGCGGCCCTTCAGGAAGAGGCTGCTCCAACGTGAGTCCCCCGTGAGGTCACAGGTCCTGCCAGGAGCCTGCTTCATCATGGGGTCTTCTCACAGCCTCCTTCAGGCACCCACCTGCTCCAGTATGGGGTCCTCCACAGGCTGTGGGTGGATATCTGCTCCACTGTTAACCTTCATGGGCTGCAGGGGGACAGCCTGCCTCACCGTGGTCTTCACCACAGATTGAAGAGGAGTCTGCAGGGTTTTTCCTCTTACATGTTCTCACTCTTGTCTTCTGGCTGCTGTTGCACAGCAGTTTTTTGCCCTTCTTAAATATGCTATCCCAGAGGCACTACCACTGTTGCTGATGGGCTCAGCCTTGGCCAGTGGCACGTCTGCCTAGGAGCAGGCTGCCGCTGGCTCTATTAGACATGGGAGCAGCTTCTGGCATCTTCTCACAGAAGCCACCCCTGTAACCCCCTGCTACCAAAACCTTGCCACGCAAACCTATAACAGCTGGCTTTTTTTCCTTGTTACTTGTTCATGATTATTGAACAGAAATGGCCATGTATTTGTTCAGTCAGACCTATAAAAGCAAATTAGCAGTTAGGAACTGTTAGACACCAGTACTTAATGCTTTGGTTTTTTCTTCCCCCTTTGTTTTGATGTGACTGTTTTGCAGCTTGTACTACACAATGCACTGGCATTTAGGATCCAAGATAGGGTTTTGAAAGGTACTCAGTGTTGGTATAAATTCCCTTTCTCTGAAGTTACTTCAGAGCTTTACTTCAGGAGAAGAGTAGAGACATGTAACACTTTGAAAGTTCAGTACCTTGGCCTTTGAAGTACAACGAAAATCTGGAAGTCAGTGCAAATCGGCTGTCACAGCTACGTTTGTGAAATAGTGTCTGCTAGAGCATCTGCGGAAATTTAGCAAAGGTAATAGAATGTTAACAAAAAAGATAACCTTGAGTGGTGAGGGTTGATTGCCAGCTTAAAGTTGCTGAAAGTGAGCGATTCCCAGGGCATTCTGTGTTAGCACCAGCCACCCACAGATGTTTCAGAGCTCTCACACCCCCCTTTATAGGATTGTGCATCCTTTTATTGATGGTCTAGGCATGAATATCCTAATGGGATGCACTGCTTTTGGTTTTGTTTTGTTTATTTTTTAAATCTCTGCAATCAGAAAATGGGCTTTGCTGGAAGCCTGTATTAAGACCCCTTTCTTTTGGGAGGAAGTGAATCTCTGTGAGGGTTGCGCTTACATGGGGACATTTTTGTTCTTAGGACTCCTTATTGCTTCAATAATAGGGATGCCAGATTAGCTTCAAAACAGTATACATAGGATGTAGCTGTACGCTTCTACGGGAGACCTTATCTTGGGCCGCATACCTCCGGGACACAGGGCTCTACCCACCCTGGGGACAGCGATGCACAGACACCAATATGATGGATACCAAATGTCCGTTTATTTGGCTGCGTCACACGCTTATGTAGCTCTCGCAGTTCCTGTTCCCGCCACTCCTATGGGGAGGAGTCTATCTTTCCGTCACATCCCGTAATCTTCCGGTCGCCGATCCCTGTCTATTCCCCTACAATAGGATATGCAAGGAAAGTTGATTTCAAGGTATATTTGCTTTTATGGAACACTTTAACATGGAAGTATCTGAAAAGTACCAGTCATTAGTATATTTTAGGCTAGTCTAATAGCATCCTGTAGAAAGAATCTGTATCTCTGTCTTGAAAGTGGTGGGTCATAAGAACTTGGAAATCAAACTTGAAAACATCTTCAAGCCTTTCTTACTTTTGCCTTATGGCTGTGGAAATAAAGTTGTGAACTGTGTTGCAGTTGCTTCATTATACTGTGTTTTGACTTTTCAGGAAATCTGTGTGGGAATATTAGGAAATATGGCCTGTTTCCAAGACATATGCATGTCCATTAGTAAAGATGAAAATCTTGGGTAAGTGTATATGTGCTTTATACATGCATGAATACTGCTCTTATGGACTCACAATCATGAAATATATATCATAGAAGAAACTAAGTTTGGCTGCCATGCCTCGTCTTCATTCATACCTTTTTGGCTGACCGTAGTTGTGGGAGAAGTGTTTAGTGAAGGAAAAAGAAGGATACAGACCACTATTTTTTTGTTTTGTTTTTAATCAGCAGTCAAGTTCTTGAGCCTTTAATTTCTAAGTTTGGCAATCCTGAAATATTGGTAATGCATGCACAGTCAGAAAAAGCTGGTTTTAATCTTGGTACATGACTGCAGTTTTGAAATTAACCTTTTTATAACTTTTTTAAACAAACATGGTTTTTATTGGAGCTTAAATTAGAGAGAGATGGATTTGATGGGTGGACTGTTTGGTAGATGAGGAATTTGTTGAATGGTGGCATCCAGAGGATAGTGGTCAATGGCTCAATGTCCAAATGGAGATCAGTGACAAGTGGTGTCCTTCAGGGGTCTGTACTGGGACCAGTGCTGCTTAATATCTTCATCAATGACATAGTGGGGTTGAGTGCACTCGCAGCAAGTTTGCAGAGCTGCATCAAAAGAAGTGTGGTCAGTAGGTCGAGGGAGGTGATTCTCACCCTCTACTCTGCTCTGGTGAGACCCCACCTGGAGTGCTGCGTCCAGCTCTGGGGCCCCCAGCACAGGAAGGACATGGACCTGTTGGAGTGGGTCCAGAGGAGGGCCACAGAAATGATCCGAGGGCTGGAGCACCTCTCCTATGAGGACAGGCTGAGAGAGTTGGGGTTGTTCAGCCTGGAGAAGGGAAGGCTCCAGCTGAGACCTGATTGCGGCCTTTCGATACTTAAAGGGGGCTTATAAGAAGGATAGGGACAGACTTTTTTTAGCAGGGCCTATAGTGATAGCACGGGGGTAATGGTTTTAAACTGAAAGAGGGTAGATTCAGGCTACATATAAGGAAGAAATATTTTCCGATGAGGGTGGTGAAACACTGGAACAGGTTGCCCAGAGAGGTGGTAGATGCCCCATACCTAGAAACATTCAAGGTCAGGTTGTTGGACAGGGCTCTGAGCAACCTGATCTAGTTGAAGATGTCCCTGCTTGCTGCAAGCGGGGGTTGGACCAGCTGACCTTTAGATGTCCCTTCCAACCCAAACCATTCTATGATTTATTAATCTAATCTTGCATTTTCTCCTTAAAGCCAAGTGTTACTGCAACGTTTGTGTGATTCAGACTCTCCAACTCTTCTGGAAACAAGCAGGTAGGACATCTCAGAAATTAATGCATCGTTAGTGTAGTTCTGCTATGTTCTGAGGCCTGGGAATAAAAGTGAACCCAGTTGTCAATATTTTATTATCCTCTCACCCTATCTTTTTGTCATTTCCGCATTGTTCTGGAATTCATTTGCTGTGAGCTTAGATTCCTTTTCTGTTACATCATTCTCATTGTTTTGGATTTATACTTGTATAGCTAATATAAATGAATTGGCTTCTAATCTGTTAAATGGGCAATTCTTGCCTAGGTTGTTGTTAACTTGCCTCTCCCAGCCTGAGGTGGCCAATGTCTGGGTTGAGAGAATCCGAGAAAACCCTTCTGTATATGACTGTGTTTGCTTTATCATGTCCAGCTCTACAAATGGTAAGTTGCCAAAACAAGCTGGGAATTAGTGGATGTTTGCAGAAAAAAAAAAGAGAACTGGATTGTGCAGTTTCGAAGACAGTTTTTTCAACTGGGAGTACAGAATTCCTTTAAAATTAATTAAACCTCATGAATTTAAAGGACACCAAAAAAAACTTGTCCTGCCTTTGCGGATTTATAAATATATGTAAAACCAACCAGAAAAGGACCCATAGAGGAGGAAGAAAGCTCTGCGGAGGAATAAAAATAAGTCTAATGGGAGAAATTTTTATTTTGCACAGTAAGGGAAGGGACATAGACCTCATTCGGGGATATACATAAGTCATTTTTGATCCTTGAAACAAGACCTCATTTAAATTTTTTTCAAATCGCATATGTATTTTCCATTTTTAAAACTACCATACTTGAGGAATGTGAACTGGAGGAATGATTCAGTTACTCTGAATGGCAGCAGAATACTGCACAGGCTTTGGATATGCAGTCAGTGGCACACAAATCTCTCTTAGGACTAATATAGCAAAAACCACACTAAGCACCTAATCATGGAAATATTTTGAATAGCATTTATTTTTCATGTCCAACTCAATCATAACAGCAGTTATTATTTGTGTAGGAATACAAATAATTTAGCATTTTCTATTTGGGTGGGTATTTTTTTAATGACAGTCGGAAATCCTGCTCTGTCCAATTGAAATCACAGACCTACTTAAGTAAAATGCAGATTGGCAGGTGTAAGGTTAGCAGAAAACTGCATATTTAGGGACAAATCTTGGAAAGTTTTACATTAGAAGCAGAGCTTATGACTATTCAGGAACCTGAAGTCTCTTTGCAGAGTAAAGTTCCTGCTTTATAAATGGCATGAAAAGGTAGCAGGTGTCTGTGAGCTTTCCAACGGTCCCTATTTATCAAACTCTTCATCTGATCTGTGCCACTAAAAGGAAATAAACATAGCAACCATTAGTAGGCCGTGAATGAAACTAGTATATTTCATCACTGAATTTACTCTAGATACCTCTATACATTTGCATTTTGTGAGCTAATTTTTGCTCTTTGTTTTTAGTCTTGTTGAAATGTATACATTCTCTCTTGTGCAGTTGAATTGCTGGTAAAAGTGGGTGAAGTGGTGGACAAACTCTTTGATCTAGATGAAGAGCTAATGTTAAACTGGATTAAAAATGGCACTTGTCGGTCTGTGGGACCATCTGTAGATGATTCCCCTGAAGAACTTCCAGATTTTAAGATTGTGCCCTGTATACTTGAAGCAGCCAAACAAGTTCGGTATGTGAGTGTTCTTTCTGGTTTCATGGCTGGGGAGACTCCTTATGACCTTGTTAAGGCCTGTGTCTTGAACATCCTGGTTTCAGTGGGAGCCACATAGTTCAACAGATTGCTAGAATACATTTCTCTGTACTTACCATTTGAAATGAGTCAACTAGTTTGTTAGCAAAGAGAACGGCTGTGATTGCTCTTAGTCTTCTGTGTGTCAAAAACGCACAGAATATAGACTCAGTAATCAGATCTTTCATTTGTCTGTTTTTTGTGTGTTCTGTGTAGATCAGACAATCCTGAAGGACTTGATGTTTATATGCATATTTTGCAGCTCCTGACCACGGTGGATGAGGGTATTCAGGCTATCGGTAAGACACTTGAATTGCTATGTGTGATAGGAGCAATAATGGCGGTAACTCCTACATCATCAGATATTTAATGGGGAGAAAAATAATTCACGTGCCTAGATTAAATTTGATGGGTTGGTGGGTTCTGTCTCTTTCTCAAGTGCAGGCTCCTGATGGAGGCAAAGAGACTTGGAGTTTGCTGTATGACCTCATTTGCCATGAACTGTGCCAGTCAGACGATCCACCAATCATTGTGCAGGAGCAGAAGACTCTATTGGCCTCTATTTTGTCTGTGCTGTCTGCTATGTTTGCTTCACAGACAGACCAAGAATACACCAAGATGAGAAAAAGCAAGTCATGCTCTTTTCTTTCGTGTTCACAATTGACTTTATATATGTGGGGCGAAAGGTGGTTAATTTATTACTTTTTTATTAGAGATCAGTTATGAACACAGAATTCCATTATATGTTTGAATACAGTAAGGGTCTTTACTGGTGACTGTAAAAATCACAGCTAGCTCAACATTCGGTTGCTGGATAGCACTGAAGAGTTACCGTAATAGAATCTACGGATTCTGTTCAGTCTTGTCCTTTGGGCACCTTATTATTGCAGAATTCATCTTTGCTAAAATATGATGTCTTGATAGTAATTTTTTCTTTTTGGCAGAGGTAGATTCTTCACTTACTTAAATCCATCTTTATCACTTGTTACTTTTCAATCCATTGACAAGTCTTTAGAATTAAAAGCCTATCTTGGCAATGTGAGTCAGGGTCATCTGCAGCAGAAGGACATTGTGTTGGTTTAGTTTATCCAATGTGATTATCTGGACGCAAATTTAACATACTAGCCTCTGTGAGTTACTACTGGAGACATTTTCATTCACATATTCGTTACTGCTGGCATATATTTTTTTGCAGCTACAGTTTAGCTTGCAGAAAAAAAGCTTGTTTTCTTCTTGTTACTTTATATTAGATATGCCTCTGATTGGGAGCTTGATTCGTATCTTACAATACATGGAGGGCTGTGGGAAGAGATCTGTTGATGACTCAAAGGAGCCCGAACAACAAGAGACTGGAAGGGCTGATCTAAACGAGGAGGATTTCCATTTAAAAATTTTGAAGGATATTTGCTGTGAATTACTTTCCAATATGCTTCAAGAACTGACCAAGGTAAGAATAACAGTTCTAAGAGGGGTTTCTGCAGGGTAGGTAAGAAAAAAGGCACTACTATTAATGTGAGCATTTTTCTGCAGAAGTGAAGTTGCATACTGGAAATTCATTACAGGATCAACCAGAAGGGGAGTAGCAACATGAGCAACATGTGTTAGATGGCAGGGACACAGGTTTTCTGAGCTGTATGCCTTCAGGGCCAAGATTCTGTATGATAAATTCTCTAGGTGTATGTCACCATTTCTTTTGAATGAAGGCCAATCTATGTAAGAAAAGGAAGGAGTATCAATATATAAACTCACCTTCTCAGCTGGACTTCTTTATTACAGGATCCTTCAGAGGAAGACACCTGTGATGTGTGAACTTTCACACCTTTTTGTATTAGCTATGTCTGGCATTCTCTGAGAACTGAGAGTGAAGCACATACTGTAGACACTGTGTGCACAATTTTGAGTTTGTTCTTTCAGGAGCTGTTCATGACATGCCAGTTGTATTTCATTTTATTTTCCAGGAAAATACGTTAGAAGGACTACACCAGGGTCATCTAAATGAACAGACGTGTTCCTGTGCATTTCAGAACCTCTTGCCTCTGTATTTTGCATCAGTGAGTATATGAGAAGAACTTTAACAGGCTGAAAAAATAATACTTAGGTTGCAAGGCCTTTCAGAATCAGGTGTAGAGGTAGGACAGAGTTACTCAGATACAGGTAATATGCCATTCTAGACAGTCTTACCCTCTCTGCCTCTTCTGGCTTACTTCAGCCAGAGCTTTGCCTAGATCATCAGCTGATACAAGAGTCAAGCTGTGCTGAAATTAATGCATGTCTGCAAACTTATGCTAGCTGAAAATTTGTCCTGTACATTTTTATAGAATAATTATTCTAAATATTTTTCATAAGGAGCTTTTCTTTGTGTACTTTTTAAAAATAAGAGTTTGGGGAAGTCAATAATGTTTCAAAATTTAGACCATCTGAAATTGTGGGGTTTAGGAAGAAGGTATCCACTGTGGAGCATTTTTCATTATTCTTTGTAGTGGCTGCTGCTGGCTGGTGTTGGTGGGAAGGTACAGGAGTAGAGAGACCAAGTGTAAGAATTCTGAGTTCCGTGCAAGCTTTGTTTTGTTTTGCTTTTTCCTTTTTATGTGTGTGTTTGCAATTTATTTCCAGGTGGAGAGTTTCCTTGAAGTTCTGCGTGAGGCTGACCAGACGCTTGCTGACAACCTAGAAAAACGTTTCCCAAGCCTGAAGGTTGACGCCTAAGAATATACATGAAATGTTTTCCCTCTTTGGAATGGAGATTGTTGACTGTTTCATTACGGTGTTTCAGAAATCAAGTTTTCAGTAAATGCAGGAGATGAGGCAACCTCCTTACCAACAGGTGGCTTTTAAGAAATGTTCCAGGTAGCCCTGATTAACCTAGGGTTAGTGTGGTCTGCATGGGGAAGGAAATTACTGTAAATTCAGTTCTGCATCTTCCATCCTGTCTGTTCTAGTGATGAGAGACTGTTGGTTTCTAATTGCTGTTCTGCAGCATAGTGTCCTTTGAATAACTTTTGGTTCTGTGCTTTTCAGCTGAAGTTGAAACAGCAAAATGAATGAGTGGGTTTTTTTTAACATGATGCTGGTTTCTTCCGAGTTGCTGCTGGCAAAAGGAGGATTGATCATCAGGAAATCCCAGATGTCTTCTGCCTGGGGACCTTCAAACACCTGCTAAAACTGGAGTTAAATTACACGGAGTTCTTTTTTTTCTCTTTTAGATCATATCAATACCTTGAGCAGGTATTGTAACAAATGTTTCATCCTGCTCCTTTAAAATCTTCACGCTTCTTACATTGAAGCCTGTTCTGCACTGCAGCTGAGTTGTGGCATCTAGGTCCTGTGCAGTTTAAAGGATTTGAGAATATGGTTGCTAATGGTCTATGCTGCAGCTTCCAACCCTTGCAGCCAGTTACCCAGAGCTGGAGTTGTAGGGCAGGTTTGGGTTTAATCCGTGGCATACTTGCAAACTTTCTGCTTTTTTTAAAGCAGTCTGTACTTCAGATTAGGAAAGTAACATGTATCAGACAGTTCTTTTGTCATTCATGTGTCTTATGAATTATCTGTGAATGACATTAGAAATGCCATGTTAGCCTTGGTTTTTCAGAGGAGGTTAAGGTGTTAGGTAACTTTCAGTAAATTCAATCTACAGGCTTCTAAAAATCCCACTTTTAATTATGTTTTAACTGCATTGCATTTTTCGATCCCTTGCCTGCATGCAGTACAGTTAATCTTTTCTGTGCCTGAAAAGACAGTATAGCAACACATCAGCTTCACTGTCTCTATAAATGAGGGTGGAAAACAATTGGTCTTTATTAGGTTTGGGTTGTAAATGAAAATGGGAACCAGAGCATAGAGAACAACTCAATACCATATACACGCATTCCCTGGCTCTCCAGCTTTTTATAGACTTTAAGTATTGTGCTGGGCCATGTTTTGTTTGCCCTGAGTTACCTGTACATGTGGTAAAACACAGTATGTGTATATGTGTATAGCCTTTTCATCCAAACTTCCAGTTGCCAGAAATAGTGTAATTATTGCTGTAGGGTCCCGGGAGGGGACTCCTCATTTATTCTTGTCAGGCAGTAGTAGGAGGGGAGAAGGTGACTGCTGAACTTTTTCTGATTAGAAATGAAGTAGGCTTGTTGGTATTCGGCTGCCTCGTGTAATTAAAACATAATACATATTCTGTGTTTGGCAATACTGATAATTTTATCTTCGGAGCTTATAAAGGGGTTTGTGCGTGTGTAAATTTTGCTCTATGCATATACATATTTTAATCACTAGGACTCAATGTGATGTTAAACAAATGAGTGCATTTGTTTATGCTGCATTAAAATAATATACGTTTGTAGGGCAGTGGTAGGGTACAAGGGACATAAATCTAGTCACTGTTGTCAGAATAAGTTGGCCAGGCTGGCTTTGTCTTGCCTGGGGTAGGGAGATGGGGAGGATTAGAAGGAAAACTTAACTGATGTTGTTGTGGCTTTTTGGTTGTTATTTTTAGGCAGGGCTTGCTCCTTCAGGAAACGTAAAGGCCAGTCTTGGGAAGTATCGAGTACTCGGTTGGTAGTCAGTATGTTACAGGAGGAAGATTGAAGATAAAAGCTTGATCTGTTATTACTGAAGGAAATGGTAGTTTGCTCCCTCACCCTCAAATAGGAATCTCTCTAGTAAAGAGATTTACCACAAAGCACCATTCTCCTTTCACGCATGGAAAGTTTCTTCTTCAGGAGCTCCCTGCCCCAGCCCCGCGCACTCAGCCTATTTATTTTTTTGTTTAAAAAGCACTATCTTGTTCATCTATTTATTATAGTACTTTCAGCAAGACATCTTATTTTTTGTCTGCAAGAACAGAACGCATGGGATGCTCTGGCAAGGGAGGGCAAAAGCATTTTCATTTCTGGGAAGGCTGGAAAGTGCCTGACCAAAGAATAAAAATGCCTGCCTACTGTCAGGTAGCATTGCCAGTCCTGGTGCTTCGATTGCCAGCGTTCCTAGGATAAGCTCTGGTTTTGCAGTGCCCAGTAACTGCCCTGTGGAACTTACCTGCTGGCTTTCAGCTTGATATCAAAGGTTTAAGATCTCAGACATCAGACTTTCCTTTGGGGACAGAATAAAATTTTGCATGATCCTTTTGTCTTCTCTCAATGGATATTTATTTTTCAAACTGGTGCTCTATAACGTGCTAATCCAAAAAAAAGGAATAATTTAAATCCAGTCTAATAGAAGAGTTGTGGTAATAAAAATGATGTGTTTTGAGCTGAAAGCTGACTTTATAATAAAGTCTTCTCTACAAGAAAACTTTGCTTTAATATTTTGAGTCTTAGTGCATACCACATGCTTATGCGATGTGCACTTGCATATGAATCAAGCTAGCACTTTGAATATTCAGCTCACATCTCAAGACAGGTAATAATTAGTGAATACAACTCTTCAGACCTTCAAAGGACATTTCAAATATGAATTGTTGCAGCATCGTAATAAGGGAGTTTAACACTAGCCACAATATGGCAGGGGAAGTAGCATCAGAAGTTATGATTTACCTAAGGCCAGCGAACTGTTGTGAGAACTGGAATTAATTTCTGGTTCCAGCTCGGTTTGAAACAAGTGTTAGAAGAGCAGCAGTACCAATGGAAACTGGTTCCTGAGGATTTGTGTCTCTAGGGTGATCCCTCCTGTGGGTTCTCTGACGTCAAATAAGAGCTGACCTTTGTCATTAACCTTTCTCTTCTTGTCTTATATGAGTCTCTCCTCTACCCAACTATTTTTTTTAAATGAAAGTCTTGGGAGCTTTGGGACTTCCTCCTGCTGTCAAATTTATTTGAAAGCCAGGTCAGTGGACTCAAAAGCGATTAGTAGGCAGCTGGCAGACGGACATAAGCAAACAGAAAATCCAGTTTGTGGGCACGATACTACAAGTGCATCTTCTATCTTACTTGGAAACTTGGTTGCAACAATTTTGGTCTTCCTGGTCACAAATGCAAGGATAAAAAAACAGCAATTTTATATATATATAGTGTGTGTGTATATATATATAAAGTAAGTATATACAAGTATATATTATATTTTTAGTTGGTAGGAAAAAAAAGATCATATGTGGAGTGCTGTGTTGCATCTGTAGTTCCCTGGGTATCTCCCGCTGTTTTCTAACGTAACCACGTGGAAGTTAGATAACATGCAACCAGTCAGCACAAGGAGATCTTAGGTAATAGCAGGAAAACTCTAGGCTGACCTATGGTACATCTTGCTCCTAAAAGTAAAAAGCAAATGCTTTTGCATTATTAAAAAATAAACAGCAAACACGGTATTTCTTGGTATTTACACTCTGGATACAAAGACATTGTGTATGATGAGTTGTTCTTGGGTGGTCTTTTTTTCAGGTCCAAGAAACAAGGAAGTAGCTGCCTGTTTCCCTAGTTTTGGTTTAATGATGTCCCAGTATAGACTGAATGAATTTAGGATGGTATATGCCTTTTGGTATCTGGGATGTTCCACGGCAGGACTTGAGCGCGGTTTCTGAGACACAGGAGGTGTACGGCTTCACCCCTGATGCTAAGTTGCAGCTCTTTTAGGAATGCATGGTGAACTGGCCCTCTGCTGAGGACTGGCCTGCTTCTTACTGTTTAAGTTTCTTCCAATACTTCAAAAATAAAAAGCTGGCACAGTAATCTTTCAATAACGTCCTTATGTTTACAAGAGTTGGAAATTTCCAGTGTGTCTGGGAAGGTTAAAATACAATGATATTGGGAGAAGCTGTCCCAGACAAAAAGCGGGAGTGCCTCTACTGTGGCTCGTCTAAAGAAAAGACTGAAAACTCTGTGCTGAACATTACTGACTTGAAGGGAAGTGATCCTCTGCAATTTTCTTAATAGGTCTTTGATCATACTGAAAACAGTTGCCTGTGGAAAAAGCATGCTTTCAAGAACCGTGATATTTTGCTGCTATTGGGAAAGCAAAGAGAAACTTAGCAGTAACGAAAACTATCATAGAGTACCTGTGAAACTACAGCATTTCAGCCATCTGGTGCTGCTGGGACATACCTTCTTCCTTAATGAAGTTTTGGGGAAAGTCATCTTACCTTCAGAAGCTTGGAATGTGGCTTCACAATTATGCCATGGATGACCTTTCACTATGGCTGCTGTTGTCGATGGAAATAGTCTTGCTTCATTAGGGTGTTACCTCCACCTTCTAGTTCAGACACTACTTCCTGGCATTTCTGTAGTGCCTTTAATTTAAAGGTAACAATTTAATTAAGCTGGAGAACTACACAGCAAAGTAAATGAGTCTTACTATCCCACTACAGAAGGGGAAACAGAGTTAGTGTTGTCGATTTGCCTGTGGTAATATAGTTAGTGGCAGAGCCTTGGCTGGTATTTGCTCATCCTTGAGGTTCTCTGTCCCTGTGACAGTGTGCCATAGGCTTTGGTCTGCTGTTTTTGTCCTGTAAATGTCTGGAACTTGCTAATAACCATATTTGTGTTAATTAGCCTCTCATTACAAAACATAGTTGCAAATCAAATACCATTCTTTGAAGATACGTACATGCAAATGATTATTGAAAGTTGAAAGTCAAGTTTGAAACTATGTAGTACAAGCTATAACTGAAGGGTTAGGAAAGGTTCAACACTAACTCTCAAATGCAAAGATGTTCAAGAGTTTATAAGCCAAAACTGCTTCTTTTTTCTTCTTTTCACTTGTGAGCTCATATTTCTGATAGTAATATGTTACCTCATAGCATGTTTCATACTGAACGATCTTTATGCAGTCTGAGATCTCGTATATGTGATGGGATAGAGAGCGCCCCTTATCCCCCTTGTAACAAGACTATGCTCAGTGCTTATTTCAGGGAGGAAACCATTAAGTGGCAGAGCTAAGCTCAACCTAGGACTCAGCTGTGGAAGAAGTGTAATGCTGCAAAATATTAAAAAAGAATATTGACAGAGCCTACTTGAGCCAGGGGTGCCCCAAGCTCACCCATGTGAGAATTTGCAAAAGGACAGCAACGTTTTCCTTGGACCATAGATACCTGCTGCTGGCTCAAGGCGCAAGAAGTACTGCACTGGGAGCAGGAGCTAGAAGGACTGAGCCTCATGCACTTCAAAAGCAGGCGAAAGAAAGCACTCTGCAGCACGATGACAAGGACTGTGTAGTACCATCTAGTTCTCTAACATTGTGTTTTCCCTGTGTGATGGGCTTTATTGCACAGTCAGCTGCTTCCTGTTTGCCGGTTCTTACGTGAGTTGGCAGGATTTGTTTCAGAGTATTTTACATTTTGAACGAAGTCTTTAATCATAGTATTTTTCTTCCTTGTGATATAGGTTTGCCAGATAGTTACTATCTTTGTTATTATGTGCAGATTTTCCTGTTTGACTCTGAGATCCTCTTTCATGCATGTTGATTAATTTTATCCCCAAAGCATCCAAGTCACCACAGTTAGTGAATGGGGGCTTTATTACGTGGAGTTAAGATCCTCATAAATATTGAGTGTGTTATTAAGAATAATGTGATGATCATAACTAGTCCCTAGATCTTGGAGCCTGTCAATATCAGGGGCTGTGCAGAAAAGCTTCTCTGGTCAGAAGTGTGGGAATTCTCACATGCACGCAGAGGGAGAGTTGCTAAGAGGCTCTGCTCGTTTCAACCTGGTGCACTCTGAAAGATCTGACACCCTCTGCTGAGCTGCAGTGGCAAAAATCCATCTGCTGAGGGAATGCTGGAGACCAAAAAAAAAAAAAAAAAAAAATCAATCCACGTACAGGGCAAGCGTTAAAAACGTTGGCATTAAAAGCTGTCGATCTATTTGGATGCTTTCTCCTAAACGGATTATTTAATTTCTTTCTTCCCTTTCAGAAGGGAAAGTTTAGCGTTCCCCTCCTCCCGACTAGCTCCCCGTTGCCCCCGTTCACACACACACTCACACCTGCACAAGCAGGCTAGGAAGGTGCGTTTGCCTTACTGTATTTCCCAACGGCTCGAACAGAATTAGTGTCAGGGTGTCAAGCGAATGGCAATTTGAGGTAATTATTCTGCACGCCATTTTTATCGTTGCTTTACACGCATTTCTTCCTCCCGTGCAGTCTGTAGCGTTTCATGCTGGATTTGGTCTCTTGCTGGCTTTCTCTATGCAACGTTGAACCGCGGATTTTTGCCTTATATATATATATTATAATTTAGATGATCACAGAGGGGGGGGGGGGGGGAGTAGGGAGGAGGGGATTGCTGCACTGTTAGCAATTCGCGCTACCTGTTCCCACACAGAATATAGTCTCTCCCTTAAGGAGGGGAGGAGAGGGCTGAAACTGGCAGTCGTGCATCTTGACATTCTCATCTATATATAAAAATCTAGAGGTGCGGGTATGTACACGCGTAGATATTTCTCTAGGGATTCTCCTAATAGCCTTTCTGTGGAAATAAAACGCCTGCTTCCCTCGACCCCTTCCCCCCTCCCTCCTCCCCCCTTCCACCCACCCCCCCCCCGCCTCCCTTTCCAGCTCCCACCCTTCTGACAAAAGAGATTACACAGCGGAAAAATCGGTGCCTGGCCTTAAAGAAAGGAGCCAAGCATACAGAAGTTTCTGCATCATTTGGACGGTTTTCAGATGCCTACGAGCGAAGAACCAGTTGCACCTCTGGTGGTGCAAGTGGAAACCCGCGTTTCCCCCTGCCTTGTCAAATCGCGCTGAGGAGGAGGAGGAGGAGGAGGGAAGAGAAGAGAGGAGGAGGAGGAGGAGGGAGGAGGAAGAAGGAAGAGGAGGGGGCAGGAGAGGCAGCCCGGGGCTGCACCTCTCCCGTCCGGAGCCGCTGGTGAACTTTGCGGCATACTGGTAGGGGGGGATGTAACGGCGGGGGTGGGCTGGAGGAGGGTTATTTATAGGGAAAGCCAGGGAGCCATATGGAGCCCGCACCCCCTAGTCCCGGCGGCATGCTATTTTGGTCAAAGCTTTTCCCTGGCTGCCGCTTGCAAGTAAATTAGACATCCTGCCGACGATGATCTTATCAAATTAATGTAATTAGAAGACAGACAAGTTACAACAGTTACCGTGGCCATTTGGGGTCCCCAGGATGAAGATTTGGCCTTTCGGTTCTTTACGGTGGGCAGGGACTAGGAAGGGAGCGGGGAGCCGGGGGAGGAAACGGGACAGGAGGAGGAAAAGAAACAGACAAAAAGAGAGGAACCCTGGCCCTGGAAAAGCCTGTCCAATAAATTACAGACGGGCCAGAAGAGATAAAATGCCACTGAGACAGAAAGCACCACAAGAAATATATTAGTGGTTTCATTAGGGCAAAAAAAAAAAAGAAAAAGAGGGAAGGAGCTGGGGAACGCTCACCGGGATGTGGGGCAGGAGTACTAAAGAGCTTGTGATCCTCCCGCCTTAGAATAAAGCTTCTGAACGTCTTTACCTTCACGTTATTAAAATTGCTCAGGCACCGTAAAAACAATCAAAATGCAACCAGAGGACCTGAACATTAACAAGATATTAAATAAATAAATAGAATCAGATACGAGGAAGGAGACAATGACCTGCTGTGAAAGCATGAAGGACAAATTGCCTGCTTCTCCCAAGGGATCTCCTGAGAGGTGGGAACTAGTGGAAGCCACCTGGGCCCCTAGAATTTCAAAGTGTGGGGTGGGGGGAGGGGGTGGGGAGAAAGGTAAAAAATCTTCCAGAAGATGTAATAAGGTTTATGGGTGTTATGTAACTTCCAAAAGAGTATTTAGATAAGGAACCCATTGTGTTCTCAGCTGTACACCTTGGAACGATATTGACAGATTTGTGTCTCATATATATGTCATATATATTGAAAGAGCATCTGCCATTAAAAGGCGCTGTAAAATCGTCTTCCGTATTTCTGTGGGAGCTATAACCACAATAAAGACATCCTACACTGTAGACATGATGATGTATGTGCGTGTGTGTATATATATGTATATAAATCTATGTGTGTGCGTGCCACAAATGATGATGGACTCAGCAAGTAGAAGAATCATAGGATCATTATTTAATTTGAAATTATGTCTTTATTCAGGCTTTGGCTATTCTGGGAATGAAAGTTAACAAGGTGCCTCTATATGTTGACGCAACTCCTGCAGAAACTATGCTCGCTGATGTACATGATTACTTTAAACCAGTTCAGATTATCTGTTTTCAAGTAATGGTAGGAGAGGTTAAACTAATACAAGGTTCTTCTCCCAGAATTTTCAATCTCAGTATGTTTCGCAGGCCAGCCTTCACAGAACTACTTGATTTCTACCTAAATTACATTTAGGCCCAACAAGGTTTCTGAAACTAGATATTTTTCTTCTTCATTTTCCTGAGGGCGGTGATGTGTGAGTGTGTTCCCTGTGATATGTTCACCAGATGGAGCTCTGCAAAATGATGCAGTGGCGGATGATGATGATTTAAAAAAAAAAAAAAAAAAGAAAGAAAAGAAAGTTAAAGAAGTAGTTTGCCTACTTCTAGTGGGTAGGAGACTGGCTCAGGATGAGAAAATAAAAAATTCTCTATCTTTTGCAGTGTAAGAGCCAGCCCACATGTTCCTCTTTCTTGGCTCATACCCTCAACCACCAGGCTACCAGCCCTCTTGCTACAGCTGTTCTACTTTACAAGAAAAATAATTTTAAGATCTCTTGAACCAAAGAAAGGCAGTGGGGAAGCATGAGTTTACAGCCTATTGCTTACAGCACCCACCAGGGTGTGTAGAGCCCTGGGAAGACTTGCTTGCATTATGCTTTTGTATGAGACTGAGCTTAACCTAATAGACTTCACACATCAGATGCTTAGACTGTGGAGCCGGTAGTAAAACCCATAGACATTCTTTCTCTAGTATACATATTCATCAGACCTTGCGATAATTTTGTGTTGGAAACATTGGCTTGACCAGGTGACAGGGTGTCTGCCATAAAAGCCATGTAGTCATTTCACATTGAAATTCTGATGATGCAGAAGCAAGAGGTTTATTTAGCAAGTAGGCCAGGCCAAGGTCCTGACCAAAATTTCTTATTTCAACTATATTTATTGATCTGAGTTTCTGACCCAGTTTTCACTGTGATTGCTTACGTTAAAATACCCAAGCAGTTCTTAGGACAGGAGTGAGCCCCAGAACTGCTGTCCTTACTGGTGGGAGTATGCAGAATAGCTCTTTGGTGAAGGACTGGACTCACACAGGCATTTATACCTTATCTTCCTCCCTCTGTTCCTTTCATTTTTCTTTTCCCCTGCAGCCTATAGTCTCCAGCATATTCTTCTGGAGTGGCATGTTTTCAAATGAAAAGGGTACGCAAGGGAGGGCAAGGGACAGACTTAAGCCCCTTCCAACTTAATAGTGAATTGACCCTGTGTCTCCACTGGGGAAGTATATTCTGCCCACTATGCTGTTAGGAGGGAGAGAGAGGGAGCTGGGTCGCCCACCTTCTTTTATTCCTCTCATCCCAAAAGTCACATACACATACACACATTTTAAAAGTTTGATACAACAGAAGTGGGTGATCTCTTTTCAGGAGAGAATTTCAAGTTGTGGAGCCCAGATAGGTGGAGATGGTTTTGCTGCAGCCCTGACCCCAGAACGTGAACTGAGATTCCACTGCAGCATTTCACTGAAATGTCCTCTGAGCTGCATTTTAGATACTTTCAATCCTGATGTGAAGGCCTGATTATCTGCCTTTCCCAGTGCAGTACGTGAGATGGTTGGTTGCCGGACCTGGGGACTGGGATTTCAGTCCAGGCTTCTGCTTCCTGAGTTTGGCATTGCAGTGTTCAGCACTGCAGCACTGAAGTACACAGATTTTTTTTTATTTTTTTTTTCTTTGTGATAAAAACCATACATTTAGGCTGGGGAAAAAATATTACAGTGAAATTAACTGGAGCTGTGAGAAATACTTGTTCTTTTGGTCAGCTATAGCAGGGGAAGTACTAGTATAATGTTATAGCCCTTAATAACAAGTGATAACATTTGCACCATATTTTAACCTCAGCATTTTTTTTTTTGAACACATTCCAGTGTTATTGTTTTAAGTACTTGTTACAACAATTCTCAACATCCTGCAAGACTTGACTCCCATGTAGTGTGATCAATACACAATATAATACTGCACTTTTACTAATGTGACCTTTTTGTAGTTTGATTGCTTGCTTATTTCATTCTTTCCTGAAACAGTAGAGACTGCAAACAAGCAAAAGGTTGAAACAGCTGGTTGCTCTGCAACATATTTAACTGACTGAGGTAGCTTAGTAAAGTGCATTCATACCATTTAAAGTTAGTTAAAAATTACATTCATCCTCTTATGAAAACTCATATATTGAGACAGGAAGAGCATGAGTTAATTCATGCAACACAAATCACAGTGTCATTTAGCTCTACACAAGGCATTGAAAGTATCTTTGTCAAATGAAAAAAATAAAAAAATAAAAAAGATTGTGTCCAAACTTCCAATCTATTGCTTACACAAGTAATCCCACTGAATCACGTCAGCTTGAATAATAGATCTATAAAGTTTTAATAATTAATTCTTTTCTTATCCATTTTCATGGCACAGTCTCAGAGCAACATAAGGATCGTTTAAATGGACAAAAGTAGATAAGAGTTTATGTCTCCTCTCTAACTATAATGTATTTCCATTGTTTAATAATGGAGAGGGAAATGCTTCTCAGAGTGTAGAGTGTAGAACCACTGAGGGAAAGACTTGCCTCTACCAATAGTTTGCTAACATGACTCTGGGCAACTCGTTTCTCTTTCCTGTGCCTCAGTTTCCCAGTCTGAGGAAGTGGAAGGAATTATACAGACCAAAGGTGCTTTGAAATCTGCGATGAACAAACATGGTGACTGAGGTAATTATCATGATTACTCAGAAGTACAATGTGAAAAGTCAAATCTTATGTAAGAGCAATACCCAGTTCTTCCTCTTTCTATCAATCCATGTCAGAGGTTTTTACAATGGAATACACTATAATTTTATTTGCTCAACAGATTGGAAAACAGAAGCACTGACCTTGGGAAGGTCACATGTCAAGCGTTGATAGCGCTAGAAATAGACCCAAGCCTCAGAAGGCCCAGCCCTGCCTTCTACCCCAGTATTTTACAGATACAGAACTACTGATTTATAGGAATAAGCCTGTTCCAAAAGTAAAGCTAAAGGCTTCCTGCCTCCTTCTCTTCGTCTCTCAGACTTGATTTTATGCATCAAAGGTTTCATATGCCAGTCATTTTCTTTCTGGAGGCCTAATGTAGTTATGTGGTGTGACAGTGATACCAAGCCTTGGTTTTCTTATTAATTCACATCTTAATTCATTGTAATTGAATTATTTTAACTGGGGAAAAATAATGTTTTCTCTCCTCAGTCTTTTCCTGATTCAGACTTCAGACTTCAAAAAACACACAGATTTCAGAGACAAAAAATGAACTATTTGAAACACAAAGTACCTCTCACTTAAGAAACACTTCAGGAAAAAAAAAAAGCAACTAGCACCTTGTTTAAGCGTGAGAACTGTGAAGAAGTGGTTTTGTTTTTAGGAAGTGTATCAGTTCCATTTTTCTGCTACAAAACCAAACCAAACCAAAAACAACCAGCCAGGTAAAGATGCAAACCTAATAAATAATTTTCAGTGTAGTTCAAAACAGAAAACTGAAACAAACAATTTGAGTTGATTAAAATGTGAAATGTTTTGTTCTGTTTTGTTTTGGGTGGTTTGGTTTTTTTTTTTTTTCTAATATAAAACTAAGCACATTTTGAAATAGAAAATCAGAACGGAATACCAGGAAATCAGGATTTGATATCTTTCATTGTCTTCCATTTAATTTTTTTTGAAATTGTATTTTGACAAGATTACTTTTCCTTTGTTTTGATTAGCTTGAATTGGAATTTTCTGATAGAAAATTTCTGAAAATCTTTCTGAAACTATCCATGAGGAGAGCATCCAGTGGTGTCTGAACATTAAAAGGAGAATTGCTGGATGTCAGCAAACTGTGGGAAGACTGAATAGATGAAACATTATTAACAGTAAAATAATACCTTCTTCCTATTTATGCAGCGCCTAGAAACCATACCCTGGGATGAATCCCACATGGCATTTTAGTTTTAATTAAATAACTTTTCAGAGACATAAGGGAGAAGAGGTTGGTGACCCGATTAATCATTGTACTACTCGATTTTACGTCATGGCATCCCAAATGATTTCAAATGTATTATTCTGATGTAAAGCTAGAGTATTGCAGTGGTGACTCAGGATGTTATTTTTTTTCTCCATTGGCAAAGCTGATCTGAGTAGTCCCTTACTGCCTTCACTAGCCTCCAGCCACTAATTTTGACTTCCTGAGGCTTTTTATTTAACAAAGATCATTTTATTGATCCAGTTCATTTTGCAGTCCACAAACAATTCTATCCTTCCTGAGTTGATAAGAGGATCAAATCATCATTGCTACTGAGGTGACTAAGGCAGGATCCCTACACCTAGAGGGGGTGGATACATGCTGAAGTCCAGGATTCTTCCCCCACAAAACCCTAGCTTGGATGAATCTGGACCTTTTAATCTTGAAATTATTATGTAAAATATACAGAATCTAAAATGCAATTTCACATGATACTCTTACATCTGAGTATGTTGTGTGTGTGTGTGTACAGCTGTAGAAATACATGTGTATCAGGGAACTAGACATGACTGTGATGGGAGTATTTAAAAGGCAGGAATCAGGCCAGCATCAAAGCAGTGCTTTACTAGACTGGCATTCATTAACAACACCCATTTTCCAGTGGTAAGTTCTTACACATTATTAGTTATAATTGCTGCTTATTCAAATAGTCCTTAATAACCATTTCCTACATTAGCTGTGTGTATTCAACACCACAGAGCTGAAGCCCTGTAGTCAGCAGTGATGGCTGCAGTCAGGTTTGAGGATCTCTTTGATGAGGTAAGGCTGGGGCCAAAGTCAAGAGTCATCCTTCCTCTTTTTTCTCATGCTTCCATGGTATTTTTATGATCCTTACAACCTCCCCAAAAGAAAGGGTGACTCTCACCTGCTCCCAACATAGATTATCTTTTTTTCCAGGAACAGGATTCATTCATTTTTCCAGGCATGTTTTCTGCCTGTTCTACATCCACCGTTCATACCTTGCAGTTTATGCTTCGTACATGATTTTCATTGTACCCTGTTTGTGCAATTACATCGCACAACTCTCCTTTGCCGCTTGCAGCTACGTATTACTTTTATATGTATGCTTAGCTGAGCCCAAGAGCTCAGACATTGTTGCTGATTATGCCATTAGTAGCATCACAAAATGTACAATCTCACAAACAGCTACAGTGTTGTTGTTTACTCATTTTAGTGTGCTTATGTTTAGATTCCAGGCAAGCAAATACCAAATATGCCCTCCTCAGTCTGTTTTGACTTTATGGGTGCAATAGGCTTCTGCTTTGTCAGCAAGACTTCTATTTAAGCAACATAAATATTTACTCCATAAGCTACACAGATATTTAAAATTCATAAATGTGTCATAACTTCTGCAGGAGTTACTTGAAAATAGTTTACTTCAGTACTTGGCATAAGAATTGGGCCATTGTTTATCAAGCACGCTTGTACTCCCTCTCTCCTTTGGATGGAAGTTTCTTGCTTACTGCCACATACAAGAGCTTCTCTGGCATGTTTTCAGTTGGAGAGGTTGAGGAAAATCAGAATAGTTTACCACATGATTCAAATAACTTTCACTTTTACTGTTTTACCTTCTTTGACATGAATGTTTATTTACATTCTAGAGTTTCAACATTTATAACTAGAAAAAAAAAATCATACGCTGTAGACCAGTTCTGCATTATATGGTCCTGTAGGACACGTGGTCTGGGATTCATGTGCTTGTCTGCCAAACAGATAATTTCTTTTGTGCGCAGGGCGCAGCATTTGCGCTGCAAAACCACGGACAAATGGACAGGCATCGTAAACCCACTACGCTGCACACATGCAGAGCAGCTCATGCTACCAGAGATCTGATGAACTAGTAGTAGAAGAATATATTCCTTCCATTCTTGGACCAAGAGAAATTAAGTTGCCTAACCCACCTGTGAAGGCAGCACAGACATACCATAGTCCAAATATACCCTTCCAGCAGTAGGAACGCTGCAATTTTTTCTTTTTATTGTATCTCGTGGTGAGTAGCATCACTAAAATATAGAAGCTCTGCCCCCTCTATGGGCATGTAACAGATTGCTAAAACCTCCAGGGCCACAAGTGGGAAATGTCTGTAGAAGGGCATGCAGGGTCGCTGCTGAAGGACCCGCTTCACTTCTCTCTGACACCCTTCTTCATTTTTCCTCCCTGTGACACTCATCATGAAAGTTCAAGTTATTGAGGATTGACTCAATAACTTGTGTAGTTTCACTCTAACCATGGAAGGTCAAATAAAGGTAAAGCAAAACCAAGCCAAAGTGAAAGAGATCAGCTGAAAATATAAGGCTTTTAGTCTAAGGACTCAGAGTAACAGCTCCCTTTTTTGGTGGATTTCTCGAAATCTAAAGAGATTAAAAGGTAGAGCTGCATTTATCTGAACAATTGATTTTTTTTTCTTTTTTTTAGGTCACTGCTGGAATATAAAAAAAAACATTGATTTTTGGATTAACCCATTTTCTTGTATTTTCCTAATTAATAGGGTTTCTACTTTCTCTTTTTTTTTTTTCTGAGTGGAAAGTAGGAAATGTTTTGGCTTTAATTAAGAGGTAAGAAATAACAACTTAACATTCCTCTTGTATATTTATCTTTTTAAAGAAAATTTTGAAGACACAACTTGATGACTTTTCTTCTGCTCATTCTGCTTTGAAAAATAATTTCCTATTTTCATATTGCATATCTGACTACACCTAGATGGCAATTTTCTGTTCAGTTCTGTTCAGTAGAAAAAAAAAAAGTAAAAAAAGAAATTACATCTTAATGGCGTTGTTGTTGCCAGGAGATTCCAGCTACTGCTTATGAGATTAATGTGTCCTTTTTATTTTTTTAAATTTAGAAGTTGATTAATGAATAGATAAACAACTAAAATGCCAACCTTTTAGTAAATTTGTGTAGAAGCTTCCAATGTATAATCTGATTAAGCAGGAGCAATAACAAAAAATCTTGAAAGAAAATTGATCACACAAAGGACAGGGGACAAAACGTAGGCCACGCTTTCAATTGTTCCTTTAACCTGTCAAGCTGCACCTTCCTCGTGCTGCAAACAAACACTTTAATTAATATTGGTTACTGTGAGAAATGGGATATAGCGTTAGATAGACAATTTGTCTATCTAAGGTACAATGTTTATTATGGTCTTCTGTTCAGCCTGTGTGTAATTCAAAACTATAATTAATTTAGCTATCACCACCCAGCTCTGTAGATGTAACAGGGTTTTGTTATAGCTTAGAAGCTGTCAAGTTTTCACAAAGAAGCTAAAAGGCAAGACATTGCTCAGGAATGGATTTTATATGCCACATATCCTTTTACAAATGCAGGTTCTGTAAGTGGAAAAAACAAGCCCAAAACAAGACTGTGGTTTCTTGTAACCATTTACAAGTCTCTAAACTTTTTTTTTCTTTTCCATTGGGTGGTTTGTTCTTTTTTTGTTTTGGTTTGGGTTTTTTTTTGGTGGGGTGGGGGTGTTTTTGTAGCATGATTCATATGGAAGTTGACCCCAAAAGATACGGAATGTCCACAATTCCCAGTGAATTCTTGGTGAAATGGAGATGCTCAGTACTTTGCAGGGTCAAACCAATACAGAACTACATGCAGTTCTTTGGGTATTTATTGGATTTTTTTTAGAATTTCTGCACAATGTGAAGAAAGGTTTGTAGGACTTTTTTGGCTTGGTGATACCATCTTCAGTTCAGCCAGGAGTTTGAAAAATAAAGCCAGAATAATTGCTAAAACAGCACTTTTCTGACAGAAATGCATAATATGTTTTGACCTTTATGTGTCTGTTTCATAAATTGTTAATTTGATATTTGTTTTCTGAACATCTGGTACTGTATTTAAGAACTTGCTGTTGGCCTACACTCTGTTTTGGTTTTGGATTTCAGATGTAAAGATAATACTTTCTAATATTGTTTAGACATGTGCCTTCTCCTATAATCCAAAGGAAAACAGCTTGAACCAAAGATGCAACATACTGCAAAAAAGCTCCTACTTCACTTTGTTCTTTCAGGAAGAATCCATTTAGCATAACAGAATGCTCAAGCAATACTGGTAGTATGAAAAATGAACTTAAAATTAAATCACAGGGGAAAGACTTTGGCTGGGGTGGCTGGGAAGAAATAACTGCAGAAGTATTTGGTTTGGGTTCTTTTCCCTTCTGCTTCCTGGTTTACAGGAATTTTGATTGCTTTTGCTAAGGTGGTTCTTACTACCTTAGCAGTCGGCAGTCCTTGTGGGCTGCCGACTAGTAGCACTCTATAGAAGGCATTTTTGCAGCTGTAATCCAGAACACTTAAGAAAATGGAAACAGAATTCATAAAACAGTGTTATTAATTAAAAAAATAATTAAAGGATCAAAGGTAACAAAGGAAAACTTTCTAACACTAGAAAATAATGTGTCATATCTTACATACTACAGAGTTTTTTCTTTTTATTTTAATTAATAAAAAAAAATGCCAGAGGGCTCGATCCTTGATGCTGCTGAACTCCACTGCAGGGAAAAAGAACCAGAGCATTGGTGCTTGGCCTTATTTTTTCACTTATAAATTGCCCTGATTGCAGGCATCAGCGGAGCTGAAGAGATGTAGTGGAACAAGATCTTATTGCCACTCTTGCTCAAGCCTGCCTGTCTGTAAACTTACCTGTCAGAAAACAAGCTGCGCAACGGCAGCTACATCAATGCCTGGCTCTCTAAAGTACACAGGACCTTGGTGTCACTTCAGCAGCTGTTCATGAGATTTGCTGTGTGATCTCATTCTCCTCAATTTAATACAAATCAAAGGCATTCAGTACTGGGCAGGATTAGCTCCCTTGTTTTTTTGCACTGATGAGGGAGGTAAAATGTTATAACAAGAAAGGAGGAAAAAGAGTAGGGAAGGCATTATTGTTAAAAGGTAAGGCAGTGAAGGCCTATAATGAATGTAATAGCCATTTTTAGTAGTCTCATTCATTTTTACTTACTGTTGAGTACTTAGGGTTTGCACTCACAAGAAAGCAGCAGTGATGGAAGTCAAACAACACTGCTTCCAGAAGTCCCCTGGAAATGTTATGCCACAGCCAGATGCTCAGTGTTTCATGACTAGATCTAGTTGGGGAATAAAATGTGTAAAAGGCTTCCATGAGAAAATGCCAATTTAACAACAAAAATAGATTACTAATCGTTTGATTTAGGCAATATTTAATTTAGAAAAAAAAAAAAAGGTGTTTGAGGAGGAGACTTTTGCACTTTAAAATCCTAGTTTGACATTTCACAAAGGAAAGTTCAGATTTCCATTCCAAAATTATTTTACTTTGAATTGTAGATAGAAAGACACAAAGAATACAAAATATTACAAATGCAGAAGAGCATTCTGACTTGTTTTGGAAAAGAAATATTAAAAATTTTGGCTTTTTAACCTGAATTGAGATTATTTAAAGAAATAGATACTTTGTTTTCATGAGATAGGTAACCAGTTTTGGCTATTACTTGCGCTGGTTGAATGCTTTTGATGGTCCCAAGAATATCCCTTTTTCTCTCAGTTTTCAGCATAATCTACCAATGTGTCAAAGCTGCTCTGATCTATTTTAGCTTCTGCAAACTTTTTGACCCTGAGTTGTGTTGTTCTTTCTCAGGGTTGAGTAGTGAATTATTCCTCAAGTGGTCTTCACGTTCAGTGAGCCCAGTGTTTTCTGGAGCATATGGACCTAATCATGTCTCTTGAGCTTCAAATTAGCTTTACTGCACCTCTTGCACACAAGGCCACACAATACACCAGTGATTATTGCAGTGCCTTTTGGAGGATTAAAAGACCTTCTAATAGGCCAGTGCAGCCATTAACTTTTAACCCTTGTACTGATTAAACATGGCTGAGTCAAGACCCAAAAAAGAGACATAAATTGGCATTCTGTGCTACATGATATCTGAGGAATAGCCAGGTGACCCTCTAGACTATTCTGTTCAGTAGTAGGAATAAAAACAATAGTCCTAAACAGAAGATTCACATGGATGGCAGATCACACATACACATCCATATGCACACAAAGTCATTGGGATAGCTCCGTTAATGGCAGATTCTACAGTTAGTCAGGAGTCTTTGCCTGTGGAGAGTTTTCCAGTTTGTGAAAGATAGAAAGTTTCCAAGATTCTCCGAAAGCCTACAAAACCACATTAGTATCCTTGGGACACCCAATCTAACAGAGGGATTGCTCCTCTTTTTCAGCATGAAAAAAATCTGATGTCCAGAAGGTACCCATAGACACAGGCACACGGGCACGTATAAACCACGAATTTCCTTAAACTGCACACCAAACCTACCCTAGACAATTACCAGAAAAGGTTTTATTTGCAAAAGTTTTGGATCATAACCTTTTTGTACTCTCTTCATTACTGGTTAGTGATTGATCTTCAGCTAGAAAGAAAACTGTATGCTGTCAGAGCTACAGATAAAAAAAATCTGTATCAGAAAAAATGTAGACATATTTGCCATTTTTTGCCTAATTGTAACTGACTCTCCTGCAAGTTTCCTAACATTTTTATGTAAAAAACCCTCTGAGCTGGTAAATATTAAGGCACATTAACAGCCTTTCTTACAAGTGCATTCCCTATGATACTTGTATGTAAGACTGAATAATGGACAGTATTGTCCCATGCTGTGACGTCAGTAAAACCTCAAGGAATTTACTTGTTTTAAATACAACACCTGGAGTAATAAGGTTTAATTTTTTTGTTTTGTTTTGTTTTCTTCTTCTTGTTACCTGTAAAGACTTTAACACATTTCTGACTCCTGTGAAATACCAGCTAATAATAGAGAATGGTCATTGCCATGTGCAGGGAGATAAGATTTTCAAAATATCCATATTAATGTCCATATCCAAATATACATTTTCCATTTCTTTCTGGACCTGCTGAACGAGAGATTAAGGACTCAGTACACCTAATGTGTGTCATTTTTCCCCCATGTACTATAGTAAGATTGGAGAAATGGAGTAAATAACAGATTGGGGCCTATGTTGCTAGGTAACATAACATCTTTGCATATATCTGCTTCCCGCAGGATTATGATCTCCCTTCTGATTTTGTAAAATTATTCACCCAATATAATTTGGATACTTTGTAGGTGATTTTCAGAGGGGATATATATATTGTTCAATCCAAAGGTCTTCTGTATAGAACTCAACCCTAAGTGTTTAATTACATTTTCTTCTGTGTACTTTTTTACATGATAGTGTGTGGATGAATTTGCCCTATCACGTATGCATAGCAATACATAGTTGTACACCAAAATAAACAAAGATGAAGTTAAGAAAAGGTAAAGAAGTTGTAATTCACCAATTAAGAATTAAAGTTAAAGATCCTTATCTTTCTGTGCAAATACTACCAAGCAGACCTATAAAACATCCATTCATGAACTCAAGTATAGGAGGATTAGGGGAAAGAAAGACATTCCTTATTATTAACAAGTTACTGAAGTGTAAAGTATGCAATTGGATCATCAAAATTAAGATGAGGATTTTTTATTAAAAAGTAGAGTGAGAAGGTAGGTATGAAACAAGCAGAGATTAATCCAATGTGTCAGAGGAATATTTACTTCCCCAAGGATGCTGATGAAATCCCAAATATAGATATCATACTACCTGGTGAAGCTGAAGTAAAGAAATGTGCAGATTGTTTTAATATAAGGATTTATCTATCTAGTGCATCCCTATGTTTTTGTTTTCCTGTGGTGACAACTTCACTGTCCAGTAGATTTCAAGAAGAGCATGTCCCATTGTCATTAGCAAGTCCAGTTAGTGTAACACAGGCCACAGAACAGTAATTGCTAATCTCTACCTTTTAGCTCCAGTTCAGTCTAGCAGAGCACACTCATCTTAACCTTGGCAAGAGGGAAACAGAGAAAAAGTAAAATCCCAACATGAATTATAGAGTTTGGGCTTCTGACTATTATCACTGTACATATCATCCCAGCCTGAGGCAGTTCCATAAGCCTTGAAAAAAAAGTTTGCATTCTGGAAGAAGAAATATGACAGCAATACATGTAATTCTTATGGCAATAAATATATTCCTTAAGTTTATCAATATAAGATATATGTATCAACGTGATATCAGTTTGGCCTGCCTAAGCTCCCTCCAGAACTATTAGTGAGAAGAGATAGATGAGGTAGGTAAGGAAGGAAAGAAGGAAGGAGAGATTTTTGTTTTCTTTCAGGATTTTAGAGACCTTTTTTTGGCCATATCTACTTTTCACTCCCTCCATTAGGTCAGATAGGAATAATAAAATTCTTTTTTCTTTTATGTTCCATGATGATTAATTTTCTTTTACCTTTCTCCTTTTTGTTTAATCTCCCTCAAAAGAAAAAGAAGAACAACCCAGAAATCTAGCTTGCAGTCTTGACCACTGACCTTCATGGGGAGACAAAAGAAAAGAAAGCACTGAAAGGTGAAAAAAGATTTATTACTTCTTATGAATAGAAACATTGCTTTCATTAGCAGAATTTCCCCTTCACTCCATTTCTCTTTTTCTTTTCCTATTTCCTCACACCATTCTCCTTGGCCTAAAGACTACAACTGCAAAAATCAAAGACCAGATAAACCCTCTCCAACAAAGATTCTGTCTCCTCTTAGAACATCTTAATCCCTTTGGTACTCTCACCTCTCTGAAACCCTCCGTTGAAGACCACATAGCAGCACTATCTCAAAAAATCCTCTGCTAAGTGTTCATCGTCTTTTTCACAGAGAAATTCTAATGCATAGGTTATCCTGAAGTCCATCTCTCCATTCACTCTTCAGTTTGTGAGAGTTAAGGGATATCCAACTGTGGTCATAGTCTGAACAGGAGGATGAACGGAACTCCCTCAAAGCACTTCACCTTTATGTGTATTCATGCAACTGTGCTCATGACATCTCTTAATATTTTGTTTAAACAAAATGTATTTTAGGTTACTTCTATTTCATAATTTCATAACTTCATTTTTTAACCCTACAATTAGTTATTTCAGATAAATCATGAAATGATCAGAAAAGCAGTCAGAAAAATATCGCTTTTTTATATGATGAGGAGTAACTAATATGTAGCTGTTATTTTAAAAGCCAGAATATCATATCAATAACAAAGTCAAGGCTTGATCTTTTTTATATCAGGCTATTTATTTATTAATTTATATAGGTATAATGTTAAAGCCTTAATTCTTCAAATAATATGAATATCCTTCTTTAAGAATTATGTTCTGTAGTACTTCAAGAGTAAATTTGAAAGAATGCAAGGTGTATCAAGATTTATTTCACACCTGTACACATCTAAAAATATGTTTTCATTATTATTCTCTACACCTACATAAAACAGCCTCAGAAGAGTTATGCAATAAGACATAATTTTTACAGTGTTAGATAAACAAAGAAAAAGGAGACAGATGTAACCTTGCAATAGATAGTCAAATAATCCTCATACACTGAAGTTTTAAGAACTGAATAACCATATATCATTTTAAATTACTTCCTAGTTTGTGTAATTTTTGAAAGCTGAGCTTCTTAATAGTGTCTTTAAAAACAAACCTTTTAAAATCTGAACTGCTTTCCTTTCCTTCTAAATAGAGCACACATCATACAAAATGAAAACATTTACATCATACAAAGCAACAGACAGATATGAAATATAAAGTGCAATTTATACTCAAGGTTAGTTTGAGACAATGTTGGAAATAATTTCAAACATAAACCTAACAAATATGCTTAACAATAATTGCAGTCCACATTTCCTCTAAAAATGTTCTCTGTTTTTTGCTCAGTGTGAAACATAACATTATTTTTCCATTTGACAAAAACATATCCCATAAACCATTTTTACATCACATGTGTTTCAGATTCTGACATAAATCAGGCAAAAAGGAAGCCAAAGTCAGCAGCATATGGGCAAAATGAATAGATATTTACAAAGGCTGCATATATAGCTCATAAATGCCTTTTTAAATTATTTATTTCGATAAAAAAAGAAGCAACCATTCATTTTAGTCTTGCCTAAGAGTAAATATTTGTCAGTTTGGCAACAGTTTTCCATTTTCAGCTTACATAGCTGAAATGCTAACTTTGGTATTGTTCCTTCTAGACTTCATGCTACGCTGTTATTTCACCATCTAAGAAATCAGTTTCCAATATAGGACACAAAACCAGTCATTGTCTTCAAAAGTGCAGCAAAGAGGCTCCAGAATGGAGGGCCCCAGATTCTGTCAGTCTCTGGGTCTAGTTCTGACTTCTAAAAAGTCACAAGAGTTGTGTACAGTAACTTTGGACATGCTGCCTGAACAGCATAAGGGCAGTAAAAATCATCACACAGTTCTAAATCAGCATAAATGGTTCCTTTCATCTTTCTACCTTGTGTAGAGGGGCATCCGGAAGAAAGAGGAGCATCCAGTATGTGAAGAATGTAATCTAATCCTTGAAAGAAGAGGTTAGAATTCTTTTTCTTCATCCTTCTAATTTGGGACAAAAAACACGAGTGGTGACTGGTGGTTTTCTTTCTTTTCTCTCCTAGTCTGCCTTCAGTGACTCTGCGGAGAAAGAGGACAAATTTTATTAGTCCTTTCCCCGGGGTGAGCTGTGGTTTCTACAGTCTGTCATGTAAAAAATTACTAGAAAAACTAGAATAACTTTTTTTTCCTTCCCCACCCACCCCCAGTGTAGCTTGCCAGCAGTGCTGCAATAAGAGAAAACTCTCATAACTCCCATTACAACATGGGTACTTCTGGAAATCCAACAGAGCCATTGAAAAACATTTCAATGTTTTCAACTCCCTTACTCCGCCCCCACCCACCCCCAATCTCATTTCTGAACAGCTGGATAGAATAAAATATTTCCTTAAAGGCTGCAAAGAAAACTTAATAATTCTCAATGAATGTGCTCAAATTAGGCACATTCTGTGTGAGCTCACCAAGCAAGTGCAGGACAACCAGGGGATCCGGCCCAGCCAGCATGGCTTCATGAAAGGCAGGTCCTGCCTGACCAACTTGATCTCCTTCTATGACCAGTGGATGAGGGAAAGGCTGTGGATGTTGTCTACCTGGAGGACTGGTGAGGCCACACCTTGAATATTGTGTTCAGTTTTGGGCCTCTCACTGCGAGAAGGACATTGACTTGCTGCGGTGTTTCCAGAGAAGGGCAACGAAGCTTGTGAAGGGTTTAGAGAGCAGGTCTTATATGGAGAATTTGAGGGAACTGGGGTTGATTGGCCTGGAGGAGGCTGAGGGGAGACCTTATTGATCTCTACAACTACCTGAAAGGAGGTTGTAGTGAGGTGGGTGTTGGTCTCTTCTCCCAAGTTACTAGTGAGAGGATGAGAGGAAATGGCCTCAAGTTGTGTCAGGGGTGGTTTGGATGGGATACTAGGAAAAATTTCTTTACTGAAAGAGTGGTCAGGCATTGGAACAGGCTGCCCAGAGAGGTGGTGGAGTCACCGTCCCTGGAGGTGTTCGAAAAATGCGTAGATGTTGCACTTCAGAGTATGGTTTAGGAGGCATGGTAGTGTTGATTTGACAGTTGGACTTGATGATCCTAGGGGTCTTTTCCAACCTTAATAATTCTGTGATTCTATGATTCTATGATTCTATTAACTTTTTTGGTTTAACATGATTGACTTCAAGGGCCACAAGTAGAAGGTAGACTACGGGTTGACAACTTCACTGCCATATATATTTAAAAAGAAGCACAAACACAGAATCACAGAATCACAGAATCACAGGTTGGAAGGGACCTCAGGGATCATCTAGTCCCACCTCTCTAGGAAGAGCACAGTCTAGACAAGATGGCCCAGCACCCTGTCCAGACGACTCTTAAAGGTGTCCAACGTGGCTGAGTCAACCACTTCCCTGGGGAGATTATTCCAATGGTTGACTGACCTCAGTGTAAAAAATTTCTCTCGTGTGTCCAGTCGGAAATCCCCAAGAGCACCTTGTGTCCATCCCCCTTGTCCTCTCCATGGGACTCCGTGTAAAAAGGGAGTCTCCATCTTCTCTGCAGCTACCCCTTAAGCACTGGTACGTAGTGATGAGATCCCCTCTGAGCCTCCTTTTCTCAAGGCTGAACAAACCCAGCTCTCCCAGCCTATCCTCATATGGCAGGCTTCCCAGTCCTCTGATCATCTTGGTGGCCCTTCTCTGGACCCCTTCCAGCCTGGCCACATCCTTTTTGTAGAGCGGGGACCAGAACTGGACACAGGACTCCAGGTGTGGCCTGACAAACACTGAGTAGAGTGGGATGATGACTTCTTTATCTCTGTTGGTGATGCCCTTTTTGATGCAACCCAGCACCCTGTTGGCCTTCTTGGCTGCAGCAGCCGCTGTTCGCTCATGTTGAGCTTCCCCCCACCAGGACCCCCAGGTCCCTTCCCACAGAGCTGCTCTCCAGCCAGGTGGATCCCAGTCTGTGCTGCACCCCCGGATTATGTTTTCCCTGGTGCATGATCTTACATTTATCCTTGTTGAACTTCATAAGGTTCTTGCTGGCCCATTCCTCCCGCCTATCCAGATCTTCCTGCAGAGCAGCTCTCCCTTCTGCAGTGTCTACTTCCCCACTTAACTTGCTGTCATCTGCAAACTTCATCAGGCTACACTTGATGCCATTTTCCAGGTCACTTACAAAGATATTGAATAACATTGGGCCCAATATCGATCCCTGGGGAACTCCACTAGTGACAGGTTGTCACTTTGAAAAGGAGCTATTTACCCCCCCACTGTGGGTGCGGCCCATCAGCCGGTTCCCCACCCACTGCACAGACCACTTGTCTAGGCCATAACGCATCAATTTCTCCAGGAGGAGGCTGTGGGGGGCCGTATCAAAGGCCTTGGAGAAGTCCAGGTAAACAATGTCCACTGCCTGCCCCATGTCAACCAGGCAAGTCACTTTGTCATAGAAGGCCACCAGGTTTGTCAAGCACGATCTGCCTTTAATGAAGCCGTGTTGGCTTTTCCCAATCACGTGCTTCATTTGACTTGTGATGGCCCTCAGGAGGATTCGTTCCATAACTTTCCCAGGGACTGAAGTAAGGCTGATGGGCCTAGAGTTACCCGGATCCTCCCTCGAGCCCTTCTTGTAGATAGGGGTAACACTTGCCTTCCCCCAGTCCTCTGGGACATCCCCCGTTCTCCATGACTTCTCGAAGATTATGGAGAGTGGCCTTGCGATGATGTCAGCCATTCCTCTCAACACCCTCGGGTGGATGTTGTCAGGGAACATCCTGTTCTGTTTGTTGTTGTTCGCTTGTTTGTTTCACCTTGCCTGCTTTTTTCACTTAGCCATCACAGGATTTGCATGTCCACTTCTGGAAGATTTTCTTCCAGCAACTGCATCTGTGCTGCATGGTGAGTTCTACAGGCATTTGTACAGATTTTCTTCACTTGCATCTGGCTCTGCTGGTAACTGTCTGAGCTGGTTTTTATTTCATGTCTTTCCAAGTTTTAAGCTGAATACATTGACAAATGCACTTTTTAGTAAAATATATTGTATAATTTTTTTTATAACACTTTTCTGGTTTTGGTATTTTAGCTTCGGTTTGATAGTTTTTTCTGTTTGGTTTGGGTTTTTTTTGTTTTTCTTTTTTTCTCCCCATTCCTTAATATCTGCAACATATGTCACTGTATCACTTCTAAAAGGTACCAGAATGTTGAATACTGATACCTTCTACCGGCCTGCCTAGATTAACATAACATTTACAGCATGGACTTCCTCCCACTGTGTCTTTTCTTCAACCTACAGAAGCCACTTGAAAAGGTGACTAGAAATACAGTAATACTATTTCAAACACTTATATGGTCCACAACTTTATTGCTGGCAGTGAAACAGGAGTGACAGTCGGTGTTAATATCCAGTAAACTTGAAAACTGTGCAGCAAAAATTGACACCTGACATTTCAGATTGGGTAGAAAGACATCAGATGATCCAATAATCATCAGAAGAAAAATGTGCTTTTTACCACTCACCTGGACTTTTCTCTTATTGATCATGTAGACATGAAAAAATACGTTCCTTTTAGTTACTTTTGATAAACATCCCTGAAATGTTTCTTATGGCTCTCATGATCCTGTTAAGCAACATAATAAAGGAATTTCTGAGCACATAACAGCATAAGAAGTGTATTTGACTATAAAAGTAAAAGATAAATACACATCCCAGAACAATTTTCCCCCGTATAATTATCATAACGTTATGTAGGAGTAGCAATTTGGTACTTTTTCCACAACATGTTTGTGTTTCCTTTTGCCTTGTCATTTTTATTTTAAAAATGTAAAAAGCATTAAATAGAATAAAGTAGACCATAATCTGTTGGCTGAATTAAAAAACATCTTGCCTATTAATAAGTTATAATAACTGTACTATATAGTTTTTTACTGCTCTAGTATTGTACTTGGACATGTGACAGCACATCTGGAAATTCTACCAGCATTCCAAAGACAAGTTAAGATCTTTTAGTAGGGAGTAGAAAAATACTAATATGAGCTCAGTCTTTTTAGATATATTTTTAGATATATTAGGACAACTATGCAGACTGTTGGTGATCCAGTGGTCTGTTCTACATTCTGCATAAAAGATTAGAAAACAGAATGCATCTGTCATATTGAAAGGTTCATAGCCCTACAACGTACACATATATTGTACTATGTAAAATCTGAGTTCTTTTCTCTACTCCGAGAATGGTTCAGATATTTTTTTCATGAAATGGAGATGGGATTAAAAAAAGAGAGAACTTCTTTGACATGGTAGCTGAATGCCAAGACTTCTACTTCCAGACTACTGAAATATACTGAAATATCTGTTTCCTGCTCATCCCAAAGACTATTATATAGAAGTTAGCAGAACATAAAATTATATGGCACACGAGTATGGGTATTTCAGATTGCAGTTTTGGATTTAGATCCTTGACATTTCTGAAACCTGTGTTCTTGTTTAAGATATTTTCTGTGCATTGATTTAAGTTTTTTATTTTCCTTTTTTTCCTTCTTTTTAATAATAAAGTACTGCCTCCAAACCAAACCTTGCCAAACAATTCAAAATTTTATTGGTTTTATAAGAAACTGTTTCCTTCTATTTTCTCTGAAGGTAAATTATCATTTGGCAGTGAATGTAAGAATGAAAGAAAAGATAGAAAGTAGAGAATAAAGTAAAATGATAGACTATATAACAGAAGACAATAAAATACAACATAATAAAATAGAAATGAAGGATTTTACTTGTCCAGGAAACTGCACAAATGATCAAAGGAACATCACATTTTCTCATCATTATGTTTCCAGCCCCCTGGACACCGACATGGTTCTGATGATCCTCCTGCTCAAACATGTTAGTCAGTGTCCCTGTTATCTGCTGCTAATGGTTTGCATCCAACATTTTGTGCCTAAACTGGTGTCATGACTTAATTGCCTGATCGTGTGCCATTTCAGACGCCCTACTTCTGAGGGACCTTGGCAGTTTCGATACAATCTCCATGGAGGCCTGAAAACATTGGGCAATGAAAAGCAGGGAGCACTGCAGAGCTTGTGTCACTTGTGTAGAGGCGACACTTGCACTGGCCCACTCACACAGAACATACATTGTTAAAGGTATCACATAGTGGAAAATAATATCTTGGGATGTGTAGCTATTTTCAGATACCTTTAGCTCTTGCTTAATATAGAGACATTTTTGTGGTTAAGGTACTTCTTTGCCAGGACTATTTTTTTGCTTTACTGCTTTATTAACCTATGAGAAATTAAACCAGAATGCTAGTATTCCTAAAGCCTAGATGGTGATGGGAGATGTTTATGTAAATAGTTAATAAATAGGAGGTGCAGACGGTGAAATCACGCCCATATCCTAAGCTGTGACTCAGAAAAATGGATTAAATTGCATTTTATGTCCCTAGACATGGAAAGAGCGACTGAAATTTTGAAAATGAATGGGACTGAATTGCTTGGTTCAGCTGATTATGGACAATATTAATAGTGCTTTTAAAAAGTGATACATGTACCTGTAAGGGCTTATGAAGTATATAAAAGAAGTCTGTGAAAGACAAGTAAGAAAACCAGTTCACTAATCCAACTGTCGGTAGGATTAACTTTTTCATTGAGGGTCCAGGCAAAATTCTGTAGAGGTCTGTAGACTGAGGGAGGCTGAAAGCCACTGTTGCAGAGGAACACAAATGTTATAATTAACAGCAGCTAGGGGAAATAGACCCACAAGTAAAGGAAGAAGCAACAATATTTTTCATCAGTATAGAAATTATAGAAGTTTTAAGATTCAAACACAATTGCCATCAGTTAGAATCCTTTATTATACCTTTTGCCTATTAGAGGAGCTAAGGACCAGTTTTTGACTTTTCATGCACCTGAAGTGATGGTATTGCTTTTACATCAAAACGATCAGCAGATATTAATAGCTTAATCAAGAAGTATAATCCAAGGCTAAGAGATACTCACATTTTACAGTTCATCCCTTTAAAACTTCCTAAAGCATCTTGATGACTAACATAAAATCTTTTTTACCATAGCTAATGATGTCCATTAAACTGAAATCGTAACAACCTGCACTTAAAAGTATTGAAATCACAAATAATATTGGTACATATTTTTCTCCATCAAAACAAAAGCTCAATCCTTCAAAAGCAAGACATTGGTGATTTTACCAAGTACTTTAGCATAACATAGATAGTCAGATTGAGAAACCTGCATTCTGTTAAAAATAATAAGAATTAGATGCCTAAAATCCAGTGTGGATCTGGACTGTAGATCTTGAAGTTCCCCAGAAATGTATTATTTTAATAAGGTAAAATTCAACACAAAAAGCAATTAATGGAAGTTAACCTAGAACAACAGAATATTGTTAACAAATAACAACAGAATTTTTAGTGCTGGCTCCAAAGACCAATTCTTATCAAAGCTCAACCTGAATGGCAACCTATAGTAATAGGTTATCTTCTAAAGATAACCTTCTAAAGATAACTTCTTCTAAAGATCACTAAAGATAATTTTTCCAATCTGTTTCAGAACTGAGGTTTTCTTATGGAGTACACTTTACTGGCAGCTTACTGACTTTAATTTAAAAGCTCTACTGAGCCACATGTGAGAAAATTTTCTGTGACTCAGAATGTATAGGAGGATGTATTCTGAGTACCTCTGCCAGCCAAAGCTGTGAGAGTATCCCAGAAGATAAAACATAACCACTCTGGTAGCAGCTGATGATCATATTGAAGGTTTTAAATGTTCTCTGGAACCTGACAAAAAATGCACAGCCCATGAATAAATAAAAACTAAAATAGAAATATTCTCCACACAATGAGCAGAAATTCCAAAATATACACTTAAATTGTATCCTGAAACCAACACAGATCCTGCAGCAGTAGTGACAAAGGCTATCACTGAGGTGTACCAGTTAATAAGCACACTATTCATTCTAAGCTGCAGTAAGTTTTCTCAGAAATGGTTCCATGATGTCAGGAAGCAAAATGGCATATATTGGTATACCAAATAAACCCATCAGAAAGAAATAATTACAAATCTTTAAGAAGGTATGGTGTCATTTGAATGCATAAAAAGAATTTATTCTTCAGTCAGTAGACAGAAAACCTGTGAATTCCTTGAGAAGAACTCCTTGTGGATGCAAAAAATTACACAGGCTCAAAAAGACCATCTTGAACTAAACCAGCCACCAACAGCGAGGGGACAAAATGTGCAAACAAAATCCAGCTCAGGAAATCCTTTTAGCTGAAAAAGACAGGAAACTGGAAGAATATTAGGTGGGAATATCAAATATGTTTTTGCTGTTCTTACTTTTCCCTAAGGGTCTCTCTATGGCTACTGCTGTGTGACTGAAATTACATACAATTTCAGTGCCATTTCAAGTATCCTAGATTATCCTGCCACTCCAGAGGGTATAGCTTTCTACTAAAGATTGCAACGGCAAGATGTTGCACAAGTCAACAGGTATCTCTGTTTTTCTTTGTTTACTTTCTTTTCCCAGAGAAAAGTTTCTACTGCATGGATGCAGAACTGTCGAGGCTACCAAAGCTCTCTTTACTGGCGAATAGGGGCTGTCGTCTCCAAAGGAGTAAAAGATATTGAGGTATGTTTTAGAATATCCAGAACTTGCAAGATTTTTTTCCCATATTGTTTCTGGGGAGAAAAATTCAGGCTGAAATAAAATTTATAAAAAATAAAAAAGTTGGGATTTTGATAAATATACTAATGTTGGATTGTCTTTCAATTGCTTCTTCAGTCACACACAAATCTCCACAATACTGAAACATCAAGCTTGCTTGTGAAGCAACAGTACAGAATTTTCCTTTTGCTTATTTTACGTTCAGTCTTACTCTGTTTGTTTTTAACAGAGTGAACTTTATTACTTTCACTTACCTCTTGTACCCAGAAATTAGTAAAACTACAAAGCTAATAATAAAAAAAATTATTATAACTTTGTTTTTCTTCATGAATAACTACAGTAGTAGTCTGTTAATCTCTTCTTGTCTAATATGCCAGAGATATTGCTGCAGTAATAATAAAAAAGAAAGTCGTCTGCTACAGGGGGAAGAAAACTATTGCCATGGAAGTCTCCTTTAAAATCCTATGAAGCAAAATTAACTTTAGCAAAAGACTGCTGCTTGCTCATGTGCAAAGAAAATAAGCTAATGCTGGAGCAAATTTAGAAGTACCTCCAGTAGGACTTAAGGGAATAAAAAATCCACTATAAGATTGGAAAGAGGACAGTGATGGACGCAAAATCATATGAGATAAATCTGAGAATTAATCTCACTCAGCACAAGCAGCACAAGATCCGTCTTTTATTTCTTATACCTATGTGATTTATTTGTCAGTTGCAATTTGCGCAAAATGGGCTTGGGCGCAGAGCCCAGAGAGGTATAAGTGAGGTGAGCAACTCCGGGTGGTTTCCAGAGAAGTTTGGGTACCTTTTCTGAAAATTACATTTTTGGTGAACGGCTCTGAAAGTCAAGAAGCTAATCTGAGGCACGTACAGGCAAAAAAACCAAACCAACCAACCAGCCACAGGGCAGCCGTGGGGCGGTGTGGGGCAGCCGGAGGGCGGGGTGGGGCAGCCGTGGGGCGCTGTAGGGCGCTGTGGGGCAGCCGTGGAGCGCTGTGGGGCAGCCGTGGGGCGCTGTGGGTCCGGCAGTCCCGGCACAGCCTCCAGCGGGGGGACGCGGACGCCGCCGCGGGGCGGGGTGGGGCAGCCATGGGGCGGTGTGGGGCAGCCGCGGGGCGCTGTGGGGCAGCCGTGAGGCGCTGTGGGGCAGCCGTGGGGCGCTGTGGATCCGGCAGTCCCGGCACAGCCTCCAGCGGGGGGACGCGGACGCCGCCGGAGGGCGGTGTGGGGCAGCCATGGGGCGGTGTGGGGCAGCCGTGGGGCGCTGTAGGGCGCTGTAGGGCAGCCGTGGAGTGCTGTGGGGCAGCCGTGGGGCGCTGTGGGTCCGGCAGTCCCGGCACAGCCTCCAGCGGGGGGACGCGGACGCCGCCGGAGGGCGGTGTGGGGCAGCCATGGGGCAGTGTGGGGCAGCCGCGGACGCCGCCGGAGGGCGGTGTGGGGCAGCCGTGAGGCGCTGTGGGGCAGCCGTGGGGCGCTGTGGGTCCGGCAGTCCTGGCACAGCCTCCAGCGGGAGGACGCGGACGCCGCCGGGGGGCGCTGTGGGGCAGCCGTGGGGCGGTGTGGGGCGGTGTGGCGCAGCCGAGGGGGGCTATGGGTCCGGCAGTCCCGGCACAGCCTCCAGCGTGGGGACACGCACGCCGCCGGGGGGCGGTGTGGGGCAGCCGTGGGGCGCTGTGGGGCAGCCGTGGGGCGCTGTGGGGCAGCCGTGGGGCGCTGTGGGTCCGGCAGTCCCGGCACAGCCTCCAGCGGGGGGACGCGGACGCCGCCGGAGGGCGGTGTGGGGCAGCCATGGGGCGGTGTGGGGCAGCCGTGGGGCGCTGTAGGGCGCTGTAGGGCAGCCGTGGAGTGCTGTGGGGCAGCCGTGGGGCGCTGTGGGTCCGGCAGTCCCGGCACAGCCTCCAGCGGGGGGACGCGGACGCCGCCGGAGGGCGGTGTGGGGCAGCCATGGGGCGGTGTGGGGCAGCCGCGGACGCCGCCGGAGGGCGGTGTGGGGCAGCCGTGAGGCGCTGTGGGGCAGCCGTGGGGCGCTGTGGGTCCGGCAGTCCCGGCACAGCCTCCAGCGGGGGGACGCGGACGCCGCCGCGGGGCGGGGTGGGGCAGCCATGGGGCAGTGTGGGGCAGCCGTGGGGCGCTGTAGGGCGCTGTGGGGCAGCCGTGGAGCGCTGTGGGGCAGCCGTGGGGCGCTGTGGGTCCGGCAGTCCCGGCACAGCCTCCAGCGGGGGGACGCGGACGCCGCCGCGGGGCGGGGTGGGGCAGCCATGGGGCGGTGTGGGGCAGCCGCGGGGCGCTGTGGGGCAGCCGTGAGGCGCTGTGGGGCAGCCGTGGGGCGCTGTGGATCCGGCAGTCCCGGCACAGCCTCCAGCGGGGGGACGCGGACGCCGCCGGAGGGCGGTGTGGGGCAGCCATGGGGCGGTGTGGGGCAGCCGTGGGGCGCTGTAGGGCGCTGTAGGGCAGCCGTGGAGTGCTGTGGGGCAGCCGTGGGGCGCTGTGGGTCCGGCAGTCCCGGCACAGCCTCCAGCGGGGGGACGCGGACGCCGCCGGAGGGCGGTGTGGGGCAGCCATGGGGCAGTGTGGGGCAGCCGCGGACGCCGCCGGAGGGCGGTGTGGGGCAGCCGTGAGGCGCTGTGGGGCAGCCGTGGGGCGCTGTGGGTCCGGCAGTCCTGGCACAGCCTCCAGCGGGAGGACGCGGACGCCGCCGGGGGGCGCTGTGGGGCAGCCGTGGGGCGGTGTGGGGCGGTGTGGCGCAGCCGAGGGGGGCTATGGGTCCGGCAGTCCCGGCACAGCCTCCAGCGTGGGGACACGCACGCCGCCGGGGGGCGGTGTGGGGCAGCCGTGGGGCGCTGTGGGGCAGCCGTGGGGCGCTGTGGGGCAGCCGTGGGGCGCTGTGGGTCCGGCAGTCCCGGCACAGCCTCCAGCGGGGGGACGCGGACGCCGCCGGAGGGCGGTGTGGGGCAGCCATGGGGCGGTGTGGGGCAGCCGTGGGGCGCTGTAGGGCGCTGTAGGGCAGCCGTGGAGTGCTGTGGGGCAGCCGTGGGGCGCTGTGGGTCCGGCAGTCCCGGCACAGCCTCCAGCGGGGGGACGCGGACGCCGCCGGAGGGCGGTGTGGGGCAGCCATGGGGCGGTGTGGGGCAGCCGCGGACGCCGCCGGAGGGCGGTGTGGGGCAGCCGTGAGGCGCTGTGGGGCAGCCGTGGGGCGCTGTGGGTCCGGCAGTCCCGGCACAGCCTCCAGCGGGGGGACGCGGACGCCGCCGCGGGGCGGGGTGGGGCAGCCATGGGGCAGTGTGGGGCAGCCGTGGGGCGCTGTAGGGCGCTGTGGGGCAGCCGTGGAGCGCTGTGGGGCAGCCGTGGGGCGCTGTGGGTCCGGCAGTCCCGGCACAGCCTCCAGCGGGGGGACGCGGACGCCGCCGCGGGGCGGGGTGGGGCAGCCATGGGGTGGTGTGGGGCAGCCGCGGGGCGCTGTGGGGCAGCCGTGAGGCGCTGTGGGGCAGCCGTGGGGCGCTGTGGATCCGGCAGTCCCGGCACAGCCTCCAGCGGGGGGACGCGGACGCCGCCGCGGGGCGGTGTGGGGCAGCCATGGGGCGGTGTGGGGCAGCCGTGGGGCGCTGTGGGTCCGGCAGTCCCGGCACAGCCTCCAGCGGGGGGACGCGGACGCCGCCGCGGGGCGGGGTGGGGCAGCCATGGGGCGGTGTGGGGCAGCCGCGGGGCGCTGTGGGGCGCTGTGGGGCAGCCATGGGGCGCTGTGGGTCCGGCAGTCCTGGCACAGCCTCCAGCGGGAGGACGCGGACGCCGCCGGGGGGCGCTGTGGGGCAGCCGTGGGGCGGTGTGGGGCGGTGTGGCGCAGCCGAGGGGGGCTATGGGTCCGGCAGTCCCGGCACAGCCTCCAGCGTGGGGACACGCACGCCGCCGGGGGGCGGTGTGGGGCAGCCGTGGGGCGCTGTGGGGCAGCCGTGGGGCGCTGTGGGGCAGCCGTGGGGCGCTGTGGGTCCGGCAGTCCCGGCACAGCCTCCAGCGGGGGGACGCGGACGCCGCCGGAGGGCGGTGTGGGGCAGCCATGGGGCGGTGTGGGGCAGCCGTGGGGCGCTGTGGGGCGCTGTAGGGCAGCCGTGGAGCGCTGTGGGGCAGCCGTGGGGCGCTGTGGGTCCGGCAGTCCCGGCACAGCCTCCAGCGGGGGGACGCGGACGCCGCCGGGGGGCGGTGTGGGGCAGCCATGGGGCGGTGTGGGGCAGCCGCGGGGCGCTGTGGGGCGCTGTGGGGCAGCCGTGAGGCGCTGTGGGGCAGCCGTGGGGCGCTGTGGGTCCGGCAGTCCCGGCACAGCCTCCAGCGGGGGGACGCGGACGCCGCCGCGGGACGGGGTGGGGCAGCCATGGGGCGGTGTGGGGCAGCCGTGGGGCGCTGTAGGGCGCTGTGGGGCAGCCGTGGAGCGCTGTGGGGCAGCCGTGGGGCGCTGTGGGTCCGGCAGTCCCGGCACAGCCTCCAGCGGGGGGACGCGGACGCCGCCGCGGGGCGGGGTGGGGCAGCCATGGGGCGGTGTGGGGCAGCCGCGGGGCGCTGTGGGGCAGCCGTGAGGCGCTGTGGGGCAGCCGTGGGGCGCTGTGGGTCCGGCAGTCCCGGCACAGCCTCCAGCGGGGGGACGCGGACGCCGCCGCGGGGCGGGGTGTGGCAGCCATGGGGCGGTGTGGGGCAGCCGCGGGGCGCTGTGGGGCAGCCGTGAGGCGCTGTGGGGCAGCCGTGGGGCGCTGTGGATCCGGCAGTCCCGGCACAGCCTCCAGCGGGGGGACGCGGACGCCGCCGGAGGGCGGTGTGGGGCAGCCATGGGGCGGTGTGGGGCAGCCGTGGGGCGCTGTAGGGCAGCCGTGGAGTGCTGTGGGGCAGCCGTGGGGCGCTGTGGGTCCGGCAGTCCCGGCACAGCCTCCAGCGGGGGGACGCGGACGCCGCCGGAGGGCGGTGTGGGGCAGCCATGGGGCAGTGTGGGGCAGCCGCGGACGCCGCCGGAGGGCGGTGTGGGGCAGCCGTGAGGCGCTGTGGGGCAGCCGTGGGGCGCTGTGGGTCCGGCAGTCCCGGCACAGCCTCCAGCGGGGGGACGCGGACGCCGCCGCGGGGCGGGGTGGGGCAGCCATGGGGCAGTGTGGGGCAGCCGTGGGGCGCTGTAGGGCGCTGTGGGGCAGCCATGGGGCGGTGTGGGGCAGCCGCGGGGCGCTGTGGGGCGCTGTGGGGCAGCCGTGAGGCGCTGTGGGGCAGCCGTGGGGCGCTGTGGGTCCGGCAGTCCCGGCACAGCCTCCAGCGGGGGGACGCGGACGCCGCCGCGGGACGGGGTGGGGCAGCCATGGGGCGGTGTGGGGCAGCCGTGGGGCGCTGTAGGGCGCTGTGGGGCAGCCGTGGAGCGCTGTGGGGCAGCCGTGGGGCGCTGTGGGTCCGGCAGTCCCGGCACAGCCTCCAGCGGGGGGACGCGGACGCCGCCGCGGGGCGGGGTGGGGCAGCCATGGGGCGGTGTGGGGCAGCCGCGGGGCGCTGTGGGGCAGCCGTGAGGCGCTGTGGGGCAGCCGTGGGGCGCTGTGGGTCCGGCAGTCCCGGCACAGCCTCCAGCGGGGGGACGCGGACGCCGCCGCGGGGCGGGGTGGGGCAGCCATGGGGCGGTGTGGGGCAGCCGTGGGGCGCTGTAGGGCGCTGTGGGGCAGCCGTGGAGCGCTGTGGGGCAGCCGTGGGGCGCTGTGGGTCCGGCAGTCCCGGCACAGCCTCCAGCGGGGGGACGCGGACGCCGCCGCGGGGCGGGGTGGGGCAGCCATGGGGCGGTGTGGGGCAGCCGCGGGGCGCTGTGGGGCAGCCGTGAGGCGCTGTGGGGCAGCCGTGGGGCGCTGTGGGTCCGGCAGTCCCGGCACAGCCTCCAGCGGGGGGTCGCGGACGCCGCCGGAGGGCGGTGTGGGGCAGCCATGGGGCGGTGTGGGGCAGCCGTGGGGCGCTGTAGGGCGCTGTAGGGCAGCCGTGGAGTGCTGTGGGGCAGCCGTGGGGCGCTGTGGGTCCGGCAGTCCCGGCACAGCCTCCAGCGGGGGGACGCGGACGCCGCCGGAGGGCGGTGTGGGGCAGCCATGGGGCAGTGTGGGGCAGCCGCGGACGCCGCCGGAGGGCGGTGTGGGGCAGCCGTGAGGCGCTGTGGGGCAGCCTTGGGGCGCTGTGGGTCCGGCAGTCCCGGCACAGCCTCCAGCGGGGGGACGCGGACGCCGCCGCGGGGCGGGGTGGGGCAGCCATGGGGCAGTGTGGGGCAGCCGTGGGGCGCTGTAGGGCGCTGTGGGGCAGCCGTGGAGCGCTGTGGGGCAGCCGTGGGGCGCTGTGGGTCCGGCAGTCCCGGCACAGCCTCCAGCGGGGGGACGCGTACGCCGCCGCGGGGCGGGGTGGGGCAGCCATGGGGCGGTGTGGGGCAGCCGCGGGGCGCTGTGGGGCAGCCGTGAGGCGCTGTGGGGCAGCCGTGGGGCGCTGTGGATCCGGCAGTCCCGGCACAGCCTCCAGCGGGGGGGACGCGGACGCCGCCGCGGGGCGGTGTGGGGCAGCCATGGGGCGGTGTGGGGCAGCCGTGGGGCGCTGTGGGTCCGGCAGTCCCGGCACAGCCTCCAGCGGGGGGACGCGGACGCCGCCGCGGGGCGGGGTGGGGCAGCCATGGGGCGGTGTGGGGCAGCCGCGGGGCGCTGTGGGGCGCTGTGGGGCAGCCATGGGGCGCTGTGGGTCCGGCAGTCCTGGCACAGCCTCCAGCGGGAGGACGCGGACGCCGCCGGGGGGCGCTGTGGGGCAGCCGTGGGGCGGTGTGGGGCGGTGTGGCGCAGCCGAGGGGGGCTATGGGTCCGGCAGTCCCGGCACAGCCTCCAGCGTGGGGACACGCACGCCGCCGGGGGGCGGTGTGGGGCAGCCGTGGGGCGCTGTGGGGCAGCCGTGGGGCGCTGTGGGGCAGCCGTGGGGCGCTGTGGGTCCGGCAGTCCCGGCACAGCCTCCAGCGGGGGGACGCGGACGCCGCCGGAGGGCGGTGTGGGGCAGCCATGGGGCGGTGTGGGGCAGCCGTGGGGCGCTGTAGGGCGCTGTAGGGCAGCCGTGGAGCGCTGTGGGGCAGCCGTGGGGCGCTGTGGGTCCGGCAGTCCCGGCACAGCCTCCAGCGGGGGGACGCGGACGCCGCCGGGGGGCGGTGTGGGGCAGCCATGGGGCGGTGTGGGGCAGCCGCGGGGCGCTGTGGGGCGCTGTGGGGCAGCCGTGAGGCGCTGTGGGGCAGCCGTGGGGCGCTGTGGGTCCGGCAGTCCCGGCACAGCCTCCAGCGGGGGGACGCGGACGCCGCCGCGGGACGGGGTGGGGCAGCCATGGGGCGGTGTGGGGCAGCCGTGGGGCGCTGTAGGGCGCTGTGGGGCAGCCGTGGGGCGCTGTGGGTCCGGCAGTCCCGGCACAGCCTCCAGCGGGGGGACGCGGACGCCGCCGCGGGGCGGGGTGGGGCAGCCATGGGGCGGTGTGGGGCAGCCGCGGGGCGCTGTGGGGCAGCCGTGAGGCGCTGTGGGGCAGCCGTGGGGCGCTGTGGGTCCGGCAGTCCCGGCACAGCCTCCAGCGGGGGGACGCGGACGCCGCCGCGGGGCGGTGTGGGGCAGCCATGGGGCGGTGTGGGGCAGCCGTGGGGCGCTGTAGGGCGCTGTGGGGCAGCCGTGGAGCGCTGTGGGGCAGCCGTGGGGCGCTGTGGGTCCGGCAGTCCCGGCACAGCCTCCAGCGGGGGGACGCGGACGCCGCCGGGGGGCGGGGTAGGGCAGCCATGGGGCGGTGTGGGGCAGCCGCGGGGCGCTGTGGGGCAGCCGTGAGGCGCTGTGGGGCAGCCGTGGGGCGCTGTGGATCCGGCAGTCCCGGCACAGCCTCCAGCGGGGGGACGCGGACGCCGCCGGAGGGCGGTGTGGGGCAGCCATGGGGCGGTGTGGGGCAGCCGTGGGGCGCTGTAGGGCGCTGTAGGGCAGCCGTGGAGTGCTGTGGGGCAGCCGTGGGGCGCTGTGGGTCCGGCAGTCCCGGCACAGCCTCCAGCGGGGGGACGCGGACGCCGCCGGAGGGCGGTGTGGGGCAGCCATGGGGCAGTGTGGGGCAGCCGCGGACGCCGCCGGAGGGCGGTGTGGGGCAGCCGTGAGGCGCTGTGGGGCAGCCGTGGGGCGCTGTGGGTCCGGCAGTCCCGGCACAGCCTCCAGCGGGGGGACGCGGACGCCGCCGCGGGGCGGGGTGGGGCAGCCATGGGGCGGTGTGGGGCAGCCGTGGGGCGCTGTAGGGCGCTGTGGGGCAGCCGTGGAGCGCTGTGGGGCAGCCGTGGGGCGCTGTGGGTCCGGCAGTCCCGGCACAGCCTCCAGCGGGGGGACGCGGACGCCGCCGCGGGGCGGGGTGGGGCAGCCATGGGGCGGTGTGGGGCAGCCGCGGGGCGCTGTGGGGCAGCCGTGGAGCGCTGTGGGGCAGCCGTGGGGCGCTGTGGATCCGGCAGTCGCGGCACAGCCTCCAGCGGGGGGACGCGGACGCCGCCGCGGGGCGGTGTGGGGCAGCCATGGGGCGGTGTGGGGCAGCCGCGGGGCGCTGTGGGTCCGGCAGTCCCGGCACAGCCTCCAGCGGGGGGACGCGGACGCCGCCGCGGGGCGGGGTGGGGCAGCCGCGGGGCGCTGTGGGGCAGCCGCGGGGCGCTGTGGGGCGCTGTGGGGCAGCCGTGGGGCGCTGTGGGTCCGGCAGTCCTGGCACAGCCTCCAGCGGGAGGACGCGGACGCCGCCGGGGGGCGCTGTGGGGCAGCCGTGGGGCGGTGTGGGGCGGTGTGGCGCAGCCGAGGGGGGCTATGGGTCCGGCAGTCCCGGCACAGCCTCCAGCGTGGGGACACGCACGCCGCCGGGGGGCGGTGTGGGGCAGCCGTGGGGCGCTGTGGGGCAGCCGTGAGGCGCTGTGGGGCAGCCGTGGGGCGCTGTGGGTCCGGCAGTCCCGGCACAGCCTCCAGCGGGGGGACGCGGACGCCGCCGCGGGGCGGTGTGCGGCAGCCATGGGGCGGTGTGGGGCAGCCGTGGGGCGCTGTGGGGCAGCCGCGGGGCGCTGTGGGCGCTGTGGGGCAGCCATGGGGCGCTGTGGGTCCGGCAGTCCTGGCACAGCCTCCAGCGGGAGGACGCGGACGCCGCCGGGGGGCGCTGTGGGGCAGCCGTGGGGCGGTGTGGGGCAGCCGTGGGGCGCTGTAGGGCGCTGTAGGGCAGCCGTGGAGCGCTGTGGGGCAGCCGTGGGGCGCTGTGGGTCCGGCAGTCCCGGCACAGCCTCCAGCGGGGGGACGCGGACGCCGCCGGGGGGCGGTGTGGGGCAGCCATGGGGCGGTGTGGGGCAGCCGCGGGGCGCTGTGGGGCGCTGTGGGGCAGCCGTGAGGCGCTGTGGGGCAGCCGTGGGGCGCTGTGGGTCCGGCAGTCCCGGCACAGCCTCCAGCGGGGGGACGCGGACGCCGCCGCGGGACGGGGTGGGGCAGCCATGGGGCGGTGTGGGGCAGCCGTGGGGCGCTGTAGGGCGCTGTGGGGCAGCCGTGGAGCGCTGTGGGGCAGCCGTGGGGCGCTGTGGGTCCGGCAGTCCCGGCACAGCCTCCAGCGGGGGGACGCGGACGCTGCCGCGGGGCGGTGTGGGGCAGCCATGGGGCGGTGTGGGGCAGCCGCGGGGCGCTGTGGGGCAGCCGTGAGGCGCTGTGGGGCAGCCGTGGGGCGCTGTGGGTCCGGCAGTCCCGGCACAGCCTCCAGCGGGGGGACGCGGACGCCGCTGCGGGGCGGGGTGGGGCAGCCATGGGGCGGTGTGGGGCAGCCGTGGGGCGCTGTAGGGCGCTGTGGGGCAGCCGTGGAGCGCTGTGGGGCAGCCGTGGGGCGCTGTGGGTCCGGCAGTCCCGGCACAGCCTCCAGCGGGGGGACGCGGACGCTGCCGCGGGGCGGGGTGGGGCAGCCATGGGGCGGTGTGGGGCAGCCGCGGGGCGCTGTGGGGCAGCCGTGAGGCGCTGTGGGGCAGCCGTGGGGCGCTGTGGATCCGGCAGTCCCGGCACAGCCTCCAGCGGGGGGACGCGGACGCCGCCGGAGGGCGGTGTGGGGCAGCCATGGGGCGGTGTGGGGCAGCCGTGGGGCGCTGTAGGGCGCTGTAGGGCAGCCGTGGAGTGCTGTGGGGCAGCCGTGGGGCGCTGTGGGTCCGGCAGTCCCGGCACAGCCTCCAGCGGGGGGACGCGGACGCCGCCGGAGGGCGGTGTGGGGCAGCCATGGGGCAGTGTGGGGCAGCCGCGGACGCCGCCGGAGGGCGGTGTGGGGCAGCCGTGAGGCGCTGTGGGGCAGCCGTGGGGCGCTGTGGGTCCGGCAGTCCCGGCACAGCCTCCAGCGGGGGGACGCGGACGCCGCCGCGGGGCGGTGTGGGGCAGCCATGGGGCAGTGTGGGGCAGCCGTGGGGCGCTGTAGGGCGCTGTGGGGCAGCCGTGGAGCGCTGTGGGGCAGCCGTGGGGCGCTGTGGGTCCGGCAGTCCCGGCACAGCCTCCAGCGGGGGGACGCGGACGCCGCCGCGGGGCGGGGTGGGGCAGCCATGGGGCGGTGTGGGGCAGCCGCGGGGCGCTGTGGGGCGCTGTGGGGCAGCCATGGGGCGCTGTGGGTCCGGCAGTCCTGGCACAGCCTCCAGCAGGAGGACGCGGACGCCGCCGGGGGGCGCTGTGGGGCAGCCGTGGGGCGGTGTGGGGCGGTGTGGCGCAGCCGAGGGGGGCTATGGGTCCGGCAGTCCCGGCACAGCCTCCAGCGTGGGGACACGCATGCCGCCGGGAGGCGGTGTGGGGCAGCCGTGGGGCGCTGTGGGGCAGCCGTGGGGCGGTGTGGGGCAGCCGTGGGGCGCTGTGGGTCCGGCAGTCCCGGCACAGCCTCCAGCGGGGGGACGCGGACGCCGCCGCGGGGCGGTGTGGGGCAGCCATGGGGCGGTGTGGGGCAGCCGTGGGGCGCTGTAGGGCGCTGTGGGGCAGCCGTGGAGTGCTGTGGGGCAGCCGTGGGGCGCTGTGGGTCCGGCAGTCCCGGCACAGCCTCCAGCGGGGGGACGCGGACGCCGCCGCGGGGCGGGGTGGGGCAGCCATGGGGCGGTGTGGGGCAGCCGCGGGGCGGTGTGGGGCAGCCGTGAGGCGCTGTGGGGCAGCCGTGGGGCGGTGTGGGGCAGCCGTGGGGCGCTGTGGGTCCGGCAGTCCCGGCACAGCCTCCAGCGGGGGGACGCGGACGCCGCCGCGGGGCGGTGTGGGGCAGCCATGGGGCGGTGTGGGGCAGCCGTGGGGCGCTGTAGGGCGCTGTGGGGCAGCCGTGGAGTGCTGTGGGGCAGCCGTGGGGCGCTGTGGGTCCGGCAGTCCCGGCACAGCCTCCAGCGGGGGGACGCGGACGCCGCCGCGGGGCGGTGTGGGGCAGCCATGGGGCGGTGTGGGGCAGCCGTGGGGCGCTGTGGGTCCGGCAGTCCCGGCACAGCCTCCAGCGGGGGGACGCGGACGCCGCCGGAGGGCGGTGTGGGGCAGCCATGGGGCGGTGTGGGGCAGCCGTGGGGCGCTGTAGGGCGCTGTAGGGCAGCCGTGGAGCGCTGTGGGGCAGCCGTGGGGCGCTGTGGGTCCGGCAGTCCCGGCACAGCCTCCAGCGGGGGGACGCGGACGCCGCCGGGGGGCGGTGTGGGGCAGCCATGGGGCGGTGTGGGGCAGCCGCGGGGCGCTGTGGGGCGCTGTGGGGCAGCCGTGAGGCGCTGTGGGGCAGCCGTGGGGCGCTGTGGGTCCGGCAGTCCCGGCACAGCCTCCAGCGGGGGGACGCGGACGCCGCCGCGGGACGGGGTGGGGCAGCCATGGGGCGGTGTGGGGCAGCCGTGGGGCGCTGTAGGGCGCTGTGGGGCAGCCGTGGAGCGCTGTGGGGCAGCCGTGGGGCGCTGTGGGTCCGGCAGTCCCGGCACAGCCTCCAGCGGGGGGACGCGGACGCCGCCGCGGGGCGGGGTGGGGCAGCCATGGGGCGGTGTGGGGCAGCCGCGGGGCGCTGTGGGGCAGCCGTGAGGCGCTGTGGGGCAGCCGTGGGGCGCTGTGGGTCCGGCAGTCCCGGCACAGCCTCCAGCGGGGGGACGCGTACGCCGCCGCGGGGCGGGGTGGGGCAGCCATGGGGCGGTGTGGGGCAGCCGTGGGGCGTTGTGGGTCCGGCAGTCCCGGCACAGCCTCCAGCGGGGGGACGCGGACGCCGCCGCGGGGCGGTGTGGGGCAGCCATGGGGCGGTGTGGGGCAGCCGTGGGGCGCTGTGGGTCCGGCAGTCCCGGCACAGCCTCCAGCGGGGGGACGCGGACGCCGCCGCGGGGCGGGGTGGGGCAGCCATGGGGCGGTGTGGGGCAGCCGCGGGGCGCTGTGGGGCGCTGTGGGGCAGCCATGGGGCGCTGTGGGTCCGGCAGTCCTGGCACAGCCTCCAGCGGGAGGACGCGGACGCCGCCGGGGGGCGCTGTGGGGCAGCCGTGGGGCGGTGTGGGGCAGTGTGGCGCAGCCGAGGGGGGCTATGGGTCCGGCAGTCCCGGCACAGCCTCCAGCGTGGGGACACGCACGCCGCCGGGGGGGCGGTGTGGGGCAGCCGTGGGGCGCTGTGGGGCAGCCGTGGGGCGCTGTGGGGCAGCCGTGGGGCGCTGTGGGTCCGGCAGTCCCGGCACAGCCTCCAGCGGGGGGACGCGGACGCCGCCGGAGGGCGGTGTGGGGCAGCCATGGGGCGGTGTGGGGCAGCCGTGGGGCGCTGTAGGGCGCTGTAGGGCAGCCGTGGAGCGCTGTGGGGCAGCCGTGGGGCGCTGTGGGTCCGGCAGTCCCGGCACAGCCTCCAGCGGGGGGACGCGGACGCCGCCGGGGGGCGGTGTGGGGCAGCCATGGGGCGGTGTGGGGCAGCCGCGGGGCGCTGTGGGGCGCTGTGGGGCAGCCGTGAGGCGCTGTGGGGCAGCCGTGGGGCGCTGTGGGTCCGGCAGTCCCGGCACAGCCTCCAGCGGGGGGACGCGGACGCCGCCGCGGGACGGGTGTGGGGCAGCCATGGGGCGGTGTGGGGCAGCCGTGGGGCGCTGTAGGGGCGCTGTGGGGCAGCCGTGGAGCGCTGTGGGGCAGCCGTTGGGGCGCTGTGGGTCCGGCAGTCCCGGCACAGCCTCCAGCGTGGGGACGCGGACGCCGCCGCGGGGCGGGGTGGGGCAGCCATGGGGCGGTGTGGGGCAGCCGCGGGGCGCTGTGGGGCAGCCGTGAGGCGCTGTGGGGCAGCCGTGGGGCGCTGTGGGTCCGGCAAGTCCCGGCACAGCCTCCAGCGGGGGGACGCGGACGCCGCCGCGGGGCGGGGTTGTGGCAGCCATGGGGCGGTGTGGGGCAGCCGCGGGGCGCTGTGGGGCAGCCGTGAGGCGCTGTGGGGCAGCCGTGGGGCGCTGTGGATCCGGCAGTCCCGGCACAGCCTCCAGCGGGGGACGCGGACGCCGCCGGAGGGCGGTGTGGGGCAGCCATGGGGCGGTGTGGGGCAGCCGTGGGGCGCTGTAGGGCAGCCGTGGAGTGCTGTGGGGCAGCCGTGGGGCGCTGTGGGTCCGGCAGTCCCGGCACAGCCTCCAGCGGGGGGACGCGGACGCCGCCGGAGGGCGGTGTGGGGCAGCCATGGGGCAGTGTGGGGCAGCCGCGGACGCCGCCGGAGGGCGGTGTGGGGCAGCCGTGAGGCGCTGTGGGGCAGCCGTGGGGCGCTGTGGGTCCGGCAGTCCCGGCACAGCCTCCAGCGGGGGGACGCGGACGCCGCCGCGGGGCGGGGTGGGGCAGCCATGGGGCAGTGTGGGGCAGCCGTGGGGCGCTGTAGGGCGCTGTGGGGCAGCCATGGGGCGGTGTGGGGCAGCCGCGGGGCGCTGTGGGGCGCTGTGGGGCAGCCGTGAGGCGCTGTGGGGCAGCCGTGGGGCGCTGTGGGTCCGGCAGTCCCGGCACAGCCTCCAGCGGGGGGACGCGGACGCCGCCGCGGGACGGGGTGGGGCAGCCATGGGGCGGTGTGGGGCAGCCGTGGGGCGCTGTAGGGCGCTGTGGGGCAGCCGTGGAGCGCTGTGGGGCAGCCGTGGGGCGCTGTGGGTCCGGCAGTCCCGGCACAGCCTCCAGCGGGGGGACGCGGACGCCGCCGCGGGGCGGGGTGGGGCAGCCATGGGGCGGTGTGGGGCAGCCGCGGGGCGCTGTGGGGCAGCCGTGAGGCGCTGTGGGGCAGCCGTGGGGCGCTGTGGGTCCGGCAGTCCCGGCACAGCCTCCAGCGGGGGGACGCGGACGCCGCCGCGGGGCGGGGTGGGGCAGCCATGGGGCGGTGTGGGGCAGCCGTGGGGCGCTGTAGGGCGCTGTGGGGCAGCCGTGGAGCGCTGTGGGGCAGCCGTGGGGCGCTGTGGGTCCGGCAGTCCCGGCACAGCCTCCAGCGGGGGGACGCGGACGCCGCCGCGGGGCGGGGTGGGGCAGCCATGGGGCGGTGTGGGGCAGCCGCGGGGCGCTGTGGGGCAGCCGTGGAGCGCTGTGGGGCAGCCGTGGGGCGCTGTGGGTCCGGCAGTCCCGGCACAGCCTCCAGCGGGGGGTCGCGGACGCCGCCGGAGGGCGGTGTGGGGCAGCCATGGGGCGGTGTGGGGCAGCCGTGGGGCGCTGTAGGGCGCTGTAGGGCAGCCGTGGAGTGCTGTGGGGCAGCCGTGGGGCGCTGTGGGTCCGGCAGTCCCGGCACAGCCTCCAGCGGGGGGACGCGGACGCCGCCGGAGGGCGGTGTGGGGCAGCCATGGGGCAGTGTGGGGCAGCCGCGGACGCCGCCGGAGGGCGGTGTGGGGCAGCCGTGAGGCGCTGTGGGGCAGCCTTGGGGCGCTGTGGGTCCGGCAGTCCCGGCACAGCCTCCAGCGGGGGGACGCGGACGCCGCCGCGGGGCGGGGTGGGGCAGCCATGGGGCAGTGTGGGGCAGCCGTGGGGCGCTGTAGGGCGCTGTGGGGCAGCCGTGGAGCGCTGTGGGGCAGCCGTGGGGCGCTGTGGGTCCGGCAGTCCCGGCACAGCCTCCAGCGGGGGGACGCGTACGCCGCCGCGGGGCGGGGTGGGGCAGCCATGGGGCGGTGTGGGGCAGCCGCGGGGCGCTGTGGGGCAGCCGTGAGGCGCTGTGGGGCAGCCGTGGGGCGCTGTGGATCCGGCAGTCCCGGCACAGCCTCCAGCGGGGGGGACGCGGACGCCGCCGCGGGGCGGTGTGGGGCAGCCATGGGGCGGTGTGGGGCAGCCGTGGGGCGCTGTGGGTCCGGCAGTCCCGGCACAGCCTCCAGCGGGGGGACGCGGACGCCGCCGCGGGGCGGGGTGGGGCAGCCATGGGGCGGTGTGGGGCAGCCGCGGGGCGCTGTGGGGCGCTGTGGGGCAGCCATGGGGCGCTGTGGGTCCGGCAGTCCTGGCACAGCCTCCAGCGGGAGGACGCGGACGCCGCCGGGGGGCGCTGTGGGGCAGCCGTGGGGCGGTGTGGGGCGGTGTGGCGCAGCCGAGGGGGGCTATGGGTCCGGCAGTCCCGGCACAGCCTCCAGCGGGGGGACACGCACGCCGCCGGGGGGCGGTGTGGGGCAGCCGTGGGGCGCTGTGGGGCAGCCGTGGGGCGCTGTGGGGCAGCCGTGGGGCGCTGTGGGTCCGGCAGTCCCGGCACAGCCTCCAGCGGGGGGACGCGGACGCCGCCGGAGGGCGGTGTGGGGCAGCCATGGGGCGGTGTGGGGCAGCCGTGGGGCGCTGTAGGGCGCTGTAGGGCAGCCGTGGAGCGCTGTGGGGCAGCCGTGGGGCGCTGTGGGTCCGGCAGTCCCGGCACAGCCTCCAGCGGGGGGACGCGGACGCCGCCGGGGGGCGGTGTGGGGCAGCCATGGGGCGGTGTGGGGCAGCCGCGGGGTGCTGTGGGGCGCTGTGGGGCAGCCGTGAGGCGCTGTGGGGCAGCCGTGGGGCGCTGTGGGTCCGGCAGTCCCGGCACAGCCTCCAGCGGGGGGACGCGGACGCCGCCGCGGGACGGGGTGGGGCAGCCATGGGGCGGTGTGGGGCAGCCGTGGGGCGCTGTAGGGCGCTGTGGGGCAGCCGTGGAGCGCTGTGGGGCAGCCGTGGGGCGCTGTGGGTCCGGCAGTCCCGGCACAGCCTCCAGCGGGGGGACGCGGACGCCGCCGCGGGGCGGGGTGGGGCAGCCATGGGGCGGTGTGGGGCAGCCGCGGGGCGCTGTGGGGCAGCCGTGAGGCGCTGTGGGGCAGCCGTGGGGCGCTGTGGGTCCGGCAGTCCCGGCACAGCCTCCAGCGGGGGGACGCGGACGCCGCCGCGGGGCGGGGTGGGGCAGCCATGGGGCGGTGTGGGGCAGCCGTGGGGCGCTGTAGGGCGCTGTGGGGCAGCCGTGGAGCGCTGTGGGGCAGCCGTGGGGCGCTGTGGGTCCGGCAGTCCCGGCACAGCCTCCAGCGGGGGGACGCGGACGCCGCCGGGGGGCGGGGTAGGGCAGCCATGGGGCGGTGTGGGGCAGCCGCGGGGCGCTGTGGGGCAGCCGTGAGGCGCTGTGGGGCAGCCGTGGGGCGCTGTGGATCCGGCAGTCCCGGCACAGCCTCCAGCGGGGGGACGCGGACGCCGCCGGAGGGCGGTGTGGGGCAGCCATGGGGCGGTGTGGGGCAGCCGTGGGGCGCTGTAGGGCGCTGTAGGGCAGCCGTGGAGTGCTGTGGGGCAGCCGTGGGGCGCTGTGGGTCCGGCAGTCCCGGCACAGCCTCCAGCGGGGGGACGCGGACGCCGCCGGAGGGCGGTGTGGGGCAGCCATGGGGCAGTGTGGGGCAGCCGCGGACGCCGCCGGAGGGCGGTGTGGGGCAGCCGTGAGGCGCTGTGGGGCAGCCGTGGGGCGCTGTGGGTCCGGCAGTCCCGGCACAGCCTCCAGCGGGGGGACGCGGACGCCGCCGCGGGGCGGGGTGGGGCAGCCATGGGGCGGTGTGGGGCAGCCGTGGGGCGCTGTAGGGCGCTGTGGGGCAGCCGTGGAGCGCTGTGGGGCAGCCGTGGGGCGCTGTGGGTCCGGCAGTCCCGGCACAGCCTCCAGCGGGGGGACGCGGACGCCGCCGCGGGGCGGGGTGGGGCAGCCATGGGGCGGTGTGGGGCAGCCGCGGGGCGCTGTGGGGCAGCCGTGAGGCGCTGTGGGGCAGCCGTGGGGCGCTGTGGATCCGGCAGTCGCGGCACAGCCTCCAGCGGGGGGACGCGGACGCCGCCGCGGGGCGGTGTGGGGCAGCCATGGGGCGGTGTGGGGCAGCCGCGGGGCGCTGTGGGTCCGGCAGTCCCGGCACAGCCTCCAGCGGGGGGACGCGGACGCCGCCGCGGGGCGGGGTGGGGCAGCCGCGGGGCGCTGTGGGGCAGCCGCGGGGCGCTGTGGGGCGCTGTGGGGCAGCCGTGGGGCGCTGTGGGTCCGGCAGTCCTGGCACAGCCTCCAGCGGGAGGACGCGGACGCCGCCGGGGGGCGCTGTGGGGCAGCCGTGGGGCGGTGTGGGGCGGTGTGGCGCAGCCGAGGGGGGCTATGGGTCCGGCAGTCCCGGCACAGCCTCCAGCGTGGGGACACGCACGCCGCCGGGGGGCGGTGTGGGGCAGCCGTGGGGCGGTGTGGGGCAGCCGTGGGGCGCTGTGGGTCCGGCAGTCCCGGCACAGCCTCCAGCGGGGGGACGCGGACGCCGCCGCGGGGCGGTGTGGGGCAGCCGTGGGGCGGTGTGGGGCAGCCGTGGGGCGCTGTAGGGCGCTGTGGGGCAGCCGTGGAGTGCTGTGGGGCAGCCGTGGGGCGCTGTGGGTCCGGCAGTCCCGGCACAGCCTCCAGCGGGGGGACGCGGACGCCGCCGCGGGGCGGTGTGGGGCAGCCATGGGGCGGTGTGGGGCAGCCGCGGGGCGCTGTGGGCGCTGTGGGGCAGCCATGGGGCGCTGTGGGTCCGGCAGTCCTGGCACAGCCTCCAGCGGGAGGACGCGGACGCCGCCGGGGGGCGCTGTGGGGCAGCCGTGGGGCGGTGTGGGGCAGCCGTGGGGCGCTGTAGGGCGCTGTAGGGCAGCCGTGGAGCGCTGTGGGGCAGCCGTGGGGCGCTGTGGGTCCGGCAGTCCCGGCACAGCCTCCAGCGGGGGGACGCGGACGCCGCCGGGGGGCGGTGTGGGGCAGCCATGGGGCGGTGTGGGGCAGCCGCGGGGCGCTGTGGGGCGCTGTGGGGCAGCCGTGAGGCGCTGTGGGGCAGCCGTGGGGCGCTGTGGGTCCGGCAGTCCCGGCACAGCCTCCAGCGGGGGGACGCGGACGCCGCCGCGGGACGGGGTGGGGCAGCCATGGGGCGGTGTGGGGCAGCCGTGGGGCGCTGTAGGGCGCTGTGGGGCAGCCGTGGAGCGCTGTGGGGCAGCCGTGGGGCGCTGTGGGTCCGGCAGTCCCGGCACAGCCTCCAGCGGGGGGACGCGGACGCTGCCGCGGGGCGGTGTGGGGCAGCCATGGGGCGGTGTGGGGCAGCCGCGGGGCGGTGTGGGGCAGCCGTGAGGCGCTGTGGGGCAGCCGTGGGGCGCTGTGGGTCCGGCAGTCCCGGCACAGCCTCCAGCGGGGGGACGCGGACGCCGCTGCGGGGCGGGGTGGGGCAGCCATGGGGCGGTGTGGGGCAGCCGTGGGGCGCTGTAGGGCGCTGTGGGGCAGCCGTGGAGCGCTGTGGGGCAGCCGTGGGGCGCTGTGGGTCCGGCAGTCCCGGCACAGCCTCCAGCGGGGGGACGCGGACGCCGCCGCGGGGCGGGGTGGGGCAGCCATGGGGCGGTGTGGGGCAGCCGCGGGGCGCTGTGGGGCAGCCGTGAGGCGCTGTGGGGCAGCCGTGGGGCGCTGTGGATCCGGCAGTCCCGGCACAGCCTCCAGCGGGGGGACGCGGACGCCGCCGGAGGGCGGTGTGGGGCAGCCATGGGGCGGTGTGGGGCAGCCGTGGGGCGCTGTAGGGCGCTGTAGGGCAGCCGTGGAGTGCTGTGGGGCAGCCGTGGGGCGCTGTGGGTCCGGCAGTCCCGGCACAGCCTCCAGCGGGGGGACGCGGACGCCGCCGGAGGGCGGTGTGGGGCAGCCATGGGGCAGTGTGGGGCAGCCGCGGACGCCGCCGGAGGGCGGTGTGGGGCAGCCGTGAGGCGCTGTGGGGCAGCCGTGGGGCGCTGTGGGTCCGGCAGTCCCGGCACAGCCTCCAGCGGGGGGACGCGGACGCCGCCGCGGGGCGGGGTGGGGCAGCCATGGGGCAGTGTGGGGCAGCCGTGGGGCGCTGTAGGGCGCTGTGGGGCAGCCGTGGAGCGCTGTGGGGCAGCCGTGGGGCGCTGTGGGTCCGGCAGTCCCGGCACAGCCTCCAGCGGGGGGACGCGGACGCCGCCGCGGGGCGGGGTGGGGCAGCCATGGGGCGGTGTGGGGCAGCCGCGGGGCGCTGTGGGGCAGCCGTGAGGCGCTGTGGGGCAGCCGTGGGGCGCTGTGGATCCGGCAGTCCCGGCACAGCCTCCAGCGGGGGGGACGCGGACGCCGCCGCGGGGCGGTGTGGGGCAGCCATGGGGCGGTGTGGGGCAGCCGTGGGGCGCTGTGGGTCCGGCAGTCCCGGCACAGCCTCCAGCGGGGGGACGCGGACGCCGCCGCGGGGCGGGGTGGGGCAGCCATGGGGCGGTGTGGGGCAGCCGCGGGGCGCTGTGGGGCGCTGTGGGGCAGCCATGGGGCGCTGTGGGTCCGGCAGTCCTGGCACAGCCTCCAGCAGGAGGACGCGGACGCCGCCGGGGGGCGCTGTGGGGCAGCCGTGGGGTGGTGTGGGGCGGTGTGGCGCAGCCGAGGGGGGCTATGGGTCCGGCAGTCCCGGCACAGCCTCCAGCGTGGGGACACGCACGCCGCCGGGGGGCGGTGTGGGGCAGCCGTGGGGCGCTGTGGGGCAGCCGTGGGGCGGTGTGGGGCAGCCGTGGGGCGCTGTGGGTCCGGCAGTCCCGGCACAGCCTCCAGCGGGGGGACGCGGACGCCGCCGCGGGGCGGTGTGGGGCAGCCATGGGGCGGTGTGGGGCAGCCGCGGGGCGGTGTGGGGCAGCCGTGAGGCGCTGTGGGGCAGCCGTGGGGCGGTGTGGGGCAGCCGTGGGGCGCTGTGGGTCCGGCAGTCCCGGCACAGCCTCCAGCGGGGGGACGCGGACGCCGCCGCGGGGCGGTGTGGGGCAGCCATGGGGCGGTGTGGGGCAGCCGTGGGGCGCTGTAGGGCGCTGTGGGGCAGCCGTGGAGTGCTGTGGGGCAGCCGTGGGGCGCTGTGGGTCCGGCAGTCCCGGCACAGCCTCCAGCGGGGGGACGCGGACGCCGCCGCGGGGCGGTGTGGGGCAGCCATGGGGCGGTGTGGGGCAGCCGCGGGGCGCTGTGGGGCAGCCATGGGGCGCTGTGGGTCCGGCAGTCCTGGCACAGCCTCCAGCGGGAGGACGCGGACGCCGCCGGGGGGCGCTGTGGGGCAGCCGTGGGGCGGTGTGGGGCGGTGTGGCGCAGCCGAGGGGGGCTATGGGTCCGGCAGTCCCGGCACAGCCTCCAGCGTGGGGACACGCACGCCGCCGGGGGGCGGTGTGGGGCAGCCGTGGGGCGCTGTGGGGCAGCCGTGGGGCGCTGTGGGTCCGGCAGTCCCGGCACAGCCTCCAGCGGGGGGACGCGGACGCCGCCGGAGGGCGGTGTGGGGCAGCCATGGGGCGGTGTGGGGCAGCCGTGGGGCGCTGTAGGGCGCTGTAGGGCAGCCGTGGAGCGCTGTGGGGCAGCCGTGGGGCGCTGTGGGTCCGGCAGTCCCGGCACAGCCTCCAGCGGGGGGACGCGGACGCCGCCGGGGGGCGGTGTGGGGCAGCCATGGGGCGGTGTGGGGCAGCCGCGGGGCGCTGTGGGGCGCTGTGGGGCAGCCGTGAGGCGCTGTGGGGCAGCCGTGGGGCGCTGTGGGTCCGGCAGTCCCGGCACAGCCTCCAGCGGGGGGACGCGGACGCCGCCGCGGGACGGGGTGGGGCAGCCGTGGGGCGGTGTGGGGCAGCCGTGGGGCGCTGTAGGGCGCTGTGGGGCAGCCGTGGAGCGCTGTGGGGCAGCCGTGGGGCGCTGTGGGTCCGGCAGTCCCGGCACAGCCTCCAGCGGGGGGACGCGGACGCCGCCGCGGGGCGGGGTGGGGCAGCCATGGGGCGGTGTGGGGCAGCCGCGGGGCGCTGTGGGGCAGCCGTGAGGCGCTGTGGGGCAGCCGTGGGGCGCTGTGGGTCCGGCAGTCCCGGCACAGCCTCCAGCGGGGGGACGCGGACGCCGCCGCGGGGCGGGGTGGGGCAGCCATGGGGCGGTGTGGGGCAGCCGTGGGGCGTTGTGGGTCCGGCAGTCCCGGCACAGCCTCCAGCGGGGGGACGCGGACGCCGCCGCGGGGCGGTGTGGGGCAGCCATGGGGCGGTGTGGGGCAGCCGTGGGGCGCTGTAGGGCGCTGTGGGGCAGCCGTGGAGCGCTGTGGGGCAGCCGTGGGGCGGTGTGGGGCAGCCGCGGGGCGCTGTGGGGCAGCCGTGAGGCGCTGTGGGGCAGCCGTGGGGCGCTGTGGGTCCGGCAGTCCCGGCACAGCCTCCAGCGGGGGGACGCGGACGCCGCCGCGGGGCGGTGTGGGGCAGCCATGGGGCGGTGTGGGGCAGCCGTGGGGCGCTGTAGAGCGCTGTGGGGCAGCCGTGGGGCGCTGTGGGTCCGGCAGTCCCGGCACAGCCTCCAGCGGGGGGACGCGGACGCCGCCGGAGGGCGGTGTGGGGCAGCCATGGGGCGGTGTGGGGCAGCCGCGGGGCGCTGTGGGGCGCTGTGGGGCAGCCGTGAGGCGCTGTGGGGCAGCCGTGGGGCGCTGTGGGTCCGGCAGTCCCGGCACAGCCTCCAGCGGGGGGACGCGGACGCCGCCGGGGGGCGGTGTGGGGCAGCCATGGGGCGGTGTGGGGCAGCCGCGGGGCGCTGTGGGGCGCTGTGGGGCAGCCGTGGGGCGCTGTGGGTCCGGCAGTCCCGGCACAGCCTCCAGCGGGAGGACGCGGACGCCGCCGGGGGCGGTGTGGGGCAGCCGTGGGGCGGTGTGGGGCGGTGTGGCGCAGCCGAGGGGGGCTATGGGTCCGGCAGTCCCGGCACAGCCTCCAGCGTGGGGACACGGACGCCGCCGGGGGGCGGGGTGGGGCAGCCGTGGGGCGCTGTGGGGCAGCCGTGGGGCGCTGTGGGGCAGCCGTGGGGCGCTGTGGGTCCGGCAGTCCCGGCACAGCCTCCAGCGGGGGGACGCGGACGCCGCCGGGGGGCGGGGTGGGGCAGCCATGGGGCGGTGTGGGGCAGCCGCGGGGCGCTGTGGGGCGCTGTGGGGCAGCCGTGGGGCGCTGTGGGTCCGGCAGTCCCGGCACAGCCTCCAGCGGGGGGACGCGGACGCCGCCGGAGGGCGGTGTGGGGCAGCCATGGGGCGGTGTGGGGCAGCCGTGGGGCGCTGTAGGGCGCTGTAGGGCAGCCGTGGAGTGCTGTGGGGCAGCCGTGGGGCGCTGTGGGTCCGGCAGTCCCGGCACAGCCTCCAGCGGGGGGACGCGGACGCCGCCGGAGGGCGGTGTGGGGCAGCCATGGGCCGGTGTGGGGCAGCCGCGGACGCCGCCGGAGGGCGGTGTGGGGCAGCCGTGAGGCGCTGTGGGGCAGCCGTGGGGCGCTGTGGGTCCGGCAGTCCCGGCACAGCCTCCAGCGGGGGGACGCGGACGCCGCCGCGGGGCGGGGTGGGGCAGCCATGGGGCGGTGTGGGGCAGCCGTGGGGCGCTGTAGGGCGCTGTGGGGCAGCCGTGGAGCGCTGTGGGGCAGCCGTGGGGCGCTGTGGGTCCGGCAGTCCCGGCACAGCCTCCAGCGGGGGGACGCGGACGCCGCCGCGGGGCGGGGTGGGGCAGCCATGGGGCGGTGTGGGGCAGCCGCGGGGCGCTGTGGGGCAGCCGTGAGGCGCTGTGGGGCAGCCGTGGGGCGCTGTGGGTCCGGCAGTCCCGGCACAGCCTCCAGCGGGGGGACGCGGACGCCGCCGCGGGGCGGTGTGGGGCAGCCATGGGGCGGTGTGGGGCAGCCGTGGGGCGCTGTGGGTCCGGCAGTCCCGGCACAGCCTCCAGCGGGGGGACGCGGACGCCGCCGCAGGGCGGTGTGGGGCAGCCATGGGGCGGTGTGGGGCAGCCGTGGGGCGCTGTAGGGCGCTGTGGGGCAGCCGTGGAGTGCTGTGGGGCAGCCGTGGGGCGCTGTGGGTCCGGCAGTCCCGGCACAGCCTCCAGCGGGGGGACGCGGACGCCGCCGGGGGGCGGTGTGGGGCAGCCGTGGGGCGGTGTGGGGCAGCCGCGGGGCGCTGTGGGGCGCTGTGGGGCAGCCATGGGGCGCTGTGGGTCCGGCAGTCCTGGCACAGCCTCCAGCGGGAGGACGCGGACGCCGCCGGGGGGCGGTGTGGGGCAGCCGGGGGGCGGTGTGGGGCGGTGTGGCGCAGCCGAGGGGGGCTATGGGTCCGGCAGTCCCGGCACAGCCTCCAGCGTGGGGACACGCACGCCGCCGGGGGGCGGTGTGGGGCAGCCGTGGGGCGCTGTGGGGCAGCCGTGGGGCGCTGTGGGTCCGGCAGTCCCGGCACAGCCTCCAGCGGGGGGACGCGGACGCCGCCGGGGGGCGGTGTGGAGCAGCCATGGGGCGGTGTGGGGCAGCCGCGGGGCGCTGTGGGGCGCTGTGGGGCGCTGTGGGTCCGGCAGTCCCGGCACAGCCTCCAGCGGGGGGACGCGGACGCCGCCGGAGGGCGGTGTGGGGCAGCCATGGGGCGGTGTGGGGCAGCCGTGGGGCGCTGTAGGGCGCTGTAGGTCAGCCGTGGAGTGCTGTGGGGCAGCCGTGGGGCGCTGTGGGTCCGGCAGTGCCGGCACAGCCTCCAGCGGGGGGACGCGGACGCCGCCGGAGGGCGGTGTGGGGCAGCCATGGGGCGGTGTGGGGCAGCCGCGGACGCCGCCGGAGGGCGGTGTGGGGCAGCCGTGAGGCGCTGTGGGGCAGCCGTGGGGCGCTGTGGGTCCGGCAGTCCCGGCACAGCCTCCAGCGGGGGGACGCGGACGCCGCCGCGGGGCGGGGTGGGGCAGCCATGGGGCGGTGTGGGGCAGCCGTGGGGCGCTGTAGGGCGCTGTGGGGCAGCCGTGGAGCGCTGTGGGGCAGCCGTGGGGCGCTGTGGGTCCGGCAGTCCCGGCACAGCCTCCAGCGGGGGGACGCGGACGCCGCCGCGGGGCGGTGTGGGGCAGCCATGGGGCGGTGTGGGGCAGCCGCGGGGCGCTGTGGGGCAGCCGTGAGGCGCTGTGGGGCAGCCGTGGGGCGCTGTGGGTCCGGCAGTCCCGGCACAGCCTCCAGCGGGGGGACGCGGACGCCGCCGCGGGGCGGTGTGGGGCAGCCATGGGGCGGTGTGGGGCAGCCGTGGGGCGCTGTGGGTCCGGCAGTCCCGGCACAGCCTCCAGCGGGGGGACGCGGACGCCGCCGCGGGGCGGTGTGGGGCAGCCATGGGGCGGTGTGGGGCAGCCGTGGGGCGCTGTAGGGCGCTGTGGGGCAGCCGTGGAGTGCTGTGGGGCAGCCGTGGGGAGCTGTGGGTCCGGCAGTCCCGGCACAGCCTCCAGCGGGGGGACGCGGACGCCGCCGGGGGGCGGGGTGGGGCAGCCATGGGGCGGTGTGGGGCAGCCGTGGGGCGCTGTGGGGCGCTGTGGGGCAGCCATGGGGCGCTGTGGGTCCGGCAGTCCTGGCACAGCCTCCAGCGGGAGGACGCGGACGCCGCCGGGGGGCGCTGTGGGGCAGCCGTGGGGCGGTGTGGGGCGGTGTGGCGCAGCCGAGGGGGGCTATGGGTCCGGCAGTCCCGGCACAGCCTCCAGCGTGGGGACACGCACGCCGCCGGGGGGCGGTGTGGGGCAGCCGTGGGGCGCTGTGGGGCAGCCGTGGGGCGCTGTGGGGCAGCCGTGGGGCGCTGTGGGTCCGGCAGTCCCGGCACAGCCTCCAGCGGGGGGACGCGGACGCCGCCGGAGGGCGGTGTGGGGCAGCCATGGGGCGGTGTGGGGCAGCCGTGGGGCGCTGTAGGGCGCTGTAGGGCAGCCGTGGAGCGCTGTGGGGCAGCCGTGGGGCGCTGTGGGTCCGGCAGTCCCGGCACAGCCTCCAGCGGGGGGACGCGGACGCCGCCGCGGGGCGGGGTGGGGCAGCCATGGGGCGGTGTGGGGCAGCCGCGGGGCGCTGTGGGGCAGCCGTGAGGCGCTGTGGGGCAGCCGTGGGGCGCTGTGGGTCCGGCAGTCCCGGCACAGCCTCCAGCGGGGGGACGCGGACGCCGCCGCGGGGCGGGGTGGGGCAGCCATGGGGCGGTGTGGGGCAGCCGTGGGGCGCTGTGGGTCCGGCAGTCCCGGCACAGCCTCCAGCGGGGGGACGCGGACGCCGCCGCGGGGCGGTGTGGGGCAGCCATGGGGCGGTGTGGGGCAGCCGTGGGGCGCTGTAGGGCGCTGTGGGGCAGCCGTGGAGTGCTGTGGGGCAGCCGTGGGGCGCTGTGGGTCCGGCAGTCCCGGCACAGCCTCCAGCGGGGGGACGCGGACGCCGCCGCGGGGCGGTGTGGGGCAGCCATGGGGCGGTGTGGGGCAGCCGCGGGGCGCTGTGGGGCAGCCATGGGGCGCTGTGGGTCCGGCAGTCCTGGCACAGCCTCCAGCGGGAGGACGCGGACGCCGCCGGGGGGCGGTGTGGGGCAGCCGTGGGGCGGTGTGGGGCGGTGTGGCGCAGCCGAGGGGGGCTATGGGTCCGGCAGTCCCGGCACAGCCTCCAGCGTGGGGACACGCACGCCGCCGGGGGGCGGTGTGGGGCAGCCGTGGGGCGCTGTGGGGCAGCCGTGGGGCGCTGTGGGGCAGCCGTGGGGCGCTGTGGGTCCGGCAGTCCCGGCACAGCCTCCAGCGGGGGGACGCGGACGCCGCCGGAGGGCGGTGTGGGGCAGCCATGGGGCGGTGTGGGGCAGCCGCGGGGCGCTGTGGGGCGCTGTGGGGCAGCCGTGAGGCGCTGTGGGGCAGCCGTGGGGCGCTGTGGGTCCGGCAGTCCCGGCACAGCCTCCAGCGGGGGGACGCGGACGCCGCCGCGGGGCGGGGTGGGGCAGCCATGGGGCGGTGTGGGGCAGCCGTGGGGCGCTGTAGGGCGCTGTGGGGCAGCCGTGGAGCGCTGTGGGGCAGCCGTGGGGCGCTGTGGGTCCGGCAGTCCCGGCACAGCCTCCAGCGGGGGGACGCGGACGCCGCCGCGGGGCGGTGTGGGGCAGCCATGGGGCGGTGTGGGGCAGCCGCGGGGCGCTGTGGGGCAGCCGTGAGGCGCTGTGGGGCAGCCGTGGGGCGCTGTGGATCCGGCAGTCCCGGCACAGCCTCCAGCGGGGGGACGCGGACGCCGCCGCGGGGCGGGGTGGGGCAGCCATGGGGCGGTGTGGGGCAGCCGCGGGGCGCTGTGGGGCAGCCATGGGGCGGTGTGGGGCAGCCGTGGGGCGCTGTAGGGCGCTGTGGGGAAGCCGTGGAGCGCTGTGGGGCAGCCGTGGGGCGCTGTGGGTCCGGCAGTCCTGGCACAGCCTCCAGCGGGGGGACGCGGACGCCGCCGCGGGGCGGTGTGGGGCAGCCATGGGGCGGTGTGGGGCAGCCGTGGGGCGCTGTAGGGCGCTGTAGGGCAGCCGTGGAGTGCTGTGGGGCAGCCGTGGGGCGCTGTGGGTCCGGCAGTCCCGGCACAGCCTCCAGCGGGGGGACGCGGACGCCGCCGGAGGGCGGTGTGGGGCAGCCATGGGGCGGTGTGGGGCAGCCGCGGGGCGCTGTGGGGCGCTGTGGGGCAGCCGTGAGGCGCTGTGGGGCAGCCGTGGGGCGCTGTGGGTCCGGCAGTCCCGGCACAGCCTCCAGCGTGGGGACGCGGACGCCGCCGCGGGGCGGGGTGGGGCAGCCATGGGGCGGTGTGGGGCAGCCGCGGGGCGCTGTGGGGCGCTGTGGGGCAGCCGTGGAGCGCTGTGGGGCAGCCGTGGGGCGCTGTGGGTCCGGCAGTCCCGGCACAGCCTCCAGCGGGGGGACGCGGACGCCGCCGCGGGGCGGGGTGGGGCAGCCATGGGGCGGTGTGGGGCAGCCGCGGGGCGCTGTGGGGCAGCCGTGAGGCGCTGTGGGGCAGCCGTGGGGCGCTGTGGGTCCGGCAGTCCCGGCACAGCCTCCAGCGGGGGGACGCGGACGCCGCCGCGGGGCGGGGTGGGGCAGCCATGGGGCGGTGTGGGGCAGCCGTGGGGCGCTGTGGGGCGCTGTGGGGCAGCCGTGGAGCGCTGTGGGGCAGCCGTGGGGCGCTGTGGGTCCGGCAGTCCCGGCACAGCCTCCAGCGGGGGGACGCGGACGCCGCCGCGGGGCGGGGTGGGGCAGCCATGGGGCGGTGTGGGGCAGCCGCGGGGCGCTGTGGGGCAGCCGTGAGGCGCTGTGGGGCAGCCGTGGGGCGCTGTGGGTCCGGCAGTCCCGGCACAGCCTCCAGCGGGGGGACGCGGACGCCGCCGCGGGGCGGGGTGAGGCAGCCATGGGGCGGTGTGGGGCAGCCGTGGGGCGCTGTGGGTCCGGCAGTCCCGGCACAGCCTCCAGCGGGGGGACGCGGACGCCGCCGCGGGGCGGTGTGGGGCAGCCATGGGGCGGTGTGGGGCAGCCGTGGGGCGCTGTAGGGCGCTATGGGGCAGCCGTGGAGTGCTGTGGGGCAGCCGTGGGGCGCTGTGGGTCCGGCAGTCCCGGCACAGCCTCCAGCGGGGGGACGCGGACGCCGCCGGAGGGCGGGGTGGGGCAGCCATGGGGCGGTGTGGGGCAGCCGCGGGGCGCTGTGGGGCGCTGTGGGGCAGCCGTGGGGCGGTGTAGGGCGGTGTGGCGCAGCCGAGGGGGGCTATGGGTCCGGCAGTCCCGGCACAGCCTCCAGCGGGGGGACGCGGACGCCGCCGGGGGGCGGTGTGGGGCAGCCGTGGGGCGCTGTGGGGCAGCCGTGGGGCGCTGTGGGTCCGGCAGTGCCGGCACAGCCTCCAGCGGGGGGACGCGGACGCCGCCGGGGGGCGGTGTGGGGCAGCCATGGGGCGGTGTGGGGCAACCGCGGGGCGCTGTGGGGCGCTGTGGGGCAGCCGTGAGGCGCTGTGGGGCAGCCGTGGGGCGCTGTGGGTCCGGCAGTCCCGGCACAGCCTCCAGCGGGGGGACGCGGACGCCGCCGCGGGGCGGGGTGGGGCAGCCATGGGGCGGTGTGGGGCAGCCGTGGGGCGCTGTAGGGCGCTGTGGGGCAGCCGTGGAGCGCTGTGGGGCAGCCGTGGGGCGCTGTGGGTCCGGCAGTCCCGGCACAGCCTCCAGCGGGGGGACGCGGACGCCGCCGCGGGGCGGTGTGGGGCAGCCATGGGGCGGTGTGGGGCAGCCGTGGGGCGCTGTAGGGCGCTGTAGGGCAGCCGTGGAGTGCTGTGGGGCAGCCGTGGGGCGCTGTGGGTCCGGCAGTCCCGGCACAGCCTCCAGCGGGGGGACGCGGACGCCGCCGGTGGGCGGTGTGGGGCAGCCATGGGGTGGTGTGGGGCAGCCGCGGGGCGCTGTGGGGCGCTGTGGGGCAGCCGTGAGGCGCTGTGGGGCAGCCGTGGGGCGCTGTGGGTCCGGCAGTCCCGGCACAGCCTCCAGCGTGGGGACGCGGACGCCGCCGCGGGGCGGTGTGGGGCAGCCATGGGGCGGTGTGGGGCAGCCGCGGGGCTCTGTGGGGCGCTGTGGGGCAGCCGTGGGGCGCTGTGGGTCCGGCAGTCCCGGCACAGCCTCCAGCGGGAGGACGCGGACGCCGCCGGGGGGCGGGGTGGGGCAGCCGTGGGGCGCTGTGGGGCAGCCGTGGGGCGCTGTGGGTCCGGCAGTCCCGGCACAGCCTGCAGCGGGGGGACGCGGACGCCGCCGGGGGGCGGTGTGGGGCAGCCATGGGGCGGTGTGGGGCAGCCGCGGGGCGCTGTGGGGCAGCCGTGGGGCGCTGTGGGTCCGGCAGTCCCGGCACAGCCTCCAGCGGGGGGACGCGGACGCCGCCGCGGGGCGGGGTGGGGCAGCCATGGGGCGGTGTGGGGCAGCCGTGGGGCGCTGTAGGGCGCTGTGGGGCAGCCGTGGAGCGCTGTGGGGCAGCCGTGGGGCGCTGTGGGTCCGGCAGTCCCGGCACAGCCTCCAGCGGGGGGACGCGGACGCCGCCGCGGGGCGGTGTGGGGCAGCCATGGGGCGGTGTGGGGCAGCCGTGGGGCGCTGTAGGGCGCTGTAGGGCAGCCGTGGAGTGCTGTGGGGCAGCCGTGGGGCGCTGTGGGTCCGGCAGTCCCGGCACAGCCTCCAGCGGGGGGACGCGGACGCCGCCGGAGGGCGGTGTGGGGCAGCCATGGGGCGGTGTGGGGCAGCCGCGGGGCGCTGTGGGGCGCTGTGGGGCAGCCGTGAGGCGCTGTGGGGCAGCCGTGGGGCGCTGTGGGTCCGGCAGTCCCGGCACAGCCTCCAGCGTGGGGACGCGGACGCCGCCGGAGGGCGGGGTGGGGCAGCCATGGGGCGGTGTGGGGCAGCCGTGGGGCGCTGTAGGGCGCTGTGGGGCAGCCGTGGAGCGCTGTGGGGCAGCCGTGGGGCGCTGTGGGTCCGGCAGTCCCGGCACAGCCTCCAGCGGGGGGACGCGGACGCCGCCGCGGGGCGGGGTGGGGCAGCCATGGGGCGGTGTGGGGCAGCCGCGGGGCGCTGTGGGGCAGCCGTGAGGCGCTGTGGGGCAGCCGTGGGGCGCTGTGGATCCGGCAGTCCCGGCACAGCCTCCAGCGGGGGGACGCGGACGCCGCCGGAGGGCGGTGTGGGGCAGCCATGGGGCGGTGTGGGGCAGCCGTGGGGCGCTGTAGGGCGCTGTAGGGCAGCCGTGGAGTGCTGTGGGGCAGCCGTGGGGCGCTGTGGGTCCGGCAGTCCCGGCACAGCCTCCAGCGGGGGGACGCGGACGCCGCCGGAGGGCGGTGTGGGGCAGCCATGGGGCAGTGTGGGGCAGCCGCGGACGCCGCCGGAGGGCGGTGTGGGGCAGCCGTGAGGCGCTGTGGGGCAGCCGTGGGGCGCTGTGGGTCCGGCAGTCCCGGCACAGCCTCCAGCGGGGGAACTCGGACGCCGCCGCGGGGCGGGGTGGGGCAGCCATGGGGCAGTGTGGGGCAGCCGTGGGGCGCTGTAGGGCGCTGTGGGGCAGCCATGGGGCGGTGTGGGGCAGCCGCGGGGCGCTGTGGGGCGCTGTGGGGCAGCCGTGAGGCGCTGTGGGGCAGCCGTGGGGCGCTGTGGGTCCGGCAGTCCCGGCACAGCCTCCAGCGGGGGGACGCGGACGCCGCCGCGGGACGGGGTGGGGCAGCCATGGGGCGGTGTGGGGCAGCCGTGGGGCGCTGTAGGGCGCTGTGGGGCAGCCGTGGAGCGCTGTGGGGCAGCCGTGGGGCGCTGTGGGTCTGGCAGTCCCGGCACAGCCTCCAGCGGGGGGACGCGTACGCCGCCGCGGGGCGGGGTGGGGCAGCCATGGGGCGGTGTGGGGCAGCCGCGGGGCGCTGTGGGGCAGCCGTGAGGCGCTGTGGGGCAGCCGTGGGGCGCTGTGGGTCCGGCAGTCCCGGCACAGCCTCCAGCGGGGGGACGCGGACGCCGCCGCGGGGCGGGGTGGGGCAGCCATGGGGCGGTGTGGGGCAGCCGTGGGGCGCTGTAGGGCGCTGTGGGGCAGCCGTGGAGCGCTGTGGGGCAGCCGTGGGGCGCTGTGGGTCCGGCAGTCCCGGCACAGCCTCCAGCGGGGGGACGCGGACGCCGCCGCGGGGCGGGGTGGGGCAGCCATGGGGCGGTGTGGGGCAGCCGCGGGGCGCTGTGGGGCAGCCGTGAGGCGCTGTGGGGCAGCCGTGGGGCGCTGTGGATCCGGCAGTCCCGGCACAGCCTCCAGCGGGGGGGACGCGGACGCCGCCGCGGGGCGGTGTGGGGCAGCCATGGGGCGGTGTGGGGCAGCCGTGGGGCGCTGTGGGTCCGGCAGTCCCGGCACAGCCTCCAGCGGGGGGACGCGGACGCCGCCGCGGGGCGGGGTGGGGCAGCCATGGGGCGGTGTGGGGCAGCCGCGGGGCGCTGTGGGGCGCTGTGGGGCAGCCGTGGGGCGCTGTGGGTCCGGCAGTCCTGGCACAGCCTCCAGCGGGGGGACGCGGACGCCGCCGGGGGGCGCTGTGGGGCAGCCGTGGGGCGGTGTGGGGCGGTGTGGCGCAGCCGAGGGGGGCTATGGGTCCGGCAGTCCCGGCACAGCCTCCAGCGTGGGGACACGCACGCCGCCGGGGGGCGGTGTGGGGCAGCCGTGGGGCGCTGTGGGGCAGCCGTGGGGCGCTGTGGGTCCGGCAGTCCCGGCACAGCCTCCAGCGGGGGGACGCGGACGCCGCCGGAGGGCGGTGTGGGGCAGCCATGGGGCGGTGTGGGGCAGCCGTGGGGCGCTGTAGGGCGCTGTAGGGCAGCCGTGGAGCGCTGTGGGGCAGCCGTGGGGCGCTGTGGGTCCGGCAGTCCCGGCACAGCCTCCAGCGGGGGGACGCGGACGCCGCCGGGGGGCGGTGTGGGGCAGCCATGGGGCGGTGTGGGGCAGCCGCGGGGCGCTGTGGGGCGCTGTGGGGCAGCCGTGAGGCGCTGTGGGGCAGCCGTGGGGCGCTGTGGGTCCGGCAGTCCCGGCACAGCCTCCAGCGGGGGGACGCGGACGCCGCCGCGGGGCGGGGTGGGGCAGCCATGGGGCGGTGTGGGGCAGCCGCGGGGCGCTGTGGGGCAGCCGTGAGGCGCTGTGGGGCAGCCGTGGGGCGCTGTGGGTCCGGCAGTCCCGGCACAGCCTCCAGCGGGGGGACGCGGACGCCGTCGCGGGGCGGGGTGGGGCAGCCATGGGGCGGTGTGGGGCAGCCGCGGGGCGCTGTGGGGCAGCCGTGAGGCGCTGTGGGGCAGCCGTGGGGCGCTGTGGATCCGGCAGTCCCGGCACAGCCTCCAGCGGGGGGACGTGGACGCCGCCGGAGGGCGGTGTGGGGCAGCCATGGGGCGGTGTGGGGCAGCCGTGGGGCGCTGTAGGGCAGCCGTGGAGTGCTGTGGGGCAGCCGTGGGGCGCTGTGGGTCCGGCAGTCCCGGCACAGCCTCCAGCGGGGGGACGCGGACGCCGCCGGAGGGCGGTGTGGGGCAGCCATGGGGCAGTGTGGGGCAGCCGCGGACGCCGCCGGAGGGCGGTGTGGGGCAGCCGTGAGGCGCTGTGGGGCAGCCGTGGGGCGCTGTGGGTCCGGCAGTCCCGGCACAGCCTCCAGCGGGGGGACGCGGACGCCGCCGCGGGGCGGGGTGGGGCAGCCATGGGGCAGTGTGGGGCAGCCGTGGGGCGCTGTAGGGCGCTGTGGGGCAGCCATGGGGCGGTGTGGGGCAGCCGCGGGGCGCTGTGGGGCGCTGTGGGGCAGCCGTGAGGCGCTGTGGGGCAGCCGTGGGGCGCTGTGGGTCCGGCAGTCCCGGCACAGCCTCCAGCGGGGGGACGCGGACGCCGCCGCGGGACGGGGTGGGGCAGCCATGGGGCGGTGTGGGGCAGCCGTGGGGCGCTGTAGGGCGCTGTGGGGCAGCCGTGGAGCGCTGTGGGGCAGCCGTGGGGCGCTGTGGGTCCGGCAGTCCCGGCACAGCCTCCAGCGGGGGGACGCGGACGCCGCCGCGGGGCGGGGTGGGGCAGCCATGGGGCGGTGTGGGGCAGCCGCGGGGCGCTGTGGGGCAGCCGTGAGGCGCTGTGGGGCAGCCGTGGGGCGCTGTGGGTCCGGCAGTCCCGGCACAGCCTCCAGCGGGAGGACGCGGACGCCGCCGCGGGGCGGGGTGGGGCAGCCATGGGGCGGTGTGGGGCAGCCGTGGGGCGCTGTAGGGCGCTGTGGGGCAGCCGTGGAGCGCTGTGGGGCAGCCGTGGGGCGCTGTGGGTCCGGCAGTCCCGGCACAGCCTCCAGCGGGGGGACGCGGACGCCGCCGGAGGGCGGTGTGGGGCAGCCATGGGGCGGTGTGGGGCAGCCGCGGGGCGCTGTGGGGCAGCCGTGAGGCGCTGTGGGGCAGCCGTGGGGCGCTGTGGATCCGGCAGTCCCGGCACAGCCTCCAGCGGGGGGACGCGGACGCCGCCGGAGGGCGGTGTGGGGCAGCCATGGGGCGGTGTGGGGCAGCCGTGGGGCGCTGTAGGGCGCTGTAGGGCAGCCGTGGAGTGCTGTGGGGCAGCCGTGGGGCGCTGTGGGTCCGGCAGTCCCGGCACAGCCTCCAGCGGGGGGACGCGGACGCCGCCGGAGGGCGGTGTGGGGCAGCCATGGGGCAGTGTGGGGCAGCCGCGGACGCCGCCGGAGGGCGGTGTGGGGCAGCCGTGAGGCGCTGTGGGGCAGCCGTGGGGCGCTGTGGGTCCGGCAGTCCCGGCACAGCCTCCAGCGGGGGGACGCGGACGCCGCCGCGGGGCGGGGTGGGGCAGCCATGGGGCAGTGTGGGGCAGCCGTGGGGCGCTGTAGGGCGCTGTGGGGCAGCCGTGGAGCGCTGTGGGGCAGCCGTGGGGCGCTGTGGGTCCGGCAGTCCCGGCACAGCCTCCAGCGGGGGGACGCGTACGCCGCCGCGGGGCGGGGTGGGGCAGCCATGGGGCGGTGTGGGGCAGCCGCGGGGCGCTGTGGGGCAGCCGTGAGGCGCTGTGGGGCAGCCGTGGGGCGCTGTGGATCCGGCAGTCCCGGCACAGCCTCCAGCGGGGGGACGCGGACGCCGCCGCGGGGCGGGGTGGGGCAGCCATGGGGCGGTGTGGGGCAGCCGCGGGGCGCTGTGGGGCGCTGTGGGGCAGCCATGGGGCGCTGTGGGTCCGGCAGTCCTGGCACAGCCTCCAGCGGGAGGACGCGGACGCCGCCGGGGGGCGCTGTGGGGCAGCCGTGGGGCGGTGTGGGGCGGTGTGGCGCAGCCGAGGGGGGCTATGGGTCCGGCAGTCCCGGCACAGCCTCCAGCGGGGGGACACGCACGCCGCCGGGGGGCGGTGTGGGGCAGCCGTGGGGCGCTGTGGGGCAGCCGTGGGGCGCTGTGGGTCCGGCAGTCCCGGCACAGCCTCCAGCGGGGGGACGCGGACGCCGCCGGAGGGCGGTGTGGGGCAGCCATGGGGCGGTGTGGGGCAGCCGTGGGGCGCTGTAGGGCGCTGTAGGGCAGCCGTGGAGCGCTGTGGGGCAGCCGTGGGGCGCTGTGGGTCCGGCAGTCCCGGCACAGCCTCCAGCGGGGGGACGCGGACGCCGCCGGGGGGCGGTGTGGGGCAGCCATGGGGCGGTGTGGGGCAGCCGCGGGGCGCTGTGGGGCGCTGTGGGGCAGCCGTGAGGCGCTGTGGGGCAGCCGTGGGGCGCTGTGGGTCCGGCAGTCCCGGCACAGCCTCCAGCGGGGGGACGCGGACGCCGCCGCGGGACGGGGTGGGGCAGCCATGGGGCGGTGTGGGGCAGCCGTGGGGCGCTGTAGGGCGCTGTGGGGCAGCCGTGGAGCGCTGTGGGGCAGCCGTGGGGCGCTGTGGGTCCGGCAGTCCCGGCACAGCCTCCAGCGGGGGGACGCGGACGCCGCCGCGGGGCGGGGTGGGGCAGCCATGGGGCGGTGTGGGGCAGCCGCGGGGCGCTGTGGGGCAGCCGTGAGGCGCTGTGGGGCAGCCGTGGGGCGCTGTGGGTCCGGCAGTCCCGGCACAGCCTCCAGCGGGGGGACGCGGACGCCGCCGCGGGGCGGGGTGGGGCAGCCATGGGGCGGTGTGGGGCAGCCGTGGGGCGCTGTAGGGCGCTGTGGGGCAGCCATGGAGCGCTGTGGGGCAGCCGTGGGGCGCTGTGGGTCCGGCAGTCCCGGCACAGCCTCCAGCGGGGGGACGCGGACGCCGCCGGGGGGCGGGGTGGGGCAGCCATGGGGCGGTGTGGGGCAGCCGCGGGGCGCTGTGGGGCAGCCGTGAGGCGCTGTGGGGCAGCCGTGGGGCGCTGTGGATCCGGCAGTCCCGGCACAGCCTCCAGCGGGGGGACGCGGACGCCGCCGCGGGGCGGGGTGGGGCAGCCATGGGGCGGTGTGGGGCAGCCGTGGGGCGCTGTAGGGCGCTGTGGGGCAGCCGTGGAGCGCTGTGGGGCAGCCGTGGGGCGCTGTGGGTCCGGCAGTCCCGGCACAGCCTCCAGCGGGGGGACGCGGACGCCGCCGCGGGGCGGGGTGGGGCAGCCATGGGGCGGTGTGGGGCAGCCGCGGGGCGCTGTGGGGCAGCCGTGAGGCGCTGTGGGGCAGCCGTGGGGCGCTGTGGATCCGGCAGTCGCGGCACAGCCTCCAGCGGGGGGACGCGGACGCCGCCGCGGGGCGGTGTGGGGCAGCCATGGGGCGGTGTGGGGCAGCCGTGGGGCGCTGTGGGTCCGGCAGTCCCGGCACAGCCTCCAGCGGGGGGACGCGGACGCCGCCGCGGGGCGTGGTGGGGCAGCCATGGGGCGGTGTGGGGCAGCCGCGGGGCGCTGTGGGTCCGGCAGTCCCAGCACAGCCTCCAGCGGGGGGACGCGGACGCCGCCGCGGGGTGGGGTGGGGCAGCCGCGGGGCGCTGTGGGGCAGCCGCGGGGCGCTGTGGGGCGCTGTGGGGCAGCCGTGGGGCGCTGTGGGTCCGGCAGTCCTGGCACAGCCTCCAGCGGGAGGACGCGGACGCCGCCGGGGGGCGCTGTGGGGCAGCCGTGGGGCGGTGTGGGGCGGTGTGGCGCAGCCGAGGGGGGCTATGGGTCCGGCAGTCCCGGCACAGCCTCCAGCGGGGGGACACGCACGCCGCCGGGGGGCGGTGTGGGGCAGCCGTGGGGCGCTGTGGGGCAGCCGTGGGGCGGTGTGGGGCAGCCGTGGGGCGCTGTGGGTCCGGCAGTCCCGGCACAGCCTCCAGCGGGGGGACGCGGACGCCGCCGCGGGGCGGTGTGGGGCAGCCGTGGGGCGGTGTGGGGCAGCCGTGGGGCGCTGTAGGGCGCTGTGGGGCAGCCGTGGAGTGCTGTGGGGCAGCCGTGGGGCGCTGTGGGTCCGGCAGTCCCGGCACAGCCTCCAGCGGGGGGACGCGGACGCCGCCGCGGGGCGGTGTGGGGCAGCCATGGGGCGGTGTGGGGCAGCCGCGGGGCGCTGTGGGGCGCTGTGGGGCAGCCATGGGGCGCTGTGGGTCCGGCAGTCCTGGCACAGCCTCCAGCGGGAGGACGCGGACGCCGCCGGGGGGCGCTGTGGGGCAGCCGTGGGGCGGTGTGGGGCAGCCGTGGGGCGCTGTAGGGCGCTGTAGGGCAGCCGTGGAGCGCTGTGGGGCAGCCGTGGGGCGCTGTGGGTCCGGCAGTCCCGGCACAGCCTCCAGCGGGGGGACGCGGACGCCGCCGGGGGGCGGTGTGGGGCAGCCATGGGGCGGTGTGGGGCAGCCGCGGGGCGCTGTGGGGCGCTGTGGGGCAGCCGTGAGGCGCTGTGGGGCAGCCGTGGGGCGCTGTGGGTCCGGCAGTCCCGGCACAGCCTCCAGCGGGGGGACGCGGACGCCGCCGCGGGACGGGGTGGGGCAGCCATGGGGCGGTGTGGGGCAGCCGTGGGGCGCTGTAGGGCGCTGTGGGGCAGCCGTGGAGCGCTGTGGGGCAGCCGTGGGGCGCTGTGGGTCCGGCAGTCCCGGCACAGCCTCCAGCGGGGGGACGCGGACGCCGCCGCGGGGCGGTGTGGGGCAGCCATGGGGCGGTGTGGGGCAGCCGCGGGGCGCTGTGGGGCAGCCGTGAGGCGCTGTGGGGCAGCCGTGGGGCGCTGTGGGTCCGGCAGTCCCGGCACAGCCTCCAGCGGGGGGACGCGGACGCCGCCGCGGGGCGGGGTGGGGCAGCCATGGGGCGGTGTGGGGCAGCCGTGGGGCGCTGTAGGGCGCTGTGGGGCAGCCGTGGAGCGCTGTGGGGCAGCCGTGGGGCGCTGTGGGTCCGGCAGTCCCGGCACAGCCTCCAGCGGGGGGACGCGGACGCCGCCGCGGGGCGGGGTGGGGCAGCCATGGGGCGGTGTGGGGCAGCCGCGGGGCGCTGTGGGGCAGCCGTGAGGCGCTGTGGGGCAGCCGTGGGGCGCTGTGGATCCGGCAGTCCCGGCACAGCCTCCAGCGGGGGGACGCGGACGCCGCCGGAGGGCGGTGTGGGGCAGCCATGGGGCGGTGTGGGGCAGCCGTGGGGCGCTGTAGGGCGCTGTAGGGCAGCCGTGGAGTGCTGTGGGGCAGCCGTGGGGCGCTGTGGGTCCGGCAGTCCCGGCACAGCCTCCAGCGGGGGGACGCGGACGCCGCCGGAGGGCGGTGTGGGGCAGCCATGGGGCAGTGTGGGGCAGCCGCGGACGCCGCCGGAGGGCGGTGTGGGGCAGCCGTGAGGCGCTGTGGGGCAGCCGTGGGGCGCTGTGGGTCCGGCAGTCCCGGCACAGCCTCCAGCGGGGGGACGCGGACGCCGCCGCGGGGCGGGGTGGGGCAGCCATGGGGCAGTGTGGGGCAGCCGTGGGGCGCTGTAGGGCGCTGTGGGGCAGCCGTGGAGCGCTGTGGGGCAGCCGTGGGGCGCTGTGGGTCCGGCAGTCCCGGCACAGCCTCCAGCGGGGGGACGCGGACGCCGCCGCGGGGCGGTGTGGGGCAGCCATGGGGCGGTGTGGGGCAGCCGCGGGGCGCTGTGGGGCGCTGTGGGGCAGCCATGGGGCGCTGTGGGTCCGGCAGTCCCAGCACAGCCTCCAGCGGGGGGACGCGGACGCCGCCGGGGGGCGGTGTGGGGCAGCCATGGGGCGCTGTGGGGCAGCCGTGGGGCGCTGTGGGGCGCTGTGGGGCAGCCGTGAGGCGCTGTGGGGCAGCCGTGGGGCGCTGTGGGTCCGGCAGTCCCGGCACAGCCTCCAGCGGGGGGACGCGGACGCCGCCGGAGGGCGGGGTGGGGCAGCCATGGGGCGGTGTGGGGCAGCCGTGGGGCGCTGTAGGGCGCTGTGGGGCAGCCGTGGAGCGCTGTGGGGCAGCCGTGGGGCGCTGTGGGTCCGGCAGTCCCGGCACAGCCTCCAGCGGGGGGACGCGGACGCCGCCGCGGGGCGGTGTGGGGCAGCCATGGGGCGGTGTGGGGCAGCCGCGGGGCGCTGTGGGGCAGCCGTGAGGCGCTGTGGGGCAGCCGTGGGGCGCTGTGGGTCCGGCAGTCCCGGCACAGCCTCCAGCGGGGGGACGCGGACGCCGCCGGGGGGCGGGGTGGGGCAGCCATGGGGCGGTGTGGGGCAGCCGCGGGGCGCTGTGGGGCAGCCGTGAGGCGCTGTGGGGCAGCCGTGGGGCGCTGTGGATCCGGCAGTCCCGGCACAGCCTCCAGCGGGGGGACGCGGACGCCGCCGGAGGGCGGTGTGGGGCAGCCATGGGGCGGTGTGGGGCAGCCGTGGGGCGCTGTAGGGCGCTGTAGGGCAGCCGTGGAGTGCTGTGGGGCAGCCGTGGGGCGCTGTGGGTCCGGCAGTCCCGGCACAGCCTCCAGCGGGGGGACGCGGACGCCGCCGGAGGGCGGTGTGGGGCAGCCATGGGGCAGTGTGGGGCAGCCGCGGACGCCGCCGGAGGGCGGTGTGGGGCAGCCGTGAGGCGCTGTGGGGCAGCCGTGGGGCGCTGTGGGTCCGGCAGTCCCGGCACAGCCTCCAGCGGGGGGACGCGGACGCCGCCGCGGGGCGGGGTGGGGCAGCCATGGGGCAGTGTGGGGCAGCCGTGGGGCGCTGTAGGGCGCTGTGGGGCAGCCGTGGAGCGCTGTGGGGCAGCCGTGGGGCGCTGTGGGTCCGGCAGTCCCGGCACAGCCTCCAGCGGGGGGACGCGGACGCCGCCGCGGGGCGGGGTGGGGCAGCCATGGGGCGGTGTGGGGCAGCCGCGGGGCGCTGTGGGGCAGCCGTGAGGCGCTGTGGGGCAGCCGTGGGGCGCTGTGGATCCGGCAGTCCCGGCACAGCCTCCAGCGGGGGGACGCGGACGCCGCCGCGGGGCGGTGTGGGGCAGCCATGGGGCGGTGTGGGGCAGCCGTGGGGCGCTGTGGGTCCGGCAGTCCCGGCACAGCCTCCAGCGGGGGGACGCGGACGCCGCCGCGGGGCGGGGTGGGGCAGCCATGGGGCGGTGTGGGGCAGCCGCGGGGCGCTGTGGGGCGCTGTGGGGCAGCCATGGGGCGCTGTGGGTCCGGCAGTCCTGGCACAGCCTCCAGCGGGAGGACGCGGACGCCGCCGGGGGGCGCTGTGGGGCAGCCGTGGGGCGGTGTGGGGCGGTGTGGCGCAGCCGAGGGGGGCTATGGGTCCGGCAGTCCCGGCACAGCCTCCAGCGTGGGGACACGCACGCCGCCGGGGGGCGGTGTGGGGCAGCCGTGGGGCGCTGTGGGGCAGCCGTGGGGCGCTGTGGGGCAGCCGTGGGGCGCTGTGGGTCCGGCAGTCCCGGCACAGCCTCCAGCGGGGGGACGCGGACGCCGCCGGAGGGCGGTGTGGGGCAGCCATGGGGCGGTGTGGGGCAGCCGTGGGGCGCTGTAGGGCGCTGTAGGGCAGCCGTGGAGCGCTGTGGGGCAGCCGTGGGGCGCTGTGGGTCCGGCAGTCCCGGCACAGCCTCCAGCGGGGGGACGCGGACGCCGCCGGGGGGCGGTGTGGGGCAGCCATGGGGCGGTGTGGGGCAGCCGCGGGGCGCTGTGGGGCGCTGTGGGGCAGCCGTGAGGCGCTGTGGGGCAGCCGTGGGGCGCTGTGGGTCCGGCAGTCCCGGCACAGCCTCCAGCGGGGGGACGCGGACGCCGCCGCGGGACGGGGTGGGGCAGCCATGGGGCGGTGTGGGGCAGCCGTGGGGCGCTGTAGGGCGCTGTGGGGCAGCCGTGGAGCGCTGTGGGGCAGCCGTGGGGCGCTGTGGGTCCGGCAGTCCCGGCACAGCCTCCAGCGTGGGGACGCGGACGCCGCCGCGGGGCGGGGTGGGGCAGCCATGGGGCGGTGTGGGGCAGCCGCGGGGCGCTGTGGGGCAGCCGTGAGGCGCTGTGGGGCAGCCGTGGGGCGCTGTGGGTCCGGCAGTCCCGGCACAGCCTCCAGCGGGGGGACGCGGACGCCGCCGCGGGGCGGGGTGGGGCAGCCATGGGGCGGTGTGGGGCAGCCGCGGGGCGCTGTGGGGCAGCCGTGAGGCGCTGTGGGGCAGCCGTGGGGCGCTGTGGGTCCGGCAGTCCCGGCACAGCCTCCAGCGGGGGGTCGCGGACGCCGCCGGGGGGCGGGGTGGGGCAGCCATGGGGCGGTGTGGGGCAGCCGTGGGGCGCTGTAGGGCGCTGTAGGGCAGCCGGCGGGGGGCGCTGTGGGGCAGCCGTGGGGCGCTGTGGGTCCGGCAGTCCCGGCACAGCCTCCAGCGGGGGGACGCGGACGCCGCCGGAGGGCGGTGTGGGGCAGCCATGGGGCAGTGTGGGGCAGCCGCGGACGCCGCCGGAGGGCGGTGTGGGGCAGCCGTGAGGCGCTGTGGGGCAGCCTTGGGGCGCTGTGGGTCCGGCAGTCCCGGCACAGCCTCCAGCGGGGGGACGCGGACGCCGCCGCGGGGCGGGGTGGGGCAGCCATGGGGCAGTGTGGGGCAGCCGTGGGGCGCTGTAGGGCGCTGTGGGGCAGCCGTGGAGCGCTGTGGGGCAGCCGTGGGGCGCTGTGGGTCCGGCAGTCCCGGCACAGCCTCCAGCGGGGGGACGCGTACGCCGCCGCGGGGCGGGGTGGGGCAGCCATGGGGCGGTGTGGGGCAGCCGCGGGGCGCTGTGGGGCAGCCGTGAGGCGCTGTGGGGCAGCCGTGGGGCGCTGTGGATCCGGCAGTCCCGGCACAGCCTCCAGCGGGGGGGACGCGGACGCCGCCGCGGGGCGGTGTGGGGCAGCCATGGGGCGGTGTGGGGCAGCCGTGGGGCGCTGTGGGTCCGGCAGTCCCGGCACAGCCTCCAGCGGGGGGACGCGGACGCCGCCGCGGGGCGTGGTGGGGCAGCCATGGGGCGGTGTGGGGCAGCCGCGGGGCGCTGTGGGGCGCTGTGGGGCAGCCATGGGGCGCTGTGGGTCCGGCAGTCCTGGCACAGCCTCCAGCGGGAGGACGCGGACGCCGCCGGGGGGCGCTGTGGGGCAGCCGTGGGGCGGTGTGGGGCGGTGTGGCGCAGCCGAGGGGGGCTATGGGTCCGGCAGTCCCGGCACAGCCTCCAGCGGGGGGACACGCACGCCGCCGGGGGGCGGTGTGGGGCAGCCGTGGGGCGCTGTGGGGCAGCCGTGGGGCGCTGTGGGGCAGCCGTGGGGCGCTGTGGGTCCGGCAGTCCCGGCACAGCCTCCAGCGGGGGGACGCGGACGCCGCCGGAGGGCGGTGTGGGGCAGCCATGGGGCGGTGTGGGGCAGCCGTGGGGCGCTGTAGGGCGCTGTAGGGCAGCCGTGGAGCGCTGTGGGGCAGCCGTGGGGCGCTGTGGGTCCGGCAGTCCCGGCACAGCCTCCAGCGGGGGGACGCGGACGCCGCCGGGGGGCGGTGTGGGGCAGCCATGGGGCGGTGTGGGGCAGCCGCGGGGCGCTGTGGGGCGCTGTGGGGCAGCCGTGAGGCGCTGTGGGGCAGCCGTGGGGCGCTGTGGGTCCGGCAGTCCCGGCACAGCCTCCAGCGGGGGGACGCGGACGCCGCCGCGGGACGGGGTGGGGCAGCCATGGGGCGGTGTGGGGCAGCCGTGGGGCGCTGTAGGGCGCTGTGGGGCAGCCGTGGAGCGCTGTGGGGCAGCCGTGGGGCGCTGTGGGTCCGGCAGTCCCGGCACAGCCTACAGCGGGGGGACGTGGACGCCGCCGCGGGGCGGGGTGGGGCAGCCATGGGGCGGTGTGGGGCAGCCGCGCGGCGCTGTGGGGCAGCCGTGAGGCGCTGTGGGGCAGCCGTGGGGCGCTGTGGGTCCGGCAGTCCCGGCACAGCCTCCAGCGGGGGGACGCGGACGCCGCCGCGGGGCGGGGTGGGGCAGCCATGGGGCGGTGTGGGGCAGCCGTGGGGCGCTGTAGGGCGCTGTGGGGCAGCCGTGGAGCGCTGTGGGGCAGCCGTGGGGCGCTGTGGGTCCGGCAGTCCCGGCACAGCCTCCAGCGGGGGGACGCGGACGCCGCCGGGGGGCGGGGTAGGGCAGCCATGGGGCGGTGTGGGGCAGCCGCGGGGCGCTGTGGGGCAGCCGTGAGGCGCTGTGGGGCAGCCGTGGGGCGCTGTGGATCCGGAAGTCCCGGCACAGCCTCCAGCGGGGGGACGCGGACGCCGCCGGAGGGCGGTGTGGGGCAGCCATGGGGCGGTGTGGGGCAGCCGTGGGGCGCTGTAGGGCGCTGTAGGGCAGCCGTGGAGTGCTGTGGGGCAGCCGTGGGGCGCTGTGGGTCCGGCAGTCCCGGCACAGCCTCCAGCGGGGGGACGCGGACGCCGCCGGAGGGCGGTGTGGGGCAGCCATGGGGCAGTGTGGGGCAGCCGCGGACGCCGCCGTAGGGCGGTGTGGGGCAGCCGTGAGGCGCTGTGGGGCAGCCGTGGGGCGCTGTGGGTCCGGCAGTCCCGGCACAGCCTCCAGCGGGGGGACGCGGACGCCGCCGCGGGGCGGGGTGGGGCAGCCATGGGGCGGTGTGGGGCAGCCGTGGGGCGCTGTAGGGCGCTGTGGGGCAGCCGTGGAGCGCTGTGGGGCAGCCGTGGGGCGCTGTGGGTCCGGCAGTCCCGGCACAGCCTCCAGCGGGGGGACGCGGACGCCGCCGCGGGGCGGGGTGGGGCAGCCATGGGGCGGTGTGGGGCAGCCGCGGGGCGCTGTGGGGCAGCCGTGGAGCGCTGTGGGGCAGCCGTGGGGCGCTGTGGATCCGGCAGTCGCGGCACAGCCTCCAGCGGGGGGACGCGGACGCCGCCGCGGGGCGGTGTGGGGCAGCCATGGGGCGGTGTGGGGCAGCCGCGGGGCGCTGTGGGTCCGGCAGTCCCGGCACAGCCTCCAGCGGGGGGACGCGGACGCCGCCGCGGGGCGGGGTGGGGCAGCCGCGGGGCGCTGTGGGGCAGCCGCGGGGCGCTGTGGGGCGCTGTGGGGCAGCCGTGGGGCGCTGTGGGTCCGGCAGTCCTGGCACAGCCTCCAGCGGGAGGACGCGGACGCCGCCGGGGGGCGCTGTGGGGCAGCCGTGGGGCGGTGTGGGGCGGTGTGGCGCAGCCGAGGGGGGCTATGGGTCCGGCAGTCCCGGCACAGCCTCCAGCGGGGGGACACGCACGCCGCCGGGGGGCGGTGTGGGGCAGCCGTGGGGCGCTGTGGGGCAGCCGTGAGGCGCTGTGGGGCAGCCGTGGGGCGCTGTGGGTCCGGCAGTCCCGGCACAGCCTCCAGCGGGGGGACGCGGACGCCGCCGCGGGGCGGTGTGGGGCAGCCGTGGGGCGGTGTGGGGCAGCCGTGGGGCGCTGTAGGGCGCTGTGGGGCAGCCGTGGAGTGCTGTGGGGCAGCCGTGGGGCGCTGTGGGTCCGGCAGTCCCGGCACAGCCTCCAGCGGGGGGACGCGGACGCCGCCGCGGGGCGGTGTGGGGCAGCCATGGGGCGGTGTGGGGCAGCCGCGGGGCGCTGTGGGCGCTGTGGGGCAGCCATGGGGCGCTGTGGGTCCGGCAGTCCTGGCACAGCCTCCAGCGGGAGGACGCGGACGCCGCCGGGGGGCGCTGTGGGGCAGCCGTGGGGCGGTGTGGGGCAGCCGTGGGGCGCTGTAGGGCGCTGTAGGGCAGCCGTGGAGCGCTGTGGGGCAGCCGTGGGGCGCTGTGGGTCCGGCAGTCCCGGCACAGCCTCCAGCGGGGGGACGCGGACGCCGCCGGGGGGCGGTGTGGGGCAGCCATGGGGCGGTGTGGGGCAGCCGCGGGGCGCTGTGGGGCGCTGTGGGGCAGCCGTGAGGCGCTGTGGGGCAGCCGTGGGGCGCTGTGGGTCCGGCAGTCCCGGCACAGCCTCCAGCGGGGGGACGCGGACGCCGCCGCGGGACGGGGTGGGGCAGCCATGGGGCGGTGTGGGGCAGCCGTGGGGCGCTGTAGGGCGCTGTGGGGCAGCCGTGGAGCGCTGTGGGGCAGCCGTGGGGCGCTGTGGGTCCGGCAGTCCCGGCACAGCCTCCAGCGGGGGGACGCGGACGCTGCCGCGGGGCGGTGTGGGGCAGCCATGGGGCGGTGTGGGGCAGCCGCGGGGCGCTGTGGGGCAGCCGTGAGGCGCTGTGGGGCAGCCGTGGGGCGCTGTGGGTCCGGCAGTCCCGGCACAGCCTCCAGCGGGGGGACGCGGACGCCGCTGCGGGGCGGGGTGGGGCAGCCATGGGGCGGTGTGGGGCAGCCGTGGGGCGCTGTAGGGCGCTGTGGGGCAGCCGTGGAGCGCTGTGGGGCAGCCGTGGGGCGCTGTGGGTCCGGCAGTCCCGGCACAGCCTCCAGCGGGGGGACGCGGACGCCGCCGCGGGGCGGGGTGGGGCAGCCATGGGGCGGTGTGGGGCAGCCGCGGGGCGCTGTGGGGCAGCCGTGAGGCGCTGTGGGGCAGCCGTGGGGCGCTGTGGATCCGGCAGTCCCGGCACAGCCTCCAGCGGGGGGACGCGGACGCCGCCGGAGGGCGGTGTGGGGCAGCCATGGGGCGGTGTGGGGCAGCCGTGGGGCGCTGTAGGGCGCTGTAGGGCAGCCGTGGAGTGCTGTGGGGCAGCCGTGGGGCGCTGTGGGTCCGGCAGTCCCGGCACAGCCTCCAGCGGGGGGACGCGGACGCCGCCGGAGGGCGGTGTGGGGCAGCCATGGGGCAGTGTGGGGCAGCCGCGGACGCCGCCGGAGGGCGGTGTGGGGCAGCCGTGAGGCGCTGTGGGGCAGCCGTGGGGCGCTGTGGGTCCGGCAGTCCCGGCACAGCCTCCAGCGGGGGGACGCGGACGCCGCCGCGGGGCGGGGTGGGGCAGCCATGGGGCAGTGTGGGGCAGCCGTGGGGCGCTGTAGGGCGCTGTGGGGCAGCCGTGGAGCGCTGTGGGGCAGCCGTGGGGCGCTGTGGGTCCGGCAGTCCCGGCACAGCCTCCAGCGGGGGGACGCGGACGCCGCCGCGGGGCGGGGTGGGGCAGCCATGGGGCGGTGTGGGGCAGCCGCGGGGCGCTGTGGGGCGCTGTGGGGCAGCCATGGGGCGCTGTGGGTCCGGCAGTCCTGGCACAGCCTCCAGCAGGAGGACGCGGACGCCGCCGGGGGGCGCTGTGGGGCAGCCGTGGGGCGGTGTGGGGCGGTGTGGCGCAGCCGAGGGGGGCTATGGGTCCGGCAGTCCCGGCACAGCCTCCAGCGTGGGGACACGCATGCCGCCGGGAGGCGGTGTGGGGCAGCCGTGGGGCGCTGTGGGGCAGCCGTGGGGCGGTGTGGGGCAGCCGTGGGGCGCTGTGGGTCCGGCAGTCCCGGCACAGCCTCCAGCGGGGGGACGCGGACGCCGCCGCGGGGCGGTGTGGGGCAGCCATGGGGCGGTGTGGGGCAGCCGTGGGGCGCTGTACGGCGCTGTGGGGCAGCCGTGGAGTGCTGTGGGGCAGCCGTGGGGCGCTGTGGGTCCGGCAGTCCCGGCACAGCCTCCAGCGGGGGGACGCGGACGCCGCCGCGGGGCGGGGTGGGGCAGCCATGGGGCGGTGTGGGGCAGCCGCGGGGCGGTGTGGGGCAGCCGTGAGGCGCTGTGGGGCAGCCGTGGGGCGGTGTGGGGCAGCCGTGGGGCGCTGTGGGTCCGGCAGTCCCGGCACAGCCTCCAGCGGGGGGACGCGGACGCCGCCGCGGGGCGGTGTGGGGCAGCCATGGGGCGGTGTGGGGCAGCCGTGGGGCGCTGTAGGGCGCTGTGGGGCAGCCGTGGAGTGCTGTGGGGCAGCCGTGGGGCGCTGTGGGTCCGGCAGTCCCGGCACAGCCTCCAGCGGGGGGACGCGGACGCCGCCGCGGGGCGGTGTGGGGCAGCCATGGGGCGGTGTGGGGCAGCCGCGGGGCGCTGTGGGGCAGCCATGGGGCGCTGTGGGTCCGGCAGTCCTGGCACAGCCTCCAGCGGGAGGACGCGGACGCCGCCGGGGGGCGGTGTGGGGCAGCCGTGGGGCGGTGTGGGGCGGTGTGGCGCAGCCGAGGGGGGCTATGGGTCCGGCAGTCCCGGCACAGCCTCCAGCGTGGGGACACGCACGCCGCCGGGGGGCGGTGTGGGGCAGCCGTGGGGCGCTGTGGGGCAGCCGTGGGGCGCTGTGGGTCCGGCAGTCCCGGCACAGCCTCCAGCGGGGGGACGCGGACGCCGCCGGAGGGCGGTGTGGGGCAGCCATGGGGCGGTGTGGGGCAGCCGTGGGGCGCTGTAGGGCGCTGTAGGGCAGCCGTGGAGCGCTGTGGGGCAGCCGTGGGGCGCTGTGGGTCCGGCAGTCCCGGCACAGCCTCCAGCGGGGGGACGCGGACGCCGCCGGGGGGCGGTGTGGGGCAGCCATGGGGCGGTGTGGGGCAGCCGCGGGGCGCTGTGGGGCGCTGTGGGGCAGCCGTGAGGCGCTGTGGGGCAGCCGTGGGGCGCTGTGGGTCCGGCAGTCCCGGCACAGCCTCCAGCGGGGGGACGCGGACGCCGCCGCGGGACGGGGTGGGGCAGCCATGGGGCGGTGTGGGGCAGCCGTGGGGCGCTGTAGGGCGCTGTGGGGCAGCCGTGGAGCGCTGTGGGGCAGCCGTGGGGCGCTGTGGGTCCGGCAGTCCCGGCACAGCCTCCAGCGGGGGGACGCGGACGCCGCCGCGGGGCGGGGTGGGGCAGCCATGGGGCGGTGTGGGGCAGCCGCGGGGCGCTGTGGGGCAGCCATGGGGCGGTGTGGGGCAGCCGTGGGGCGTTGTGGGTCCGGCAGTCCCGGCACAGCCTCCAGCGGGGGGACGCGGACGCCGCCGCGGGGCGGTGTGGGGCAGCCATGGGGCGGTGTGGGGCAGCCGTGGGGCGCTGTGGGTCCGGCAGTCCCGGCACAGCCTCCAGCGGGGGGACGCGGACGCCGCCGCGGGGCGGGGTGGGGCAGCCATGGGGCGGTGTGGGGCAGCCGCGGGGCGCTGTGGGGCGCTGTGGGGCAGCCATGGGGCGCTGTGGGTCCGGCAGTCCTGGCACAGCCTCCAGCGGGAGGACGCGGACGCCGCCGGGGGGCGCTGTGGGGCAGCCGTGGGGCGGTGTGGGGCGGTGTGGCGCAGCCGAGGGGGGCTATGGGTCCGGCAGTCCCGGCACAGCCTCCAGCGTGGGGACACGCACGCCGCCGGGGGGCGGTGTGGGGCAGCCGTGGGGCGCTGTGGGGCAGCCGTGGGGCGCTGTGGGGCAGCCGTGGGGCGCTGTGGGTCCGGCAGTCCCGGCACAGCCTCCAGCGGGGGGACGCGGACGCCGCCGGAGGGCGGTGTGGGGCAGCCATGGGGCGGTGTGGGGCAGCCGTGGGGCGCTGTAGGGCGCTGTAGGGCAGCCGTGGAGCGCTGTGGGGCAGCCGTGGGGCGCTGTGGGTCCGGCAGTCCCGGCACAGCCTCCAGCGGGGGGACGCGGACGCCGCCGGGGGGCGGTGTGGGGCAGCCATGGGGCGGTGTGGGGCAGCCGCGGGGCGCTGTGGGGCGCTGTGGGGCAGCCGTGAGGCGCTGTGGGGCAGCCGTGGGGCGCTGTGGGTCCGGCAGTCCCGGCACAGCCTCCAGCGGGGGGACGCGGACGCCGCCGCGGGACGGGGTGGGGCAGCCATGGGGCGGTGTGGGGCAGCCGTGGGGCGCTGTAGGGCGCTGTGGGGCAGCCGTGGAGCGCTGTGGGGCAGCCGTGGGGCGCTGTGGGTCCGGCAGTCCCGGCACAGCCTCCAGCGTGGGGACGCGGACGCCGCCGCGGGGCGGGGTGGGGCAGCCATGGGGCGGTGTGGGGCAGCCGCGGGGCGCTGTGGGGCAGCCGTGAGGCGCTGTGGGGCAGCCGTGGGGCGCTGTGGGTCCGGCAGTCCCGGCACAGCCTCCAGCGGGGGGACGCGGACGCCGCCGCGGGGCGGGGTGTGGCAGCCATGGGGCGGTGTGGGGCAGCCGCGGGGCGCTGTGGGGCAGCCGTGAGGCGCTGTGGGGCAGCCGTGGGGCGCTGTGGATCCGGCAGTCCCGGCACAGCCTCCAGCGGGGGGACGCGGACGCCGCCGGAGGGCGGTGTGGGGCAGCCATGGGGCGGTGTGGGGCAGCCGTGGGGCGCTGTAGGGCAGCCGTGGAGTGCTGTGGGGCAGCCGTGGGGCGCTGTGGGTCCGGCAGTCCCGGCACAGCCTCCAGCGGGGGGACGCGGACGCCGCCGGAGGGCGGTGTGGGGCAGCCATGGGGCAGTGTGGGGCAGCCGCGGACGCCGCCGGAGGGCGGTGTGGGGCAGCCGTGAGGCGCTGTGGGGCAGCCGTGGGGCGCTGTGGGTCCGGCAGTCCCGGCACAGCCTCCAGCGGGGGGACGCGGACGCCGCCGCGGGGCGGGGTGGGGCAGCCATGGGGCAGTGTGGGGCAGCCGTGGGGCGCTGTAGGGCGCTGTGGGGCAGCCATGGGGCGGTGTGGGGCAGCCGCGGGGCGCTGTGGGGCGCTGTGGGGCAGCCGTGAGGCGCTGTGGGGCAGCCGTGGGGCGCTGTGGGTCCGGCAGTCCCGGCACAGCCTCCAGCGGGGGGACGCGGACGCCGCCGCGGGACGGGGTGGGGCAGCCATGGGGCGGTGTGGGGCAGCCGTGGGGCGCTGTAGGGCGCTGTGGGGCAGCCGTGGAGCGCTGTGGGGCAGCCGTGGGGCGCTGTGGGTCCGGCAGTCCCGGCACAGCCTCCAGCGGGGGGACGCGGACGCCGCCGCGGGGCGGGGTGGGGCAGCCATGGGGCGGTGTGGGGCAGCCGCGGGGCGCTGTGGGGCAGCCGTGAGGCGCTGTGGGGCAGCCGTGGGGCGCTGTGGGTCCGGCAGTCCCGGCACAGCCTCCAGCGGGGGGACGCGGACGCCGCCGCGGGGCGGGGTGGGGCAGCCATGGGGCGGTGTGGGGCAGCCGTGGGGCGCTGTAGGGCGCTGTGGGGCAGCCGTGGAGCGCTGTGGGGCAGCCGTGGGGCGCTGTGGGTCCGGCAGTCCCGGCACAGCCTCCAGCGGGGGGACGCGGACGCCGCCGCGGGGCGGGGTGGGGCAGCCATGGGGCGGTGTGGGGCAGCCGCGGGGCGCTGTGGGGCAGCCGTGAGGCGCTGTGGGGCAGCCGTGGGGCGCTGTGGGTCCGGCAGTCCCGGCACAGCCTCCAGCGGGGGGTCGCGGACGCCGCCGGAGGGCGGTGTGGGGCAGCCATGGGGCGGTGTGGGGCAGCCGTGGGGCGCTGTAGGGCGCTGTAGGGCAGCCGTGGAGTGCTGTGGGGCAGCCGTGGGGCGCTGTGGGTCCGGCAGTCCCGGCACAGCCTCCAGCGGGGGGACGCGGACGCCGCCGGAGGGCGGTGTGGGGCAGCCATGGGGCAGTGTGGGGCAGCCGCGGACGCCGCCGGAGGGCGGTGTGGGGCAGCCGTGAGGCGCTGTGGGGCAGCCTTGGGGCGCTGTGGGTCCGGCAGTCCCGGCACAGCCTCCAGCGGGGGGACGCGGACGCCGCCGCGGGGCGGGGTGGGGCAGCCATGGGGCAGTGTGGGGCAGCCGTGGGGCGCTGTAGGGCGCTGTGGGGCAGCCGTGGAGCGCTGTGGGGCAGCCGTGGGGCGCTGTGGGTCCGGCAGTCCCGGCACAGCCTCCAGCGGGGGGACGCGTACGCCGCCGCGGGGCGGGGTGGGGCAGCCATGGGGCGGTGTGGGGCAGCCGCGGGGCGCTGTGGGGCAGCCGTGAGGCGCTGTGGGGCAGCCGTGGGGCGCTGTGGATCCGGCAGTCCCGGCACAGCCTCCAGCGGGGGGGACGCGGACGCCGCCGCGGGGCGGTGTGGGGCAGCCATGGGGCGGTGTGGGGCAGCCGTGGGGCGCTGTGGGTCCGGCAGTCCCGGCACAGCCTCCAGCGGGGGGACGCGGACGCCGCCGCGGGGCGGGGTGGGGCAGCCATGGGGCGGTGTGGGGCAGCCGCGGGGCGCTGTGGGGCGCTGTGGGGCAGCCATGGGGCGCTGTGGGTCCGGCAGTCCTGGCACAGCCTCCAGCGGGAGGACGCGGACGCCGCCGGGGGGCGCTGTGGGGCAGCCGTGGGGCGGTGTGGGGCGGTGTGGCGCAGCCGAGGGGGGCTATGGGTCCGGCAGTCCCGGCACAGCCTCCAGCGTGGGGACACGCACGCCGCCGGGGGGCGGTGTGGGGCAGCCGTGGGGCGCTGTGGGGCAGCCGTGGGGCGCTGTGGGGCAGCCGTGGGGCGCTGTGGGTCCGGCAGTCCCGGCACAGCCTCCAGCGGGGGGACGCGGACGCCGCCGGAGGGCGGTGTGGGGCAGCCATGGGGCGGTGTGGGGCAGCCGTGGGGCGCTGTAGGGCGCTGTAGGGCAGCCGTGGAGCGCTGTGGGGCAGCCGTGGGGCGCTGTGGGTCCGGCAGTCCCGGCACAGCCTCCAGCGGGGGGACGCGGACGCCGCCGGGGGGCGGTGTGGGGCAGCCATGGGGCGGTGTGGGGCAGCCGCGGGGTGCTGTGGGGCGCTGTGGGGCAGCCGTGAGGCGCTGTGGGGCAGCCGTGGGGCGCTGTGGGTCCGGCAGTCCCGGCACAGCCTCCAGCGGGGGGACGCGGACGCCGCCGCGGGACGGGGTGGGGCAGCCATGGGGCGGTGTGGGGCAGCCGTGGGGCGCTGTAGGGCGCTGTGGGGCAGCCGTGGAGCGCTGTGGGGCAGCCGTGGGGCGCTGTGGGTCCGGCAGTCCCGGCACAGCCTCCAGCGGGGGGACGCGGACGCCGCCGCGGGGCGGGGTGGGGCAGCCATGGGGCGGTGTGGGGCAGCCGCGGGGCGCTGTGGGGCAGCCGTGAGGCGCTGTGGGGCAGCCGTGGGGCGCTGTGGGTCCGGCAGTCCCGGCACAGCCTCCAGCGGGGGGACGCGGACGCCGCCGCGGGGCGGGGTGGGGCAGCCATGGGGCGGTGTGGGGCAGCCGTGGGGCGCTGTAGGGCGCTGTGGGGCAGCCGTGGAGCGCTGTGGGGCAGCCGTGGGGCGCTGTGGGTCCGGCAGTCCCGGCACAGCCTCCAGCGGGGGGACGCGGACGCCGCCGGGGGGTGGGGTAGGGCAGCCATGGGGCGGTGTGGGGCAGCCGCGGGGCGCTGTGGGGCAGCCGTGAGGCGCTGTGGGGCAGCCGTGGGGCGCTGTGGATCCGGCAGTCCCGGCACAGCCTCCAGCGGGGGGACGCGGACGCCGCCGGAGGGCGGTGTGGGGCAGCCATGGGGCGGTGTGGGGCAGCCGTGGGGCGCTGTAGGGCGCTGTAGGGCAGCCGTGGAGTGCTGTGGGGCAGCCGTGGGGCGCTGTGGGTCCGGCAGTCCCGGCACAGCCTCCAGCGGGGGGACGCGGACGCCGCCGGAGGGCGGTGTGGGGCAGCCATGGGGCAGTGTGGGGCAGCCGCGGACGCCGCCGGAGGGCGGTGTGGGGCAGCCGTGAGGCGCTGTGGGGCAGCCGTGGGGCGCTGTGGGTCCGGCAGTCCCGGCACAGCCTCCAGCGGGGGGACGCGGACGCCGCCGCGGGGCGGGGTGGGGCAGCCATGGGGCGGTGTGGGGCAGCCGCGGGGCGCTGTGGGGCAGCCGTGAGGCGCTGTGGGGCAGCCGTGGGGCGCTGTGGATCCGGCAGTCGCGGCACAGCCTCCAGCGGGGGGACGCGGACGCCGCCGCGGGGCGGTGTGGGGCAGCCATGGGGCGGTGTGGGGCAGCCGCGGGGCGCTGTGGGTCCGGCAGTCCCGGCACAGCCTCCAGCGGGGGGACGCGGACGCCGCCGCGGGGCGGGGTGGGGCAGCCGCGGGGCGCTGTGGGGCAGCCGCGGGGCGCTGTGGGGCGCTGTGGGGCAGCCGTGGGGCGCTGTGGGTCCGGCAGTCCTGGCACAGCCTCCAGCGGGAGGACGCGGACGCCGCCGGGGGGCGCTGTGGGGCAGCCGTGGGGCGGTGTGGGGCGGTGTGGCGCAGCCGAGGGGGGCTATGGGTCCGGCAGTCCCGGCACAGCCTCCAGCGTGGGGACACGCACGCCGCCGGGGGGCGGTGTGGGGCAGCCGTGGGGCGCTGTGGGGCAGCCGTGGGGCGGTGTGGGGCAGCCGTGGGGCGCTGTGGGTCCGGCAGTCCCGGCACAGCCTCCAGCGGGGGGACGCGGACGCCGCCGCGGGGCGGTGTGGGGCAGCCGTGGGGCGGTGTGGGGCAGCCGTGGGGCGCTGTAGGGCGCTGTGGGGCAGCCGTGGAGTGCTGTGGGGCAGCCGTGGGGCGCTGTGGGTCCGGCAGTCCCGGCACAGCCTCCAGCGGGGGGACGCGGACGCCGCCGCGGGGCGGTGTGGGGCAGCCATGGGGCGGTGTGGGGCAGCCGCGGGGCGCTGTGGGCGCTGTGGGGCAGCCATGGGGCGCTGTGGGTCCGGCAGTCCTGGCACAGCCTCCAGCGGGAGGACGCGGACGCCGCCGGGGGGCGCTGTGGGGCAGCCGTGGGGCGGTGTGGGGCAGCCGTGGGGCGCTGTAGGGCGCTGTAGGGCAGCCGTGGAGCGCTGTGGGGCAGCCGTGGGGCGCTGTGGGTCCGGCAGTCCCGGCACAGCCTCCAGCGGGGGGACGCGGACGCCGCCGGGGGGCGGTGTGGGGCAGCCATGGGGCGGTGTGGGGCAGCCGCGGGGCGCTGTGGGGCGCTGTGGGGCAGCCGTGAGGCGCTGTGGGGCAGCCGTGGGGCGCTGTGGGTCCGGCAGTCCCGGCACAGCCTCCAGCGGGGGGACGCGGACGCCGCCGCGGGACGGGGTGGGGCAGCCATGGGGCGGTGTGGGGCAGCCGTGGGGCGCTGTAGGGCGCTGTGGGGCAGCCGTGGAGCGCTGTGGGGCAGCCGTGGGGCGCTGTGGGTCCGGCAGTCCCGGCACAGCCTCCAGCGGGGGGACGCGGACGCTGCCGCGGGGCGGTGTGGGGCAGCCATGGGGCGGTGTGGGGCAGCCGCGGGGCGGTGTGGGGCAGCCGTGAGGCGCTGTGGGGCAGCCGTGGGGCGCTGTGGGTCCGGCAGTCCCGGCACAGCCTCCAGCGGGGGGACGCGGACGCCGCTGCGGGGCGGGGTGGGGCAGCCATGGGGCGGTGTGGGGCAGCCGTGGGGCGCTGTAGGGCGCTGTGGGGCAGCCGTGGAGCGCTGTGGGGCAGCCGTGGGGCGCTGTGGGTCCGGCAGTCCCGGCACAGCCTCCAGCGGGGGGACGCGGACGCCGCCGCGGGGCGGGGTGGGGCAGCCATGGGGCGGTGTGGGGCAGCCGCGGGGCGCTGTGGGGCAGCCGTGAGGCGCTGTGGGGCAGCCGTGGGGCGCTGTGGATCCGGCAGTCCCGGCACAGCCTCCAGCGGGGGGACGCGGACGCCGCCGGAGGGCGGTGTGGGGCAGCCATGGGGCGGTGTGGGGCAGCCGTGGGGCGCTGTAGGGCGCTGTAGGGCAGCCGTGGAGTGCTGTGGGGCAGCCGTGGGGCGCTGTGGGTCCGGCAGTCCCGGCACAGCCTCCAGCGGGGGGACGCGGACGCCGCCGGAGGGCGGTGTGGGGCAGCCATGGGGCAGTGTGGGGCAGCCGCGGACGCCGCCGGAGGGCGGTGTGGGGCAGCCGTGAGGCGCTGTGGGGCAGCCGTGGGGCGCTGTGGGTCCGGCAGTCCCGGCACAGCCTCCAGCGGGGGGACGCGGACGCCGCCGCGGGGCGGGGTGGGGCAGCCATGGGGCAGTGTGGGGCAGCCGTGGGGCGCTGTAGGGCGCTGTGGGGCAGCCGTGGAGCGCTGTGGGGCAGCCGTGGGGCGCTGTGGGTCCGGCAGTCCCGGCACAGCCTCCAGCGGGGGGACGCGGACGCCGCCGCGGGGCGGGGTGGGGCAGCCATGGGGCGGTGTGGGGCAGCCGCGGGGCGCTGTGGGGCAGCCGTGAGGCGCTGTGGGGCAGCCGTGGGGCGCTGTGGATCCGGCAGTCCCGGCACAGCCTCCAGCGGGGGGGACGCGGACGCCGCCGCGGGGCGGTGTGGGGCAGCCATGGGGCGGTGTGGGGCAGCCGTGGGGCGCTGTGGGTCCGGCAGTCCCGGCACAGCCTCCAGCGGGGGGACGCGGACGCCGCCGCGGGGCGGGGTGGGGCAGCCATGGGGCGGTGTGGGGCAGCCGCGGGGCGCTGTGGGGCGCTGTGGGGCAGCCATGGGGCGCTGTGGGTCCGGCAGTCCTGGCACAGCCTCCAGCAGGAGGACGCGGACGCCGCCGGGGGGCGCTGTGGGGCAGCCGTGGGGTGGTGTGGGGCGGTGTGGCGCAGCCGAGGGGGGCTATGGGTCCGGCAGTCCCGGCACAGCCTCCAGCGTGGGGACACGCACGCCGCCGGGGGGCGGTGTGGGGCAGCCGTGGGGCGCTGTGGGGCAGCCGTGGGGCGGTGTGGGGCAGCCGTGGGGCGCTGTGGGTCCGGCAGTCCCGGCACAGCCTCCAGCGGGGGGACGCGGACGCCGCCGCGGGGCGGTGTGGGGCAGCCATGGGGCGCTGTGGGTCCGGCAGTCCTGGCACAGCCTCCAGCGGGAGGACGCGGACGCCGCCGGGGGGCGCTGTGGGGCAGCCGTGGGGCGGTGTGGGGCGGTGTGGCGCAGCCGAGGGGGGCTATGGGTCCGGCAGTCCCGGCACAGCCTCCAGCGTGGGGACACGCACGCCGCCGGGGGGCGGTGTGGGGCAGCCGTGGGGCGCTGTGGGGCAGCCGTGGGGCGCTGTGGGTCCGGCAGTCCTGGCACAGCCTCCAGCGGGAGGACGCGGACGCCGCCGGGGGGCGCTGTGGGGCAGCCGTGGGGCGGTGTGGGGCGGTGTGGCGCAGCCGAGGGGGGCTATGGGTCCGGCAGTCCCGGCACAGCCTCCAGCGTGGGGACACGCACGCCGCCGGGGGGCGGTGTGGGGCAGCCGTGGGGCGCTGTGGGGCAGCCGTGGGGCGCTGTGGGTCCGGCAGTCCCGGCACAGCCTCCAGCGGGGGGACGCGGACGCCGCCGGAGGGCGGTGTGGGGCAGCCATGGGGCGGTGTGGGGCAGCCGTGGGGCGCTGTAGGGCGCTGTAGGGCAGCCGTGGAGCGCTGTGGGGCAGCCGTGGGGCGCTGTGGGTCCGGCAGTCCCGGCACAGCCTCCAGCGGGGGGACGCGGACGCCGCCGGGGGGCGGTGTGGGGCAGCCATGGGGCGGTGTGGGGCAGCCGCGGGGCGCTGTGGGGCGCTGTGGGGCAGCCGTGAGGCGCTGTGGGGCAGCCGTGGGGCGCTGTGGGTCCGGCAGTCCCGGCACAGCCTCCAGCGGGGGGACGCGGACGCCGCCGCGGGACGGGGTGGGGCAGCCATGGGGCGGTGTGGGGCAGCCGTGGGGCGCTGTAGGGCGCTGTGGGGCAGCCGTGGAGCGCTGTGGGGCAGCCGTGGGGCGCTGTGGGTCCGGCAGTCCCGGCACAGCCTCCAGCGGGGGGACGCGGACGCCGCCGCGGGGCGGGGTGGGGCAGCCATGGGGCGGTGTGGGGCAGCCGCGGGGCGCTGTGGGGCAGCCGTGAGGCGCTGTGGGGCAGCCGTGGGGCGCTGTGGGTCCGGCAGTCCCGGCACAGCCTCCAGCGGGGGGACGCGGACGCCGCCGCGGGGCGGGGTGGGGCAGCCATGGGGCGGTGTGGGGCAGCCGTGGGGCGTTGTGGGTCCGGCAGTCCCGGCACAGCCTCCAGCGGGGGGACGCGGACGCCGCCGCGGGGCGATGTGGGGCAGCCATGGGGCGGTGTGGGGCAGCCGTGGGGCGCTGTAGGGCGCTGTGGGGCAGCCGTGGAGCGCTGTGGGGCAGCCGTGGGGCGGTGTGGGGCAGCCGCGGGGCGCTGTGGGGCAGCCGTGAGGCGCTGTGGGGCAGCCGTGGGGCGCTGTGGGTCCGGCAGTCCCGGCACAGCCTCCAGCGGGGGGACGCGGACGCCGCCGCGGGGCGGTGTGGGGCAGCCATGGGGCGGTGTGGGGCAGCCGTGGGGCGCTGTAGGGCGCTGTAGGGCAGCCGTGGAGCGCTGTGGGGCAGCCGTGGGGCGCTGTGGGTCCGGCAGTCCCGGCACAGCCTCCAGCGGGGGGACGCGGACGCCGCCGGAGGGCGGTGTGGGGCAGCCATGGGGCGGTGTGGGGCAGCCGCGGGGCGCTGTGGGGCGCTGTGGGGCAGCCGTGAGGCGCTGTGGGGCAGCCGTGGGGCGCTGTGGGTCCGGCAGTCCCGGCACAGCCTCCAGCGGGGGGACGCGGACGCCGCCGGGGGGCGGTGTGGGGCAGCCATGGGGCGGTGTGGGGCAGCCGCGGGGCGCTGTGGGGCGCTGTGGGGCAGCCGTGGGGCGCTGTGGGTCCGGCAGTCCCGGCACAGCCTCCAGCGGGAGGACGCGGACGCCGCCGGGGGCGGTGTGGGGCAGCCGTGGGGCGGTGTGGGGCGGTGTGGCGCAGCCGAGGGGGGCTATGGGTCCGGCAGTCCCGGCACAGCCTCCAGCGTGGGGACACGGACGCCGCCGGGGGGCGGGGTGGGGCAGCCGTGGGGCGCTGTGGGGCAGCCGTGGGGCGCTGTGGGGCAGCCGTGGGGCGCTGTGGGTCCGGCAGTCCCGGCACAGCCTCCAGCGGGGGGACGCGGACGCCGCCGGGGGGCGGGGTGGGGCAGCCATGGGGCGGTGTGGGGCAGCCGCGGGGCGCTGTGGGGCGCTGTGGGGCAGCCGTGGGGCGCTGTGGGTCCGGCAGTCCCGGCACAGCCTCCAGCGGGGGGACGCGGACGCCGCCGGAGGGCGGTGTGGGGCAGCCATGGGGCGGTGTGGGGCAGCCGTGGGGCGCTGTAGGGCGCTGTAGGGCAGCCGTGGAGTGCTGTGGGGCAGCCGTGGGGCGCTGTGGGTCCGGCAGTCCCGGCACAGCCTCCAGCGGGGGGACGCGGACGCCGCCGGAGGGCGGTGTGGGGCAGCCATGGGCCGGTGTGGGGCAGCCGCGGACGCCGCCGGAGGGCGGTGTGGGGCAGCCGTGAGGCGCTGTGGGGCAGCCGTGGGGCGCTGTGGGTCCGGCAGTCCCGGCACAGCCTCCAGCGGGGGGACGCGGACGCCGCCGCGGGGCGGGGTGGGGCAGCCATGGGGCGGTGTGGGGCAGCCGTGGGGCGCTGTAGGGCGCTGTGGGGCAGCCGTGGAGCGCTGTGGGGCAGCCGTGGGGCGCTGTGGGTCCGGCAGTCCCGGCACAGCCTCCAGCGGGGGGACGCGGACGCCGCCGCGGGGCGGGGTGGGGCAGCCATGGGGCGGTGTGGGGCAGCCGCGGGGCGCTGTGGGGCAGCCGTGAGGCGCTGTGGGGCAGCCGTGGGGCGCTGTGGGTCCGGCAGTCCCGGCACAGCCTCCAGCGGGGGGACGCGGACGCCGCCGCGGGGCGGTGTGGGGCAGCCATGGGGCGGTGTGGGGCAGCCGTGGGGCGCTGTGGGTCCGGCAGTCCCGGCACAGCCTCCAGCGGGGGGACGCGGACGCCGCCGCGGGGCGGTGTGGGGCAGCCATGGGGCGGTGTGGGGCAGCCGTGGGGCGCTGTAGGGCGCTGTGGGGCAGCCGTGGAGTGCTGTGGGGCAGCCGTGGGGCGCTGTGGGTCCGGCAGTCCCGGCACAGCCTCCAGCGGGGGGACGCGGACGCCGCCGGGGGGCGGTGTGGGGCAGCCGTGGGGCGGTGTGGGGCAGCCGCGGGGCGCTGTGGGGCGCTGTGGGGCAGCCATGGGGCGCTGTGGGTCCGGCAGTCCTGGCACAGCCTCCAGCGGGAGGACGCGGACGCCGCCGGGGGGCGGTGTGGGGCAGCCGGGGGGCGGTGTGGGGCGGTGTGGCGCAGCCGAGGGGGGCTATGGGTCCGGCAGTCCCGGCACAGCCTCCAGCGTGGGGACACGCACGCCGCCGGGGGGCGGTGTGGGGCAGCCGTGGGGCGCTGTGGGGCAGCCGTGGGGCGCTGTGGGTCCGGCAGTCCCGGCACAGCCTCCAGCGGGGGGACGCGGACGCCGCCGGGGGGCGGTGTGGAGCAGCCATGGGGCGGTGTGGGGCAGCCGCGGGGCGCTGTGGGGCGCTGTGGGGCGCTGTGGGTCCGGCAGTCCCGGCACAGCCTCCAGCGGGGGGACGCGGACGCCGCCGGAGGGCGGTGTGGGGCAGCCATGGGGCGGTGTGGGGCAGCCGTGGGGCGCTGTAGGGCGCTGTAGGTCAGCCGTGGAGTGCTGTGGGGCAGCCGTGGGGCGCTGTGGGTCCGGCAGTGCCGGCACAGCCTCCAGCGGGGGGACGCGGACGCCGCCGGAGGGCGGTGTGGGGCAGCCATGGGGCGGTGTGGGGCAGCCGCGGACGCCGCCGGAGGGCGGTGTGGGGCAGCCGTGAGGCGCTGTGGGGCAGCCGTGGGGCGCTGTGGGTCCGGCAGTCCCGGCACAGCCTCCAGCGGGGGGACGCGGACGCCGCCGCGGGGCGGGGTGGGGCAGCCATGGGGCGGTGTGGGGCAGCCGTGGGGCGCTGTAGGGCGCTGTGGGGCAGCCGTGGAGCGCTGTGGGGCAGCCGTGGGGCGCTGTGGGTCCGGCAGTCCCGGCACAGCCTCCAGCGGGGGGACGCGGACGCCGCCGCGGGGCGGGGTGGGGCAGCCATGGGGCGGTGTGGGGCAGCCGTGGGGCGCTGTGGGGCAGCCGTGAGGCGCTGTGGGGCAGCCGTGGGGCGCTGTGGGTCCGGCAGTCCCGGCACAGCCTCCAGCGGGGGGACGCGGACGCCGCCGCGGGGCGGTGTGGGGCAGCCATGGGGCGGTGTGGGGCAGCCGTGGGGCGCTGTGGGTCCGGCAGTCCCGGCACAGCCTCCAGCGGGGGGACGCGGACGCCGCCGCGGGGCGGTGTGGGGCAGCCATGGGGCGGTGTGGGGCAGCCGTGGGGCGCTGTAGGGCGCTGTGGGGCAGCCGTGGAGTGCTGTGGGGCAGCCGTGGGGAGCTGTGGGTCCGGCAGTCCCGGCACAGCCTCCAGCGGGGGGACGCGGACGCCGCCGGGGGGCGGGGTGGGGCAGCCATGGGGCGGTGTGGGGCAGCCGTGGGGCGCTGTGGGGCGCTGTGGGGCAGCCATGGGGCGCTGTGGGTCCGGCAGTCCCGGCACAGCCTCCAGCGTGGGGACACGCACGCCGCCGGGGGGCGGTGTGGGGCAGCCGTGGGGCGCTGTGGGGCAGCCGTGGGGCGCTGTGGGGCAGCCGTGGGGCGCTGTGGGTCCGGCAGTCCCGGCACAGCCTCCAGCGGGGGGACGCGGACGCCGCCGGAGGGCGGTGTGGGGCAGCCATGGGGCGGTGTGGGGCAGCCGTGGGGCGCTGTAGGGCGCTGTAGGGCAGCCGTGGAGCGCTGTGGGGCAGCCGTGGGGCGCTGTGGGTCCGGCAGTCCCGGCACAGCCTCCAGCGGGGGGACGCGGACGCCGCCGCGGGGCGGGGTGGGGCAGCCATGGGGCGGTGTGGGGCAGCCGCGGGGCGCTGTGGGGCAGCCGTGAGGCGCTGTGGGGCAGCCGTGGGGCGCTGTGGGTCCGGCAGTCCCGGCACAGCCTCCAGCGGGGGGACGCGGACGCCGCCGCGGGGCGGGGTGGGGCAGCCATGGGGCGGTGTGGGGCAGCCGTGGGGCGCTGTGGGTCCGGCAGTCCCGGCACAGCCTCCAGCGGGGGGACGCGGACGCCGCCGCGGGGCGGTGTGGGGCAGCCATGGGGCGGTGTGGGGCAGCCGTGGGGCGCTGTAGGGCGCTGTGGGGCAGCCGTGGAGTGCTGTGGGGCAGCCGTGGGGCGCTGTGGGTCCGGCAGTCCCGGCACAGCCTCCAGCGGGGGGACGCGGACGCCGCCGCGGGGCGGTGTGGGGCAGCCATGGGGCGGTGTGGGGCAGCCGCGGGGCGCTGTGGGGCGCTGTGGGGCAGCCATGGGGCGCTGTGGGTCCGGCAGTCCTGGCACAGCCTCCAGCGGGAGGACGCGGACGCCGCCGGGGGGCGGTGTGGGGCAGCCGTGGGGCGGTGTGGGGCGGTGTGGCGCAGCCGAGGGGGGCTATGGGTCCGGCAGTCCCGGCACAGCCTCCAGCGTGGGGACACGCACGCCGCCGGGGGGCGGTGTGGGGCAGCCGTGGGGCGCTGTGGGGCAGCCGTGGGGCGCTGTGGGGCAGCCGTGGGGCGCTGTGGGTCCGGCAGTCCCGGCACAGCCTCCAGCGGGGGGACGCGGACGCCGCCGGAGGGCGGTGTGGGGCAGCCATGGGGCGGTGTGGGGCAGCCGCGGGGCGCTGTGGGGCGCTGTGGGGCAGCCGTGAGGCGCTGTGGGGCAGCCGTGGGGCGCTGTGGGTCCGGCAGTCCCGGCACAGCCTCCAGCGGGGGGACGCGGACGCCGCCGCGGGGCGGGGTGGGGCAGCCATGGGGCGGTGTGGGGCAGCCGTGGGGCGCTGTAGGGCGCTGTGGGGCAGCCGTGGAGCGCTGTGGGGCAGCCGTGGGGCGCTGTGGGTCCGGCAGTCCCGGCACAGCCTCCAGCGGGGGGACGCGGACGCCGCCGCGGGGCGGTGTGGGGCAGCCATGGGGCGGTGTGGGGCAGCCGCGGGGCGCTGTGGGGCAGCCGTGAGGCGCTGTGGGGCAGCCGTGGGGCGCTGTGGATCCGGCAGTCCCGGCACAGCCTCCAGCGGGGGGACGCGGACGCCGCCGCGGGGCGGGGTGGGGCAGCCATGGGGCGGTGTGGGGCAGCCGCGGGGCGCTGTGGGGCAGCCATGGGGCGGTGTGGGGCAGCCGTGGGGCGCTGTAGGGCGCTGTGGGGCAGCCGTGGAGCGCTGTGGGGCAGCCGTGGGGCGCTGTGGGTCCGGCAGTCCCGGCACAGCCTCCAGCGGGGGGACGCGGACGCCGCCGCGGGGCGGGGTGGGGCAGCCATGGGGCGGTGTGGGGCAGCCGCGGGGCGCTGTGGGGCAGCCGTGAGGCGCTGTGGGGCAGCCGTGGGGCGCTGTGGGTCCGGCAGTCCCGGCACAGCCTCCAGCGGGGGGACGCGGACGCCGCCGCGGGGCGGGGTGGGGCAGCCATGGGGCGGTGTGGGGCAGCCGTGGGGCGCTGTGGGTCCGGCAGTCCCGGCACAGCCTCCAGCGGGGGGACGCGGACGCCGCTGCGGGGCGGTGTGGGGCAGCCGTGGGGCGGGGTGGGGCAGCCGTGGGGCGCTGTGGGGCAGCCGTGGGGCGCTGTGGGTCCGGCAGTCCCGGCACAGCCTCCAGCGGGGGGACGCGGACGCCGCCGGGGGGCGGGGTGGGGCAGCCATGGGGCGGTGTGGGGCAGCCGCGGGGCGCTGTGGGGCGCTGTGGGGCAGCCGTGGGGCGCTGTGGGTCCGGCAGTCCCGGCACAGCCTCCAGCGGGAGGACGCGGACGCCGCCGGGGGGCGGTGTGGGGCAGCCGTGGGGCGGTGTGGGGCGGTGTGGCGCAGCCGAGGGGGCTATGGGTCCGGCAGTCCCGGCACAGCCTCCAGCGTGGGGACACGCACGCCGCCGGGGGGCGGTGTGGGGCAGCCGTGGGGCGCTGTGGGGCAGCCGTGGGGCGCTGTGGGTCCGGCAGTCCCGGCACAGCCTCCAGCGGGGGGACGCGGACGCCGCCGGAGGGCGGGGTGGGGCAGCCATGGGGCGGTGTGGGGCAGTCGCGGGGCAGTGTGGGGCGCTGTGGGGCAGCCGTGGGGCGCTGTGGGTCCGGCAGTCCCGGCACAGCCTGCAGCGGGTGGATGCGGACGCCGCCGGGGGGCGGTGTGGGGCAGCCATGGGGCGGTGTGGGGCAGCCGCGGGGCGCTGTGGGGCGCTGTGGGGCAGCCGTGAGGCGCTGTGGGGCAGCCGTGGGGCGCTGTGGGTCCGGCAGTCCCGGCACAGCCTCCAGCGGGGGCACGCGGACGCCGCCGCGGGGCGGGGTGGGGCAGCCATGGGGCGGTGTGGGGCAGCCGTGGGGTGCTGTAGGGCGCTGTGGGGCAGCCGTGGAGCGCTGTGGGGCAGCCGTGGGGCGCTGTGGGTCCGGCAGTCCCGGCACAGCCTCCAGCGGGGGGACGCGGACGCCGCCGCGGGGCGGTGTGGGGCAGCCATGGGGCGGTGTGGGGCAGCCGTGGGGCGCTGTAGGGCGCTGTAGGGCAGCCGTGGAGTGCTGTGGGGCAGCCGTGGGGCGCTGTGGGTCCGGCAGTCCCGGCACAGCCTCCAGCGGGGGGACGCGGACGCCGCCGGAGGGCGGTGTGGGGCAGCCATGTGGCGGTGTGGGGCAGCCGCGGGGCGCTGTGGGGCGCTGTGGGGCAGCCGTGAGGCGCTGTGGGGCAGCCGTGGGGCGCTGTGGGTCCGGCAGTCCCGGCACAGCCTCCAGCGTGGGGACGCGGACGCCGCCGCGGGGCGGGGTGGGGCAGCCATGGGGCGGTGTGGGGCAGCCGCGGGGCGCTGTGGGGTGCTGTGGGGCAGCCGTGGAGCGCTGTGGGGCAGCCGTGGGGCGCTGTGGGTCCGGCAGTCCCGGCACAGCCTCCAGCGGGGGGACGCGGACGCCGCCGCGGGGCGGGGTGGGGCAGCCATGGGGCGGTGTGGGGCAGCCGCGGGGCGCTGTGGGGCAGCCGTGAGGCGCTGTGGGGCAGCCGTGGGGCGCTGTGGGTCCGGCAGTCCCGGCACAGCCTCCAGCGGGGGGACGCGGACGCCGCCGCGGGGCGGGGTGGGGCAGCCATGGGGCGGTGTGGGGCAGCCGTGGGGCGCTGTGGGGCGCTGTGGGGCAGCCGTGGAGCGCTGTGGGGCAGCCGTGGGGCGCTGTGGGTCCGGCAGTCCCGGCACAGCCTCCAGCGGGGGGACGCGGACGCCGCCGCGGGGCGGGGTGGGGCAGCCATGGGGCGGTGTGGGGCAGCCGCGGGGCGCTGTGGGGCAGCCGTGAGGCGCTGTGGGGCAGCCGTGGGGCGCTGTGGGTCCGGCAGTCCCGGCACAGCCTCCAGCGGGGGGACGCGGACGCCGCCGCGGGGCGGGGTGAGGCAGCCATGGGGCGGTGTGGGGCAGCTGTGGGGCGCTGTGGGTCCGGCAGTCCCGGCACAGCCTCCAGCGGGGGGACGCGGACGCCGCCGCGGGGCGGTGTGGGGCAGCCATGGGGCGGTGTGGGGCAGCCGTGGGGCGCTGTAGGGCGCTATGGGGCAGCCGTGGAGTGCTGTGGGGCAGCCGTGGGGCGCTGTGGGTCCGGCAGTCCCGGCACAGCCTCCAGCGGGGGGACGCGGACGCCGCCGGAGGGCGGGGTGGGGCAGCCATGGGGCGGTGTGGGGCAGCCGCGGGGCGCTGTGGGGCGCTGTGGGGCAGCCGTGGGGCGGTGTAGGGCGGTGTGGCGCAGCCGAGGGGGGCTATGGGTCCGGCAGTCCCGGCACAGCCTCCAGCGGGGGGACGCGGACGCCGCCGGGGGGCGGGGTGGGGCAGCCGTGGGGCGCTGTGGGGCAGCCGTGGGGCGCTGTGGGTCCGGCAGTGCCGGCACAGCCTCCAGCGGGGGGACGCGGACGCCGCCGGGGGGCGGTGTGGGGCAGCCATGGGGCGGTGTGGGGCAACCGCGGGGCGCTGTGGGGCGCTGTGGGGCAGCCGTGAGGCGCTGTGGGGCAGCCGTGGGGCGCTGTGGGTCCGGCAGTCCCGGCACAGCCTCCAGCGGGGGGACACGGACGCCGCCGCGGGGCGGGGTGGGGCAGCCATGGGGCGGTGTGGGGGCAGCCGTGGGGCGGTGTGGGGCAGCCGTGGGGCAGCCGTGGAGCGCTGTGGGGCAGCCGTGGGGCGCTGTGGGTCCGGCAGTCCCGGCACAGCCTCCAGCGGGGGGACGCGGACGCCGCCGCGGGGCGGTGTGGGGCAGCCATGGGGCGGTGTGGGGCAGCCGTGGGGCGCTGTAGGGCGCTGTAGGGCAGCCGTGGAGTGCTGTGGGGCAGCCGTGGGGCGCTGTGGGTCCGGCAGTCCCGGCACAGCCTCCAGCGGGGGGACGCGGACGCCGCCGGTGGGCGGTGTGGGGCAGCCATGGGGTGGTGTGGGGCAACCGCGGGGCGCTGTGGGGCGCTGTGGGGCAGCCGTGAGGCGCTGTGGGGCAGCCGTGGGGCGCTGTGGGTCCGGCAGTCCCGGCACAGCCTCCAGCGTGGGGACGCGGACGCCGCCGCGGGGCGGTGTGGGGCAGCCATGGGGCGGTGTGGGGCAGCCGCGGGGCTCTGTGGGGCGCTGTGGGGCAGCCGTGGGGCGCTGTGGGTCCGGCAGTCCCGGCACAGCCTCCAGCGGGAGGACGCGGACGCCGCCGCGGGGCGGGGTGGGGCAGCCGTGGGGCGCTGTGGGGCAGCCGTGGGGCGCTGTGGGTCCGGCAGTCCCGGCACAGCCTGCAGCGGGGGGACGCGGACGCCGCCGGGGGGCGGTGTGGGGCAGCCATGGGGCGGTGTGGGGCAGCCGCGGGGCGCTGTGGGGCAGCCGTGGGGCGCTGTGGGTCCGGCAGTCCCGGCACAGCCTCCAGCGGGGGGACGCGGACGCCGCCGCGGGGCGGGGTGGGGCAGCCATGGGGCGGTGTGGGGCAGCCGTGGGGCGCTGTAGGGCGCTGTGGGGCAGCCGTGGAGCGCTGTGGGGCAGCCGTGGGGCGCTGTGGGTCCGGCAGTCCCGGCACAGCCTCCAGCGGGGGGACGCGGACGCCGCCGCGGGGCGGTGTGGGGCAGCCATGGGGCGGTGTGGGGCAGCCGTGGGGCGCTGTAGGGCGCTGTAGGGCAGCCGTGGAGTGCTGTGGGGCAGCCGTGGGGCGCTGTGGGTCCGGCAGTCCCGGCACAGCCTCCAGCGGGGGGACGCGGACGCCGCCGGAGGGCGGTGTGGGGCAGCCATGGGGCGGTGTGGGGCAGCCGCGGGGCGCTGTGGGGCGCTGTGGGGCAGCCGTGAGGCGCTGTGGGGCAGCCGTGGGGCGCTGTGGGTCCGGCAGTCCCGGCACAGCCTCCAGCGTGGGGACGCGGACGCCGCCGGAGGGCGGGGTGGGGCAGCCATGGGGCGGTGTGGGGCAGCCGTGGGGCGCTGTAGGGCGCTGTGGGGCAGCCGTGGAGCGCTGTGGGGCAGCCGTGGGGCGCTGTGGGTCCGGCAGTCCCGGCACAGCCTCCAGCGGGGGGACGCGGACGCCGCCGCGGGGCGGGGTGGGGCAGCCATGGGGCGGTGTGGGGCAGCCGCGGGGCGCTGTGGGGCAGCCGTGAGGCGCTGTGGGGCAGCCGTGGGGCGCTGTGGGTCCGGCAGTCCCGGCACAGCCTCCAGCGGGGGGACGCGGACGCCGCCGCGGGGCGGTGTGGGGCAGCCATGGGGCGGTGTGGGGCAGCCGTGGGGCGCTGTAGGGCGCTGTGGGGCAGCCGTGGAGTGCTGTGGGGCAGCCGTGGGGCGCTGTGGGTCCGGCAGTCCCGGCACAGCCTCCAGCGTGGGGACGCGGACGCCGCCGGAGGGCGGGGTGGGGCAGCCATGGGGCGGTGTGGGGCAGCCGCGGGGCGCTGTGGGGCGCTGTGGGGCAGCCGTGAGGCGCTGTGGGGCAGCCGTGGGGCGCTGTGGGTCCGGCAGTCCCGGCAGAGCCTCCAGCGGGGGGACACGGACGCCGCCGGGGGGCGGGGTGGGGCAGCCGTTGGGCGCTGTGGGGCAGCCGTGGGGCGCTGTGGGGCAGCCGTGGGGCGCTGTGGGTCCGGCAGTCCCGGCACAGCCTCCAGCGGGGGGACGCGGACGCCGCCGGGGGGGCGGGGTGCGGCAGCCATGGGGCGGTGTGGGGCAGCCGCGGGGCGCTGTGGGGCGCTGTGGGGCAGCCGTGGGGCGCTGTGGGTCCGGCAGTCCCGGCACAGCCTCCAGCGGGAGGACGCGGACGCCACCGGGGGGCGGTGTGGGGCAGCCGTGGGGCGGTGTGGGGCGGTGTGGGGCAGCCGAGGGGGGCTATGGGTCCGGCAGTCCCGGCACAGCCTCCAGCGGGGGGACGCGGACGCCGCCGGGGGGCGGGGTGGGGCAGCCGTGGGGCGCTGTGGGGCAGCCGTGGGGCGCTGTGGGTCCGGCAGTCCCGGCACAGCCTCCAGCGGGGGGACGCGGACGCCGCCGGGGGGCGGTGTGGGGCAGCCATGGGGCGTGTGGGGCAGCCGCGGGGCGCTGTGGGGCGCTGTGGGGCAGCCGTGAGGCGCTGTGGGGCAGCCGTGGGGCGCTGTGGGTCCGGCAGTCCCGGCACAGCCTCCAGCGTGGGGACGCGGACGCCGCCGCGGGGCGGTGTGGGGCAGCCATGGGGCGGTGTGGGGAAGCCGTGGGGCGCTGTAGGGCGCTGTAGGGCAGCCGTGGAGTGCTGTGGGGCAGCCGTGGGGCGCTGTGGGTCCGGCAGTCCCGGCACAGCCTCCAGCGGGGGGACGCGGACGCCGCCGGAGGGCGGTGTTGGGGCAGCCATGGGGCGGTGTGGGGCAGCCGCGGGGCGCTGTGGGGCGCTGTGGGGCAGCCGTGAGGCTCTGTGGGGCAGCCGTGGGGCGCTGTGGGTCCGGCAGTCCCGGCACAGCCTCCAGCGGGGGGACGCGGACGCCGCCGCGGGGCGGGGTGGGGCAGCCATGGGGCGGTGTGGGGCAGCCGCGGGGCGCTGTGGGGCAGCCGTGAGGCGCTGTGGGGCAGCCGTGGGGCGCTGTGGGTCCGGCAGTCCCGGCACAGCCTCCAGCGGGGGGACGCGGACGCCGCCGCGGGGCGCGGTGGGGCAGCCATGGGGCGGTGTGGGGGCAGCCGTGGGGCGCTGTAGGGCGCTGTGGGGCAGCCGTGGAGCGCTGTGGGGAAGCCGTGAGGCGCTGTGGGTCCGGCAGTCCCGGCACAGCCTCCAGCGGGGGGACGCGGACGCCGCCGGGGGGCGGGGTGGGGCAGCCATGGGGCGGTGTGGGGCAGCCGTGGGGCGCTGTGGGGCAGCCGTGAGGCGCTGTGGGGCAGCCGTGGGGGCGCTGTGGGTCCGGCAGTCCCGGCACAGCCTCCAGCGGGGGGACGCGGACGCCGCCGCGGGGCGGTGTGGGGCAGCCATGGGGCGGTGTGGGGCAGCCGTGGGGCGCTGTAGGGCGCTGTGGGGCAGCCGTGGAGCGCTGTGGGGCAGCCGTGGGGCGCTGTGGGTCCGGCAGTCCCGGCACAGCCTCCAGCGGGGGGACGCGGACGCCGCCGCGGGGCGGTGTGGGGCAGCCATGGGGCGGTGTGGGGCAGCCGTGGGGCGCTGTAGGGCGCTGTAGGGCAGCCGTGGAGTGCTGTGGGGCAGCCGTGGGGCGCTGTGGGTCCGGCAGTCCCGGCACAGCCTCCAGCGGGGGGGACGCGGACGCCGCCGGAGGGCGGGGTGGGGCAGCCATGGGGCGGTGTGGGGCAGCCGCGGGGCGCTGTGGGGCGCTGTGGGGCAGCCGTGAGGCGCTGTGGGGCAGCCGTGGGGCGCTGTGGGTCCGGCAGTCCCGGCACAGCCTCCAGCGGGGGGACGCGGACGCCGCCGGGGGGCGGGGTGGGGCAGCCATGGGGCGGTGTGGGGCAGCCGCGGGGCGCTGTGGGGCGCTGTGGGGCAGCCGTGGGGCGCTGTGGGTCCGGCAGTCCCGGCACAGCCTCCAGCGGGAGGACGCGGACGCCGCCGGGGGGCGGTGTGGGGCAGCCGGGGGGCGGTGTGGGGCAGCCGTGGGGCGGTGTGGGGCGGTGTGGGGCAGCCGAGGGGGGCTATGGGTCCGGCAGTCCTGGCACAGCCTCCAGCGGGGGGACGCGGACGCCGCCGGGGGGCGGTGTGGGGCAGCCGTGGGGCGCTGTGGGGCAGCAGTGGGGCGCTGTGGGGCAGCCGTGGGGCGCTGTGGGTCCGGCAGTCCCGGCACAGCCTCCAGCGGGGGGACGCGGACGCCGCCGGGGGGCGGTGTGGGGCAGCCATGGGGCGGTGTGGGGCAGCCGCGGGGCGCTGTGGGGCGCTGTGGGGCAGCCGTGAGGCGCTGTGGGGCAGCCGTGGGGCGCTGTGGGTCCGGCAGTCCCGGCACAGCCTCCAGCGGGGGGACGCGGACGCCGCCGCGGGGCGGTGTGGGGCAGCCATGGGGCGGTGTGGGGCAGCCGTGGGGCGCTGTAGGGCGCTGTGGGGCAGCCGCGGGGCGCTGTGGGGCAGCCGTGAGGCGCTGTGGGGCAGCCGTGGGGCGCTGTGGGTCCGGCAGTCCCGGCACAGCCTCCAGCGGGGGGACGCGGACGCCGCCGCGGGGCGGGGTGGGGCAGCCATGGGGCGGTGTGGGGCAGCCGTGGGGCGCTGTAGGGCGCTGTGGGGCAGCCGCGGGGCGCTGTGGGGCAGCCGTGAGGCGCTGTGGGGCAGCCGTGGGGCGCTGTGGGTCCGGCAGTCCCGGCACAGCCTCCAGCGGGGGGACGCGGACGCCGCCGCGGGGCGGGGTGGGGCAGCCATTGGGCGGTGTGGGGCAGCCGCGGGGCGCTGTGGGGCAGCCGTGAGGCGCTGTGGGGCAGCCGTGGGGCGCTGTGGGTCCGGCAGTCCCGGCACAGCCTCCAGCGGGGGGACGCGGACGCCACCGCGGGGCGGGGTGGGGCAGCCATGGGGCGGTGTGGGGCAGCCGTGGGGCGCTGTAGGGCGCTGTGGGGCAGCCGTGGAGCGCTGTGGGGCAGCCGTGGGGCGCTGTGGGTCCGGCAGTCCCGGCACAGCCTCCAGCGGGGGGACGCGGACGCCGCCGCGGGGCGGTGTGGGGCAGCCATGGGGCGGTGTGGGGCAGCCGTGGGGCGCTGTAGGGCGCTGTGGGGCAGCCGTGGAGTGCTGTGGGGCAGCCGTTGGGCGCTGTGGGTCCGGCAGTCCCGGCACAGCCTCCAGCGGGGGGACGCGGACGCCGCCGCGGGGCGGTGTGGGGCAGCCATGGGGCGGTGTGGGGCAGCCGTGGGGCGCTGTAGGGCGCTGTGGGGCAGCCGTGGAGTGCTGTGGGGCAGCCGTGGGGCGCTGTGGGTCCGGCAGTCCCGCACAGCCTCCAGCGGGGGGACGCGGACGCCGCCGCGGGGCGGGGTGGGGCAGCCATGGGGCGGTTTGGGGCAGCCGTGGGGCGCTGTAGGGCGCTGTGGGGCAGCCGTGGAGCGCTGTGGGGCAGCCGTGGGGCGCTGTGGGTCCGGCAGTCCCGGCACAGCCTCCAGCGGGGGGACGCGAACGCCGCCGCGGGGCGGGGTGGGGCAGCCATGGGGTGGTGTGGGGCAGCCGCGGGGCGCTGTGGGGCGCTGTGGGGCAGCCGTGGGGCGCTGTGGGGCAGCCGTGGGGCGCTGTGGGTCCGGCACTCCCGGCACAGCCTCCAGCGGGAGGACGCGGACGCCGCCGGGGGGCGGTGTGGGGCAGCCGTGGGGCGCTGTGGGGCGCTGTGGCGCAGCCGAGGGGGGCTATGGGTCCGGCAGTCCCGGCACAGCCTCCAGCGTGGGGACACGGACGCCGCCGGGGGGCGGTGTGGGGCAGCCATGGGGCGGTGTGGGGCAGCCGCGGGGCGCTGTGTGGCGCTGTGGGGCAGCCGTGGGGCGCTGTGGGTCCGGCAGTGCCGGCACAGCCTCCAGCGGGGGGACGCGGACGCCGCCGAGGGGCGGGGTGGGGCAGCCATGGGGCGGTGTGGGGCAGCCGCGGGGCGGTGTGGGGCGCTGTGGGGCAGCCGTGAAGGCGCTGTGGGGCAGCCGTGGGGCGCTGTGGGTCCGGCAGTCCCGGCACAGCCTCCAGCGGGGGGACGCGGACGCCGCCGGGGGGCGGTGTGGGGCAGCCGTGGGGCGGTGTGGGGCAGCCGTGGGGCGCTGTGGGGCAGCCGTGGGGCGCTGTGGGTCCGGTAGTCCCAGCACAGCCTCCAGCGGGGGGACGCGGACGCCGCCGGGGGGCGGTGTGGGGCAGCCATGGGGCGGTGTGGGGCAGTCGCGGGGCGCTGTGGGGCGCTGTGGGGCAGCCGTGGGGCGCTGTGGGTCCGGCAGTCCTGGCACAGCCTCCAGCGGGGGGACGCGGACGCCGCCGGGGGGCGGGGTGGGGCAGCCATGGGGCGCTGTGGGGCAGCCGCGGGGCGCTGTGGGGCGCTGTGGGGCAGCCGTGGGGCGCTGTGGGTCCGGCAGTCCCGGCACAGCCTCCAGCGGGGGGACGCGGACGCCGCCGGGGGGCGCTGTGGGGCAGCCGCGGGGCGCTGTGGGGCGCTGTGGGGCAGCCGTGGGGCGCTGTGGGGCAGCCGTGGGGCGCTGTGGGTCCGGCAGTCCCGGCACAGCCTCCAGCGGGGGGACGCGGACGCCGCCGGGGGGCGGGGTGGGGCAGCCATGGGGCGGTGTGGGGCAGCCGGGGGGCGGTGTGGGGCAGCCGTGGGGTGGTGTGGGGCGCTGTGGGGCAGCCGTGGGGTGCTGTGGGTCCGGCAGTCCCGGCACAGCCTCCAGCGGGGGGACGCGGACGCCGCCGGGGGGCGGTGTGGGGCAGCCATGGGGCGGTGTGGGGCAGCCGGGGGGCGGTGTGGGGGAGCCGTGGGGTGGTGTGGGGCGCTGTGGGGCAGCCGTGGGGCGCTGTGGGGCAGCCGTGGGGCGCTGTGGGTCCGGCAGTCCCGGCACAGCCTCCAGCGGGGGGACGCGGACGCCGCCGGGGGGCGGGGTGGGGCAGCCATGGGGCGGTGTGGGGCAGCCGCGGGGCGCTGTGGGGCAGCCTCCGGCGCTGTGGGGCAGCCGTGGGGCGCTGTGGGTCCGGCAGTCCCGGCACAGCCTCCAGCGGGAGGACGCGGACGCCGCCGGGGGGCGGTGTGGGGCAGCCGTGGGGCGGTGTGGGGCGGTGTGGCGCAGCCGAGGGGGGCTATGGGTCCGGCAGTCCCGGCACAGCCTCCAGCGTGGGGACACGGACGCCGCCGGGGGGCGGGGTGGGGCAGCCGTGGGGCGCTGTGGGGCAGCCGTGGGGTGCTGTGGGGCAGCCGTGGGGCGCTGTGGGTCCGGCAGTCCCGGCACAGCCTCCAGCGGGGGGACGCGGACGCCGCCGGGGGGCGGTGTGGGGCAGCCATGGGGCGGGGTGGGGCAGCCGTGGGGCGCTGTGGGTCCGGCAGTCCCGGCAAAGCCTCCAGCGGGGGGACGCGGACGCCGCCGCGGGGCGGGGTGGGGCAGCCATGGGGCGGTGTGGGGCAGCCGTGGGGCGCTGTAGGGCGCTGTGGGGCAGCCGTGGAGCGCTGTGGGGCAGCCGTGGGGCGCTGTGGGTCCGGCAGTCCCGGCACAGCCTCCAGCGGGGGGACGCGGACGCCGCCGCGGGGCGGGGTGGGGCAGCCATGGGGCGGTGTGGGGCAGCCGCGGGGCGCTGTGGGGCAGCCGTGAGGCGCTGTGGGGCAGCCGTGGGGCGCTGTGGGTCCGGCAGTCCCGGCACAGCCTCCAGCGGGGGGACGCGGACGCCGCCGCGGGGCGGGGTGGGGCAGCCATGGGGCGGTGTGGGGCAGCCGTGGGGCGCTGTAGGGCGCTGTGGGGCAGCCGTGGAGCGCTGTGGGGCAGCCGTGGGGCGCTGTGGGTCCGGCAGTCCCGGCACAGCCTCCAGCGGGAGGACGCGGACGCCGCCGGGGGGCGGTGTGGGGCAGCCGTGGGGCGGTGTGGGGCAGCCGTGGGGAGGTGTGGGGCAGCCGAGGGGGGCTATGGGTCCGGCAGTCCCGGCACAGCCTCCAGCGTGGGGACACGGACGCCGCCGGGGGGCGGGGTGGGGCAGCCGTGGGGCGCTGTGGGGCAGCCGTGGGGCGCTGTGGGTCCGGCAGTCCCGGCACAGCCTCCAGCGGGAGGACGCGGACGCCGCCGGGGGGCGGGGTGGGGCAGCCATGGGGCGGTGTGGGGCAGCCATGGGGCGGTGTGGGGCAGCCGCGGGGCGCTGTGGGGCGCTGTGGGGCAGCCGTGGGGCGCTGTGGGGCAGCCGTGGGGCGCTGTGGGTCCGGCACTCCCGGCACAGCCTCCAGCGGGAGGACGCGGACGCCGCCGGGGGGCGGGGTGGGGCAGCCGTGGGGCGGTGTGGGGCGGTGTGGCGCAGCCGAGGGGGTTATGGGTCCGGCAGTCCCGGCACAGCCTCCAGCGTGGGGACACGGACGCCGCCGGGGGGCGGTGTGGGGCAGCCGTGGGGCGCTGTGGGGCAGCCGTGGGGCGCTGTGGGTCCGGCAGTCCCGGCACAGCCTCCAGCGGGGGGACGCGGACGCCGCCGCGGGGCGGGGTGGGGCAGCCATGGGGCGGTGTGGGGCAGCCGTGGGGCGCTGTAGGGCGCTGTGGGGCAGCCGTGGGGCGCTGTGGGGCAGCCGTGGGGCGCTGTGGGTCCGGCAGTCCCGGCACAGCCTCCAGTGGGGCGACGCGGACGCCGCCGGGGAGCGGGGTGGGGCAGCCATGGGGCGCTGTGGGGCAGCCGCGGGGCGCTGTGTGGCACTGTGGGGCAGCCGTGGGGCGCTGTGGGTCCGGCAGTGCCGGCACAGCCTCCAGCGGGGGGACGCGGACGCCGCCGGGGGGCGGGGTGGGGCAGCCATGGGGCGGTGTGGGGCAGCCGCGGGGCGGTGTGGGGCGCTGTGGGGCAGCCGTGAGGGGCTGTGGGGCAGCCGTGGGGCGCTGTGGGTCCGGCAGTCCCGGCACAGCCTCTAGCGTGGGGACACGGACGCCGCCGCGGGGCGGGGTGGGGCAGCCGTGGGGCGGTGTGGGGCAGCCGTGGGGCGCTGTGGGTCCGGCAGTCCCAGCACAGCCTCCAGCGGGGGGACGCGGACGCCGCCGGGGGGCGGGGTGGGGCAGCCATGGGGCGGTGTGGGGCAGTCGCGGGGCGCTGTGGGGCGCTGTGGGGCAGCCGTGGGGCGCTGTGGGGCAGCCGTGGGGCGCTGTGGGTCCGGCAGTCCTGGCACAGCCTCCATAGGGGGGACGCGGACGCCGCCGGGGGGCGGGGTGGGGCAGCCATGGGGCGCTGTGGGGCAGCCGCGGGGCGCTGTGTGGCGCTGTGGGGCAGCCGTGGGGTGCTGTGGGTCCGGCAGTCCCGGCACAGCCTCCAGCGGGGGGACGCGGACGCCGCCGGGGGGCGGGGTGGGGCAGCCATGGGGCGGTGTGGGGCAGCCGCGGGGCGGTGTGGGGCACTGTGGGGCAGCCGTGGGGCGCTGTGGGGCAGCCGGGGGGCGCTGTGGGTCCGGCAGTCCTGGCACAGCCTCCAGCGGGGGGACGCGGACGCCGCCGGGGGGCGGGGTGGGGCAGCCATGGGGCGCTGTGGGGCAGCCGTGGGGCGCTGTGGGTCCGGCAGTCCCGGCACAGCCTCCAGCGGGGGGACGTGGACGCCGCCGGGGGGCGGTGTGGGGCAGCCGGGGGGCGGTGTGGGGCAGCCGTGGGGCGGTGTGGGGCGGTGTGGCGCAGCCGTGGGGCGCTGTGGGTCCGGCAGTCCCGGCACAGCCTCCAGCGGGGGGACACGGACGCCGCCGGGGGCGGGGTGGGGCAGCCGTGGGGCGCTGTGGGGCAGCCGTGGGGCGCTGTGGGTCCGGCAGTCCCGGCAGAGCCTCCAGTGGGGGGACGCGGACGCCGCCAGGGGGCGGGGTAGGGGAGCCATGGGGCGGTGTGGGGCAGCCGCGGGGCGCTGTGGGGCGCTGTGGGGCAGCCGTGGGGCGCTGTGGGTCCGGCAGTCCCGGCACAGCCTCCAGCGGGGGGACGCGGACGCCGCCGGGGGGCGGTGTGGGGCAGCCATGGGGCGCTGTGGGGCAGCCGCGGGGCGCTGTGGGGCGCTGTGGGGCAGCCGTGGGGCGCTGTGGGTCCGGCAGTCCCGGCACAGCCTCCAGCGGGGGGACGCGGACGCCGCCGCGGGGCGGGGTGGGGCAGCCATGGGGCGGTGTGGGGCAGCCGCGGGGCGCTGTGGGGCAGCCGTGGGGCGCTGTGGGGCAGCCGTGGGGCGCTGTGGGTCCGGCAGTCCCGGCACAGCCTCCAGCGGGAGGACGCGGACGCCGCCGGGGGGCGGTGTGGGGCAGCCGTGGGGCGGTGTGGGGCGGTGTGGCGCAGCCGAGGGGGGCTGTGGGGCAGCCGTGGGGCGCTGTGGGGCAGCCGTGGGGTGCTGTGGGGCAGCCGTGGGGCGCTGTGGGGCAGCCGTGGGGCGCTGTGGGTCCGGCAGTCCCGGCACAGCCTCCAGCGGGAGGACGCGGACGCCGCCGCGGAGCGGGGTGGGGCAGCCATGGGGCGGTGTGGGGCAGCCGTGGGGCGCTGTGGGGCGCTGTGGGGCAGCCGTGAGGCGCTGTGGGGCAGCCGTGGGGCGCTGTGGGTCCGGCAGTCCCGGCACAGCCTCCAGCGGGGGGACGCGGACGCCGCCGCGGGGCGGGGTGGGGCAGCCATGGGGCGGTGTGGGGCAGCCGTGGGGCGCTGTAGGGCGCTGTGGGGCAGCCGTGGAGTGCTGTGGGGCAGCCGTGGGGCGCTGTGGGTCCGGCAGTCCCGGCACAGCCTCCAGCGGGGGGACGCGGACGCCGCCGCGGGGCGGTGTGGGGCAGCCATGGGGCGGTGTGGGGCAGCCGCGGGGCGCTGTGGGGCAACCGTGAGGCGCTGTGGGGCAGCCGTGGGGCGCTGTGGGTCCGGCAGTCCCGGCACAGCCTGCAGCGGGGGGACGCGGACGCCGCCGCGGGGCGGGGTGGGGCAGCCATGGGGCGGTGTGGGGCAGCCGTGGGGCGCTGTAGGGCGCTGTGGAGCAGCCGTGGAGCGCTGTGGGGCAGCCGTGGGGCGCTGTGGGTCCGGCAGTCCCGGCACAGCCTGCAGCGGGGGGACGCGGACGCCGCCGGGGAGCGGGGTGGGGCAGCCATGGGGCGCTGTGGGGCAGCCGCGGGGCGCTGTGTGGCGCTGTGGGGCAGCCGTGGGGCGCTGTGGGTCCGGCAGTGCCGGCACAGCCTCCAGCGGGGGGACGCGGACGCCGCCGGGGGGCGGGGTGGGGCAGCCATGGGGCGGTATGGGGCAGCCGTGGGGCGCTGTGGGGCGCTGTGGGGCAGCCGTGGGGCGCTGTGGGTCCGGCAGTCCCGGCACAGCCTCCAGCGTGGGGACACGGACGCCGCCGGGTGGCGGGGTGGGGCAGCCGTGGGGCGCTGTGGGGCAGCCGTGGGGCGCTGTGGGTCTGGCAGTCCCGGCACAGCCTCCAGCGGGGGGACGCGGACGCCGCCGGGGGGCGGGGTGGGGCAGCCATGGGGCGGTGTGGGGGAGCCGTGAGGCGCTGTGGGGCGCTGTGGGGCAGCCGTGCGGCGCTGTGGGGCAGCCGTGGGGCGCTGTGGGGCAGCCGGGGGGCGGTGTGGGGCAGCCGTGGGGTGGTGTGGGGCGCTGTGGGGCAGCCGTGGGGCGCTGTGGGTCCGGCAGTCCCGGCACAGCCTCCAGCGGGGGGACGTGGACGCCGCCGGGGGGCGGGGTGGGGCAGCCGTGGGGCGCTGTGGGGCAGCCGTGGGGCGCTGTGGGTCCGGCAGTCCCGGCACAGCCTCCAGCGGGTGGACGCGGACGCCGCCGGGGGGCGGGGTGGGGCAGCCATGGGGCGGTGTGGGGCAGCCGTGGGGCGCTGTGGGGCGCTGTGGGGCAGCCGTGGGGCGCTGTGGGTCCGGCAGTCCCGGCACAGCCTCCAGCGGGGGGACGCGGACGCCGCCGGGGGGCGGGGTGGGGCAGCCATGGGGCGGTGTGGGGCAGCCGTGGGGCGCTGTGGGTCCGGCAGTCCCGGCACAGCCTCCAGCGGGGGGACGCGGACGCCGCCGGGGGGCGGTGTGGGGCAGCCGGGGGGCGGTGTGGGGCAGCCGTGGGGCGGTGTGGGGCGGTGTGGCGCAGCCGTGGGGCGCTGTGGGTCCGGCAGTCCCGGCACAGCCTCCAGCGGGGGGACACGGACGCCGCCGGGGGGCGGGGTGGGGCAGCCGTGGGGCGCTGTGGGGCAGCCGTGGGGCGCTGTGGGTCCGGCACTCCCGGCACAGCCTCCAGCGGGGGGACGCGGACGCCGCCGGGGGGCGGAGTGGGGCAGCCATGGGGCGGTGTGGGGCAGCCGCGGGGCGCTGTGGGGCGCTGTGGGGCAGCCGTGGGGCGCTGTGGGTCCGGCAGTCCCGGCACAGCCTCCAGTGGGGGGACGCGGACGCCGCCAGGGGGCGGGGTAGGGCAGCCATGGGGCGGTGTGGGGCAGCCGCGGGGCGCTGTGGGGCGCTGTGGGGCAGCCGTGGGGCGCTGTGGGTCCGGCAGTCCCGGCACAGCCTCCAGCGGGGGGACGCGGACGCCGCCGGGGGGCGGGGTGGGGCAGCCATGGGGCGGTGTGGGGCAGCCGCGGGGCGCTGTGGGGCGCTGTGGGGCAGCCGTGGGGCGCTGTGGGTCCGGCAGTCCCGGCACAGCCTCCAGCGGGGGGACGCGGACGCCGCCGGGGGGCGCTGTGGGGCAGCCGCGGGGCGCTGTGGGGCGCTGTGGGGCAGCCGTGGGGCGCTGTGGGGCAGCCGTGGGGCGCTGTGGGTCCGGCAGTCCCGGCACAGCCTCCAGCGGGGGGACGCGGACGCCGCCGGGGGGCGGGGTGGGGCAGCCATGGGGCGGTGTGGGGCAGCCGGGGGGCGGTGTGGGGCAGCCGTGGGGTGGTGTGGGGCGCTGTGGGGCAGCCGTGGGGTGCTGTGGGTCCGGCAGTCCCGGCACAGCCTCCAGCGGGGGGACGCGGACGCCGCCGCGGGGCGGTGTGGGGCAGCCATGGGGCGGTGTGGGGCAGCCGGGGGGCGGTGTGGGGGAGCCGTGGGGTGGTGTGGGGCGCTGTGGGGCAGCCGTGGGGCGCTGTGGGTCCGGCAGTCCCGGCACAGCCTCCAGCGGGGGGACGCGGACGCCGCCGGGGGGCGGGGTGGGGCAGCCATGGGGCGGTGTGGGGCAGCCGCGGGGCGCTGTGGGGCAGCCGTGGGGCGCTGTGGGGCAGCCGTGGGGCGCTGTGGGTCCGGCAGTCCCGGCACAGCCTCCAGCGGGGGGACGCGGACGCCGCCGGGGGGCGGGGTGGGGCAGCCATGGGGCGGTGTGGGGCAGCCGCGGGGCGCTGTGGGGCGCTGTGGGGCAGCCGTGGGGCGCTGTGGGGCAGCCGTGGGGCGCTGTGGGTCCGGCAGTCCCGGCACAGCCTCCAGCGGGAGGACGCGGACGCCGCCGCGGGGCGGGGTGGGGCAGCCATGGGGCGGTGTGGGGCAGCCGCGGGGCGCTGTGGGGCGCTGTGGGGCAGCCGTGAGGCGCTGTGGGGCAGCCGTGGGGCGCTGTGGGTCCGGCAGTCCCGGCACAGCCTCCAGCGGGGGGACGCGGACGCCGCCGCGGGGCGGGGTGGGGCAGCCATGGGGTGGTGTGGGGCAGCCGTGGGGCGCTGTGGGGCAGCCGTGAGGCGCTGTGGGGCAGCCGTGGGGCGCTGTGGGTCCGGCAGTCCTGGCACAGCCTCCAGCGGGGGGACGCGGACGCCGCCGCGGGGCGGGGTGGGGCAGCCATGGGGCGGTGTGGGGCAGCCGTGGGGCGCTGTAGGGCGCTGTGGGGCAGCCGTGGAGCGCTGTGGGGCAGCCGTGGGGCGCTGTGGGTCCGGCAGTCCCGGCACAGCCTCCAGCGGGGGGACGCGGACGCCGCCGCGGGGCGGGGTGGGGCAGCCATGGGGCGGTGTGGGGCAGCCGCGGGGCCCTGTGGGGCAGCCGTGAGGCGCTGTGGGGCAGCCGTGGGGCGCTGTGGGTCGGGCAGTCCCGGCACAGCCTCCAGCGGGGGGACGCGGACGCCGCCGCGGGGCGGGGTGGGGCAGCCATGGGGCGGTGTGGGGCAGCCGTGGGGCGCTGTAGGGCGCTGTGGGGCAGCCGTGGAGCGCTGTGGGGCAGCCGTGGGGCGCTGTGGGTCCGGCAGTCCCGGCACAGCCTCCAGCGGGGGGACGCGGACGCCGCCGCGGGGCGGGGTGGGGCAGCCATGGGGCGGTGTGGGGCAGCCGTGGGGCGCTGTAGGGCGCTGTGGGGCAGCCGTGGAGCGCTGTGGGGCAGCCGTGGGGCGCTGTGGGTCCGGCAGTCCCGGCACAGCCTCCAGCGGGGGGACGCGGACGCCGCCGCGGGGCGGGGTGGGGCAGCCATGGGGCGGTGTGGGGCAGCCGCGGGGCGCTGTGGGGCAGCCGTGAGGCGCTGTGGGGCAGCCGTGGGGCGCTGTGGGTCCGGCAGTCCCGGCACAGCCTCCAGCGGGGGGACGCGGACGCCGCCGCGGGGCGGGGTGGGGCAGCCATGGGGCGGTGTGGGGCAGCCGTGGGGCGCTGTAGGGCGCTGTGGGGCAGCCGTGGAGTGCTGTGGGGCAGCCGTGGGGCGCTGTGGGTCCGGCAGTCCCGGCACAGCCTCCAGCGGGGGGACGCGGACGCCGCCGGAGGGCGGTGTGGGGCAGCCATGGGGCGGTGTGGGGCAGCCGCGGGGCGCTGTGGGGCGCTGTGGGGCAGCCGTGGAGCGCTGTGGGGCAGCCGTGGGGCGCTGTGGGTCCGGCAGTCCTGGCACAGCCTCCAGCGGGGGGACGCGGACGCCGCCGCGGGGCGGGGTGGGGCAGCCATGGGGCGGTGTGGGGCAGCTGCGGGGCGCTGTGGGGCATCCGTGAGGCGCTGTGGGGCAGCCGTGGGGCGCTGTGGGTCCGGCAGTCCCGGCACAGCCTCCAGCGGGGGGACGCGGACGCCGCCGGAGGGCGGGGTGGGGCAGCCATGGGGCGGTGTGGGGCAGCCGCGGGGCGCTGTGGGGCAGCCGTGAGGCGCTGTGGGGCAGCCGTGAGGCGCTGTGGGGCAGCCGTGGGGCGCTGTGGGTCCGGCAGTCCCGGCACAGCCTCCAGCGGGGGGACGCGGACGCCGCCGGGGGGCGGGGTGGGGCAGCCATGGGGCGGTGTGGGGCAGCCGCGGGGCGCTGTGGGGCGCTGTGGGGCAGCCGTGGGGCGCTGTGGGGCAGCCGTGGGGCGCTGTGGGTCCGGCAGTCCCGGCACAGCCTCCAGCGGGAGGACGCGGACGCCGCCGGGGGGCGGTGTGGGGCAGCCGTGGGGCGGTGTGGGGCGGTGTGGCGCAGCCGAGGGGGGCTATGGGTCCGGCAGTCCCGGCACAGCCTCCAGCGGGGGGACGCGGACGCCGCCGGGGGGCGGGGTGGGGCAGCCGTGGGGCGCTGTGGGGCAGCCGTGGGGCGCTGTGGGTCCGGCAGTCCCGGCACATCCTCCAGCGAGGGGACGCGGACGCCGCCGGGGGGCGGTGTGGGGCAGCCATGGGGCGGTGTGGGGCAGCCGCGGGGCGATGTGGGGCGCTGTGGGGCAGCCGTGGGGCGCTGTGGGGCAGCCGTGGGGCGCTGTGGGTCCGGCAGTCCCGGCACAGCCTCCAGCGGGGGGACGCGGACGCCGCCGCGGGGCGGGGTGGGGCAGCCATGGGGCGGTGTGGGGCAGCCGTGGGGCGCTGTAGGGCGCTGTGGGGCAGCCGTGGAGCGCTGTGGGGCAGCCGTGGGGCGCTGTGGGTCCGGCAGTCCCGGCACAGCCTCCAGCGGGGGGACGCGGACGCCTCCGCGGGGCGGGGTGGGGCAGCCATGGGGCGCTGTGGGGCAGCCGTGGGGCGCTGTAGGGCGCTGTGGGGCAGCCGTGGAGCGCTGTGGGGCAGCCGTGGGGCGCTGTGGGTCCGGCAGTCCCGGCACAGCCTCCAGCGGGGGGACGCGGACGCCGCCGGGGGGCGGTGTGGGGCAGCCGTGGGGCGGTGTGGGGCGCTGTGGCGCAGCCGTGGGGCGCTGTGGGTCCGGCAGTCCCGGCACAGCCTCCAGCGTGGGGACACGGACGCCGCCGGGGGGCGGGGTGGGGCAGCCGTGGGGCGCTGTGGGGCAGCCGCGGGGCGCTGTGGGTCCGGCAGTCCCGGCACAGCCTCCAGCGGGGGGACGCGGACGCCGCCGCGGGGCAAGGTGGGGCAGCCGTGGGGCAGTCGCGGGGCGCTGTGGGGCGCTGTGGGGCAGCCGTGGGGCGCTGTGGGGCAGCCGTGGGGCGCTGTGGGTCCGGCAGTCCCGGCACAGCCTCCAGTGGGGGGACGCGGACGCCGCCGGGGAGCGGGGTGGGGCAGCCATGGGGTGCTGTGGGGCAGCCGCGGGGCGCTGTGTGGCGCTGTGGGGCAGCCGTGGGGCGCTGTGGGTCCGGCAGTGCCGGCACAGCCTCCAGCGGGGGGACGCGGACGCCGCCGGGGGGCGGTGTGGGGCAGCCATGGGGCGGTGTGGGGCAGCCGCGGGGCGCTGTGGGGCGCTGTGGGGCAGCCGTGGGGCGCTGTGGGGCAGCCGTGGGGCGCTGTGGGTCCGGCAGTCCCGGCACAGCCTCCAGCGTGGGGACACGGACGCCGCCGCGGGGCGGGGTGGGGCAGCCATGGGGCGGTGTGGGGCAGCCGCGGGGCGGTGTGGGGCGCTGTGGCGCAGCCGTGGGGCGCTGTGGGGCAGCCGGGGGGCGCTGTGGGTCCGGCAGTCCTGGCACAGCCTCCAGCGGGGGGACACGGACGCCGCCGGGGGGCGGGGTGGGGCAGCCATGGGGCGCTGTGGGGCAGCCGTGGGGCGCTGTGGGTCCGGCAGTCCCGGCACAGCCTCCAGCGGGGGGACGCGGACGCCGCCGGAGGGCGGTGTGGGGCAGCCATGGGGCGGTGTGGGGCAGCCGCGGGGCGCTGTGGGGCGCTGTGGGGCAGCCGTGGAGCGCTGTGGGGCAGCCGTGGGGCGCTGTGGGTCCGGCAGTCCCGGCACAGCCTCCAGCGGGGGGACGCGGACGCCGCCGGAGGGCGGGGTGGGGCAGCCATGGGGCGGTCTGGGGCAGCCGCGGGGCGCTGTGGGGCAGCCGTGAGGCGCTGTGGGGCAGCCGTGAGGCGCTGTGGGGCAGCCGTGGGGCGCTGTGGGTCCGGCAGTCCCGGCACAGCCTCCAGCGGGGGGACGCGGACGCCGCCGGGGGGCGGGGTGGGGCAGCCATGGGGCGGTGTGGGGCAGCCGCGGGGCGCTGTGGGGCGCTGTGGGGCAGCCGTGGGGCGCTGTGGGGCAGCCGTGGGGCGCTGTGGGTCCGGCAGTCCCGGCACAGCCTCCAGCGGGAGGACGCGGACGCCGCCGGGGGGCGGTGTGGGGCAGCCGTGGGGCGGTGTGGGGCGGTGTGGCGCAGCCGAGGGGGGCTATGGGTCCGGCAGTCCCGGCACAGCCTCCAGCGGGGGGACGCGGACGCCGCCGGGGGGCGGTGTGGGGCAGCCGTGGGGCGCTGTGGGGCAGCCGTGGGGCGCTGTGGGTCCGGCAGTCCCGGCACAGCCTCCAGCGAGGGGACGCGGACGCCGCCGGGGGGCGGTGTGGGGCAGCCATGGGGCGGTGTGGGGCAGTCGCGGGGCGATGTGGGGCGCTGTGGGGCAGCCGTGGGGCGCTGTGGGGCAGCCGTGGGGCGCTGTGGGTCCGGCAGTCCCGGCACAGCCTCCAGCGGGGGGACGCGGACGCCGCCGCGGGGCGGGGTGGGGCAGCCATGGGGCGGTGTGGGGCAGCCGTGGGGCGCTGTAGGGCGCTGTGGGGCAGCCGTGGAGCGCTGTGGGGCAGCCGTGGGGCGCTGTCGGTCCGGCAGTCCCGGCACAGCCTCCAGCGGGGGGACGCGGACGCCTCCGCGGGGCGGGGTGGGGCAGCCATGGGGCGGTGTGGGGCAGCCGTGGGGCGCTGTAGGGCGCTGTGGGGCAGCCGTGGAGCGCTGTGGGGCAGCCGTGGGGCGCTGTGGGTCCGGCAGTGCCGGCACAGCCTCCAGCGGGGGGACGCGGACGCCGCCGGGGGGCGCTGTGGGGCAGCCATGGGGCGGTGTGGGGCAGCCGCGGGGCGCTGTGGGGCGCTGTGGGGCAGCCGTGGGGCGCTGTGGGGCAGCCGTGGGGCGCTGTGGGTCCGGCAGTCCCGGCACAGCCTCCAGCGGGGGGACGCGGACGCCGCCGGGGGGCGGTGTGGGGCAGCCGTGGGGCGGTGTGGGGCGGTGTGGCGCAGCCGAGGGGGGCAATGGGTCCGGCAGTCCCGGCACAGCCTCCAGCGGGGGGACGTGGACGCCGCCGGGGGGCGGTGTGGGGCAGCCGGGGGGCGGTGTGGGGCAGCCGTGGGGCGGTGTGGGGCGCTGTGGCGCAGCCGTGGGGCGCTGTGGGTCCGGCAGTCCCGGCACAGCCTCCAGCGGGGGGACACGGACGCCGCCGGGGGGCGGGGTGGGGCAGCCGTGGGGCGCTGTGGGGCAGCCGTGGGGCGCTGTGGGTCCGGCAGTCCCGGCAGAGCCTCCAGCGGGGGGACGCGGACGCCGCCGGGGGGCGGAGTGGGGCAGCCATGGGGCGGTGTGGGGCAGCCGCGGGGCGGTGTGGGGCGCTGTGGGGCAGCCGTGGGGCGCTGTGGGTCCGGCAGTCCCGGCACAGCCTCCAGTGGGGGGACGCGGACGCCGCCAGGGGGCGGGGTAGGGCAGCCATGGGGCGCTGTGGGGCAGCCGCGGGGCGCTGTGGGGCGCTGTGGGGCAGCCGTGGGGCGCTGTGGGTCCGGCAGTCCCGGCACAGCCTCCAGCGGGGGGACGCGGACGCCGCCGGGGGGCGGGGTGGGGCAGCCATGGGGCGGTGTGGGGCAGCCGCGGGGCGCTGTGGGGCAGCCGTGAGGCGCTGTGGGGCAGCCGTGGGGCGCTGTGGGTCCGGCAGTCCTGGCACAGCCTCCAGCGGGGGGACGCGGACGCCGCCGCGGGGCGGGGTGGGGCAGCCATGGGGCGGTGTGGGGCAGCCGTGGGGCGCTGTAGGGCGCTGTGGGGCAGCCGTGGAGCGCTGTGGGGCAGCCGTGGGGCGCTGTGGGTCCGGCAGTCCCGGCACAGCCTCCAGCGGGGGGACGCGGACGCCGCCGCGGGGCGGGGTGGGGCAGCCATGGGGCGGTGTGGGGCAGCCGCGGGGCGCTGTGGGGCAGCCGTGAGGCGCTGTGGGGCAGCCGTGGGGCGCTGTGGGTCGGGCAGTCCCGGCACAGCCTCCAGCGGGGGGACGCGGAGGCCGCCGCGGGGCGGGGTGGGGCAGCCATGGGGCGGTGTGGGGCAGCCGTGGGGCGCTGTAGGGCGCTGTGGGGCAGCCGTGGAGCGCTGTGGGGCAGCCGTGGGGCGCTGTGGGTCCGGCAGTCCCGGCACAGCCTCCAGCGGGAGGACGCGGACGCCGCCGCGGGGCGGGGTGGGGCAGCCATGGGGCGGTGTGGGGCAGCCGTGGGGCGCTGTAGGGCGCTGTGGGGCAGCCGTGGAGCGCTGTGGGGCAGCCGTGGGGCGCTGTGGGTCCGGCAGTCCCGGCACAGCCTCCAGCGGGGGGACGCGGACGCCGCCGCGGGGCGGGGTGGGGCAGCCATGGGGCGGTGTGGGGCAGCCGCGGGGCGCTGTGGGGCAGCCGTGAGGCGCTGTGGGGCAGCCGTGGGGCGCTGTGGGTCCGGCAGTCCCGGCACAGCCTCCAGCGGGGGGACGCGGACGCCGCCGCGGGGCGGGGTGGGGCAGCCATGGGGCGGTGTGGGGCAGCGGTGGGGCGCTGTGGGGCGCTGTGGGGCAGCCGTGGGGCGGGGTGGGGCAGCCGTGGGGCGCTGTGGGTCCGGCAGTCCCGGCACAGCCTCCAGCGGGGGGACGCGGACGCCGCCGCGGGGCGGTGTGGGGCAGCCATGGGGCGGTGTGGGGCAGCCGTGGGGCGCTGTAGGGCGCTGTGGGGCAGCCGTGGAGTGCTGTGGGGCAGCCGTGGGGCGCTGTGGGTCCGGCAGTCCCGGCACAGCCTCCAGCGGGGGGACGCGGACGCCGCCGGAGGGCGGTGTGGGGCAGCCATGGGGCGGTGTGGGGCAGCCGCGGGGCGCTGTGGGGCGCTGTGGGGCAGCCGTGGAGCGCTGTGGGGCAGCCGTGGGGCGCTGTGGGTCCGGCAGTCCTGGCACAGCCTCCAGCGGGGGGACGCGGACGCCGCCGCGGGGCGGGGTGGGGCAGCCATGGGGCGGTGTGGGGCAGCCGCGGGGCGCTGTGGGGCAGCCGTGAGGCGCTGTGGGGCAGCCGTGGGGCGCTGTGGGTCCGGCAGTCCCGGCACAGCCTCCAGCGGGGGGACGCGGACGCCGCCGCGGGGCGGGGTGGGGCAGCCATGGGGCCTTGTGGGGCAGCCGTGGGGCGCTGTAGGGCGCTGTGGGGCAGCCGTGGAGTGCTGTGGGGCAGCCGTGGGGCGCTGTGGGTCCGGCAGTCCCGGCACAGCCTCCAGCGGGGGGACGCGGACGCCGCCGCGGGGCGGTGTGGGGCAGCCATGGGGCGGTGTGGGGCAGCCGCGGGGCGCTGTGGGGCGCTGTGGGGCAGCCGTGGAGCGCTGTGGGGCAGCCGTGGGGCGCTGTGGGTCCGGCAGTCCTGGCACAGCCTCCAGCGGGGGGACGCGGACGCCGCCGCGGGGCGGGGTGGGGCAGCCATGGGGCGGTGTGGGGCAGCCGCGGGGCGCTGTGGGGCAGCCGTGAGGCGCTGTGGGGCAGCCGTGGGGCGCTGTGGGTCCGGCAGTCCCGGCACAGCCTCCAGCGGGAGGACGCGGACGCCGCCGGGGGGCGGTGTGGGGCAGCCGTGGGGCGGTGTGGGGCAGCCGTGGGGCGCTGTGGGGCGCTGTGGGGCAGCCGTGGGGCGCTGTGGGTCCGGCAGTCCCGGCACAGCCTCCAGCGGGGGGACGCGGACGCCGCCGGGGGGCGGGGTGGGGCAGCCATGGGGCGGTGTGGGGCAGCCGCGGGGCGGTGTGGGGCGCTGTGGGGCAGCCGTGGGGCGCTATGGGGCAGCCGTGGGGCGCTGTGGGTCCCGCAGTCCCGGCACAGCCTCCAGCGGGGGGACGCGGACGCCGCCGGAGGGCGGGGTGGGGCAGCCGTGGGGCGGTGTGGGGCAGCCGTGGGGCGCTGTGGGGCAGCCGTGGGGCGCTGTGGGTCCGGCAGTCCCGGCACAGCCTCCAGCGGGGGGACGCGGACGCCGCCGGGGGGCGGGGTGGGGCAGCCGTGGGGCGCTGTGGGGCAGCCATGGGGCGGGGTGGGGCAGCCGTGGGGTGCTGTGGGTCCGGCAGTCCCGGCACAGCCTCCAGCGGGGGGACGCGGACGCCGCCGGGTGGCGGGGTGGGGCAGCCATGGGGCGGTGTGGGGCAGCCGCGGGGCGCTGTGGGGCAGCCGTGGGGTGGTGTGGGGCGCTGTGGGGCAGCCGTGGGGCGCTGTGGGTCCGGCAGTCCCGGCACAGCCTCCAGCGGGGGGACGCGGACGCCGCCGGGGGGCGGGGTGGGGCAGCCGTGGGGCGCTGTGGGGCAGCCGTGGGGCGCTGTGGGTCCGGCAGTGCCGGCACAGCCTCCAGCGGGGGGACGCGGACGCCGCCGGGGGGCGGGGTGGGGCAGCCATGGGGCGGTGTGGGGCAGCCGCGGGGCGCTGTGGGGCGCTGTGGGGCAGCCGTGGGGCGCTGTGGGGCAGCCGTGGGGCGCTGTGGGTCCGGCAGTCCCGGCACAGCCTCCAGCGGGGGGACGCGGACGCCGCCGCGGGGCGGGGTGGGGCAGCCATGGGGCGGTGTGGGGCAGCCGTGGGGCGCTGTAGGGCGCTGTGGGGCAGCCGTGGAGCGCTGTGGGGCAGCCGTGGGGCGCTGTGGGTCCGGCAGTCCCGGCACAGCCTCCAGCGGGGGGACGCGGACGCCGCCGGAGGGCGGGGTGGGGCAGCCATGGGGCGGTGTGGGGCAGCCGCGGGGCGCTGTGGGGCAGCCGTGAGGCGCTGTGGGGCAGCCGTGGGGCGCTGTGGGGCAGCCGTGGGGCGCTGTGGGTCCGGCAGTCCCGGCACAGCCTCCAGCGGGGGGACGCGGACGCCGCCGGGGGGCGGTGTGGGGCAGCCATGGGGCGGTGTGGGGCAGCCGCGGGGCGCTGTGGGGCGCTGTGGGGCAGCCGTGGGGCGCTGTGGGGCAGCCGTGGGGCGCTGTGGGTCCGGCAGTCCCGGCACAGCCTCCAGCGGGAGGACGCGGACGCCGCCGGGGGGCGGTGTGGGGCAGCCGTGGGGCGGTGTGGGGCGGTGTGGCGCAGCCGAGGGGGGCTATGGGTCCGGCAGTCCCGGCACAGCCTCCAGCGGGGGGACGCGGACGCAGCCGCAGGGCGGGGTGGGGCAGCCATGGGGCGGTGTGGGGCAGCCGTGGGGCGCTGTAGGGCGCTGTGGGGCAGCCGCGGGGCGCTGTGGGGCAGCCGTGAGGCGCTGTGGGGCAGCCGTGGGGCGCTGTGGGTCCGGCAGTCCCGGCACAGCCTCCAGCGGGGGGACGCGGACGCCGCCGCGGGGCGGGGTGGGGCAGCCATGGGGCGGTGTGGGGCAGCCGTGGGGCGCTGTAGGGCGCTGTGGGGCAGCCGTGGAGCGCTGTGGGGCAGCCGTGGGGCGCTGTGGGTCCGGCAGTCCCGGCACAGCCTCCAGCGTGGGGACACGGACGCCGCCGGGGGGCGGGGTGGGGCAGCCGTGGGGCGCTGTGGGTCCGGCAGTCCCGGCACAGCCTCCAGCGGGGGGACGCGGACGCCGCCGGGGGGCAGGGTAGGGCAGCCATGGGGCGGTGTGGGGCAGTCGCGGGGTGCTGTGGGGCGCTGTGGGGCAGCCGTGGGGCGCTGTGGGGCAGCCGTGGGGCGCTGTGGGTCCGGCAGTCCCGGCACAGCCTCCAGTGGGGGGACGCGGACGCCGCCGGGGAGCGGGGTGGGGCAGCCATGGGGCGGTGTGGGGCAGCCGCGGGGCGCTGTGTGGCGCTGTGGGGCAGCCGTGGGGCGCTGTGGGTCCGGCAGTCCCGGCACAGCCTCCAGCGGGGGGACGCGGACGCCGCCGAGGGGCGGGGTGGGGCAGCCATGGGGCGGTGTGGGGCAGCCGCGGGGCGGTGTGGGGCGCTGTGGGGCAGCCGTGAGGCACTGTGGGGCAGCCGTGGGGCGCTGTGGGTCCGGCAGTCCCGGCACAGCCTCCAGCGGGGGGACGCGGACGCCGCCGGGGGGCGGTGTGGGGCAGCCGTGGGGCGGTGTGGGGCAGCCGTGGGGCGCTGTGGGGCAGCCGTGGGGCGCTGTGGGTCCGGCAGTCCCGGCACAGCCTCCAGCGGGGGGACGCGGACGCCGCCGGGGGGCGGGGTGGGGCAGCCATGGGGCGGTGTGGGGCAGTCGCGGGGCGCTGTGGGGCGCTGTGGGGCAGCCGTGGGGCGCTGTGGGGCAGCCGTGGGGCGCTGTGGGTCCGGCAGTCCTGGCACAGCCTCCAGTGGGGGGACGCGGACGCCGCCGGGGGGCGGGGTGGGGCAGCCATGGGGCGCTGTGGGGCAGCCGCGGGGCGCTGTGGGGCGCTGTGGGGCAGCCGTGGGGCGCTGTGGGTCCGGCAGTCCCGGCACAGCCTCCAGCGAGGGGACGCGGACGCCGCCGGGGGGCGCTGTGGGGCAGCCGCGGGGCGCTGTGGGGCGCTGTGGGGCAGCCGTGGGGCGCTGTGGGGCAGCCGTGGGGCGCTGTGGGTCCGGCAGTCCCGGCACAGCCTCCAGCGGGGGGACGCGGACGCCGCCGGGGGGCGGGGTGGGGCAGCCATGGGGCGGTGTGGGGCAGCCGGGGGGCGGTGTGGGGCAGCCGTGGGGTGGTGTGCGGCGCTGTGGGGCAGCCGTGGGGTGCTGTGGGTCCGGCAGTCCCGGCACAGCCTCCAGCGGGGGGACGCGGACGCCGCCGGGGGGCGGTGTGGGGCAGCCATGGGGCGGTGTGGGGCAGCCGGGGGGCGGTGTGGGGGAGCCGTGGGGTGGTGTGGGGCGCTGTGGGGCAGCCGTGGGGCGCTGTGGGTCCGGCAGTCCCGGCACAGCCTCCAGCGGGGGGACGCGGACGCCGCCGGGGGGCGGGGTGGGGCAGCCATGGGGCGGTGTGGGGCAGCCGCGGGGCGCTGTGGGGCAGCCGTGGGGCGCTGTGGGGCAGCCGTGGGGCGCTGTGGGTCCGGCAGTCCCGGCACAGCCTCCAGCGGGAGGACGCGGACGCCGCCGGGGGGCGGTGTGGGGCAGCCGTGGGGCGGTGTGGGGCGGTGTGGCGCAGCCGAGGGGGGCTATGGGTCCGGCAGTCCCGGCACAGCCTCCAGCGTGGGGACACGGACGCCGCCGGGGGGCGGGGTGGGGCAGCCGTGGGGCGCTGTGGGGCAGCCGTGGGGTGCTGTGGGGCAGCCGTGGGGCGCTGTGGGTCCGGCAGTCCCGGCACAGCCTCCAGCGGGGGGACGCGGACGCCGCCGGGGGGCGGGGTGGGGCAGCCATGGGGCGGTGTGGGGCAGCCGCGGGGCGCTGTGGGGTGCTGTGGGGCAGCCGTGGGGCGCTGTGGGGCAGCCGTGGGGCGCTGTGGGTCCGGCAGTCCCGGCACAGCCTCCAGCGGGAGGACGCGGACGCCTCCGCGGGGCGGGGTGGGGCAGCCATGGGGCGGTGTGGGGCAGCCGCGGGGCGCTGTGGGGCGCTGTGGGGCAGCCGTGGAGCGCTGTGGGGCAGCCGTGGGGCGCTGTGGGTCCGGCAGTCCCGGCACAGCCTCCAGCGGGGGGACGCGGACGCCGCCGGGGGGCGGGGTGGGGCAGCCATGGGGCGGTGTGGGGCAGCCGCGGGGCGCTGTGGGGCGCTGTGGGGCAGCCGTGGGGCGCTGTGGGTCCGGCAGTCCCGGCACAGCCTCCAGCGGGGGGACGCAGACGCCGCCGGGGGGCGGTGTGGGGCAGCCATGGGGCGGTGTGGGGCAGCCGCGGGGCGGTGTGGGGCGCTGTGGGGCAGCCATGGGGCGCTGTGGGGCAGCCGTGGGGCGCTGTGGGTCCGGCAGTCCCGGCACAGCCTCCAGCGGGGGGACGCGGACGCCGCCGGGGGGCGGTGTGGGGCAGCCATGGGGCGGTGTGGGGCAGCCGCGGGGCGCTGTGGGGCGCTGTGGGGCAGCCGTGGGGCGCTGTGGGGCAGCCGTGGGGCGCTGTGGGTCCGGCAGTCCCGGCACAGCCTCCAGCGGGAGGACGCGGACGCCGCCGGGGGGCGGTGTGGGGCAGCCGTGGGGCGGTGTGGGGCGGTGTGGCGCAGCCGAGGGGGGCTATGGGTCCGGCAGTCCCGGCACAGCCTCCAGCGGGGGGACGCGGACGCAGCCGCAGGGCGGGGTGGGGCAGCCATGGGGCGGTGTGGGGCAGCCGTGGGGCGCTGTAGGGCGCTGTGGGGCAGCCGCGGGGCGCTGTGGGGCAGCCGTGAGGCGCTGTGGGGCAGCCGTGGGGCGCTGTGGGTCCGGCAGTCCCGGCACAGCCTCCAGCGGGGGGACGCGGACGCCGCCGCGGGGCGGGGTGGGGCAGCCATGGGGCGGTGTGGGGCAGCCGTGGGGCGCTGTAGGGCGCTGTGGGGCAGCCGTGGAGCGCTGTGGGGCAGCCGTGGGGCGCTGTGGGTCCGGCAGTCCCGGCACAGCCTCCAGCGTGGGGACACGGACGCCGCCGGGGGGCGGGGTGGGGCAGCCGTGGGGCGCTGTGGGTCCGGCAGTCCCGGCACAGCCTCCAGCGGGGGGACGCGGACGCCGCCGGGGGGCAGGGTAGGGCAGCCATGGGGCGGTGTGGGGCAGTCGCGGGGTGCTGTGGGGCGCTGTGGGGCAGCCGTGGGGCGCTGTGGGGCAGCCGTGGGGCGCTGTGGGTCCGGCAGTCCCGGCACAGCCTCCAGTGGGGGGACGCGGACGCCGCCGGGGAGCGGGGTGGGGCAGCCATGGGGCGGTGTGGGGCAGCCGCGGGGCGCTGTGTGGCGCTGTGGGGCAGCCGTGGGGCGCTGTGGGTCCGGCAGTCCCGGCACAGCCTCCAGCGGGGGGACGCGGACGCCGCCGAGGGGCGGGGTGGGGCAGCCATGGGGCGGTGTGGGGCAGCCGCGGGGCGGTGTGGGGCGCTGTGGGGCAGCCGTGAGGCACTGTGGGGCAGCCGTGGGGCGCTGTGGGTCCGGCAGTCCCGGCACAGCCTCCAGCGGGGGGACGCGGACGCCGCCGGGGGGCGGTGTGGGGCAGCCGTGGGGCGGTGTGGGGCAGCCGTGGGGCGCTGTGGGGCAGCCGTGGGGCGCTGTGGGTCCGGCAGTCCCGGCACAGCCTCCAGCGGGGGGACGCGGACGCCGCCGGGGGGCGGGGTGGGGCAGCCATGGGGCGGTGTGGGGCAGTCGCGGGGCGCTGTGGGGCGCTGTGGGGCAGCCGTGGGGCGCTGTGGGGCAGCCGTGGGGCGCTGTGGGTCCGGCAGTCCTGGCACAGCCTCCAGTGGGGGGACGCGGACGCCGCCGGGGGGCGGGGTGGGGCAGCCATGGGGCGCTGTGGGGCAGCCGCGGGGCGCTGTGGGGCGCTGTGGGGCAGCCGTGGGGCGCTGTGGGTCCGGCAGTCCCGGCACAGCCTCCAGCGAGGGGACGCGGACGCCGCCGGGGGGCGCTGTGGGGCAGCCGCGGGGCGCTGTGGGGCGCTGTGGGGCAGCCGTGGGGCGCTGTGGGGCAGCCGTGGGGCGCTGTGGGTCCGGCAGTCCCGGCACAGCCTCCAGCGGGGGGACGCGGACGCCGCCGGGGGGCGGGGTGGGGCAGCCATGGGGCGGTGTGGGGCAGCCGGGGGGCGGTGTGGGGCAGCCGTGGGGTGGTGTGCGGCGCTGTGGGGCAGCCGTGGGGTGCTGTGGGTCCGGCAGTCCCGGCACAGCCTCCAGCGGGGGGACGCGGACGCCGCCGGGGGGCGGTGTGGGGCAGCCATGGGGCGGTGTGGGGCAGCCGGGGGGCGGTGTGGGGGAGCCGTGGGGTGGTGTGGGGCGCTGTGGGGCAGCCGTGGGGCGCTGTGGGTCCGGCAGTCCCGGCACAGCCTCCAGCGGGGGGACGCGGACGCCGCCGGGGGGCGGGGTGGGGCAGCCATGGGGCGGTGTGGGGCAGCCGCGGGGCGCTGTGGGGCAGCCGTGGGGCGCTGTGGGGCAGCCGTGGGGCGCTGTGGGTCCGGCAGTCCCGGCACAGCCTCCAGCGGGAGGACGCGGACGCCGCCGGGGGGCGGTGTGGGGCAGCCGTGGGGCGGTGTGGGGCGGTGTGGCGCAGCCGAGGGGGGCTATGGGTCCGGCAGTCCCGGCACAGCCTCCAGCGTGGGGACACGGACGCCGCCGGGGGGCGGGGTGGGGCAGCCGTGGGGCGCTGTGGGGCAGCCGTGGGGTGCTGTGGGGCAGCCGTGGGGCGCTGTGGGTCCGGCAGTCCCGGCACAGCCTCCAGCGGGGGGACGCGGACGCCGCCGGGGGGCGGGGTGGGGCAGCCATGGGGCGGTGTGGGGCAGCCGCGGGGCGCTGTGGGGTGCTGTGGGGCAGCCGTGGGGCGCTGTGGGGCAGCCGTGGGGCGCTGTGGGTCCGGCAGTCCCGGCACAGCCTCCAGCGGGAGGACGCGGACGCCTCCGCGGGGCGGGGTGGGGCAGCCATGGGGCGGTGTGGGGCAGCCGCGGGGCGCTGTGGGGCGCTGTGGGGCAGCCGTGGAGCGCTGTGGGGCAGCCGTGGGGCGCTGTGGGTCCGGCAGTCCCGGCACAGCCTCCAGCGGGGGGACGCGGACGCCGCCGGGGGGCGGGGTGGGGCAGCCATGGGGCGGTGTGGGGCAGCCGCGGGGCGCTGTGGGGCGCTGTGGGGCAGCCGTGGGGCGCTGTGGGTCCGGCAGTCCCGGCACAGCCTCCAGCGGGGGGACGCAGACGCCGCCGGGGGGCGGTGTGGGGCAGCCATGGGGCGGTGTGGGGCAGCCGCGGGGCGGTGTGGGGCGCTGTGGGGCAGCCGTGAGGCGCTGTGGGGCAGCCGTGGGGCGCTGTGGGTCCGGCAGTCCCGGCACAGCCTCCAGCGGGGGGACGCGGACGCCGCCGCGGGGCGGGGTGGGGCAGCCATGGGGCGGTGTGGGGCAGCCGTGGGGCGCTGTAGGGCGCTGTGGGGCAGCCGTGGAGCGCTGTGGGGCAGCCGTGGGGCGCTGTGGGTCCGGCAGTCCCGGCACAGCCTCCAGCGGGGGGACGCGGACGCCGCCGCGGGGCGGGGTGGGGCAGCCATGGGGCGGTGTGGGGCAGCCGTGGGGCGCTGTAGGGCGCTGTGGGGCAGCCGTGGAGCGCTGTGGGGCAGCCGTGGGGCGCTGTGGGTCCGGCAGTCCCGGCACAGCCTCCAGCGGGGGGACGCGGACGCCGCCGCGGGGCGGAGTGGGGCAGCCATGGGGCGGTGTGGGGCAGCCGTGGGGCGCTGTAGGGCGCTGTGGGGCAGCCGTGGAGTGCTGTGGGGCAGCCGTGGGGCGCTGTGGGTCCGGCAGTCCCGGCACAGCCTCCAGCGGGGGGACGCGGACGCCGCCGGAGGGCGGGGTGGGGCAGCCATGGGGCGGTGTGGGGCAGCCGCGGGGCGCTGTGGGGCGCTGTGGGGCAGCCGTGAGGCGCTGTGGGGCAGCCGTGGGGCGCTGTGGGTCCGGCAGTCCCGGCACAGCCTCCAGCGGGGGGACGCGGACGCCGCCGGGGGGCGGTGTGGGGCAGCCATGGGGCGGTGTGGGGCAGCCGCGGGGCGCTGTGGGGCGCTGTGGGGCAGCCGTGGGGCGCTGTGGGTCCGGCAGTCCCGGCACAGCCTCCAGCGGGAGGACGCGGACGCCGCCGGGGGGCGGTGTGGGGCAGCCGTGGGGCGGTGTGGGGCGGTGTGGCGCAGCCGAGGGGGGCTATGGGTCCGGCAGTCCCGGCACAGCCTCCAGCGGGGGGACGCGGACGCCGCCGGGGGGCGGGGTGGGGCAGCCGTGGGGCGCTGTGGGGCAGCCGTGGGGCGCTGTGGGTCCGGCAGTCCCGGCACAGCCTGCAGCGGGGGGACGCGGACGCCGCCGGGGGGCGGTGTGGGGCAGCCATGGGGCGGTGTGGGGCAGCCGCGGGGCGCTGTGGGGCGCTGTGGGGCAGCCGTGAGGCGCTGTGGGGCAGCCGTGGGGCGCTGTGGGTCCGGCAGTCCCGGCACAGCCTCCAGCGGGGGGACGCGGACGCCGCCGCGGGGCGGTGTGGGGCAGCCATGGGGCGGTGTGGGGCAGCCGTGGGGCGCTGTAGGGCGCTGTAGGGCAGCCGTGGAGTGCTGTGGGGCAGCCGTGGGGCGCTGTGGGTCCGGCAGTCCCGGCACAGCCTCCAGCGGGGGGACGCGGACGCCGCCGGAGGGCGGTGTGGGGCAGCCATGGGGCGGTGTGGGGCAGCCGCGGGGCGCTGTGGGGCGCTGTGGGGCAGCCGTGAGGCGCTGTGGGGCAGCCGTGGGGCGCTGTGGGTCCGGCAGTCCCGGCACAGCCTCCAGCGTGGGGACGCGGACGCCGCCGGAGGGCGGGGTGGGGCAGCCATGGGGCGGTGTGGGGCAGCCGTGGGGCGCTGTAGGGCGCTGTGGGGCAGCCGTGGAGCGCTGTGGGGCAGCCGTGGGGCGCTGTGGGTCCGGCAGTCCCGGCACAGCCTCCAGCGGGGGGACGCGGACGCCGCCGCGGGGCGGGGTGGGGCAGCCATGGGGCGGTGTGGGGCAGCCGCGGGGCGCTGTGGGGCAGCCGTGAGGCGCTGTGGGGCAGCCGTGGGGCGCTGTGGGTCCGGCAGTCCCGGCACAGCCTCCAGCGGGGGGACGCGGACGCCGCCGCGGGGCGGTGTGGGGCAGCCATGGGGCGGTGTGGGGCAACCGTGGGGCGCTGTAGGGCGCTGTGGGGCAGCCGTGGAGTGCTGTGGGGCAGCCGTGGGGCGCTGTGGGTCCGGCAGTCCCGGCACAGCCTCCAGCGTGGGGACGCGGACGCCGCCGGAGGGCGGTGTGGGGCAGCCATGGGGCGGTGTGGGGCAGCCGCGGGGCGCTGTGGGGCGCTGTGGGGCAGCCGTGAGGCGCTGTGGGGCAGCCGTGGGGCGCTGTGGGTCCGGCAGTCCCGGCAGAGCCTCCAGCGGGGGGACACGGACGCCGCCGGGGGGCGGGGTGGGGCAGCCGTTGGGCGCTGTGGGGCAGCCGTGGGGCGCTGTGGGGCAGCCGTGGGGCGCTGTGGGTCCGGCAGTCCCGGCACAGCCTCCAGCGGGGGGACGCGGACGCCGCCGGGGGGCGGGGTGCGGCAGCCATGGGGCGGTGTGGGGCAGCCGCGGGGCGCTGTGGGGCGCTGTGGGGCAGCCGTGGGGCGCTGTGGGTCCGGCAGTCCCGGCACAGCCTCCAGCGGGAGGACGCGGACGCCGCCGGGGGGCGGTGTGGGGCAGCCGTGGGGCGGTGTGGGGCGGTGTGGCGCAGCCGAGGGGGGCTATGGGTCCGGCAGTCCCGGCACAGCGTCCAGCGGGGGGACGCGGACGCCGCCGGGGGGCGGGGTGGGGCAGCCGTGGGGCGCTGTGGGGCAGCCGTGGGGCGCTGTGGGTCCGGCAGTCCCGGCACAGCCTCCAGCGGGGGGACGCGGACGCCGCCGGGGGGCGGTGTGGGGCAGCCATGGGGCGGTGTGGGGCAGCCGCGGGGCGCTGTGGGGCGCTGTGGGGCAGCCGTGAGGCGCTGTGGGGCAGCCGTGGGGCGCTGTGGGTCCGGCAGTCCCGGCACAGCCTCCAGCGGGGGGACGCGGACGCCGCCGCGGGGCGGGGTGGGGCAGCCATGGGGCGGTGTGGGGCAGCCGTGGGGCGCTGTAGGGCGCTGTGGGGCAGCCGTGGAGCGCTGTGGGGCAGCCGTGGGGCGCTGTGGGTCCGGCAGTCCCGGCACAGCCTCCAGCGGGGGGACGCGGACGCCGCCGCGGGGCGGGGTGGGGCAGCCATGGGGCGGTGTGGGGCAGCCGTGGGGCGCTGTAGGGCGCTGTGGGGCAGCCGTGGAGCGCTGTGGGGCAGCCGTGGGGCGCTGTGGGTCCGGCAGTCCCGGCACAGCCTCCAGCGGGGGGACGCGGACGCCGCCGGAGGGCGGTGTGGGGCAGCCATGGGGCGGTGTGGGGCAGCCGCGGGGCGGTGTGGGGCGCTGTGGGGCAGCCGTGAGGCTCTGTGGGGCAGCCGTGGGGCGCTGTGGGTCCGGCAGTCCCGGCACAGCCTCCAGCGGGGGGACGCGGACGCCGCCGCGGGGCGGGGTGGGGCAGCCATGGGGCGGTGTGGGGCAGCCGCGGGGCGCTGTGGGGCAGCCGTGAGGCGCTGTGGGGCAGCCGTGGGGCGCTGTGGGTCCGGCAGTCCCGGCACAGCCTCCAGCGGGGGGACGCGGACGCCGCCGCGGGGCGGGGTGGGGCAGCCATGGGGCGGTGTGGGGCAGCCGTGGGGCGCTGTAGGGCGCTGTGGGGCAGCCGTGGAGCGCTGTGGGGAAGCCGTGAGGCGCTGTGGGTCCGGCAGTCCCGGCACAGCCTCCAGCGGGGGGACGCGGACGCCGCCGGGGGGCGGGGTGGGGCAGCCATGGGGCGGTGTGGGGCAGCCGCGGGGCGCTGTGGGGCAGCCGTGAGGCGCTGTGGGGCAGCCGTGGGGCGCTGTGGGTCCGGCAGTCCCGGCACAGCCTCCAGCGGGGGGACGCGGACGCCGCCGGGGGGCGGGGTGGGGCAGCCATGGGGCGGTGTGGGGCAGCCGTGGGGCGCTGTAGGGCGCTGTAGGGCAGCCGTGGAGCGCTGTGGGGCAGCCGTGGGGCGCTGTGGGTCCGGCAGTCCCGGCACAGCCTCCAGCGGGGGGACGCGGACGCCGCCGGGGGGCGGTGTGGGGCAGCCATGGGGCGGTGTGGGGCAGCCGCGGGGCGCTGTGGGGCGCTGTGGGGCAGCCGTGAGGCGCTGTGGGGCAGCCGTGGGGCGCTGTGGGTCCGGCAGTCCCGGCACAGCCTCCAGCGGGGGGACGCGGACGCCGCCGCGGGACGGGGTGGGGCAGCCATGGGGCGGTGTGGGGCAGCCGTGGGGCGCTGTAGGGCGCTGTGGGGCAGCCGTGGAGCGCTGTGGGGCAGCCGTGGGGCGCTGTGGGTCCGGCAGTCCCGGCACAGCCTCCAGCGGGAGGACGCGGACGCCGCCGCGGGGCGGTGTGGGGCAGCCATGGGGCGGTGTGGGGCAGCCGCGGGGCGCTGTGGGGCAGCCGTGAGGCGCTGTGGGGCAGCCGTGGGGCGCTGTGGGTCCGGCAGTCCCGGCACAGCCTCCAGCGGGGGGACGCGGACGCCGCCGCGGGGCGGGGTGGGGCAGCCATGGGGCGGTGTGGGGCAGCCGTGGGGCGCTGTAGGGCGCTGTGGGGCAGCCGTGGAGCGCTGTGGGGCAGCCGTGGGGCGCTGTGGGTCCGGCAGTCCCGGCACAGCCTCCAGCGTGGGGACACGGACGCCGCCGGGGGGCGGGGTGGGGCAGCCGTGGGGCGCTGTGGGTCCGGCAGTCCCGGCACAGCCTCCAGCGGGGGGACGCGGACGCCGCCGGGGAGCAGGGTGGGGCAGCCATGGGGCGGTGTGGGGCAGCCGCGGGGCGCTGTGTGGCGCTGTGGGGCAGCCGTGGGGCGCTGTGGGTCCGGCAGTCCCGGCACAGCCTCCAGCGGGGGGGACGCGGACGCCGCCGAGGGGCGGGGTGGGCAGCCATGGGGCGGTGTGGGGCAGCCGCGGGGCGGTGTGGGGCGCTGTGGGGCAGCCGTGAGGCGCTGTGGGGCAGCCGTGGGGCGCTGTGGGTCCGGCAGTCCCGGCACAGCCTCCAGCGGGGGGACGCGGACGCCGCCGGGGGGCGGTGTGGGGCAGCCGTGGGGCGGTGTGGGGCAGCCGTGGGGCGCTGTGGGTCCGGCAGTCCCAGCACAGCCTCCAGCGGGGGGACGCGGACGCCGCCGGGGGGCGGGGTGGGGCAGCCATGGGGCGGTGTGGGGCAGTCGCGGGGCGCTGTGGGGCGCTGTGGGGCAGCCGTGGGGCGCTGTGGGTCCGGCAGTCCTGGCACAGCCTCCAGTGGGGGGACGCGGACGCCGCCGGGGGGCGGGGTGGGGCAGCCATGGGGCGCTGTGGGGCAGCCGCGGGGCGCTGTGGGGCGCTGTGGGGCAGCCGTGGGGCGCTGTGGGTCCGGCAGTCCCGGCACAGCCTCCAGCGGGGGGACGCGGACGCCGCCGGGGGGCGCTGTGGGGCAGCCGCGGGGCGGTGTGGGGCGCTGTGGGGCAGCCGTGGGGCGCTGTGGGGCAGCCGTGGGGCGCTGTGGGTCCGGCAGTCCCGGCACAGCCTCCAGCGGGGGGACGCGGACGCCGCCGGGGGGCGGGGTGGGGCAGCCATGGGGCGGTGTGGGGCAGCCGGGGGGCGGTGTGGGGCAGCCGTGGGGTGGTGTGCGGCGCTGTGGGGCAGCCGTGGGGTGCTGTGGGTCCGGCAGTCCCGGCACAGCCTCCAGCGGGGGGACGCGGACGCCGCCGGGGGGCGGTGTGGGGCAGCCATGGGGCGGTGTGGGGCAGCCGGGGGGCGGTGTGGGGGAGCCGTGGGGTGGTGTGGGGCGCTGTGGGGCAGCCGTGGGGCGCTGTGGGGCAGCCGTGGGGCGCTGTGGGTCCGGCAGTCCCGGCACAGCCTCCAGCGGGGGGACGCGGACGCCGCCGGGGGGCGGGGTGGGGCAGCCATGGGGCGGTGTGGGGCAGCCGCGGGGCGCTGTGGGGCAGCCGTGGGGCGCTGTGGGGCAGCCGTGGGGCGCTGTGGGTCCGGCAGTCCCGGCACAGCCTCCAGCGGGAGGACGCGGACGCCGCCGGGGGGCGGTGTGGGGCAGCCGTGGGGCGGTGTGGGGCGGTGTGGCGCAGCCGAGGGGGGCTATGGGTCCGGCAGTCCCGGCACAGCCTCCAGCGTGGGGACACGGACGCCGCCGGGGGGCGGGGTGGGGCAGCCGTGGGGCGCTGTGGGGCAGCCGTGGGGTGCTGTGGGGCAGCCGTGGGGCGCTGTGGGTCCGGCAGTCCCGGCACAGCCTCCAGCGGGGGGACGCGGACGCCGCCGGGGGGCGGGGTGGGGCAGCCATGGGGCGGTGTGGGGCAGCCGCGGGGCGCTGTGGGGCGCTGTGGGGCAGCCGTGGGGCGCTGTGGGGCAGCCGTGGGGCGCTGTGGGTCCGGCAGTCCCGGCACAGCCTCCAGCGGGGGGACGCGGACGCCGCCGCGGGGCGGGGTGGGGCAGCCATGGGGCGGTGTGGGGCAGCCGTGGGGCGCTGTAGGGCGGTGTGGGGCAGCCGTGAGGCGCTGTGGGGCAGCCGTGAGGCGCTGTGGGGCAGCCGTGGGGCGCTGTGGGTCCGGCAGTCCCGGCACAGCCTCCAGCGGGGGGACGCGGACGCCGCCGCGGGGCGGGGTGGGGCAGCCATGGGGCGGTGTGGGGCAGCCGTGGGGCGCTGTAGGGCGCTGTGGGGCAGCCGTGGAGCGCTGTGGGGCAGCCGTGGGGCGCTGTGGGTCCGGCAGTCCCGGCACAGCCTCCAGCGGGAGGACGCGGACGCCGCCGCGGGGCGGGGTGGGGCAGCCATTGGGCGGTGTGGGGCAGCCGCGGGGCGCTGTGGGGCAGCCGTGAGGCGCTGTGGGGCAGCCGTGGGGCGCTGTGGGTCCGGCAGTCCCGGCACAGCCTCCAGCGGGGGGACGCGGACGCCGCCGCGGGGAGGGGTGGGGCAGCCATGGGGCGGTGTGGGGCAGCCGTGGGGCGCTGTAGGGCGCTGTGGGGCAGCCGTGGAGCGCTGTGGGGCAGCCGTGGGGCGCTGTGGGTCCGGCAGTCCCGGCACAGCCTCCAGCGTGGGGACACGGACGCCGCCGGGGGGCGGGGTGGGGCAGCCGTGGGGCGCTGTGGGTCCGGCAGTCCCGGCACAGCCTCCAGCGGGGGGACGCGGACGCCGCCGGGGGGCAGGGTAGGGCAGCCATGGGGCGGTGTGGGGCAGTCGCGGGGTGCTGTGGGGCGCTGTGGGGCAGCCGTGGGGCGCTGTGGGGCAGCCGTGGGGCGCTGTGGGTCCGGCAGTCCCGGCACAGCCTCCAGTGGGGGGACGCGGACGCCGCCGGGGAGCGGGGTGGGGCAGCCATGGGGCGGTGTGGGGCAGCCGCGGGGCGCTGTGTGGCGCTGTGGGGCAGCCGTGGGGCGCTGTGGGTCCGGCAGTCCCGGCACAGCCTCCAGCGGGGGGACGCGGACGCCGCCGAGGGGCGGGGTGGGGCAGCCATGGGGCGGTGTGGGGCAGCCGCGGGGCGGTGTGGGGCGCTGTGGGGCAGCCGTGAGGCGCTGTGGGGCAGCCGTGGGGCGCTGTGGGTCCGGCAGTCCCGGCACAGCCTCCAGCGGGGGGACGCGGACGCCGCCGGGGGGCGGTGTGGGGCAGCCGTGGGGCGGTGTGGGGCAGCCGTGGGGCGCTGTGGGGCAGCCGTGGGGCGCTGTGGGTCCGGCAGTCCCAGCACAGCCTCCAGCGGGGGGACGCGGACGCCGCCGGGGGGCGGGGTGGGGCAGCCATGGGGCGGTGTGGGGCAGTCGCGGGGAGGTGTGGGGCGCTGTGGGGCAGCCGTGGGGCGCTGTGGGGCAGCCGTGGGGCGCTGTGGGTCCGGCAGTCCTGGCACAGCCTCCAGTGGGGGGACGCGGACGCCGCCGCGGGGCGGGGTGGGGCAGCCATGGGGCGGTGTGGGGCAGCCGCGGGGCGCTGTGGGGCGCTGTGGGGCAGCCGTGGGGCGCTGTGGGTCCGGCAGTCCCGGCACAGCCTCCAGCGGGGGGACGCGGACGCCGCCGGGGGGCGCTGTGGGGCAGCCGCGGGGCGCTGTGGGGCGCTGTGGGGCAGCCGTGGGGCGCTGTGGGGCAGCCGTGGGGCGCTGTGGGTCCGGCAGTCCCGGCACAGCCTCCAGCGGGGGGACGCGGACGCCGCCGGGGGGCGGGGTGGGGCAGCCATGGGGCGGTGTGGGGCAGCCGGGGGGCGGTGTGGGGCAGCCGTGGGGTGGTGTGCGGCGCTGTGGGGCAGCCGTGGGGTGCTGTGGGTCCGGCAGTCCCGGCACAGCCTCCAGCGGGGGGACGCGGACGCCGCCGGGGGGCGGTGTGGGGCAGCCATGGGGCGGTGTGGGGCAGCCGGGGGGCGGTGTGGGGGAGCCGTGGGGTGGTGTGGGGCGCTGTGGGGCAGCCGTGGGGCGCTGTGGGTCCGGCAGTCCCGGCACAGCCTCCAGCGGGGGGACGCGGACGCCGCCGGGGGGCGGGGTGGGGCAGCCATGGGGCGGTGTGGGGCAGCCGCGGGGCGCTGTGGGGCAGCCGTGGGGCGCTGTGGGGCAGCCGTGGGGCGCTGTGGGTCCGGCAGTCCCGGCACAGCCTCCAGCGGGAGGACGCGGACGCCGCCGGGGGGCGGTGTGGGGCAGCCGTGGGGCGGTGTGGGGCGGTGTGGCGCAGCCGAGGGGGGCTATGGGTCCGGCAGTCCCGGCACAGCCTCCAGCGTGGGGACACGGACGCCGCCGGGGGGCGGGGTGGGGCAGCCGTGGGGCGCTGTGGGGCAGCCGTGGGGTGCTGTGGGGCAGCCGTGGGGCGCTGTGGGTCCAGCAGTCCCGGCACAGCCTCCAGCGGGGGGACGCGGACGCCGCCGGGGGGCGGGGTGGGGCAGCCATGGGGCGGTGTGGGGCAGCTGCGGGGCGCTGTGGGGCGCTGTGGGGCAGCCGTGGGGCGCTGTGGGGCAGCCGTGGGGCGCTGTGGGTCCGGCAGTCCCGGCACAGCCTCCAGCGGGAGGACGCGGACGCCGCCGCGGGGCGGGGTGGGGCAGCCATGGGGCGGTGTGGGGCAGCCGCGGGGCGCTGTGGGGCGCTGTGGGGCAGCCGTGAGGCGCTGTGGGGCAGCCGTGGGGCGCTGTGGGTCCGGCAGTCCCGGCACAGCCTCCAGCGGGGGGACGCGGACGCCGCCGCGGGGCGGGGTGTGGCAGCCATGGGGCGGTGTGGGGCAGCCGCGGGGCGCTGTGGGGCAGCCGTGAGGCGCTGTGGGGCAGCCGTGGGGCGCTGTGGGTCCGGCAGTCCCGGCACAGCCTCCAGCGGGGGGACGCGGACGCCGCCGCGGGGCGGGGTGGGGCAGCCATGGGGCGGTGTGGGGCAGCCGTGGGGCGCTGTAGGGCGCTGTGGGGCAGCCGTGGAGCGCTGTGGGGCAGCCGTGGGGCGCTGTGGGTCCGGCAGTCCCGGCACAGCCTCCAGCGGGAGGACGCGGACGCCGCCGGGGGGCGGTGTGGGGCAGCCGTGGGGCGGTGTGGGGCAGCCGTGGGGAGGTGTGGGGCAGCCGAGGGGGGCTATGGGTCCGGCAGTCCCGGCACAGCCTCCAGCGGGGGGACGCGGACGCCGCCGGGGGGCGGTGTGGGGCAGCCGTGGGGCGGTGTGGGGCAGCCGTGGGGCGCTGTGGGGCAGCCGTGGGGCGCTGTGGGTCCGGCAGTCCCGGCACAGCCTCCAGCGGGGGGACGCGGACGCCGCCGGGGGGCGGGGTGGGGCAGCCATGGGGCGGTGTGGGGCAGCCGCGGGGCGCTGTGGGGCGCTGTGGGGCAGCCGTGGGGCGCTGTGGGGCAGCCGTGGGGCGCTGTGGGTCCGGCAGTCCCGGCACAGCCTCCAGCGGGAGGACGCGGACGCCGCCGGGGGGCGGTGTGGGGCAGCCGTGGGGCGGTGTGGGGCGGTGTGGCGCAGCCGAGGGGGGCTATGGGTCCGGCAGTCCCGGCACAGCCTCCAGCGTGGGGACACGGACGCCGCCGGGGGGCGGGGTGGGGCAGCCGTGGGGCGCTGTGGGGCAGCCGTGGGGCGCTGTGGGGCAGCCGTGGGGCGCTGTGGGTCCGGCAGTCCCGGCACAGCCTCCAGCGGGAGGACGCGGACGCCGCCGCGGGGCGGGGTGGGGCAGCCATGGGGCGGTGTGGGGCAGCCGCGGGGCGCTGTGGGGCGCTGTGGGGCAGCCGTGAGGCGCTGTGGGGCAGCCGTGGGGCGCTGTGGGTCCGGCAGTCCCGGCACAGCCTCCAGCGGGGGGACGCGGACGCCGCCGCGGGGCGGGGTGGGGCAGCCATGGGGCGGTGTGGGGCAGCCGCGGGGCGCTGTGGGGCAGCCGTGGGGAGGTGTGGGGCAGCCGAGGGGGGCTATGGGTCCGGCAGTCCCGGCACAGCCTCCAGCGGGGGGACGCGGACGCCGCCGGGGGGCGGTGTGGGGCAGCCGTGGGGCGGTGTGGGGCAGCCGTGGGGCGCTGTGGGGCAGCCGTGGGGCGCTGTGGGTCCGGCAGTCCCGGCACAGCCTCCAGCGGGGGGACGCGGACGCCGCCGGGGGGCGGGGTGGGGCAGCCATGGGGCGGTGTGGGGCAGCCGCGGGGCGCTGTGGGGCGCTGTGGGGCAGCCGTGGGGCGCTGTGGGGCAGCCGTGGGGCGCTGTGGGTCCGGCAGTCCCGGCACAGCCTCCAGCGGGGGGACGCGGACGCCGCCGGGGGGCGGTGTGGGGCAGCCGTGGGGCGGTGTGGGGCGGTGTGGCGCAGCCGAGGGGGGCTATGGGTCCGGCAGTCCCGGCACAGCCTCCAGCGTGGGGACACGGACGCCGCCGGGGGGCGGGGTGGGGCAGCCGTGGGGCGCTGTGGGGCAGCCGTGGGGCGCTGTGGGTCCGGCAGTCCCGGCACAGCCTCCAGCGGGGGGACGCGGACGCCGCCGCGGGGCGGGGTGGGGCAGCCATGGGGCGGTGTGGGGCAGCCGTGGGGCGCTGTAGGGCGCTGTGGGGCAGCCGTGGAGCGCTGTGGGGCAGCCGTGGGGCGCTGTGGGTCCGGCAGTCCCGGCACAGCCTCCAGCGGGAGGACGCGGACGCCGCCGGGGGGCGGTGTGGGGCAGCCGTGGGGCGGTGTGGGGCAGCCGTGGGGAGGTGTGGGGCAGCCGAGGGGGGCTATGGGTCCGGCAGTCCCGGCACAGCCTCCAGCGGGGGGACGCGGACGCCGCCGGGGGGCGGTGTGGGGCAGCCGTGGGGCGGTGTGGGGCAGCCGTGGGGCGCTGTGGGGCAGCCGTGGGGCGCTGTGGGTCCGGCAGTCCCGGCACAGCCTCCAGCGGGGGGACGCGGACGCCGCCGGGGGGCGGGGTGGGGCAGCCATGGGGCGGTGTGGGGCAGCCGCGGGGCGCTGTGGGGCGCTGTGGGGCAGCCGTGGGGCGCTGTGGGGCAGCCGTGGGGCGCTGTGGGTCCGGCAGTCCCGGCACAGCCTCCAGCGGGAGGACGCGGACGCCGCCGGGGGGCGGTGTGGGGCAGCCGTGGGGCGGTGTGGGGCGGTGTGGCGCAGCCGAGGGGGGCTATGGGTCCGGCAGTCCCGGCACAGCCTCCAGCGTGGGGACACGGACGCCGCCGGGGGGCGGGGTGGGGCAGCCGTGGGGCGCTGTGGGGCAGCCGTGGGGCGCTGTGGGGCAGCCGTGGGGCGCTGTGGGTCCGGCAGTCCCGGCACAGCCTCCAGCGGGAGGACGCGGACGCCGCCGCGGGGCGGGGTGGGGCAGCCATGGGGCGGTGTGGGGCAGCCGCGGGGCGCTGTGGGGCGCTGTGGGGCAGCCGTGAGGCGCTGTGGGGCAGCCGTGGGGCGCTGTGGGTCCGGCAGTCCCGGCACAGCCTCCAGCGGGGGGACGCGGACGCCGCCGCGGGGCGGGGTGGGGCAGCCATGGGGCGGTGTGGGGCAGCCGCGGGGCGCTGTGGGGCAGCCGTGAGGCGCTGTGGGGCAGCCGTGGGGCGCTGTGGGTCCGGCAGTCCCGGCACAGCCTCCAGCGGGGGGACGCGGACGCCGCCGCGGGGCGGGGTGGGGCAGCCATGGGGCGGTGTGGGGCAGCCGTGGGGCGCTGTAGGGCGCTGTGGGGCAGCCGTGGAGCGCTGTGGGGCAGCCGTGGGGCGCTGTGGGTCCGGCAGTCCCGGCACAGCCTCCAGCGGGAGGACGCGGACGCCGCCGGGGGGCGGTGTGGGGCAGCCGTGGGGCGGTGTGGGGCAGCCGTGGGGAGGTGTGGGGCAGCCGAGGGGGGCTATGGGTCCGGCAGTCCCGGCACAGCCTCCAGCGGGGGGACGCGGACGCCGCCGGGGGGCGGTGTGGGGCAGCCGTGGGGCGGTGTGGGGCAGCCGTGGGGCGCTGTGGGGCAGCCGTGGGGCGCTGTGGGTCCGGCAGTCCCGGCACAGCCTCCAGTGGGGCGACGCGGACGCCGCCGGGGAGCGGGGTGGGGCAGCCATGGGGCGCTGTGGGGCAGCCGCGGGGCGCTGTGTGGCACTGTGGGGCAGCCGTGGGGCGCTGTGGGTCCGGCAGTGCCGGCACAGCCTCCAGCGGGGGGACGCGGACGCCGCCGGGGGGCGGGGTGGGGCAGCCACGGGGCGGTGTGGGGCAGCCGCGGGGCGGTGTGGGGCGCTGTGGGGCAGCCGTGAGGCGCTGTGGGGCAGCCGTGGGGCGCTGTGGGTCCGGCAGTCCCGGCACAGCCTCCAGCGTGGGGACACGGACGCCGCCGCGGGGCGGGGTGGGGCAGCCGTGGGGCGCTGTGGGGCAGCCGTGGGGCGCTGTGGGTCCGGCAGTCCCGGCACAGCCTCCAGCGGGGGGACGCGGACGCCGCCGGGGGGCGGGGTGGGGCAGCCATGGGGCGGTGTGGGGCAGTCGCGGGGCGCTGTGGGGCGCTGTGGGGCAGCCGTGGGGCGCTGTGGGGCAGCCGTGGGGCGCTGTGGGTCCGGCAGTCCTGGCACAGCCTCCATAGGGGGGACGCGGACGCCGCCGGGGAGCGGGGTGGGGCAGCCATGGGGCGCTGTGGGGCAGCCGCGGGGCGCTGTGTGGCGCTGTGGGGCAGCCGTGGGGTGCTGTGGGTCCGGAAGTGCCGGCACAGCCTCCAGCGGGGGGACGCGGACGCCGCCGGGGGGCGGGGTGGGGCAGCCATGGGGCGGTGTGGGGCAGCCGCGGGGCGGTGTGGGGCACTGTGGGGCAGCCGTGGGGCGCTGTGGGGCAGCCGGGGGGCGCTGTGGGTCCGGCAGTCCTGGCACAGCCTCCAGCGGGGGGACGCGGACGCCGCCGGGGGGCGGGGTGGGGCAGCCATGGGGCGCTGTGGGGCAGCCGTGGGGCGCTGTGGGTCCGGCAGTCCCGGCACAGCCTCCAGCGGGGGGACGTGGACGCCGCCGGGGGGCGGTGTGGGGCAGCCGGGGGGCGGTGTGGGGCAGCCGTGGGGCGGTGTGGGGCGGTGTGGCGCAGCCGTGGGGCGCTGTGGGTCCGGCAGTCCCGGCACAGCCTCCAGCGGGGGGACACGCACGCCGCCGGGGGGCGGGGTGGGGCAGCCGTGGGGCGGTGTGGGGCAGCCGTGGGGCGCTGTGGGTCCGGCAGTCCCGGCACAGCCTCCAGTGGGGGGACGCGGACGCCGCCGGGGGGCGGAGTGGGGCAGCCATGGGGCGGTGTGGGGCAGCCGCGGGGCGCTGTAGGGCGCTGTGGGGCAGCCGTGGGGCGCTGTGGGTCCGGCAGTCCCGGCACAGCCTCCAGCGGGGGGACGCGGACGCCGCCGCGGGGCGGGGTAGGGCAGCCATGGGGCGGTGTGGGGCAGCCGCGGGGCGCTGTGGGGCGCTGTGGGGCAGCCGTGGGGCGCTGTGGGTCCGGCAGTCCCGGCACAGCCTCCAGCGGGGGGACGCGGACGCCGCCGGGGGGCGGTGTGGGGCAGCCATGGGGCGGTGTGGGGCAGCCGCGGGGCGCTGTGGGGCGCTGTGGGGCAGCCGTGGGGCGCTGTGGGTCCGGCAGTCCCGGCACAGCCTCCAGCGGGGGGACGCGGACGCCGCCGGGGGGCGCTGTGGGGCAGCCGCGTGGCGGTGTGGGGCGCTGTGGGGCAGCCGTGGGGCGCTGTGGGGCAGCCGTGGGGCGCTGTGGGTCCGGCAGTCCCGGCACAGCCTCCAGCGGGGGGACGCGGACGCCGCCGCGGGGCGGGGTGGGGCAGCCATGGGGCGGTGTGGGGCAGCCGCGGGGCGCTGTGGGGCAGCCGTGGGGCGCTGTGGGGCAGCCGTGGGGCGCTGTGGGTCCGGCAGTCCCGGCACAGCCTCCAGCGGGAGGACGCGGACGCCGCCGGGGGGCGGTGTGGGGCAGCCGTGGGGCGGTGTGGGGCGGTGTGGCGCAGCCGAGGGGGGCTATGGGTCCGGCAGTCCCGGCACAGCCTCCAGCGTGGGGACACGGACGCCGCCGCGGGGCGGGGTGGGGCAGCCGTGGGGCGCTGTGGGGCAGCCGTGGGGTGCTGTGGGGCAGCCGTGGGGCGCTGTGGGTCCGGCAGTCCCGGCACAGCCTCCAGCGGGGGGACGCGGATGCCGCCGGGGGGCGGGGTGGGGCAGCCATGGGGCGGTGTGGGGCAGTCGCGGGGCGCTGTGGGGCGCTGTGGGGCAGCCGTGGGGCGCTGTGGGGCAGCCGTGGGGCGCTGTGGGTCCGCCAGTCCCGGCACAGCCTCCAGCGGGAGGACGCGGACGCCGCCGCGGAGCGGGGTGGGGCAGCCATGGGGCGGTGTGGGGCAGCCGTGGGGCGCTGTGGGGCGCTGTGGGGCAGCCGTGAGGCGCTGTGGGGCAGCCGTGGGGCGCTGTGGGTCCGGCAGTCCCGGCACAGCCTCCAGCGGGGGGACGCGGACGCCGCCGCGGGGCGGGGTGGGGCAGCCATGGGGCGGTGTGGGGCAGCCGTGGGGCGCTGTAGGGCGCTGTGGGGCAGCCGTGGAGTGCTGTGGGGCAGCCGTGGGGCGCTGTGGGTCCGGCAGTCCCGGCACAGCCTCCAGCGGGGGGACGCGGACGCCGCCGCGGGGCGGGGTGGGGCAGCCATGGGGCGGTGTGGGGCAGCCGCGGGGCGCTGTGGGGAAACCGTGAGGCGCTGTGGGGCAGCCGTGGGGCGCTGTGGGTCCGGCAGTCCCGGCACAGCCTGCAGCGGGGGGACGCGGACGCCGCCGCGGGGCGGGGTGGGGCAGCCATGGGGCGGTGTGGGGCAGCCGTGGGGCGCTGTAGGGCGCTGTGGGGCAGCCGTGGAGCGCTGTGGGGCAGCCGTGGGGCGCTGTGGGTCCGGCAGTCCCGGCACAGCCTGCAGCGGGGGGACGCGGACGCCGCCGGGGAGCGGGGTGGGGCAGCCATGGGGCGCTGTGGGGCAGCCGCGGGGCGCTGTGTGGCGCTGTGGGGCAGCCGTGGGGCGCTGTGGGTCCGGCAGTGCCGGCACAGCCTCCAGCGGGGGGACGCGGACGCCGCCGGGGGGCGGGGTGGGGCAGCCATGGGGCGGTGTGGGGCAGCCGTGGGGCGCTGTGGGGCGCTGTGGGGCAGCCGTGGGGCGCTGTGGGGCAGCCGTGGGGCGCTGTGGGTCCGGCAGTCCCGGCACAGCCTCCAGCGTGGGGACACGGACGCCGCCGGGGGGCGGGGTGGGGCAGCCGTGGGGCGGTGTGTGGCAGCCGGGGGGCGGTGTGGGGCAGCCATGGGGCGGTGTGTGGCAGCCGGGGGGCGGTGTGGGGCAGCCGTGGGGTGGTGTGGGGCGCTGTGGGGCAGCCGTGGGGCGCTGTGGGTCCGGCAGTCCCGGCACAGCCTCCAGCGGGGGGACGCGGACGCCGCCGGGGGGCGGTGTGGGGCAGCCGGGGGGCGGTGTGGGGCAGCCGTGGGGCGCTGTGGGGCGGTGTGGCGCAGCCGTGGGGCGCTGTGGGTCCGGCAGTCCCGGCACAGCCTCCAGCGGGGGGACACGGACGCCGCCGGGGGGCGGGGTGGGGCAGCCGTGGGGCGCTGTGGGGCAGCCGTGGGGCGCTGTGGGTCCGGCAGTCCCGGCACAGCCTCCAGCGGGGGGACGCGGACGCCGCCGCGGGGCGGAGTGGGGCAGCCATGGGGCGGTGTGGGGCAGCCGCGGGGCGCTGTGGGGCGCTGTGGGGCAGCCGTGGGGCGCTGTGGGTCCGGCAGTCCCGGCACAGCCTCCAGTGGGGGGACGCGGACGCCGCCAGGGGGCGGGGTAGGGCAGCCATGGGGCGGTGTGGGGCAGCCGCGGGGCGCTGTGGGGCGCTGTGGGGCAGCCGTGGGGCGCTGTGGGTCCGGCAGTCCCGGCACAGCCTCCAGCGGGGGGACGCGGACGCCGCCGGGGGGCGGTGTGGGGCAGCCATGGGGCGGTGTGGGGCAGCCGCGGGGCGCTGTGGGGCGCTGTGGGGCAGCCGTGGGGCGCTGTGGGTCCGGCAGTCCCGGCACAGCCTCCAGCGGGGGGACGCGGACGCCGCCGGGGGGCGCTGTGGGGCAGCCGCGGGGCAGTGTGGGGCGCTGTGGGGCAGCCGTGGGGCGCTGTGGGGCAGCCGTGGGGCGCTGTGGGTCCGGCAGTCCCGGCACAGCCTCCAGCGGGGGGACGCGGACGCCGCCGCGGGGCGGGGTGGGGCAGCCATGGGGCGGTGTGGGGCAGCCGGGGGGCGGTGTGGGGCAGCCGTGGGGTGGTGTGGGGCGCTGTGGGGCAGCCGTGGGGTGCTGTGGGTCCGGCAGTCCCGGCACAGCCTCCAGCGGGGGGACGCGGACGCCGCCGCGGGGCGGTGTGGGGCAGCCATGGGGCGGTGTGTGGCAGCCGGGGGCGGTGTGGGGGAGCCGTGGGGTGGTGTGGGGCGCTGTGGGGCAGCCGTGGGGCGCTGTGGGTCCGGCAGTCCCGGCACAGCCTCCAGCGGGGGGACGCGGACGCCGCCGGGGGGCGGGGTGGGGCAGCCATGGGGCGGTGTGGGGCAGCCGCGGGGCGCTGTGGGGCAGCCGTGGGGCGCTGTGGGGCAGCCGTGGGGCGCTGTGGGTCCGGCAGTCCCGGCACAGCCTCCAGCGGGGGGACGCGGACGCCGCCGGGGGGCGGGGTGGGGCAGCCATGGGGCGGTGTGGGGCAGCCGCGGGGCGCTGTGGGGCGCTGTGGGGCAGCCGTGGGGCGCTGTGGGGCAGCCGTGGGGCGCTGTGGGTCCGGCAGTCCCGGCACAGCCTCCAGCGGGAGGACGCGGACGCCGCCGCGGGGCGGGGTGGGGCAGCCATGGGGCGGTGTGGGGCAGCCGCGGGGCGCTGTGGGGCGCTGTGGGGCAGCCGTGAGGCGCTGTGGGGCAGCCGTGGGGCGCTGTGGCTCCGGCAGCCCCGGCACAGCCTCCAGCGGGGGGACGCGGACGCCGCCGCGGGGCGGGGTGGGGCAGCCATGGGGCGGTGTGGGGCAGCCGTGGGGCGCTGTGGGGCAGCCGTGAGGCGCTGTGGGGCAGCCGTGGGGCGCTGTGGGTCCGGCAGTCCTGGCACAGCCTCCAGCGGGGGGACGCGGACGCCGCCGGGGGGCGGGGTGGGGCAGCCATGGGGCGGTGTGGGGCAGCCGTGGGGCGCTGTAGGGCGCTGTGGGGCAGCCGTGGAGCGCTGTGGGGCAGCCGTGGGGCGCTGTGGGTCCGGCAGTCCCGGCACAGCCTCCAGCGGGGGGACGCGGACGCCGCCGCGGGGCGGGGTGGGGCAGCCATGGGGCGGTGTGGGGCAGCCGCGGGGCCCTGTGGGGCAGCCGTGAGGCGCTGTGGGGCAGCCGTGGGGCGCTGTGGGTCGGGCAGTCCCGGCACAGCCTCCAGCGGGGGGACGCGGACGCCGCCGCGGGGCGGGGTGGGGCAGCCATGGGGCGGTGTGGGGCAGCCGTGGGGCGCTGTAGGGCGCTGTGGGGCAGCCGTGGAGCGCTGTGGGGCAGCCGTGGGGCGCTGTGGGTCCGGCAGTCCCGGCACAGCCTCCAGCGGGGGGACGCGGACGCCGCCGCGGGGCGGGGTGGGGCAGCCATGGGGCGGTGTGGGGCAGCCGTGGGGCGCTGTACGGCGCTGTGGGGCAGCCGTGGAGCGCTGTGGGGCAGCCGTGGGGCGCTGTGGGTCCGGCAGTCCCGGCACAGCCTCCAGCGGGGGGACGCGGACGCCGCCGGGGGGCGGGGTGGGGCAGCCATGGGGCGGTGTGGGGCAGCCGCGGGGCGCTGTGGGGCACTGTGGGGCAGCCGTGGGGCGCTGTGGGGCAGCCGGGGGGCGCTGTGGGTCCGGCAGTCCCGGCACAGCCTCCAGCGGGGGGACGCGGACGCCGCCGCGGGGCGGGGTGGGGCAGCCATGGGGCGGTGTGGGGCAGCCGTGGGGCGCTGTAGGGCGCTGTGGGGCAGCCGTGGAGTGCTGTGGGGCAGCCGTGGGGCGCTGTGGGTCCGGCAGTCCCGGCACAGCCTCCAGCGGGGGGACGCGGACGCCGCCGGAGGGCGGTGTGGGGCAGCCATGGGGCGGTGTGGGGCAGCCGCGGGGCGCTGTGGGGCGCTGTGGGGCAGCCGTGGAGCGCTGTGGGGCAGCCGTGGGGCGCTGTGGGTCCGGCAGTCCCGGCACAGCCTCCAGCGGGGGGACGCGGACGCCGCCGCGGGGCGGGGTGGGGCAGCCATGGGGCGGTGTGGGGCAGCCGCGGGGCGCTGTGGGGCATCCGTGAGGCGCTGTGGGGCAGCCGTGGGGCGCTGTGGGTCCGGCAGTCCCGGCACAGCCTCCAGCGGGGGGACGCGGACGCCGCCGCGGGGCGGGGTGGGGCAGCCATGGGGCGGTGTGGGGCAGCCGTGGGGCGCTGTAGGGCGCTGTGGGGCAGCCGTGGAGCGCTGTGGGGCAGCCGTGGGGCGCTGTGGGTCCGGCAGTCCCGGCACAGCCTCCAGCGGGGGGACGCGGACGCCGCCGGAGGGCGGGGTGGGGCAGCCATGGGGCGGTGTGGGGCAGCCATGGGGCGCTGTGGGGCAGCCGTGAGGCGCTGTGGGGCAGCCGTGGGGCGCTGTGGGTCCGGCAGTCCCGGCACAGCCTCCAGCGGGGGGACGCGGACGCCGCCGGGGGGCGGGGTGGGGCAGCCATGGGGCGGTGTGGGGCAGCCGCGGGGCGCTGTGGGGCGCTGTGGGGCAGCCGTGGGGCGCTGTGGGGCAGCCGTGGGGCGCTGTGGGTCCGGCAGTCCCGGCACAGCCTCCAGCGGGAGGACGCGGACGCCGCCGGGGGGCGGTGTGGGGCAGCCGTGGGGCGGTGTGGGGCGGTGTGGCGCAGCCGAGGGGGGCTATGGGTCCGGCAGTCCCGGCACAGCCTCCAGCGGGGGGACGCGGACGCCGCCGGGGGGCGGGGTGGGGCAGCCGTGGGGCGCTGTGGGGCAGCCGTGGGGCGCTGTGGGTCCGGCAGTCCCGGCAGAGCCTCCAGCGAGGGGACGCGGACCCCGCCGGGGGGCGGTGTGGGGCAGCCATGGGGCGGTGTGGGGCAGTCGCGGGGCGATGTGGGGCGCTGTGGGGCAGCCGTGGGGCGCTGTGGGGCAGCCGTGGGGCGCTGTGGGTCCGGCAGTCCCGGCACAGCCTCCAGCGGGGGGACGTGGACGCCGCCGGGGGGCGGTGTGGGGCAGCCGGGGGGCGGTGTGGGGCAGCCGTGGGGCGGTGTGGGGCGCTGTGGCGCAGCCGTGGGGCGCTGTGGGTCCGGCAGTCCCGGCACAGCCTCCAGCGGGGGGACACGGACGCCGCCGGGGGGCGGGGTGGGGCAGCCGTGGGGCGCTGTGGGGCAGCCGTGGGGCGCTGTGGGTCCGGCAGTCCCGGCAGAGCCTCCAGCGGGGGGACGCGGACGCCGCCGGGGGGCGGGGTGGGGCAGCCATGGGGCGGTGTGGGGCAGCCGTGGGGCACTGTGGGTCCGGCAGTCCCGGCACAGCCTCCAGTGGGGGGACGCGGACGCCGCCAGGGGGCGGGGTAGGGCAGCCATGGGGCGGTGTGGGGCAGCCGCGGGGCGGTGTGGGGCGCTGTAGGGCAGCCGTGGGGCGCTGTGGGTCCGGCAGTCCCGGCACAGCCTCCAGTGGGGGGACGCGGACGCCGCCAGGGGGCGGGGTAGGGCAGCCATGGGGCGGTGTGGGGCAGCCGCGGGGCGCTGTGGGGCGCTGTGGGGCAGCCGTGGGGCGCTGTGGGTCCGGCAGTCCCGGCACAGCCTCCAGCGGGGGGACGCGGACGCCGCCGGGGGGCGCTGTGGGGCAGCCGCGGGGCGCTGTGGGGCGCTGTGGGGCAGCCGTGGGGCGCTGTGGGGCAGCCGTGGGGCGCTGTGGGTCCGGCAGTCCCGGCACAGCCTCCAGCGGGGGGACGCGGACGCCGCCGGGGGGCGGTGTGGGGCAGCCGGGGGGCGGTGTGGGGGAGCCGTGGGGTGGTGTGGGGCGCTGTGGGGCAGCCGTGGGGCGCTGTGGGGCAGCCGTGGGGCGCTGTGGGTCCGGCAGTCCCGGCACAGCCTCCAGCGGGGGGACGCGGACGCCGCCGGGGGGCGGGGTGGGGCAGCCATGGGGCGGTGTGGGGCAGCCGCGGGGCGCTGTGGGGCGCTGTGGGGCAGCCGTGGGGCGCTGTGGGTCCGGCAGTCCCGGCACAGCCTCCAGCGGGAGGACGCGGACGCCGCCGGGGGGCGGTGTGGGGCAGCCGTGGGGCGGTGTGGGGCGGTGTGGCGCAGCCGAGGGGGGCTATGGGTCCGGCAGTCCCGGCACAGCCTCCAGCGGGGGGACGCGGACGCCGCCGGGGGGCGGGGTGGGGCAGCCGTGGGGCGCTGTGGGGCAGCCGTGGGGCGCTGTGGGTCCGGCAGTCCCGGCACAGCCTCCAGCGAGGGGACGCGGACGCCGCCGGGGGGCGGTGTGGGGCAGCCATGGGGCGGTGTGGGGCAGTCGCGGGGCGATGTGGGGCGCTGTGGGGCAGCCGTGGGGCGCTGTGGGGCAGCCGTGGGGCGCTGTGGGTCCGGCAGTCCCGGCACAGCCTCCAGCGGGGGGACGCGGACGCCGCCGCGGGGCGGGGTGGGGCAGCCATGGGGCGGTGTGGGGCAGCCGGGGGGCGGTGTGGGGCAGCCGTGGGGCGCTGTGGGGCAGCCGTGGGGCGCTGTGGGTCCGGCAGTCCCGGCACAGCCTCCAGTGGGGGGACGCGGACGCCGCCGGGGAGCGGGGTGGGGCAGCCATGGGGCGCTGTGGGGCAGCCGCGGGGCGCTGTGTGGCGCTGTGGGGCAGCCGTGGGGCGCTGTGGGTCCGGCAGTGCCGGCACAGCCTCCAGCGGGGGGACACGGACGCCGCCGGGGGGCGGGGTGGGGCAGCCATGGGGCGCTGTGGGGCAGCCGTGGGGCGCTGTGGGTCCGGCAGTCCCGGCACAGCCTCCAGCGGGGGGACGTGGACGCCGCCGGGGGGCGGTGTGGGGCAGCCGGGGGGCGGTGTGGGGCAGCCGTGGGGCGGTGTGGGGCGCTGTGGCGCAGCCGTGGGGCGCTGTGGGTCCGGCAGTCCCGGCACAGCCTCCAGCGGGGGGACACGGACGCCGCCGGGGGGCGGGGTGGGGCAGCCGTGGGGCGCTGTGGGGCAGCCGTGGGGCGCTGTGGGTCCGGCAGTCCCGGCACAGCCTCCAGTGGGGGGACGCGGACGCCGCCAGGGGGCGGGGTAGGGCAGCCATGGGGCGGTGTGGGGCAGCCGCGGGGCGCTGTGGGGCGCTGTGGGGCAGCCGTGGGGCGCTGTGGGTCCGGCAGTCCCGGCACAGCCTCCAGCGGGGGGACGCGGACGCCGCCGGGGGGCGGTGTGGGGCAGCCGCGGGGCGCTGTGGGGCGCTGTGGGGCAGCCGTGGGGCGCTGTGGGGCAGCCGTGGGGCGCTGTGGGTCCGGCAGTCCCGGCACAGCCTCCAGCGGGGGGACGCGGACGCCGCCGGGGGGCGGGGTGGGGCAGCCATGGGGCGGTGTGGGGCAGCCGGGGGGCGGTGTGGGGCAGCCGTGGGGTGGTGTGGGGCGCTGTGCGGCAGCCGTGGGGTGCTGTGGGTCCGGCAGTCCCGGCACAGCCTCCAGCGGGGGGACGCGGACGCCGCCGTGGGGCGGTGTGGGGCAGCCATGGGGCGGTGTGGGGCAGCCGGGGGGCGGTGTGGGGGAGCCGTGGGGTGGTGTGGGGCGCTGTGGGGCAGCCGTGGGGCGCTGTGGGTCCGGCAGTCCCGGCACAGCCTCCAGCGGGGGGACGCGGACGCCGCCGCGGGGCGGGGTGGGGCAGCCATGGGGCGGTGTGGGGCAGCCGCGGGGCGCTGTGGGGCAGCCGTGAGGCGCTGTGGGGCAGCCGTGGGGCGCTGTGGGTCCGGCAGTCCCGGCACAGCCTCCAGCGGGGGGACGCGGACGCCGCCGCGGGGCGGGGTGGGGCAGCCATGGGGCGGTGTGGGGCAGCCGTGGGGCGCTGTAGGGCGCTGTGGGGCAGCCGTGGGGCGGGGTGGGGCAGCCGTGGGGCGCTGTGGGTCCGGCAGACCCGGCACAGCCTCCAGCGGGGGGACGCGGACGCCGCCGCGGGGCGGTGTGGGGCAGCCATGGGGCGGTGTGGGGCAGCCGTGGGGCGCTGTAGGGCGCTGTGGGGCAGCCGTGGAGTGCTGTGGGGCAGCCGTGGGGCGCTGTGGGTCCGGCAGTCCCGGCACAGCCTCCAGCGGGGGGACGCGGACGCCGCCGGAGGGCGGTGTGGGGCAGCCATGGGGCGGTGTGGGGCAGCCGCGGGGCGCTGTGGGGCGCTGTGGGGCAGCCGTGGAGCGCTGTGGGGCAGCCGTGGGGCGCTGTGGGTCCGGCAGTCCTGGCACAGCCTCCAGCGGGGGGACGCGGACGCCGCCGCGGGGCGGGGTGGGGCAGCCATGGGGCGGTGTGGGGCAGCCGCGGGGCGCTGTGGGGCAGCCGTGGGGCGCTGTGGGGCAGCCGTGGGGCGCTGTGGGTCCGGCAGTCCCGGCACAGCCTCCAGCGGGGGGACGCGGACGCCGCCGCGGGGCGGGGTGGGGCAGCCATGGGGCGGTGTGGGGCAGCCGTGGGGCGCTGTAGGGCGCTGTGGGGCAGCCGTGGAGCGCTGTGGGGCAGCCGTGGGGCGCTGTGGGTCCGGCAGTCCCGGCACAGCCTCCAGCGGGGGGACGCGGACGCCGCCGGAGGGCGGGGTGGGGCAGCCATGGGGCGGTGTGGGGCAGCCGCGGGGCGCTGTGGGGCAGCCGTGGGGCGCTGTGGGGCAGCCGTGAGGCGCTGTGGGGCAGCCGTGGGGCGCTGTGGGTCCGGCAGTCCCGGCACAGCCTCCAGCGGGGGGACGCGGACGCCGCCGGGGGGCGGGGTGGGGCAGCCATGGGGCGGTGTGGGGCAGCCGCGGGGCGCTGTGGGGCGCTGTGGGGCAGCCGTGGGGCGCTGTGGGGCAGCCGTGGGGCGCTGTGGGTCCGGCAGTCCCGGCACAGCCTCCAGCGGGAGGACGCGGACGCCGCCGGGGGGCGATGTGGGGCAGCCGTGCGGCGGTGTGGGGCGGTGTGGCGCAGCCGTGGGGCGCTGTGGGTCCGGCAGTCCCGGCACAGCCTCCAGCGGGGGGACGCGGACGCCGCCGGGGGGCGGGGTGGGGCAGCCGTGGGGCGCTGTGGGGCAGCCGTGGGGCGCTGTGGGTCCGGCAGTCCGGGCACAGCCTCCAGCGAGGGGACGCGGACGCCGCCGGGGGGCGGTGTGGGGCAGCCATGGGGCGGTGTGGGGCAGTCGCGGGGCGCTGTGGGGCAACCGCGGGGCGCTGTGTGGCGCTGTGGGGCAGCCGTGGGGCGCTGTGGGTCCGGCAGTCCCGGCACAGCCTCCAGCGGGGGGACGCGGACGCCGCCGGGGGGCGGGGTGGGGCAGCCATGGGGCGGTGTGGGGCAGCCGCGGGGCGGTGTGGGGCGCTGTGGGGCAGCCGTGGGGCACCATGGGGCAGCCGTGGGGCGCTGTGGGTCCGGCAGTCCCGGCACAGCCTCCAGCGGGGGGACGCGGACGCCGCCGGGGGGCGGGGTGGGGCAGCCATGGGGCGGTGTGGGGCAGCCGTGGGGCGCTGTGGGGCAGCCATGGGGCGGGGTGGGGCAGCCGTGGGGCGCTGTGGGTCCGGCAGTCCCGGCACAGCCTCCAGCGGGGGGACGCGGACGCCGCCGCGGGACGGGGTGGGGCAGCCATGGGGCGGTGTGGGGCAGCCGGGGGGCGGTGTGGGGCAGCCGTGGGGTGGTGTGGGGCGCTGTGGGGCAGCCGTGGGGCGCTGTGGGTCCGGCAGTCCCGGCACAGCCTCCAGCGGGGGGACGCGGACGCCGCCGGGGGGCGGGGTGGGGCAGCCGTGGGGCGCTGTGGGGCAGCCGTGGGGCGCTGTGGGTCCGGCAGTGCCGGCACAGCCTCCAGCGGGGGGACGCGGACGACGCCGGGGGGCGGGGTGGGGCAGCCATGGGGCGGTGTGGGGCAGCCGCGGGGCGCTGTGGGGCGCTGTGGGGCAGCCGTGGGGCGCTGTGGGGCAGCCGTGGGGCGCTGTGGGTCCGGCAGTCCCGGCACAGCCTCCAGCGGGGGGACGCGGACGCCGCCGCGGGGCGGGGTGGGGCAGCCATGGGGCGGTGTGGGGCAGCCGTGGGGCGCTGTAGGGCGCTGTGGGGCAGCCGTGGAGCGCTGTGGGGCAGCCGTGGGGCGCTGTGGGTCCGGCAGTCCCGGCACAGCCTCCAGCGGGGGGACGCGGACGCCGCCGGGGGGCGGGGTGGGGCAGCCATGGGGCGGTGTGGGGCAGCCGCGGGGCGCTGTGGGGCAGCCGTGAGGCGCTGTGGGGCAGCCGTGGGGCGCTGTGGGTCTGGCAGTCCCGGCACAGCCTCCAGCGGGGGGACGCGGACGCCGCCGGGGGGCGGGGTGGGGCAGCCATGGGGCGGTGTGGGGCAGCCGCGGGGCGCTGTGGGGCGCTGTGGGGCAGCCGTGGGGCGCTGTGGGGCAGCCGTGGGGCGCTGTGGGTCCGGCAGTCCCGGCACAGCCTCCAGCGGGAGGACGCGGACGCCGCCGGGGGGCGGTGTGGGGCAGCCGTGGGGCGGTGTGGGGCGGTGTGGCGCAGCCGAGGGGGGCTATGGGTCCGGCAGTCCCGGCACAGCCTCCAGCGGGGGGACGCGGACGCCGCCGGGGGGCGGGGTGGGGCAGCCGTGGGGCGCTGTGGGGCAGCCGTGGGGCGCTGTGGGTCCGGCAGTCCCGGCACAGCCTCCAGCGAGGGGACGCGGACGCCGCCGGGGGGCGGGGTGGGGCAGCCATGGGGCGGTGTGGGGCAGTCGCGGGGCGCTGTGGGGCAACCGCGGGGCGCTGTGTGGCGCTGTGGGGCAGCCGTGGGGCGCTGTGGGTCCGGCAGTGCCGGCACAGCCTCCAGCGGGGGGACGCGGACGCCGCCGGGGGGCGGGGTGGGGCAGCCATGGGGCGCTGTGGGGCAGCCGTGGGGCGCTGTGGGTCCGGCAGTCCCGGCACAGCCTCCAGCGGGGGGACGCGGACGCCGCCGGAGGGCGGGGTGGGGCAGCCGTGGGGCGGTGTGGGGCAGCCGTGGGGCGGTGTGGGGCAGCCGTGGGGCGCTGTGGGTCCGGCAGTCCCGGCACAGCCTCCAGCGGGGGGACGCGGACGCCGCCGGGGGGCGGGGTGGGGCAGCCATGGGGCGGTGTGGGGCAGCCGCGGGGCGGTGTGGGGCGCTGTGGGGCAGCCGTGGGGCGCTATGGGGCAGCCGTGGGGCGCTGTGGGTCCGGCAGTCCCGGCACAGCCTCCAGCGGGGGGACGCGGACGCCGCCGGAGGGCGGGGTGGGGCAGCCGTGGGGCGGTGTGGGGCAGCCGTGGGGCGGTGTGGGGCAGCCGTGGGGCGCTGTGGGTCCGGCAGTCCCGGCACAGCCTCCAGCGGGGGGACGCGGACGCCGCCGGGGGGCGGGGTGGGGCAGCCATGGGGCGGTGTGGGGCAGCCGTGGGGCGCTGTGGGGCAGCCATGGGGCGGGGTGGGGCAGCCGTGGGGCGCTGTGGGGCAGCCGTGGGGCGCTGTGGGGCAGCCGGGGGGCGCTGTGGGTCCGGCAGTCCCGGCACAGCCTCCAGCGGGGGGACGCGGACGCCGCCGGGTGGCGGGGTGGGGCAGCCATGGGGCGGTGTGGGGCAGCCGGGGGGCGGTGTGGGGCAGCCGTGGGGTGGTGTGGGGCGCTGTGGGGCAGCCGTGGGGCGCTGTGGGTCCGGCAGTCCCGGCACAGCCTCCAGCGGGGGGACGCGGACGCCGCCGGGGGGCGGGGTGGGGCAGCCGTGGGGCGCTGTGGGGCAGCCGTGGGGCGCTGTGGGTCCGGCAGTGCCGGCACAGCCTCCAGCGGGGGGACGCGGACGCCGCCGGGGGGCGGTGTGGGGCAGCCATGGGGCGGTGTGGGGCAGCCGCGGGGCGCTGTGGGGCGCTGTGGGGCAGCCGTGGGGCGCTGTGGGGCAGCCGTGGGGCGCTGTGGGTCCGGCAGTCCCGGCACAGCCTCCAGCGGGGGGACGCGGACGCCGCCGGGGGGCGGGGTGGGGCAGCCATGGGGCGCTGTGGGGCAGCCGTGGGGTGCTGTGGGTCCGGCAGTCCCGGCACAGCCTCCAGCGGGGGGACGCGGACGCCGCCGGGGGGCGGTGTGGGGCAGCCGGGGGGCGGTGTGGGGCAGCCGTGGGGCGGTGTGGGGCGGTGTGGCGCAGCCGTGGGGCGCTGTGGGTCCGGCAGTCCCGGCACAGCCTCCAGCGGGGGACGCGGACGCCGCCGGAGGGCGGGGTGGGGCAGCCATGGGGCGGTGTGGGGCAGCCGCGGGGCGCTGTGGGGCAGCCGTGGGGCGCTGTGGGGCAGCCGTGAGGCGCTGTGGGGCAGCCGTGGGGCGCTGTGGGTCCGGCAGTCCCGGCACAGCCTCCAGCGGGGGGACGCGGACGCCGCCGGGGGGCGGGGTGGGGCAGCCATGGGGCGGTGTGGGGCAGCCGCGGGGCGCTGTGGGGCGCTGTGGGGCAGCCGTGGGGCGCTGTGGGGCAGCCGTGGGGCGCTGTGGGTCCGGCAGTCCCGGCACAGCCTCCAGCGGGAGGACGCGGACGCCGCCGGGGGGCGGTGTGGGGCAGCCGTGGGGCGGTGTGGGGCGGTGTGGCGCAGCCGTGGGGCGCTGTGGGTCCGGCAGTCCCGGCACAGCCTCCAGCGGGGGGACGCGGACGCCGCCGGGGGGCGGGGTGGGGCAGCCGTGGGGCGCTGTGGGGCAGCCGTGGGGCGCTGTGGGTCCGGCAGTCCCGGCACAGCCTCCAGCGAGGGGACGCGGACGCCGCCGGGGGGCGGTGTGGGGCAGCCATGGGGCGGTGTGGGGCAGTCGCGGGGCGCTGTGGGGCAACCGCGGGGCGCTGTGTGGCGCTGTGGGGCAGCCGTGGGGCGCTGTGGGTCCGGCAGTCCCGGCACAGCCTCCAGCGGGGGGACGCGGACGCCGCCGGGGGGCGGGGTGGGGCAGCCATGGGGCGGTGTGGGGCAGCCGCGGGGCGGTGTGGGGCGCTGTGGGGCAGCCGTGGGGCACTATGGGGCAGCCGTGGGGCGCTGTGGGTCCGGCAGTCCCGGCACAGCCTCCAGTGGGGGGACGCGGACGCCGCCGGAGGGCGGGGTGGGGCAGCCGTGGGGCGGTGTGGGGCAGCCGTGGGGCGCTGTGGGGCAGCCGTGGGGCGCTGTGGGTCCGGCAGTCCCGGCACAGCCTCCAGCGGGGGGACGCGGACGCCGCCGGGGGGCGGGGTGGGGCAGCCATGGGGCGGTGTGGGGCAGCCGTGGGGCGCTGTGGGGCAGCCATGGGGCGGGGTGGGGCAGCCGTGGGGCGCTGTGGGTCCGGCAGTCCCGGCACAGCCTCCAGCGGGGGGACGCGGACGCCGCCGGGTGGCGGGGTGGGGCAGCCATGGGGCGGTGTGGGGCAGCCGGGGGGCGGTGTGGGGCAGCCGTGGGGTGGTGTGGGGCGCTGTGGGGCAGCCGTGGGGCGCTGTGGGTCCGGCAGTCCCGGCACAGCCTCCAGCGGGGGGACGCGGACGCCGCCGGGGGGCGGGGTGGGGCAGCCGTGGGGCGCTGTGGGGCAGCCGTGGGGCGCTGTGGGTTTGGCAGTCCCGGCACAGCCTCCAGCGGGGGGACGCGGACGCCGCCGGGGGGCGGGGTGGGGCAGCCATGGGGCGGTGTGGGGCAGCCGCGGGGCGCTGTGGGGCGCTGTGGGGCAGCCGTGGGGCGCTGTGGGGCAGCCGTGGGGCGCTGTGGGTCCGGCAGTCCCGGCACAGCCTCCAGCGGGGGGACGCGGACGCCGCCGCGGGGCGGGGTGGGGCAGCCATGGGGCGGTGTGGGGCAGCCGTGGGGCGCTGTAGGGCGCTGTGGGGCAGCCGTGGAGCGCTGTGGGGCAGCCGTGGGGCGCTGTGGGTCCGGCAGTCCCGGCACAGCCTCCAGCGGGGGGACGCGGACGCCGCCGGGGGGCGGGGTGGGGCAGCCATGGGGCGGTGTGGGGCAGCCGCGGGGCGCTGTGGGGCAGCCGTGAGGCGCTGTGGGGCAGCCGTGAGGCGCTGTGGGGCAGCCGTGGGGCGCTGTGGGTCTGGCAGTCCCGGCACAGCCTCCAGCGGGGGGACGCGGACGCCGCCGGGGGGCGGGGTGGGGCAGCCATGGGGCGGTGTGGGGCAGCCGCGGGGCGCTGTGGGGCGGTGTGGGGCAGCCGCGGGGCGCTGTGGGGCAGCCGTGGGGCGCTGTGGGTCCGGCAGTCCCGGCACAGCCTCCAGCGGGGGGACGCGGACGCCGCCGGGGGGCGGTGTGGGGCAGCCGTGGGGCGGTGTGGGGCGGTGTGGCGCAGCCGAGGGGGGCTATGGGTCCGGCAGTCCCGGCACAGCCTCCAGCGGGGGGACGCGGACGCCGCCGCGGGGCGGGGTGGGGCAGCCATGGGGCGGTGTGGGGCAGCCGCGGGGCGGTGTGGGGCGCTGTGGGGCAGCCGTGGGGCGCTATGGGGCAGCCGTGGGGCGCTGTGGGTCGGGCAGTCCCGGCACAGCCTCCAGCGGGGGGACGCGGACGCCGCCGGAGGGCGGGGTGGGGCAGCCGTGGGGCGGTGTGGGGCAGCCGTGGGGCGCTGTGGGTCCGGCAGTCCCGGCACAGCCTCCAGCGGGGGGACGCGGACGCCGCCGGGGGGCGGGGTGGGGCAGCCATGGGGCGGTGTGGGGCAGCCGTGGGGCGCTGTGGGGCAGCCATGGGGCGGGGTGGGGCAGCCGTGGGGCGGTGTGGGGCAGCCGTGGGGCGGTGTGGGGCAGCCGGGGGGCGCTGTGGGTCCGGCAGTCCCGGCACAGCCTCCAGCGGGGGGACGCGGACGCCGCCGGGTGGCGGGGTGGGGCAGCCATGGGGCGGTGTGGGGCAGCCGGGGGGCGGTGTGGGGCAGCCGTGGGGTGGTGTGGGGCGCTGTGGGGCAGCCGTGGGGCGCTGTGGGTCCGGCAGTCCCGGCACAGCCTCCAGCGGGGGGACGCGGACGCCGCCGGGGGGTGGGGTGGGGCAGCCGTGGGGCGCTGTGGGGCAGCCGTGGGGCGCTGTGGGTCCGGCAGTGCCGGCACAGCCTCCAGCGGGGGGACGCGGACGCCGCCGGGGGGCGGGGTGGGGCAGCCATGGGGCGGTGTGGGGCAGCCGCGGGGCGCTGTGGGGCGCTGTGGGGCAGCCGTGGGGCGCTGTGGGGCAGCCGTGGGGCGCTGTGGGTCCGGCAGTCCCGGCACAGCCTCCAGCGGGGGGACGCGGACGCCGCCGGGGGGCGGGGTGGGGCAGCCATGGGGCGCTGTGGGGCAGCCGTGGGGTGCTGTGGGTCCGGCAGTCCCGGCACAGCCTCCAGCGGGGGGACGCGGACGCCGCCGGGGGGCGGTGTGGGGCAGCCATGGGGCGGTGTGGGGCAGCCGTGGGGCGCTGTAGGGCGCTGTGGGGCAGCCGTGGAGCGCTGTGGGGCAGCCGTGGGGCGCTGTGGGTCCGGCAGTCCCGGCACAGCCTCCAGCGGGGGGACGCGGACGCCGCCGCGGGGCGGGGTGGGGCAGCCATGGGGCGGTGTGGGGCAGCCGCGGGGCGCTGTGGGGCAGCCGTGAGGCGCTGTGGGGCAGCCGTGGGGCGCTGTGGGTCCGGCAGTCCCGGCACAGCCTCCAGCGGGGGGACGCGGACGCCGCCGCGGGGCGGGGTGGGGCAGCCATGGGGCGGTGTGGGGCAGCCGTGGGGCGCTGTAGGGCGCTGTGGGGCAGCCGTGGGGCGGGGTGGGGCAGCCGTGGGGCGCTGTGGGTCCGGCAGTCCCGGCACAGCCTCCAGCGGGGGGACGCGGACGCCGCCGCGGGGCGGTGTGGGGCAGCCATGGGGCGGTGTGGGGCAGCCGTGGGGCGCTGTAGGGCGCTGTGGGGCAGCCGTGGAGTGCTGTGGGGCAGCCGTGGGGCGCTGTGGGTCCGGCAGTCCCGGCACAGCCTCCAGCGGGGGGACGCGGACGCCGCCGGAGGGCGGTGTGGGGCAGCCATGGGGCGGTGTGGGGCAGCCGCGGGGCGCTGTGGGGCGCTGTGGGGCAGCCGTGGAGCGCTGTGGGGCAGCCGTGGAGCGCTGTGGGTCCGGCAGTCCTGGCACAGCCTCCAGCGGGGGGACGCGGACGCCGCCGCGGGGCGGGGTGGGGCAGCCATGGGGCGGTGTGGGGCAGCCGCGGGGCGCTGTGGGGCAGCCGTGAGGCGCTGTGGGGCAGCCGTGGGGCGCTGTGGGTCCGGCAGTCCCGGCACAGCCTCCAGCGGGGGGACGCGGACGCCGCCGCGGGGCGGGGTGGGGCAGCCATGGGGCGGTGTGGGGCAGCCGTGGGGCGCTGTAGGGCGCTGTGGGGCAGCCGTGGAGCGCTGTGGGGCAGCCGTGGGGCGCTGTGGGTCCGGCAGTCCCGGCACAGCCTCCAGCGGGGGGACGCGGACGCCGCCGGAGGGCGGGGTGGGGCAGCCATGGGGCGGTGTGGGGCAGCCGCGGGGCGCTGTGGGGCAGCCGTGAGGCGCTGTGGGGCAGCCGTGAGGCGCTGTGGGGCAGCCGTGGGGCGCTGTGGGTCCGGCAGTCCCGGCACAGCCTCCAGCGGGGGGACGCGGACGCCGCCGGGGGGCGGGGTGGGGCAGCCATGGGGCGGTGTGGGGCAGCCGCGGGGCGCTGTGGGGCAGCCGCGGGGCGCTGTGGGGCGCTGTGGGGCAGCCGTGGGGCGCTGTGGGTCCGGCAGTCCCGGCACAGCCTCCAGCGGGAGGACGCGGACGCCGCCGGGGGGCGGTGTGGGGCAGCCGTGGGGCGGTGTGGGGCAGCCGCGGGGCGGTGTGGGGCGCTGTGGGGCAGCCGTGGGGCGCTATGGGGCAGCCGTGGGGCGCTGTGGGTCCGGCAGTCCCGGCACAGCCTCCAGCGGGGGGACGCGGACGCCGCCGGAGGGCGGGGTGGGGCAGCCGTGGGGCGGTGTGGGGCAGCCGTGGGGCGCTGTGGGGCAGCCGTGGGGCGCTGTGGGTCCGCCAGTCCCGGCACAGCCTCCAGCGGGGGGACGCGGACGCCGCCGGGGGGCGGGGTGGGGCAGCCATGGGGCGGTGTGGGGCAGCCGTGGGGCGCTGTGGGGCAGCCATGGGGCGGGGTGGGGCAGCCGTGGGGCGCTGTGGGTCCGGCAGTCCCGGCACAGCCTCCAGCGGGGGGACGCGGACGCCGCCGGGTGGCGGGGTGGGGCAGCCATGGGGCGGTGTGGGGCAGCCGGGGGGCGCTGTGGGGCAGCCGTGGGGTGGTGTGGGGCGCTGTGGGGCAGCCGTGGGGCGCTGTGGGTCCGGCAGTGCCGGCACAGCCTCCAGCGGGGGGACGCGGACGCCGCCGGGGGGCGGGGTGGGGCAGCCATGGGGCGGTGTGGGGCAGCCGCGGGGCGCTGTGGGGCGCTGTGGGGCAGCCGTGGGGCGCTGTGGGGCAGCCGTGGGGCGCTGTGGGTCCGGCAGTCCCGGCACAGCCTCCAGCGGGGGGACGCGGACGCCGCCGCGGGGCGGGGTGGGGCAGCCATGGGGCGGTGTGGGGCAGCCGTGGGGCGCTGTAGGGCGCTGTGGGGCAGCCGTGGAGCGCTGTGGGGCAGCCGTGGGGCGCTGTGGGTCCGGCAGTCCCGGCACAGCCTCCAGCGGGGGGACGCGGACGCCGCCGGAGGGCGGGGTGGGGCAGCCATGGGGCGGTGTGGGGCAGCCGCGGGGCGCTGTGGGGCAGCCGTGAGGCGCTGTGGGGCAGCCGTGAGGCGCTGTGGGGCAGCCGTGGGGCGCTGTGGGTCCGGCAGTCCCGGCACAGCCTCCAGCGGGGGGACGCGGACGCCGCCGGGGGGCGGGGTGGGGCAGCCATGGGGCGGTGTGGGGCAGCCGCGGGGCGCTGTGGGGCGCTGTGGGGCAGCCGTGGGGCGCTGTGGGGCAGCCGTGGGGCGCTGTGGGTCCGGCAGTCCCGGCACAGCCTCCAGCGAGGGGACGCGGACGCCGCCGGGGGGCGGTGTGGGGCAGCCATGGGGCGGTGTGGGGCAGTCGCGGGGCGCTGTGGGGCAACCGCGGGGCGCTGTGTGGCGCTGTGGGGCAGCCGTGGGGCGCTGTGGGTCCGGCAGTGCCGGCACAGCCTCCAGCGGGGGGACGCGGACGCCGCCGGGGGGCGGTGTGGGGCAGCCGTGGGGCGCTGTGGGGCAGCCGTGGGGCGCTGTGGGTCCGGCAGTCCCGGCACAGCCTCCAGCAGGGGGACGCGGACGCCGCCGGGGGGCGGGGTTGGGCAGCCATGGGGCGGTGTGGGGCAGCCGCGGGGCGGTGTGGGGCGCTGTGGGGCAGCCGTGGGGCGCTATGGGGCAGCCGTGGGGCGCTGTGGGTCCGGCAGTCCCGGCACAGCCTCCAGCGGGGGGACGCGGACGCCGCCGGAGGGCGGGGTGGGGCAGCCGTGGGGCGGTGTGGGGCAGCCGTGGGGCGGTGTGGGGCAGCCGTGGGGCGCTGTGGGTCCGGCAGTCCCGGCACAGCCTCCAGCGGGGGGACGTGGACGCCGCCGGGGGGCGGGGTGGGGCAGCCATGGGGCGGTGTGGGGCAGCCGTGGGGCGCTGTGGGGCAGCCATGGGGCGGGGTGGGGCAGCCGTGGGGCGCTGTGGGGCAGCCGTGGGGCGCTGTGGGGCAGCCGGGGGGCGCTGTGGGTCCGGCAGTCCCGGCACAGCCTCCAGCGGGGGGACGCGGACGCCGCCGGGGGGCGGGGTGGGGCAGCCATGGGGCGGTGTGGGGCAGCCGGGGGGCGGTGTGGGGCAGCCGTGGGGTGGTGTGGGGCGCTGTGGGGCAGCCGTGGGGCGCTGTGGGTCCGGCAGTCCCGGCACAGCCTCCAGCGGGGGGACGCGGACGCCGCCGGGGGGCGGGGTGGGGCAGCCGTGGGGCGCTGTGGGGCAGCCGTGGGGCGCTGTGGGTCCGGCAGTGCCGGCACAGCCTCCAGCGGGGGGACGCGGACGCCGCCGGGGGGCGGGGTGGGGCAGCCATGGGGCGGTGTGGGGCAGCCGCGGGGCGCTGTGGGGCGCTGTGGGGCAGCTGTGGGGCGCTGTGGGGCAGCCGTGGGGCGCTGTGGGTCCGGCAGTCCCGGCACAGCCTCCAGCGGGGGGACGCGGATGCCGCCGGGGGGCGGGGTGGGGCAGCCATGGGGCGCTGTGGGGCAGCCGTGGGGTGCTGTGGGTCCGGCAGTCCCGGCACAGCCTCCAGCGGGGGGACGCGGACGCCGCCGGGGGGCGGTGTGGGGCAGCCGGGGGGCGGTGTGGGGCAGCCGTGGGGCGGTGTGGGGCGGTGTGGCGCAGCCGTGGGGCGCTGTGGGTCCGGCAGTCCCGGCACAGCCTCCAGCGGGGGGACACGGACGCCGCCGGGGGGCGGGGTGGGGCAGCCGTGGGGCGGGGTGGGGCAGCCGTGGGGCGCTGTGGGTCCGGCAGTCCCGGCAGAGCCTCCAGCGGGGGGACGCGGACGCCGCCGGGGGGCGGGGTGGGGCAGCCATGGGGCGGTGTGGGGCAGCCGCGGGGCGCTGTGGGGCGCTGTGGGGCAGCCGTGGGGCGCTGTGGGGCAGCCGTGGGGCGCTGTGGGTCCGGCAGTCCCGGCACAGCCTCCAGCGGGAGGACGCGGACGCCGCCGGGGGGCGGTGTGGGGCAGCCGTGGGGCGGTGTGGGGCGGTGTGGCGCAGCCGAGGGGGGCTATGGGTCCGGCAGTCCCGGCACAGCCTCCAGCGTGGGGACACGGACGCCGCCGGGGGGCGGGGTGGGGCAGCCGTGGGGCGCTGTGGGGCAGCCGTGGGGCGCTGTGGGTCCGGCAGTCCCGGCACAGCCTCCAGCGGGGGGACGCGGACGCCGCCGGGGGGCCGAGTGGGGCAGCCATGGGGCGGTGTGGGGCAGTCGCGGGGCGCTGTGGGGCGCTGTGGGGCAGCCGTGGGGCGCTGTGGGGCAGCCGTGGGGCGCTGTGGGTCCGGCAGTCCCGGCACAGCCTCCAGCGGGGGGACGCGGACGCCGCCGGGGGGCGGGGTGGGGCAGCCATGGGGCGCTGTGGGGCAGCCGCGGGGCGCTGTGTGGCGCTGTGGGGCAGCCGTGGGGCGCTGTGGGTCCGGCAGTGCCGGCACAGCCTCCAGCGGGGGGACGCGGACGCCGCCGGGGGGCGGGGTGGGGCAGCCATGGGGCGGTGTGGGGCAGCCGCGGGGCGGTGTGGGGCGCTGTGGGGCAGCCGTGGGGCGCTGTGGGGCAGCCGTGGGGCGCTGTGGGTCCGGCAGTCCCGGCACAGCCTCCAGCGGGGGGACGCGGACGCCGCCGGGGGGCGGGGTGGGGCAGCCGTGGGGCGCTGTGGGGCAGCCGTGGGGCGCTGTGGGTCCGGCAGTCCCGGCACAGCCTCCAGCGGGGGGACGCGGACGCCGCCGGGGGGTGGGGTGGGGCAGCCGTGGGGCGGTGTGGGGCAGCCGTGGGGCGCTGTGGGGCAGCCATGGGGCGGGGTGGGGCAGCCGTGGGGCGCTGTGGGGCAGCCGTGGGGCGCTGTGGGTCCGGCAGTCCCGGCACAGCCTCCAGCGGGGGGACGCGGACGCCGCCGGGGGGCGGGGTGGGGCAGCCATGGGGCGCTGTGGGGCAGCCGGGGGGCGGTGTGGGGCAGCCGTGGGGTGGTGTGGGGCGCTGTGGGGCAGCCGTGGGGCGCTGTGGGTCCGGCAGTCCCGGCAGAGCCTCCAGCGGGGGGACGCGGACGCCGCCGGGGGGCGGGGTGGGGCAGCCGTGGGGCGCTGTGGGGCAGCCGGGGGGCGCTGTGGGTCCGGCAGTCCCGGCACAGCCTCCAGCGGGGGGACGCGGACGCCGCCGGGGGGCGGGGTGGGGCAGCCATGGGGCGCTGTGGGGCAGCCGGGGGGCGGGGTGGGGCAGCCGTGGGGCGCTGTGGGTCCGGCAGTCCCGGCACAGCCTCCAGCGGGGGGACGCGGACGCCGCCGCGGGGCGGTGTGGGGCAGCCGGGGGGCGGTGTGGGGCAGCCGTGGGGCGCTGTGGGTCCGGCAGTCCCGGCACAGCCTCCAGCGGGGGGACGCGGACGCCGCCGGGGGGCGGGGTGGGGCAGCCATGGGGCGCTGTGGGGCAGCCGCGGGGCGCTGTGTGGCGCTGTGGGGCAGCCGTGGGGCGCTGTGGGTCCAGCAGTCCCGGCACAGCCTCCAGCGGGGGGACGCGGATGCCGCCGGGGGGCGGTGTGGGGCAGCCATGGGGCGCTGTGGGGCAGCCGCGGGGCGCTGTGGGGCGCTGTGGGGCAGCCGTGGGGCGCTGTGGGTCCGGCAGTCCCGGCACAGCCTCCAGCGGGGGGACTCGGACGCCGCCGGGGGGCGCTGTGGGGCAGCCGCGGGGCGCTGTGGGGCACTGTGGGGCAGCCGTGGGGCGCTGTGGGGCAGCCGTGGGGCGCTGTCTGTCCGGCAGTCCCGGCACAGCCTCCAGCGGGGGGACGCGGACGCCGCCGGGGGGCGGGGTGGGGCAGCCATGGGGCGGTGTGGGGCAGCCGTGGGGTGGTGTGGGGCGCTGTGGGGCAGCCGTGGGGTGCTGTGGGTCCGGCAGTCCCGGCACAGCCTCCAGCGGGGGGACGCGGACGCCGCCGGGGGGCGGTGTGGGGCAGCCATGGGGCGGTGTGGGGCAGCCATGGGGCGGTGTGGGGCAGCCGGGGGGCGGTGTGGGGGAGCCGTGGGGTGCTGTGGGGCGCTGTGGGGCAGCCGTGGGGCGCTGTGGGGCAGCCGGGGGGTGCTGTGGGTCCGGCAGTCCCGGCACAGCCTCCAGCGGGGGGACGCGGACGCCGCCGGGGGGCGGGGTGGGGCAGCCATGGGGCGCTGTGGGGCAGCCGTGGGGCGCTGTGGGGCAGCCGTGGGGCGCTGTGGGTCCGGCAGTGCCGGCACAGCCTCCAGCGGGGTGACGCGGACGCCGCCGGGGGGCGGTGTGGGGCAGCCATGGGGCGGTGTGGGGGAGCCGCGGGGCGCTGTGGGGCGCTGTGGGGCAGCCGTGAGGCGCTGTGGGGCAGCCGTGGGGCGCTGTGGGTCCGGCAGTCCCGGCACAGCCTCCAGCGGGGGGACGCGGATGCCGCCGGGGGGCGGGGTGGGGCAGCCATGGGGCGGTGTGGGGCAGCCGTGGGGCGCTGTAGGGCGCTGTGGGGCAGCCGTGGAGCGCTGTGGGGCAGCCGTGGGGCGCTGTGGGTCCGGCAGTCCCGGCACAGCCTCCAGCGGGGGGACGCGGACGCCGCCGCGGGGCGGTGTGGGGCAGCCATGGGGCGGTGTGGGGCAGCCGCGGGGCGCTGTGGGGCAGCCGTGAGGCGCTGTGGGGCAGCCGTGGGGCGCTGTGGGTCCGGCAGTCCCGGCACAGCCTCCAGCGGGGGGACGCGGACACCGCCGCGGGGCGGGGTGGGGCAGCCATGGGGCGGTGTGGGGCAGCCGTGGGGCGCTGTGGGGCAGCCGTGGAGCACTGTGGGGCAGCCGTGGGGCGCTGTGGGTCCGGCAGTCCCGGCACAGCCTCCAGCGGGGGGACGCGGACGCCGCCGCGGGGCGGGGTGGGGCAGCCATGGGGCGGTGTGGGGCAGCCGTGGGGCACTGTAGGGCGCTGTGGGGCAGCCGTGGAGCGCTGTGGGGCAGCCGTGGGGCGCTGTGGGTCCGGCAGTCCCGGCACAGCCTCCAGCGGGGGGACGCGGACGCCGCCGGAGGGCGGGGTGGGGCAGCCATGGGGCGGTGTGGGGCAGCCGCGGGGCGCTGTGGGGCGCTGTGGGGCAGCCGTGAGGCGCTGTGGGGCAGCCGTGGGGCGCTGCTGGTCCGGCAGTGCCGGCACAGCCTCCAGCGGGGGGACGCGGACGCCGCCGGGGGGCGGTGTGGGGCAGCCATGGGGCGGTGTGGGGCAGCCGCGGGGCGCTGTGTAGCGCTGTGGGGCAGCCGTGGGGCGCTGTGGGTCCGGCAGTCCCGGCACAGCCTCCAGCGGGGGGACGCGGACGCCGCCGGGGGGCGGTGTGGGGCAGCCGTGGGGCGGTGTGGCACAGCCGAGGGGGGCTATGGGTCCGGCAGTCCCGGCACAGCCTCCAGCGGGGGGACGCGGACGCCGCCGGGGGGCGGGGTGGGGCAGCCGTGGGGCGCTGTGGGGCAGCCGCGGGGCGCTGTGGGGCGCTGTGGGGCAGCCGTGGGGCGCTGTGGGTCCGGCAGTGCCGGCACAGCCTCCAGCGGGGGGACGCGGACGCCGCCGGGGGGCGGTGTGGGGCAGCCATGGGGCGGTGTGGGGCAGTCGCGGGGCGCTGTGGGGCGCTGTGGGGCAGCCGTGAGGCGCTGTGGGGCAGCCGTGGGGCGCTGTGGGTCCGGCAGTCCCGGCACAGCCTCCAGTGGGGTGACGCGGACGCCGCCGGGGGGCGGTGTGGGGCAGCCATGGGGCGCTGTGGGGCAGCCGCGGGGCGCTGTGTGGCGCTGTGGGGCAGCCGTGGGGCGCTGTGGGTCCGGCAGTGCCGGCACAGCCTCCAGCGGGGGGACGCGGACGCCGCCGGAGGGCGGGGTGGGGCAGCCATGGGGCGGTGTGGGGCAGCCGCGGGGCGCTGTGGGGCGCTGTGGGGCAGCCGTGAGGCGCTGTGGGGCAGCCGTGGGGCGCTGTGGGTCCGGCAGTGCCGGCACAGCCTACAGCGGGGGGACGCGGACGCCGCCGGGGGGCGGTGTGGGGCAGCCATGGGGCGGTGTGGGGCAGCCGCGGGGCTCTGTGGGGCGCTGTGGGGCAGCCGTGGGGCGCTGTGGGTCCGGCAGTCCCGGCACAGCCTCCAGCGGGAGGACGCGGACGCCGCCGGGGGGCGGTGTGGGGCAGCCGTGGGGCGGTGTGTGGCAGCCGGGGGGCGGTGTGGGGCAGTCGCGGGGCGCTGTGGGGCAGCCATGGGGCGGTGTGGGGCAGTCGCGGGGCGCTGTGGGGCGCTGTGGGGCAGCCGTGGGGCGCTGTGGGGCAGCCGTGGGGCGCTGTGGGTCCGGCAGTCCCGGCACAGCCTCCAGTGGGGGGACGCGGACGCCGCCGGGGGGCGGTGTGGGGCAGCCATGGGGCGCTGTGGGGCAGCCGCGGGGCGCTGTGTAGCGCTGTGGGGCAGCCGTGGGGCGCTGTGGGTCCGGCAGTGCCGGCACAGCCTCCAGCGGGGGGACGCGGACGCCGCCGGGGGGCGGTGTGGGGCAGCCATGGGGCGGTGTGGGGCAGCCGCGGGGCGCTGTGGGGCGCTGTGGGGCAGCCGTGGGGCGCTGTGGGTCCGGCAGTCCCGGCACAGCCTCCAGCGGGGGGACGCGGACGCCGCCGGGGGGCGGGGTGGGGCAGCCGTGGGGCGGTGTGGGGCAGCTGTGGGGCGCTGTGGGGCAGCCGTGGGGCGCTGTGGGTCCGGCAGTGCCGGCACAGCCTCCAGCGGGGGGACGCGGACGCCGCCGGGGGGCGGTGTGGGGCAGCCATGGGGCGGTGTGGGGCAGCCGTGGGGCGCTGTGGGGCAGCCATGGGGCGGTGTGGGGCAGCCGTGGGGCGCTGTGGGGCAGCCGTGGGGCGCTGTGGGTCCGGCAGTCCCGGCACAGCCTCCAGCGGGGGGACGCGGACGCCGCCGGGGGGCGGGGTGGGGCAGCCATGGGGCGGTGTGGGGCAGCCGCGGGGCGCCGGGGGGCGCTGTGGGGCAGCCGTGGGGCGCTGTGGGGCAGCCGTGGGGCGCTGTGGGTCCGGCAGTCCCGGCACAGCCTCCAGCGGGGGGACGCGGACGCCGCCGGGGGGCGGTGTGGGGCAGCCATGGGGCGCTGTGGGGCAGCCGTGGGGCGCTGTGGGTCCGGCAGTCCCGGCACAGCCTCCAGCGGGGGGACGCGGACGCCGCCGGGGGGCGGTGTGGGGCAGCCGTGGGGCGGTGTGGGGCGGTGTGGCGCAGCCGTGGGGCGCTGTGGGTCCGGCAGTCCCGGCACAGCCTCCAGCGGGGGGACGCGGACGCCGCCAGGGGGCGGGGTAGGGCAGCCATGGGGCGGTGTGGGGCAGCCGCGGGGCGCTGTGGGGCGCTGTGGGGCAGCCGTGGGGCGCTGTGGGTCCGGCAGTCCCGGCACAGCCTCCAGCGGGGGGACGCGGACGCCGCCGGGGGGCGGTGTGGGGCAGCCATGGGGCGCTGTGGGGCAGCCGTGGGGCGGTGTGGGGCGCTGTGGGGCAGCCGTGGGGCGCTGTGGGTCCGGCAGTCCCGGCACAGCCTCCAGCGGGGGGACGCGGACGCCGCCGGGGGGCGCTGTGGGGAAGCCGCGGGGCGCTGTGGGGCGCTGTGGGGCAGCCGTGGGGCGCTGTGGGGCAGCCGTGGGGCGCTGTGGGTCCGGCAGTGCCGGCACAGCCTCCAGCGGGGGGACGCGGACGCCGCCGGGGGACGGTGTGGGGCAGCCATGGGGCGGTGTGGGGCAGCCGCGGGGCGGTGTGGGGCAGCCGTGGGGTGGTGTGGGGCGCTGTGGGGCAGCCGTGGGGTGCTGTGGGTCCGGCTGTCCCGGCACAGCCTCCAGCGGGGGGACGCGGACGCCGCCGGGGGGCGGTGTGGGGCAGCCATGGGGCGGTGTGGGGGAGCCGTGGGGTGGTGTGGGGCGCTGTGGGGCAGCCGTGGGGCGCTGTGGGTCCGGCAGTCCCGGCACAGCCTCCAGCGTGGGGACGCGGACGCCGCCGGGGGGCAGGGTGGGGCAGCCATGGAGCGGTGTGGGGCAGTCGCGGGGCGCTGTGGGGCGCTGTGGGGCAGCCGTGGGGCGGTGTGGGGCAGCCGTGGGGCGCTGTGGGTCCGGCAGTCCCGGCACAGCCTCCAGCGGGGGGACGCGGACGCCGCCGGGGGGCGGGGTGGGGCAGCCATGGGGCGCTGTGGGGCAGCCGCGGGGCGCTGTGGGGCGCTGTGGGGCAGCCGTGGGGCGCTGTGGGTCCGGCAGTCCCGGCACAGCCTCCAGCGGGGGGACGCGGACGCCGCCGGGGGGCGGGGTGGGGCAGCCATGGGGCGCTGTGGGGCAGCCGTGGGGCGCTGTGGGGCAGCCGTGGGGCGCTGTGGGTCCGGCAGTCCCGGCACAGCCTCCAGCGGGGGGACGCGGACGCCGCCGGGGGGCGGTGTGGGGCAGCCGTGGGGCGGTGTGGGGCGGTGTGGCGCAGCCGTGGGGCGCTGTGGGTCCGGCAGTCCCGGCACAGCCTCCAGCGGGGGGACGCGGACGCCGCCGGGGGGCGGGGTGGGGCAGCCGTGGGGCGCTGTGGGTCCGGCAGTCCCGGCAGAGCCTCCAGCGGGGGGACGCGGACGCCGCCGGGGGGCGGAGTGGGGCAGCCATGGGGCGGTGTGGGGCAGCCGCGGGGCGCTGTGGGGCGCTGTGGGGCAGCCGTGGGGCGCTGTGGGTCCGGCAGTCCTGGCACAGCCTCCAGTGGGGGGACGCGGACGCCGCCAGGGGGCGGGGTAGGGCAGCCATGGGGCGGTGTGGGGCAGCCGCGGGGCGCTGTGGGGCGCTGTGGGGCAGCCGTGGGGCGCTGTGGGTCCGGCAGTCCCGGCACAGCCTCCAGCGGGGGGACGCGGACGCCGCCGCGGGGCGGTGTGGGGCAGCCATGGGGCGCTGTGGGGCAGCCGCGGGGCGCTGTGTGGGGCGCTGTGGGGCAGCCGTGGGGCGCTGTGGGTCCGGCAGTCCCGGCACAACCTCCAGGGAGGGGGACGCGGACGCCGCCGGGGGGCGGTGTGGGGCAGCCGCGGGTCGCTGTGGGGCAGCCGCGGGGCGCTGTGGGGCGCTGTGGGGCAGCCGTGGGGCGCTGTGGGGCAGCCGTGGGGCGCTGTGGGTCCGGCAGTCCCGGCACAGCCTCCAGCGGGGGGACGCGGACGCCGCCAGGGGGCGGTGTGGGGCAGCCATGGGGCGGTGTGGGGCAGCTGGGGGGCGGTGTGGGGCAGCCGTGGGGTGGTGTGGGGCGCTGTGGGGCAGCCGTGGGGCGCTGTGGGTCCGGCAGTCCCGGCACAGCCTCCAGCGGGGGGACGCGGACGCCGCCGGGGGGCGGGGTGGGGCAGCCATGGGGCGGTGTGGGGCAGCCGCGGGGCGCTGTGGGGCGCTGTGGGGCAGCCGTGGGGCGCTGTGGGGCAGCCGTGGGGCGCTGTGGGTCCGGCAGTCCCGGCACAGCCTCCAGCGGGAGGACGCGGACGCCGCCGGGGGGCGGTGTGGGGCAGCCATGGGGCGCTGTGGGGCAGCCGTGGGGCGCTGTGGGGCAGCCGTGGGGCGCTGTGGGTCCGGCAGTCCCGGCACAGCCTCCAGCGGGGGGACACGGACGCCGCCGGAGGGCGGGGTGGGGCAGCCGTGGGGCGGTGTGGGGCAGCCGTGGGGCGCTGTGGGTCCGGCAGTCCCGGCACAGCCTCCAGCGGGGGGACGCGGACGCCGCCGGGGGGCGGTGTGGGGCAGCCATGGGGCGGTGTGGGGCAGCCGCGGGGCGCTGTGGGGCGCTGTGGGGCAGCCGTGGGGCGCTGTGGGGCAGCCGTGGGGCGCTGTGGGTCCGGCAGTCCCGGCACAGCCTCCAGCGGGGAGACGCGGACGCCGCCAGGGGGCGGGGTAGGACAGCCATGGGGCGGTGTGGGGCAGCCGCGGGGCGGTGTGGGGTGCTGTGGGGCAGCCGTGGGGCGCTGTGGGTCCGTCAGTCCCGGCACAGCCTCCAGCGGGGGGACGCGGACGCCGCCGGGGGGCGGTGTGGGGCAGCCATGGGGCGCTGTGGGGCAGCCGCGGGGCAGTGTGGGGCGCTGTGGGGCAGCCGTGGGGCGCTGTGGGGCAGCCGTGGGGCGCTGTGGGTCCGGCAGTCCCGGCACAGCCTCCAGCGGGGGGACGCGGACGCCGCCGGGGGGCGGTGTGGGGCAGCCATGGGGCGGTGTGGGGCAGCCGGGGGGCGGTGTGGGGGAGCCGTGGGGTGGTGTGGGGCGCTGTGGGGCAGCCGTGGGGCGCTGTGGGTCCGGCAGTCCCGGCACAGCCTCCAGCGGGGGGACGCGGACGCCGCCGGGGGGCGGGGTGGGGCAGCCGGGGGGCGGTGTGGGGCAGCCGGGGGGCGGGGTGGGGCAGCCGTGGGGTGTTGTGGGGCGGTGTGGGGCAGCCGTGGGGCGCTTTGGGTCCGGCAGTCCTGGCACAGCCTCCAGCGGGAGGACGCGGATGCCGCCGGGGGGCGGGGTGGGGCAGCCGGGGGGCGGTGTGGGGCAGCCGTGGGTTGGTGTGGGGCGGTGTGGGGCAGCCGTGGAGCGCTGTGGGTCCGGCAGTCCCGGCACAGCCTCCAGCGGGGGGACGCGGACGCCGCCGGGGGGCGGGGTGGGGCAGCCATGGGGTGGTGTGGGGCAACCGCGGGGCGCTGTGGGGCGCTGTGGGGCAGCCGTGGGGCGGTGTGGGGCAGCCGTGGGGCGCTGTGGGTCCGGCAGTGCCGGCACAGCCTCCAGCCAGGGGACGCGGACGCCGCCGGGGGGCGGGGTGGGGCAGCCATGGGGCGGTGTGGGGCAGCCGCGGGGCGCTGTGGGGCGCTGTGGGGCAGCCGTGGGGCGCTGTGGGGCAGCCGTGGGGCGCTGTGGGTCCGGCAGTCCCGGCACAGCCTCCAGCGGGGGGACACGGACGCCGCCGGGGGGCGGTGTGGGGCAGCCATGGGGCGGTGTGGGGCAGCCGGGGGGCGGTGTGGGGCAGCCGTGGGGTGGTGTGGGGCGCTGTGGGGCAGCCGTGGGGCGCTGTGGGTCCGGCAGTCCCGGCACAGCCTCCAGCGGGGGGACGCGGACGCCGCCGGGGCCGGGGTGGGGCAGCCGTGGGGCGCTGTGGGGCAGCCGTGGGGCGCTGTGGGGCGGTGTGGGGCAGCCGTGGGGCGCTGTGGGTCCGGCAGTCCCGGCACAGCCTCCAGCGGGGGGATGCGGACGCCGCCGGGGGGCGGTGTGGGGCAGCCGTGGGGCGGTGTGGGGCAGCCGGGGGGCGGTGTGGGGCGCTGTGGGGCAGCCGTGGGGCGCTGTGGGTCCGGCAGTCCCGGCACAGCCTCCAGCGGGGGGACGCGGACGCCGCCGTGGGGCGGGGTGGGGCAGCCATGGGGCGCTGTGGGGCAGCCGGGGGGCGGTGTGGGGCAGCCGTGGGGTGGTGTGGGGCGCTGTGGGGCAGCCGTGGGGCGCTGTGGGTCCGGCAGTCCCGGCACAGCCTCCAGCGGGGGGACGCGGACGCCGCCGGGGGGCGGGGTGGGGCAGCAGTGGGGCGGTGTGCGGCAGCCGTGGGGCGGTGTGGGGCGGTGTGGGGCAGCCGTGGGGCGCTGTGGGTCCGGCAGTCCCGGCACAGCCTCCAGCGGGGGGACGCGGACGCCGCCGGGGGGCGGGGTGGGGCAGCCATGGGGCGGTGTGGGGCAGCCGGGGGGCGGTGTGGGGCAGCCGGGGGGCGCTGTGGGTCCGGCAGTCCCGGCACAGCCTCCAGCGGGGGGACGCGGATGCCGCCGGGGGGCGGTGTGGGGCAGCCGGGGGGCGGTGTGGGGCAGCCGTGGGGTGGTGTGGGGCGCTGTGGGGCAGCCGTGGGGCGCTGTGGGTCCGGCAGTCCCGGCACAGCCTCCAGCGGGGGGACGCGGACGCCGCCGCGGGGCGGTGTGGGGCAGCCATGGGGCGCTGTGGGGCAGCCGCGGGGCGGTGTGGGGCGCTGTGGGGCAGCCGTGGGGCGCTGTGGGTCCGGCAGTCCCGGCACAGCCTCCAGCGGGGGGACGCGGACGCCGCCGGGGGGCGCTGTGGGGCAGCCGCGGGGCGCTGTGGGGCGGTGTGGGGCAGCCGTGGGGCGCTGTGGGTCCGGCAGTCCCGGCACAGCCTCCAGCGGGGGGACGCGGACGCCGCCGGGGGGCGGGGTGGGGCAGCCATGGGGCGGTGTGGGGCAGCCGGGGGGGGCTGTGGGGCAGCCGTGGGGTGGTGTGGGGCGCTGTGGGGCAGCCGTGGGGCGCTGTGGGTCCGGCAGTCCCGGCACAGCCTGCAGCGTGGGGACGCGGACGCCGCCGGGGGGCGGTGTGGGGCAGCCATGGGGCGGTGTGGGGCAGCCATGGGGCGGTGTGGGGCAGCCGGGGGGCGGTGTGGGGCAGCCGTGGGCTGGTGTGGGGCGCTGTGGGGCAGCCGTGGGGCGCTGTGGGTCCGGCAGTCCCGGCACAGCCTCCAGCGGGGGTCGCGGACGCCGCCGGGGGGCGGGGTGGGGCAGCCGTGGGGCGGTGTGCGGCAGCCGTGGGGCGGTGTGGGGCGGTGTGGGGCAGCCGTGGGGCGCTGTGGGTCCGGCAGTCCCGGCACAGCCTCCAGCGGGGGGACGCGGACGCCGCCGGAGGGCGGGGTGGGGCAGCCATGGGGCGGTGTGGGGCAGCCGGGGAGCGGTGTGGGGCAGCCGTGGGGTGGTGTGGGGCGCTGTGGGGCAGCCGTGGGGCGCTGTGGGTCCGGCAGTCCCGGCACAGCCTCCAGCGGGGGGACGCGGACGCCGCCGGGGGGCGGGGTGGGGCAGCCATGGGGCGGTGTGGGGCAGCCGGGGGACGGTGTGGGGCAGCCGTGGGGCGCTGTGGGTCCGGCAGTCCCGGCACAGCCTCCAGCGGGGGGACGCGGACGCCGCCGGGGGGCGGGGTGGGGCAGCCATGGGGCGGTGTGGGGCAGCCGCGGGGCGGTGTGGGGCGCTGTGGGGCAGCCGTGGGGCGCTGTGGGGCAGCCGTGGGGCGCTGTGGGTCCGGCAGTCCCGGCACAGCCTCCAGCGGGGGGACGCGGACGCCGCCGGGGAGCGGGGTGGGGCTGCCATGGGGCGGTGTGGGGCAGCCGGGGGGCGGTGTGGGGCAGCCGTGGGGTGGTGTGGGGCGCTGTGGGGCAGCCGTGGGGCGTTGTGGGTCCGGCAGTCCCGGCACAGCCTCCAGCGGGGGGACGCGGACGCCGCCGGGGGGCGGGGTGGGGCAGCAATGGGGCGGTGTGGGGCAGCCGGGGGGCGGTGTGGGGCAGCCGTGGGGTGGTGTGGGGCGCTGTGGGGCAGCCGTGGGGCGCTGTGGGTCCGGCAGTCCCGGCACAGCCTCCAGCGGGGGGACGCGGACGCCGCCGGGGGGCGGTGTGGGGCAGCCGGGGGGCGGTGTGGGGCAGCCGTGGGGTGGTGTGGGGCGCTGTGGGGCAGCCGTGGAGCGCTGTGGGTCCGGCAGTCCCGGCACAGCCTCCAGCGGGGGGACGCGGACGCCGCCGGGGGGCGGGGTGGGGCAGCCATGGGGCGGTGTGGGGCAGCCGTGGGGCGGTGTGGGGCAGCCGTGGGGCGGTGTGCGGCAGCCGTGGGGCGCTGTGGGTCCGGCAGTCCCGGCACAGCCTCCAGCGGGGGGACGCGGACGCCGCCGCGGGGCGGGGTGGGGCAGCCGTGGGGCGGTGTGGGGCAGCCGGGGGGCGGTGTGGGGCAGCCGTGGGGTGGTGTGGGGCGCTGTGGGGCAGCCGTGGGGCGCTGTGGGTCCGGCAGTCCCGGCACAGCCTCCATTGGGGGGACGCGGACGCCGCCAGGGGGCGGGGTGGGGCAGCCATGGGGCGGTGTGGGGCAGCCGCGGGGCGCTGTGGGGCGCTGTGGGGCAGCCGTGGGGCGCTGTGGGTCCGGCAGTCCCGGCACAGCCTCCAGCGGGGGGACGCGGACGCCGCCGGGGGGCGGTGTGGGGCAGCCATGGGGCGCTGTGGGGCAGCCGCGGGGCGGTGTGGGGGCGCTGTGGGGCAGCCGTGGGGCGCTGTGGGTCCGGCAGTCCCGGCACAGCCTCCAGCGGGGGGACGCGGACGCCGCCGGGGGGCGGGGTGGGGCAGCCATGGGGCGGTGTGGGGCAGCCGGGGGGCGGTGTGGGGCAGCCGTGGGGTGGTGTGGGGCGCTGTGGGGCAGCCGTGGGGTGCTGTGGGTCCGGCAGTCCCGGCACAGCCTCCAGCGGGGGGACGCGGACGCCGCCGGGGGGCGGTGTGGGGCAGCCGTGGGGCGGTGTGGGGCAGCCATGGGGCGGTGTGGGGCAGCCGGGGGGCGGTGTGGGGGAGCCGTGGGGTGGTGTGGGGCGCTGTGGGGCAGCCGTGGGGCGCTGTGGGTCCGGCAGTCCCGGCACAGCCTCCAGCGGGGGGACGCGGACGCCGCCGGGGGGGCGGGGTGGGGCAGCCATGGGGCGGTGTGGGTAGCCGTGGGGCGCTGTGGGGCAGCCGTGGGGCGCTGTGGGTCCGGCAGTCCCGGCACAGCCTCCAGCGGGGGGACGCGGACGCCGCCGGGGGGCGGTGTGGGGCAGCCATGGGGCGGTGTGGGGCAGCCGCGGGGCAGTGTGGGGCGCTGTGGGGCAGCCGTGGGGCGCTGTGGGTCCGGCAGTCCCGGCACAGCCTCCAGCGTGGGGACACGGACGCCGCCGGGGGGCGGGGTGGGGCAGCCGTGGGGTGGTGTGGGGCGCTGTGGGGCAGCCGTGGGGCGCTGTGGGTCCGGCAGTCCCGGCACAGCCTCCAGTGGGGGGACGCGGACGCCGCCGGGGTGCGGTGTGGGGCAGCTGGGGGGCGGTGTGGGGCAGCCGTGGGGCGGTGTGGGGCGGTGTGGCACAGCCGTAGGGAGCTGTGGGTCCGACAGTCCCGGCACAGCCTCCAGCGGGGGGACACGGACGCCGCCGGAGGGCGGTGTGGGGCAGCCATGGGGCGGTGTGGGGCAGCCGTGGGGCGCTGTGGGTCCGGCAGTCCCGGCACAGCCTCCAGCGGGGGGACGCGGACGCCGCCGGGGGGCGGGGTGGGGCAGCCATGGGGCGGTGTGGGGCAGCCGCGGGACGCTGTGGGGCGCTGTGGGGCAGCCGTGGGGCGCTGTGGGGCAGCCGTGGGGCGCTGTGGGTCCGGCAGTCCCGGCACAGCCTCCAGCGGGGGGGACGCGGACGCCGCCGGGGGGCGGGGTGGGGCAGCCGTGGGGCGGTGTGGGGCAGCCGTGGGGCGCTGTGGGGCAGCCGTGGGGCGCTGTGGGTCCGGCAGTCCCGGCACAGCCTCCAGCGGGGGGACGCGGACGCCGCCGGGGGGCGGTGTGGGGCAGCCGCGGGGCGCTGTGGGGCGCTGTGGGGCAGCTGTGGGGCGCTGTGGGGCAGCCGTGGGGCGCTGTGGGTCCGGCAGTCCCGGCACAGCCTCCAGCGGGGGGACGCGGACGCCGCCGGGGGGCGGGGTGGGGCAGCCATGGGGCGGTGTGGGGCAGCCGGGGGGCGGTGTGGGGCAGCCGTGGGGTGGTGTGCGGCGCTGTGGGGCAGCCGTGGGGTGCTGTGGGTCCGGCAGTCCCGGCACAGCCTCCAGCGGGGGGACGCGGACGCCGCCGGGGGGCGGTGTGGGGCAGCCATGGGGCGGTGTGGGGCAGCCATGGGGCGGTGTGGGGCAGCCGTGGGGTGGTGTGGGGCGCTGTGGGGCAGCCGTGGGGCGCTGTGGGTCCGGCAGTCCCGGCACAGCCTCCAGCGGGGGGACGCGGACGCCACCGGGGGGCGGGGTGGGGCAGCCGTGGGGCGGTGTGGGGCAGCCGTGGGGCCCTGTGGGGCGCTGTGGGGCAGCCGTGGGGCGCTGTGGGTCCGGCAGTCCCGGCACAGCCTCCAGCGGGGGGACGCGGACGCCGCCGGGGGGCGGTGTGGGGCAGCCGTGGGGCGGTGTGCGGCAGCCGTGGGGCGGTGTGGGGCGGTGTGCGGTAGCCGTGGGGCGCTGTGGGTCCGGCAGTCCCGGCACAGCCTCCAGCGGGGGGACGCGGACGCCGCCGGGGGGCGGGGTGGGGCAGCCATGGGGCGGTGTGGGGCAGCCGGGGGGCGGTGTGGGGCAGCCGTGGGGTGGTGTGGGTCCGGCAGTCCCGGCACAGCCTCCAGCGGGGGGACGCGGACGCCGCCGGGGGGCGGTGTGGGGCAGCCATGGGGCGGTGTGGGGCAGCCGTGGGGCGCTGTGGGTCCGGCAGTCCCGGCACAGCCTCCAGCGGGGGGACGCGGACGCCGCCGGGGGGCGGTGTGGGGCAGCCGTGGGGCGCTGTGGGTCCGGCAGTCCCGGCACAGCCTCCAGCGGGGGGACGCGGATGCCGCCGGGGGGCGGTGTGGGGCAGCCGTGGGGCGGTGTGGGGCAGCCGTGGGGTGGTGTGGGGCGCTGTGGGGCAGCCGTGGGGCGCTGTGGGTCCGGCAGTCCCGGCACAGCCTCCAGCGGGGGGACGCGGACGCCGCCGGGGGGCGGGGTGGGGCAGCCATGGGGCGGTGTGGGGCAGCCGCGGGGCGCTGTGGGGCACTGTGGGGCAGCCGTGGGGCGCTGTGGGGCAGCCGTGGGGCGCTGTGGGTCCGGCAGTCCCGGCACAGCCTCCAGCGGGGGGACGCGGACGCCGCCTGGGGGCGGGGTGGGGCAGCCATGGGGCGGTGTGGGGCAGCCGCGGGGCGCTGTGGGGCACTGTGGGGCAGCCGTGGGGCGCTGTGGGGCAGCCGTGGGGCGCTGTGGGTCCGGCAGTCCCGGCACAGCCTCCAGCGGGGGGACACGGACGCCGCCGGGGGGCGGGGTGGGGCAGCAATGGGGCGCTGTGGGGCAGCCATGGGGCGGTGTGGGGCAGCCGTGGGGTGGTGTGGGGCGCTGTGGGGCAGCCGTGGGGCGCTGTGGGTCCGGCAGTCCCGGCACAGCCTCCAGCGGGGGGACGCGGACGCCGCCGGGGAGCGGGGTGGGGCTGCCATGGGGCGGTGTGGGGCAGCCGGGGGGCGGTGTGGGGGAGCCGTGGGGTGGTGTGGGGCGCTGTGGGGCAGCCGTGGGGCGCTGTGGGTCCGGCAGTCCCGGCACAGCCTCCAGCGGGGGGACGCGGACGCCGCCGGGGGGCGGGGTGGGGCAGCCATGGGGCGGTGTGGGGCAGCCGGGGGGCGGTGTGGGGCAGCCGTGGGCTGGTGTGGGGCGCTGTGGGGCAGCCGTGGGGCGCTGTGGGTCCGGCAGTCCCGGCACAGCCTCCAGCGGGGGGACGCGGACGCCGCCGGGGGGCGGTGTGGGGCAGCCGGGGGGCGGTGTGGGGCAGCCGTGGGGTGGTGTGGGGCGGTGTGGGGCAGCCGTGGAGCGCTGTGGGTCCGGCAGTCCCGGCACAGCCTCCAGCGGGGGGACGCGGACGCCGCCGGGGGGCGGGGTGGGGCAGCCATGGGGCGGTGTGGGGCAGCCGCGGGGCGCTGTGGGGCGCTGTGGGGCAGCCGTGAGGCGCTGTGGGGCAGCCGTGGGGCGCTGTGGGTCCGGCAGTCCCGGCACAGCCTCCAGCGGGGGGACGCGGACGTCGCCGCGGGGCGGGGTGGGGCAGCCATGGGGCGGTGTGGGGCAGCCGTGGGGCGCTGTAGGGCGGTGTGGGGCAGCCGTGGAGCGCTGTGGGGCAGCCGTGGGGCGCTGTGGGTCCGGCAGTCCCGGCACAGCCTCCAGCGGGGGGACGCGGATGCCGCCGGGGGGCGCTGTGGGGCAGCCATGGGGCGGTGTGGGGCAGCCGCGGGGCGCTGTGGGGCGCTGTGGGGCAGCCGTGAGGCGCTGTGGGGCAGCCGTGGGGCGCTGTGGGTCCGGCAGTCCCGGCACAGCCTCCAGCGGGGGGACGCGGACGCCGCCGCGGGGCGGGGTGGGGCAGCCATGGGGCGGTGTGGGGCAGCCGGGGGGCGCTGTAGGGCGCTGTGGGGCAGCCGTGGAGCGCTGTGGGGCAGCCGTGGGGCGCTGTGGGTCCGGCAGTCCCGGCACAGCCTCCAGCGGGGGGACGCGGACGCCGCCGCGGGGCGGGGTGGGGCAGTCGTGGGGCGGTGTGGGGCAGCCGTGGGGCGCTGTGGGGCAGCCGTGGAGCGCTGTGGGGCAGCCGTGGGGCGCTGTGGGTCCGGCAGTCCCGGCACAGCCTCCAGCGGGGGGACGCGGACGCCGCCGGGGGGCGGGGTGGGGCAGCCATGGGGCGGTGTGGGGCAGCCGCGGGGCGCTGTGGGGCGCTGTGGGGCAGCCGTGGGGCGCTGTGGGGCAGCCGTGGGGCGCTGTGGGTCCGGCAGTCCCGGCACAGCCTCCAGCGGGAGGACGCGGACGCCGCCGGGGGGCGGGGTGGGGCAGCCGCGGGGCGCTGTGGGGCGCTGTGGGGCAGCCGTGGGGCGCTGTGGGGCAGCCGTGGGGCGCTGTGGGTCCGGCAGTCCCGGCACAGCCTCCAGCGGGAGGACGCGGAAGCCGCCAGGGGGCGGGGTAGGGCAGCCATGGGGCGGTGTGGGGCAGCCGGGGGGCGGTGTGGGGGAGCCGTGAGGTGGTGTGGGGCGCTGTGGGGCAGCCGTGGGGCGCTGTGGGTCCGGCAGTCCCTGCACAGCCTCCAGCGGGGGGACGCGGACGCCGCCGGGGGGCGGGGTGGGGCAGCCGGGGGGCGGTGTGGGGCAACCGGGGGGCGGTGTGGGGCAGCCGTGGGGTGGTGTGGGGCGCTGTGGGGCAGCCGTGGGGCGCTGTGGGTCCGGCAGTCCCGGCACAGCCTTTAGCAGGGGGACGCGGACGCCGCCGGGGGGCGGGGTGGGGCAGCCATGGGGCGGTGTGGGGCAGCCGCGGGGCGCTGTGGGGCGCTGTGGGGCAGCCGTGGGGCGCTGTGGGTCCGGCAGTCCCGGCACAGCCTCCAGCGTGGGGACACTGACGCCGCCGGGGGGCGGTGTGGGGCAGCCATGGGGCGGTGTGGGGCAGCCGTGGGGCGCTGTGGGTCCGGCAGTCCCGGCACAGCCTCCAGCGGGGGGACGCGGACGCCGCCGCGGGGCGGGGTGGGGCAGCCATGGGGCTGTGTGGGGCAGCCGCGGGGCGGTGTGGGGCACTGTGGGGCAGCCGTGGGGCGCTGTGGGTCCGGCAGTCCCGGCACAGCCTCCAGTGGGGGGACGCGGACGCCGCCGGGGGGCGGTGTGGGGCAGCCGTGGGGCGCTGTGGGGCAGCCGTGGGGCGCTGTGGGTCCGGCAGTCCCGGCACAGCCTCCAGCGGGGGGACGCGGACGCCGCCGGGGGGCGGGGTGGGGCAGCCATGGGGCGGTGTTGGATAGCCGTCGGGCGCTGTGGGGCAGCCATGGGGCGCTGTGGGGCAGCCGTGGGGCGCTGTGGGGCAGCCGTGGGGCGCTGTGGGTCCGGCAGTCCCGGCACAGCCTCCAGCGGGGGGACGCGGACGTCGCCGGGGGGCGGGGTGGGGCAGCCATGGGGCGGTGTGGGGCAGCCGGGGGGCGGTGTGGGGCAGCCGTGGGGTGGTGTGGGGCGCTGTGGGGCAGCCGTGGGGCGCTGTGGGTCCGGCAGTCCCGGCACAGCCTCCAGCGGGGGGACGCGGACGCCGCTGGGGGGCGGGGTGGGGCAGCCATGGGGCGGTGTGGGGCAGCCGGGGGGCGGTGTGGGGCAGCCGTGGGGTGGTGTGGGGCGCTGTGGGGCAGCCGTGGGGCGCTGTGGGTCCGGCAGTCCCGGCACAGCCTCCAGCGGGGGGACGCGGACGCCGCCGGGGGGCGCTGTGGGGCAGCCATGGGGCGCTGTGGGGCGCTGTGGGGCAGCCGTGGGGCGCTGTGGGGCAGCCGTGGGGCGCTGTGGGTCCGGCAGTCCCGGCACAGCCTCCAGCGGGGGGACGCGGACGCCGCCGGGGGGCGGGGTGGGGCAGCCATGGGGCGGTGTGGGGCAGCCGCGGGGCGGTGTGGGGCAGCCGTGGGGTGGTGTGGGGCGCTGTGGGGCAGCCGTGGGGTGCTGTGGGTCCGGCAGTCCCGGGACAGCCTCCAGCGGGGGGACGCGGACGCCGCCGGGGGGCGGTGTGGGGCAGCCATGGGGCGGTGTGGGGCAGCCAGGGGGCGGTGTGGGGGAGCCGTGGGGTGGTGTGGGGCGCTGTGGGGCAGCCGTGGGGCGCTGTGGGTCCGGCAGTCCCGGCACAGCCTCCAGCGTGGGGACACGGACGCCGCCGGGGGGCGGGGTGGGGCCGCCGTGGGGCGCTGTGGGGCAGCCGTGGGGCGCTGTGGGTTTGGCAGTCCCGGCACAGCCTCCAGCGGGGGGACGCGGACGCCGCCGGGGGGCGGGGTGGGGCAGCCATGGGGCGGTGTGGGGCAGCCGCGGGGCGCTGTGGGGCGCTGTGGGGCAGCCGTGGGGCGCTCTGTGGCGCTGTGGGGCAGCCGCGGGGCGCTGTGTGGCGCTGTGGGGCAGCCGTGGGGCGCTGTGGGTCCGGCAGTGACGGCACAGCCTCCAGCGGGGGGACGCGGACGCCGCCGGGGGGCGGGGTGGGGCAGCCATGGGGCGGTGTGGGGCAGCCGCGGGGCGCTGTGGGGCGCTGTGGGGCAGCCGTGGGGCGCTGTGGGTCTGGCAGTCCCGGCACAGCCTCCAGCGGGGGGACGCGGACGCCGCCGGGGGGCGGGGTGGGGCAGCCGTGGGGCGGTGTGGGGCAGCCGTGGGGCGCTGTGGGGCAGCCGTGGGGCGCTGTGGGTCCGGCAGTCCCGGCACAGCCTCCAGCGGGGGGACGCGGACGCCGCCGGGGGGCGGGGTGGGACAGCCATGGGGCGGTGTGGGGCAGCCGTGGGGCGCTGTGGGTCCGGCAGTCCCGGCACAGCCTCCAGCGGGGGGACGCGGACGCCGCCGGGGGGCGGGGTGGGGCAGCCATGGGGCGGTGTGGGGCAGCCGGGGGGCGGTGTGGGGCAGCCGTGGGGTGGTGTGGGGCACTGTGGGGCAGCCGTGGGGCGCTGTGGGTCCGGCAGTCCCGGCACAGCCTCCAGCGGGAGGACGCGGACGCCGCCGGGGGGCGGGGTGGGGCAGCCGTGGGGCGCTGTGGGGCAGCCGTGGGGCGCTGTGGGTCCGGCAGTCCCGGCACAGCCTCCAGCGGGGGGACGCGGACGCCGCCGGGGGGCGGGGTGGGGCAGCCATGGGGCGGTGTGGGGCAGCCGCGGGGCGCTGTGGGGCGCTGTGGAGCAGCCGTGGGGTGCTGTGGGTCCGGCAGTCCCGGCACAGCCTCCAGCGGGGGGACGTGGACGCCGCCGGGGGGCGGTGTGGGGCAGCCATGGGGCGCTGTGGGGCAGCCGCGGGGCGGTGTGGGGCGCTGTGGGGCAGCCGTGGGGCGCTGTGGGTCCAGCAGTCCCGGCACAGCCTCCAGCGGGGGGACGCGGACGCCTCCGGGGGGCGCTGTGGGGCAGCCGCGGGGCGCTGTGGGGCGCTGTGGGGCAGCCGTGGGGCGCTGTGGGGCAGCCGTGGGGCGCTGTGGGTCCGGCAGTCCCGGCACAGCCTCCAGCGGGGGGACGCGGACGCCGCCGGGGGGCGGGGTGGGGCAGCCGGGGGGCGGTGTGGGGCAGCCGTGGGGTGGTGTGGGGCGCTGTGGGGCAGCCGTGGAGCGCTGTGGGTCCGGCAGTCCCGGCACAGCCTCCAGCGGGGGGACGCGGACGCCGCCGGGGGGCGGGGTGGGGCAGCCATGGGGCGGTGTGGGGCAGCCGCGGGGCGCTGTGGGGCGCTGTGGGGCAGCCGTGAGGCGCTGTGGGGCAGCCGTGGGGCGCTGTGGGTCCGGCAGTCCCGGCACAGCCTCCAGCGGGGGGACGCGGACGCCGCCGGGGGGCGGGGTGCGGCAGCCATGGGGCGGTGTGGGGCAGTCGCGGGGCAGTGTGGGGTGCTGTGGGGCAGCCGTGTGGCGCTGTGGGGCAGCCGTGGGGCGCTGTGGGTCCGGCAGTCCCGGCACAGCCTCCAGTGGGGGGACGCGGACTCCGCCGGGGGGCGGTGTGGGGCAGCCATGGGGCGCTGTGGGGCAGCCGCGGGGCGCTGTGTGGCGCTGTGGGGCAGCCGTGGGGCGCTGTGGGTCCGGCAGTGCCGGCACAGCCTCCAGCGGGGGGACGCGGACGACGCCGGGGGGCGGGGTGGGGCAGCCATGGGGCGGTGTGGGGCAGCCGCGGGGCGCTGTGGGGCGCTGTGGGGCAGCCGTGGGGCGCTGTGGGGCAGCCGTGGGGCTCTGTGGGTCCGGCAGTCCCGGCACAGCCTCCAGCGGGGGGACGCGGACGCCGCCGGGGGGCGGGGTGGGGCAGCCGTGGGGCGGTGTGGGGCAGCCGTGGGGCGCTGTGGGGCAGCCGTGGGGCGCTGTGGGTCCGGCAGTCCCGGCACAGCCTCCAGCGGGGGGACGCGGACGCCGCCGGGGGGCGGGGTGGGGCAGCCATGGGGCGGTGTGGGGCAGCCGTGGGGCGCTGTGGGGCAGCCATGGGGCGGTGTGGGGCAGCCGTGGGGCGCTGTGGGGCAGCCGTGGGGCGCTGTGGGTCCGGCAGTCCCGGCACAGCCTCCAGCGGGGGGACGCGGACGCCGCCGGGGGGCGGGGTGGGGCAGCCATGGGGCGGTGTGGGGCAGCTGCGGGGCGCTGTGGGGCGCTGTGGGGCAGCCGTGGGGCGCTGTGGGTCCGGCAGTCCCGGCACAGCCTCCAGCGGGGGGACGCGGACGCCGCCGGGGGGCGGGGTGGAGCAGCCATGGGGCGCTGTGGGGCAGCCGTAGGGCGCTGTGGGTCCGGCAGTCCCGGCACAGCCTCCAGCGGGGGAACGCGGACGCCGCCGGGGGGCGGTGTGGGGCAGCCGGGGGGCGGTGTGGGGCAGCCGTGGGGCGGTGTGGGGCGGTGTGGCGCAGCCGTGGGGCGCTGTGGGTCCGGCAGTCCCGGCACAGCCTCCAGCGGGGGGACACGGACGCCGCCGGGGGGCGGGGTGGGGCAGCCGTGGGGCGCTGTGGGGCAGCCGTGGGGCGCTGTGGGTCCGGCAGTCCCGGCAGAGCCTCCAGCGGGGGGACGCGGACGCCGCCGGGGGGCGGAGTGGGGCAGCCATGGGGCGGTGTGGGGCAGCCGCGGGGCGCTGTGGGGCGCTGTGGGGCAGCCGTGGGGCGCTGTGGGTCCGGCAGTCCCGGCACAGCCTCCAGTGGGGGGACGCGGACGCCGCCAGGGGGCGGGGTAGGGCAGCCATGGGGCGGTGTGGGGCAGCCGTGGGGCGCTGTGGGGCGCTGTGGGGCAGCCGTGGGGCGGTGTGGGGCAGCCGCGGGGCGGTGTGGGGCGCTGTGGGGCAGCCGTGGGGCACCATGGGGCAGCCGTGGGGCGCTGTGGGTCCGGCAGTCCCGGCACAGCCTCCAGCGGGGGGACGCGGACGCCGCCGGGGGGCGGTGTGGGGCAGCCATGGGGCGCTGTGGGGCAGCCGCGGGGCGGTGTGGGGCGGTGTGGCGCAGCCGTGGGGCGCTGTGGGTCCGGCAGTCCCGGCACAGCCTCCAGCGGGGGGACGCGGACGCCGCCGGGGGGCGGTGTGGGGCAGCCATGGGGCGGTGTGGGGCAGCCATGGGGCAGTGTGGGGCAGCCGGGGGGCGGTGTGGGGGAGCCGTGGGGTGGTGTGGGGCGCTTTGGGGTAGCCGTGGGGCGCTGTGGGGCAGCCGTGTGGCGCTGTGGGGCAGCCGTGGGGCGCTGTGGGTCCGGCAGTCCCGGCACAGCCTCCAGCGGGGGGACGCGGACGCCGTCGGGGGGCGGTGTGGGGCAGCCATGGGGCGGTGTGGGGCAGCCGCGGGGCGGTGTGGGGCGCTGTGGGGCAGCCGTGGGGCGCTGTGGGGCAGCCGTGGGGCGCTGTGGGTCCGGCAGTCCCGGCACAGCCTCCAGCAGGGGGACGCGGACGCCGCCGGGGGGCGGGGTGGGGCAGCCATGGGATGGTGTGGGGCAACCGCGGGGCGCTGTGGGGCGCTGTGGGGCAGCCGTGGGGCGCTGTGGGGCAGCCGTGGGGCGCTGTGGGTCCGGCAGTCCCGGCACAGCCTCCAGCGTGGGGACACGGACGCCGCCGGGGGGCGGGGTGGGGCAGCCATGGGGCGGTGTGGGGCAGCCGGGGGGCGGTGTGGGGCAGCCGTGGGGTGGTGTGGGGCGCTGTGGGGCAGCCGTGGGGCGCTGTGGGTCCGGCAGTCCCGGCACAGCCTCCAGCGGGGGGACGCCGACGCCGCCGGGGGGCGGGGTGGGGCAGCCATGGGGCGGTGTGGGGCAGACGGGGGGCGGTGTGGGGCAGCCGTGGGGTGGTGTGGGGCGCTGTGGGGCAGCCGTGGGGCGCTGTGGGTCCGGCAGTCCCGGCACAGCCTCCAGCGGGGGGACGCGGACGCCGCCGGGGGGCGGTGTGGGGCAGCCGTGGGGCGGTGTGCGGCAGCCGTGGGGCAGCCATGGGGCGGTGTGGGGCAGCCGTGGGGCGCTGTGGGTCCGGCAGTCCCGGCACAGCCTCCAGCGGGGGGACGCGGACGCCGCCGGAGGGCGGGGTGGGGCAGCCATGGGGCGGTGTGGGGCAGCCGGGGGGCGGTGTGGGGCAGCCGTGGGGTGGTGTGGGGCGCTGTGGGGCAGCCGTGGGGCGCTGTGGGTCCGGCAGTCCCGGCACAGCCTCCAGTGGGGGGACGCGGACGCCGCCGGGGGGCGGGGTGGGGCAGCCATGGGGCGGTGTGGGGCAGCCGCGGGGCGCTGTGGGGCGCAGTGGGGCAGCCGTGGGGCGCTGTGGGGCAGCCGTGGGGCGCAGTGGGTCCGGCAGTCCCGGCACAGCCTCCAGCGGGAGGACGCGGACGCCGCCGGGGGGCGGTGTGGGGCAGCCGTGGGGCGGTGTGGGGCGGTGTGGCGCAGCCGAGGGGGGCTATGGGTCCGGCAGTCCCGGAACAGCCTCCAGCGGGGGGACGCGGACGCCGCCGGGGGGCGGGGTGGGGCAGCCGTGGGGCGGTGTGGGGCAGCCGTGGGGCGCTGTGGGTCCGGCAGTCCCGGCACAGCCTCCAGCGGGGGGACGCGGACGCCGCCGGGGGGCGGGGTGGGGCAGCCATGGGGCGGTGTTGGGCAGCCGTGGGGCGCTGTGGGGCAGCCGTGGGGCGCTGTGGGTCCGGCAGTCCCGGCACAGCCTCCAGCGGGGGGACGCGGACGCCGCCGGGGGGCGGTGTGGGGCAGCCATGGGGTGGTGTGGGGCAGCCGTGGGGTGGTGTGGGGCGCTGTGGGGCAGCCGTGGGGTGGTGTGGGGCAACCGCGGGGCGCTGTGGGGCGCTGTGGGGCAGCCGTGGGGCGCTGTGGGGCAGCCGTGGGGCGCTGTGGGTCCGGCAGTCCCGGCACAGCCTCCAGCGTGGGGACACGGACGCCGCCGGGGGGCGGGGTGGGGCAGCCATGGGGCGGTGTGGGGCAGCCGGGGGGCGGTGTGGGGCAGCCGTGGGGTGGTGTGGGGCGCTGTGGGGCAGCCGTGGGGCGCTGTGGGTCCGGCAGTCCCGGCACAGCCTCCAGTGGGGGGATGCGGACGCCGCCGGGGGGCGGTGTGGGGCAGCCGGGGGGCGGTGTGGGGCAGCCGCGGGGCGGTGTGGGGCGCTGTGGGGCAGCCGTGGGGCGCTGTGGGTCCGGCAGTCCCGGCACAGCCTCCAGCGGGGGAACGCGGACGCCGCCGGGGGGCGGGGTGGGGCAGCCATGGGGCGGTGTGGGGCAGCCGGAGGGCGGTGTGGGGCAGCCGTGGGGTGGTGTGGGGCGCTGTGGGGCAGCCGTGGGGCGCTGTGGGTCCGGCAGTCCCGGCACAGCCTCCAGCGGGGGGACGCGGACGCCGCCGGGGGGCGGGGTGGGGCAGCCGTGGGGCCGTGTGGGGCAGCCGCGGGGCGCTGTGGGGCGCTGTGGGGCAGCCGTGGGGCGCTGTGGGGCAGCCGTGGGGCGCAGTGGGTCCGGCAGTCCCGGCACAGCCTCCAGCGGGAGGACGCGGACGCCGCCGGGGGGCGGTGTGGGGCAGCCGTGGGGCGGTGTGGGGCGGTGTGGCGCAGCCGAGGGGGGCTATGGGTCCGGCAGTCCCGGAACAGCCTCCAGCGGGGGGACACGGACGCCGCCGGGGGGCGGGGTGGGGCAGCCGTGGGGCGCTGTGGGGCAGCCGTGGGGCGCTGTGGGTCCGGCAGTCCCGGCACAGCCTCCAGCGGGGGGACGCGGACGCCGCCGGGGGGCGGGGTGGGGCAGCCATGGGGCGGTGTGGGGCAGTCGCGGGGCGCTGTGGGGCGCTGTGGGGCAGCCGCGGGGCGCTGTGTGGCGCTGTGGGGCAGCCGTGGGGCGCTGTGGGTCCGGCAGTCCCGGCACAGCCTCCAGCGGGGGGACGCGGACGCCGCCGGGGGGCGGGGTGGGGCAGCCGTGGGGCGGTGTGGGGCAGCCGTGGGGCGGTGTGGGGCAGCCGTGGGGCGCTGTGGGTCTGGCAGTCCCGGCACAGCCTCCAGCGGGGGGACGCGGACGCCGCCGGGGGGCGGGGTGGGGCAGCCGTGGGGCGGTGTGGGGCAGCCGTGGGGCGCTGTGGGGCAGCCGTGGGGCGCTGTGGGTCCGGCAGTCCCGGCACAGCCTCCAGCGGGGGGACGCGGACGCCGCCGGGGGGCGGGGTGGGGCAGCCATGGGGCGGTGTTGGGCAGCCGTGGGGCGCTGTGGGGCAGCCATGGGGCGGGGTTGGGCAGCCGTGGGGCGCTGTGGGGCAGCCGTGGGGCGCTGTGGGTCCGGCAGTCCCGGCACAGCCTCCAGCGGGGGGACGCGGACGCCGCCGGGGGGCGGTGTGGGGCAGCCATGGGGCGGTGTGGGGCAGCCGCGGGGCGCTGTGGGGCGCTGTGGGGCAGCCGTGAGGCGCTGTGGGGCAGCCGTGGGGCGCTGTGGGTCCGGCAGTCCCGGCCTAGCCTCCAGCGGGGGGACGCGGACGCCGCCGGGGGGCGGGGTGGGGCAGCCGTGGGGCGGTGTGGGGCAGCCGTGGGGCGGTGTGGGGCGCTGTGGGGCAGCCGTGGGGCGCTGTGGGTCCGGCAGTCCCGGCACAGCCTCCAGCGGGGGGACACGGACGCCGCCGTGGGGCGCTGTGGGGCAGCCGTGGGGCGCTGTGGGTCCGGCAGTCCCGGCACAGCCTCCAGCGGGGGGACGCGGACGCCGCCGGGGGGCGGGGTGGGGCAGCCATGGGGCGGTGTGGGGCAGCCGCGGGGCGCTGTGGGGCGCTGTGGGGCAGCCGTGGGGCGCTGTGGGTCCGGCAGTCCCGGCACAGCCTCCAGCGGGGGGACGCGGACGCCGCCGGTGGGCGGTGTGGGGCAGCCATGGGGCGCTGTGGGGCAGCCGTGGGGCGCTGTGGGGCAGCCGTGGGGCGCTGTGGGTCCGGCAGTCCCGGCACAGCCTCCAGCGGGGGGACGCGGACGCCGCCGGGGGGCGGTGTGGGGCAGCCGGGGGGCGGTGTGGGGCAGCCGTGGGGCGGTGTGGGGCGGTGTGGCGCAGCCGTGGGGTGCTGTGGGTCCGGCAGTCCCGGCACAGCCTCCAGCGGGGGGACACGGACGCCGCCGGGGGGCGGTGTGGGGCAGCCGTGGGGCGCTGTGGGGCAGCCGTGGGGCGCTGTGGGTCCGGCAGTCCCGGCACAGCCTCCAGCGGGGGGACACGGACGCCGCCGCGGGGCGCTGTGGGGCAGCCGTGGGGCGCTGTGGGGCAGCCGTGGGGCGCTGTGGGTCCGGCAGTCCCGGCAGAGCCTCCAGCGGGGGGACGCGGACGCCGCCGGGGGGCGGAGTGGGGCAGCCATGTGGCGGTGTGGGGCAGCCGCGGGGCGCTGTGGGGCGCTGTGGGGCAGCCGTGGGGCGCTGTGGGTCCGGCAGTCCCGGCACAGCCTCCAGAGGCTGGGGGACGCGGACGCCGCCGGGGGGCGGTGTGGGGCAGCCGGGGGGCGGTGTGGGGCAGCCGTGGGGCGGTGTGGGGCGGTGTGGCGCAGCCGTAGGGCGCTGTGGGTCCGGCAGTCCCGGCACAGCCTCCAGCGGGGGGACACGGACGCCGCCGGGGGGCGGTGTGGGGCAGCCATGGGGCGGTGTGGGGCAGCCGCGGGGCGCTGTGGGTCAGCCGTGGGGCGCTGTGGGTCCGGCATTCCCGGCACAGCCTCCAGCGGGGGGACGCGGACGCCGCCGGGGGGCGGTGTGGGGCAGCCATGGGGCGGTGTGGGGCAGCCGCGGGGCGCTGTGGGGCGGTGTGGGGCAGCCGTGGGGCGCTGTGGGGCAGCCGTGGGGCGCTGTGGGTCCGGCATTCCCGGCACAGCCTCCAGTGGGGGGACGCGGACGCCGCCAGGGGGCGGGGTAGGGCCGCCATGGGGCGGTGTGGGGCAGCCGCGGGGCGGTGTGGGGCGCTGTGGGGCAGCCGTGGGGCGCTGTGGGTCCGGCAGTCCCGGCACAGCCTCCAGCGGGGGGACGCGGACACCGCCATGGGGCGGTGTGGGGCAGCCATGGGGCGCTGTGGGGCAGCCGCGGGGCAGTGTGGGGCGCTGTGGGGCAGCCGTGGGGCGCTGTGGGGCAGCCGTGGGGCGCTGTGGGTCCGGCAGTCCCGGCACAGCCTCCAGCGGGGGGACGCGGACGCCGCCGCGGGGCGGTGTGGGGCAGCCATGGGGTGGTGTGGGGCAGCCGGGGGGCGGTGTGGGGCAGCCGTGGGGTGGTGTGGGGCGCTGTGGGGCAGCCGTGGGGCGCTGTGGGTCCGGCAGTCCCGGCACAGCCTCCAGCGGGGGGACGCGGACGCCGCCGGGGGGCGGGGTGGGGCAGCCGTGGGGCGCTGTGGGGCAGCCGTGGGGCGCTGTGGGTCCGGCAGTCCCGGCACAGCCTCCAGCGGGGGGACGCGGACGCCGCCGGGGGGCGGGGTGGGGCAGCCATGGGGCGGTGTGGGGGAGCCGCGGGGCGCTGTGGGGCGCTGTGGGGCAGCCGTGGGGCGCTGTGGGTCCGGCAGTTCCGGCACAGCCTCCAGCGGGGGGACACGGACGCCGCCGGGGGGCGGGGTGGGGCAGCCGTGGGGCGCTGTGGGGCAGCCGTGGGGCGCTGTGGGTCCGGCAGTCCCGGCACAGCCTCCAGCGGGGGGACGCGGACGCCGCCGGGGGGCGGAGTGGGGCAGCCATGGGGCGGTGTGGGGCAGCCGCGGGGCGCTGTGGGGCGCTGTGGGGCAGCCGTGGGGCGCTGTGGGTCCGGCAGTCCCGGCACAGCCTCCAGTGGGGGGACGCGGACGCCGCCGGGGGGCGGGGTGGGGCAGCCATGGGGCGGTGTGGGGCAGCCGCGGGGCGGTGTGGGGCGCTGTGGGGCAGCCGTGGGGCGCTGTGGGTCCGGCAGTCCCGGCACAGCCTCCAGCGGGGGGACGCGGACGCCGCCGGGGGGCGCTGTGGGGCAGCCATGGGGCGCTGTGGGGCAGCCGCGGGACGGTGTGGGGCGCTGTGGGGCAGCCGTGGGGCGCTGTGGGTCCGGCAGTCCCGGCACAGCCTCCAGCGGGGGGACGCGGACGCCGCCGGGGGGCGCTGTGGGGCAGCCGCGGGGCGCTGTGGGGCGCTGTGGGGCAGCCGTGGGGCGCTGTGGGGCAGCCGTGGGGCGCTGTGGGTCCGGCAGTCCCGGCACAGCCTCCAGCGGGAGGACGCGGATGCCGCCGGGGGGCGGTGTGGGGCAGCCGTGGGGCGGTGTGGGGCGGTGTGGCGCAGCCGAGGGGGGCTATGGGACCGGCAGTCCCGGCACAGCCTCCAGCGTGGGGACACGGACGCCGCCGGGGGGCGGGGTGGGGCAGCCGTGGGGCGCTGTGGGGCAGCCGTGGGGCGCTGTGGGTCCGGCAGTCCCGGCACAGCCTCCAGCGGGGGGACGCGGACGCCGCCGGGGGGCGGGGTGCGGCAGCCATGGGGCGGTGTGGGGCAGTCGCGGGGCAGTGTGGTGCGCTGTGGGGCAGCCGTGGGGCGCTGTGGGGCAGCCGTGGGGCGCTGTGGGTCCGGCAGTCCCGGCACAGCCTCCAGTGGGGGGACGCGGACGCCGCCGGGGGGCGGTGTGGGGCAGCCATGGGGCGCTGTGGGGCAGCCGCGGGGCGCTGTGTGGCGCTGTGGGGCAGCCGTGGGGCGCTGTGGGTCCGGCAGTGCCGGCACAGCCTCCAGCGGGGGGACGCGGACGCCGCCGGGGGGCGGGGTAGGGCAGCCATGGGGCGGTGTGGGGCAGCCGCGGGGCGGTGTGGGGCGCTGTGGGGCAGCCGTGGGGCGCTGTGGGTCCGGCAGTCCCGGCACAGCCTCCAGCGGGGGGACGCGGACACCGCCATGGGGCGGTGTGGGGCAGCCATGGGGCGCTGTGGGGCAGCCGCGGGGCAGTGTGGGGCGCTGTGGGGCAGCCGTGGGGCGCTGTGGGGCAGCCGTGGGGCGCTGTGGGTCCGGCAGTCCCGGCACAGCCTCCAGCGGGGGGACGCGGACGCCGCCGGGGGCGGGGTGGGGCAGCCATGGGGTGGTGTGGGGCAGCCGGGGGGCGGTGTGGGGCAGCCGTGGGGTGGTGTGGGGCGCTGTGGGGCAGCCGTGGGGCGCTGTGGGTCCGGCAGTCCCGGCACAGCCTCCAGCGGGGGGACGCGGACGCCGCCGGGGGGCGGGGTGGGGCAGCCGTGGGGCGCTGTGGGGCAGCCGTGGGGCGCTGTGGGTCCGGCAGTCCCGGCACAGCCTCCAGCGGGGGGACGCGGACGCCGCCGGGGGGCGGGGTGGGGCAGCCATGGGGCGGTGTGGGAGAGCCGCGGGGCGCTGTGGGGCGCTGTGGGGCAGCCGCGGGGCGCTGTGGGTCCGACAGTCCCGGCACAGCCTCCAGCGGGGGGACGCGGACGCCGCCGGGGGGCGGTGTGGGGCAGCCATGGGGCGCTGTGGGGCAGCCGTGGGGCGCTGTGGGTCCGGCAGTCCCGGCACAGCCTCCAGCGGGGGGACGCGGACGCCGCCGGGGGGCGGTGTGGGGCAGCCGGGGGGCGGTGTGGGGCAGCCGTGGGGCGGTGTGGGGCGGTGTGGCGCAGCCGTGGGGCGCTGTGGGTCCGGCAGTCCCGGCACAGCCTCCAGTGGGGGGACGCGGACGCCGCCGGGGGGCGGGGTGGGGCAGCCATGGGGCGGTGTGGGGCAGCCGCGGGGCGGTGTGGGGCGCTGTGGGGCAGCCGTGGGGCGCTGTGGGTCCGGCAGTCCCGGCACAGCCTCCAGCGGGGGGACGCGGACGCCGCCGGGGGGCGCTGTGGGGCAGCCATGGGGCGCTGTGGGGCAGCCGCGGGACGGTGTGGGGCGCTGTGGGGCAGCCGTGGGGCGCTGTGGGTCCGGCAGTCCCGGCACAGCCTCCAGCGGGGGGACGCGGACGCCGCCGGGGGGGCGCTGTGGGGCAGCCGCGGGGCGCTGTGGGGCGCTGTGGGGCAGCCGTGGGGCGCTGTGGGGCAGCCGTGGGGCGCTGTGGGTCCGGCAGTCCCGGCACAGCCTCCAGCGGGAGGACGCGGATGCCGCCGGGGGGCGGTGTGGGGCAGCCGTGGGGCGGTGTGGGGCGGTGTGGCGCAGCCGAGGGGGGCTATGGGTCCGGCAGTCCCGGCACAGCCTCCAGCGTGGGGACACGGACGCCGCCGGGGGGCGGGGTGGGGCAGCCGTGGGGCGCTGTGGGGCAGCCGTGGGGCGCTGTGGGTCCGGCAGTCCCGGCACAGCCTCCAGCGGGGGGACGCGGACGCCGCCGGGGGGCGGGGTGCGGCAGCCATGGGGCGGTGTGGGGCAGTCGTGGGGCAGTGTGGTGCGCTGTGGGGCAGCCGTGGGGCGCTGTGGGGCAGCCGTGGGGCGCTGTGGGTCCGGCAGTCCCGGCACAGCCTCCAGCGGGGGGACGCGGACGCCGCCGGGGGGCGGGGTGCGGCAGCCATGGGGCGGTGTGGGGCAGTCGCGGGGCGCTGTGGGGCATCCGTGAGGCGCTGTGGGGCGCTGTGGGTCCGGCAGTCCCGGCACAGCCTCCAGCGGGGGGACGCGGACGCCGCCGGGGGGCGGTGTGGGGCAGCCATGGGGCGCTGTGGGGCAGCCGCGGGGCGCTGTGTGGCGCTGTGGGGCAGCCGTGGGGCGCTGTGGGTCCGGCAGTGCCGGCACAGCCTCCAGCGGGGGGACGCGGACGCCGCCGGGGGGCGGGGTGGGGCAGCCATGGGGCGGTGTGGGGCAGCCGCGGGGCGGTGTGGGGCGCTGTGGGGCAGCCGTGGGGCGCTGTGGGGCAGCCGTGGGGCGCTGTGGGTCCGGCAGTCCCGGCACAGCCTCCAGCGGGGGGACGCGGACGCCGCCGGGGGGCGGGGTGGGGCAGCCGTGGGGCGGTGTGGGGCAGCCGTGGGGCGCTGTGGGGCAGCCGTGGGGCGCTGTGGGTCCGGCAGTCCCGGCACAGCCTCCAGCGGGGGGACGCGGACGCCGCCAGGGGGCGGGGTAGGGCAGCCATGGGGCGGTGTGGGGCAGCCGTGGGGCGCTGTGGGGCGCTGTGGGGCAGCCGTGGGGCGCTGTGGGTCCGGCAGTCCCGGCACAGCCTCCAGCGGGGGGACGCGGACGCCGCCGGGGGGCGGTGTGGGGCAGCCATGGGGCGCTGTGGGGCAGCCGCGGGGCGGTGTGGGGCGGTGTGGCGCAGCCGTGGGGCGCTGTGGGTCCGGCAGTCCCGGCACAGCCTCCAGCGGGGGGACGCGGACGCCGCCGGGGGGCGGGGTGGGGCAGCCATGGGGCGGTGTGGGGCAGCCGGGGGGCGGGGTGGGGCAGCCATGGGGCGGTGTGGGGCAGCCGGGGGGCGGTGTGGGGGAGCCGTGGGGTGGTGTGGGGCGCTTTGGGGTAGCCGTGGGGCGCTGTGGGGCAGCCGTGGGGCGCTGTGGGTCCGGCAGTCCCGGCACAGCCTCCAGCGGGGGGACGCGGACGCCGCCGGGGGGCGGGGTGGGGCAGCCATGGGGCGGTGTGGGGCAGCCGCGGGGCGGTGTGGGGCGCTGTGGGGCAGCCGTGGGGCGCTGTGGGGCAGCCGTGGGGCGCTGTGGGTCCGGCAGTCCCGGCACAGCCTCCAGCAGGGGGACGCGGACGCCGCCGGGGGGCGGGGTGGGGCAGCCATGGGGTGGTGTGGGGCAACCGCGGGGCGCTGTGGGGCGCTGTGGGGCAGCCGTGGGGCGCTGTGGGGCAGCCGTGGGGCGCTGTGGGTCCGGCAGTCCCGGCACAGCCTCCAGCGGGGGGACACGGACGCCGCCGGGGGGCGGGGTGGGGCAGCCATGGGGCGGTGTGGGGCAGCCGGGGGGCGGTGTGGGGCAGCCGTGGGGTGGTGTGGGGCGCTGTGGGGCAGCCGTGGGGCGCTGTGGGTCCGGCAGTCCCGGCACAGCCTCCAGTGGGGGGATGCGGACGCCGCCGGGGGGCGGTGTGGGGCAGCCGGGGGGCGGTGTGGGGCAGCCGCGGGGCGGTGTGGGGCGGTGTGGGGCAGCCGTGGGGCGCTGTGGGTCCGGCAGTCCCGGCACAGCCTCCAGCGGGGGGACGCGGACGCCGCCGGGGGGCGGGGTGGGGCAGCCATGGGGCGGTGTGGGGCAGACGGGGGGCGGTGTGGGGCAGCCGTGGGGTGGTGTGGGGCGCTGTGGGGCAGCCGTGGGGCGCTGTGGGTCCGGCAGTCCCGGCACAGCCTCCAGCGGGGGGACGCGGACGCCGCCGGAGGGCGGGGTGGGGCAGCCATGGGGCGGTGTGGGGCAGCCGGGGGGCGGTGTGGGGCAGCCGTGGGGTGGTGAGGGGCGCTGTGGGGCAGCCGTGGGGCGCTGTGGGTCCGGCAGTCCCGGCACAGCCTCCAGCGGGGGGACGCGGACGCCGCCGGGGGGCGGGGTGGGGCAGCCATGGGGCGGTGTGGGGCAGCCGCGGGGCGCTGTGGGGCGCTGTGGGGCAGCCGTGGGGCGCTGTGGGGCAGCCGTGGGGCGCAGTGGGTCCGGCAGTCCCGGCACAGCCTCCAGCGGGAGGACGCGGACGCCGCCGGGGGGCGCTGTGGGGCAGCCGTGGGGCGCAGTGGGTCCGGCAGTCCCGGAACAGCCTCCAGCGGGGGGACACGGACGCCGCCGGGGGGCGGTGTGGGGCAGCCGTGGGGCGCTGTGGGGCAGCCGTGGGGCGCTGTGGGTCCGGCAGTCCCGGCACAGCCTCCAGCGGGGGGACGCGGACGCCGCCGGGGGGCGGGGTGGGGCAGCCATGGGGCGGTGTGGGGCAGTCGCGGGGCGCTGTGGGGCGCTGTGGGGCAGCCGCGGGGCGCTGTGTGGCGCTGTGGGGCAGCCGTGGGGCGCTGTGGGTCCGGCAGTGACGGCACAGCCTCCAGCGGGGGGACGCGGACGCCGCCGGGGGGCGGGGTGGGGCAGCCGTGGGGCGGTGTGGGGCAGCCGTGGGGCGCTGTGGGGCAGCCGTGGGGCGCTGTGGGTCCGGCAGTCCCGGCACAGCCTCCAGCGGGGGGACGCGGACGCCGCCGGGGGGCGGGGTGGGGCAGCCGTGGGGCGGTGTGGGGCAGCCGTGGGGCGCTGTGGGGCAGCCGTGGGGCGCTGTGGGTTCGGCAGTCCCGGCACAGCCTCCAGCGGGGGGACGCGGACGCCGCCGGGGGGCGGGGTGGGGCAGCCATGGGGCGGTGTTGGGCAGCCGTGGGGCGCTGTGGGGCAGCCATGGGGCGGGGTGGGGCAGCCGTGGGGCGCTGTGGGGCAGCCGTGGGGCGCTGTGGGTCCGGCAGTCCCGGCACAGCCTCCAGTGGGGGGACGCGGACGCCGCCGGGGGGCGGTGTGGGGCAGCCATGGGGCGGTGTGGGGCAGCCGGGGGGCGGTGTGGGGCAGCCGTGGGGTGGTGTGGGGCGCTGTGGGGCAGCCGTGGGGTGGTGTGGGGCAACCGCGGGGCGCTGTGGGGCGCTGTGGGGCAGCCGTGGGGCGCTGTGGGTCCGGCAGTCCCGGCACAGCCTCCAGCGTGGGGACACGGACGCCGCCGGGGGGCGGGGTGGGGCAGCCATGGGGCGGTGTGGGGCAGCCGGGGGGCGGTGTGGGGCAGCCGTTGGGTGGTGTGGGGCGCTGTGGGGCAGCCGTGGCGCGCTGTGGGTCCGGCAGTCCCGGCACAGCCTCCAGTGGGGGGATGCGGACGCCGCCGGGGGGCGGTGTGGGGCAGCCGGGGGGCGGTGTGGGGCAGCCGCGGGGCGGTGTGGGGCGCTGTGGGGCAGCCGTGGGGCGCTGTGGGTCCGGCAGTCCCGGCACAGCCTCCAGCGGGGGGACGCGGACGCCGCCGGGGGGCGGTGTGGGGCAGCCGTGGGGCGGTGTGCGGCAGCCGTGGGGCAGCCATGGGGCGGTGTGGGGCAGCCGTGGGGCGCTGTGGGTCCGGCAGTCCCGGCACAGCCTCCAGCGGGGGGACGCGGACGCCGCCGGAGGGCGGGGTGGGGCAGCCATGGGGCGGTGTGGGGCAGCCGGGGGGCGGTGTGGGGCAGCCGTGGGGTGGTGTGGGGCGCTGTGGGGCAGCCGTGGGGCGCTGTGGGTCCGGCAGTCCCGGCACAGCCTCCAGCGGGGGGACGCGGACGCCGCCGGGGGGCGGGGTGGGGCAGCCATGGGGCGGTGTGGGGCAGCCGCGGGGCGCTGTGGGGCGCTGTGGGGCAGCCGTGGGGCGCTGTGGGGCAGCCGTGGGGCGCAGTGGGTCCGGCAGTCCCGGCACAGCCTCCAGCGGGAGGACGCGGACGCCGCCGGGGGGCGGTGTGGGGCAGCCGTGGGGCGGTGTGGGGCGGTGTGGCGCAGCCGAGGGGGGCTATGGGTCCGGCAGTCCCGGAACAGCCTCCAGCGGGGGGACACGGACGCCGCCGGGGGGCGGGGTGGGGCAGCCGTGGGGCGCTGTGGGGCAGCCGTGGGGCGCTGTGGGTCTGGCAGTCCCGGCACAGCCTCCAGCGGGGGGACGCGGACGCCGCCGGGGGGCGGGGTGGGGCAGCCGTGGGGCGGTGTGGGGCAGCCGTGGGGCGCTGTGGGGCAGCCGTGGGGTGCTGTGGGTCCGGCAGTCCCGGCACAGCCTCCAGCGGGGGGACGCGGACGCCGCCGGGGGGCGGGGTGGGGCAGCCATGGGGCGGTGTTGGGCAGCCGTGGGGCGCTGTGGGGCAGCCATGGGGCGGGGTGGGGCAGCCGTGGGGCGCTGTGGGGCAGCCGTGGGGCGCTGTGGGTCCGGCAGTCCCGGCACAGCCTCCAGCGGGGGGACGCGGACGCCGCCGGGGGGCGGTGTGGGGCAGCCATGGGGCGGTGTGGGGCAGCCGGGGGGCGGTGTGGGGCAGCCGTGGGGTGGTGTGGGGCGCTGTGGGGCAGCCGTGGGGCGCTGTGGGTCCGGCAGTCCCGGCCTAGCCTCCAGCGGGGGGACGCGGACGCCGCCGGGGGGCGGGGTGGGGCAGCCGTGGGGCGCTGTGGGGCAGCCGGGGGGCGCTGTGGGTCCGGCAGTCCCGGCACAGCCTCCAGCGGGGGGACGCGGACGCCGCCGGGGGGCGGGGTGGGGCAGCCATGGGGCGGTGTGGGGCAGCCGCGGGGCGCTGTGGGGCGCTGTGGGGCAGCCGTGGGGCGCTGTGGGTCCGGCAGTCCCGGCACAGCCTCCAGCGGGGGGACGCGGACGCCGCCGGGGGGCGGGGTGGGGCAGCCATGGGGCGCTGTGGGGCAGCCGTGGGGCGCTGTGGGTCCGGCAGTCCCGGCACAGCCTCCAGCGGGGGGACGCGGACGCCGCCGGGGGGCGGTGTGGGGCAGCCGGGGGGCGGTGTGGGGCAGCCGTGGGGCGGTGTGGGGCGGTGTGGCGCAGCCGTGGGGCGCTGTGGGTCCGGCAGTCCCGGCACAGCCTCCAGCGGGGGGACACGGACGCCGCCGGGGGGCGGGGTGGGGCAGCCGTGGGGCGCTGTGGGGCAGCCGTGGGGCGCTGTGGGTCCGGCAGTCCCGGCAGAGCCTCCAGCGGGGGGACGCGGACGCCGCCGGGGGGCGGAGTGGGGCAGCCATGGGGCGGTGTGGGGCAGCCGTGGGGCGCTGTGGGGCAGCCGTGGGGCGCTGTGGGTCCGGCAGTCCCGGCACAGCCTCCAGAGGCTGGGGGACGCGGACGCCGCCGGGGGGCGGTGTGGGGCAGCCGGGGGGCGGTGTGGGGCAGCCGTGGGGCGGTGTGGGGCGGTGTGGCGCAGCCGTAGGGCGCTGTGGGTCCGGCAGTCCCGGCACAGCCTCCAGCGGGGGGACACGGACGCCGCCGGGGGGCGGTGTGGGGCAGCCATGGGGCGCTGTGGGGCAGCCGCGGGGCGCTGTGGGTCAGCCGTGGGGCGCTGTGGGTCCGGCACTCCCGGCACAGCCTCCAGCGGGGGGACGCGGACGCCGCCGGGGGGCGGTGTGGGGCAGCCATGGGGCGGTGTGGGGCAGCCGCGGGGCGCTGTGGGGCGCTGTGGGGCAGCCGTGGGGCGCTGTGGGGCAGCCGTGGGGCGCTGTGGGTCCGGCATTCCCGGCACAGCCTCCAGTGGGGGGACGCGGACGCCGCCAGGGGGCGGGGTAGGGCAGCCATGGGGCGGTGTGGGGCAGCCGCGGGGCGGTGTGGGGCGCTGTGGGGCAGCCGTGGGGCGCTGTGGGTCCGGC